>NC_092500.1:73981624-74606624 GCF_047511675.1 Marmota flaviventris | reverse complement strand
GTCCTAGGTAACAAGCAAAACTAGTGGAGATTGAAGGGAAGAACTTTCTAAGCTTAGAGAGTATAGCAGTAAGTATACATAGTGTGTTAAATTCACAGAAGAAGATCAAAGTAACTGTGAAAGCAAGAATAATAACAGGTGAAGTAGGGAGAAGCAGGTTTTGAACAAGGTAGAGCCTCTCTGACAGGTTAAGGATCTTTAATTTTAAATTCAGTCATAACCATTAAAGCAGAATAAGTAGGTGAGTAATATGTTCAGATATAAGTATTGAAAAATAACTTTAACTCTCAAGAGGGAAGCAAAGAAATCAGGTCACAGATCACCTGACCTACTTTATGTTAGAGAAGATGACAGCTCTGACCATCAGCTGGGCATTAGTGTAGAAAGAAAAAAAAATGGCACATTTAGAAATAGAAGGCTTGCTAATGGATAAGACATAGGTGATGAAAAAAAAAATTAAAGCAAAGATGATTCTTAGGTCTGGAACTGAGGCAATTAAGAAGATGAAGATGCAATTTTCTGAGATGTGAAAAAAGCAAGTTTGGGTTCAGTGGGGTGAATAGTGTTCTGTTTTGACTATTCTAAACTTGAGATGCCTATTGAATATCCAGATAGACACATTAAGTGGGAAACTATATATGCAAATCCAAGTCCAGGAGAGTAAAATATCAACCTAGTATTAGTCACAGTGTGGGTAGTATTTAAAACTCTCACCTGGAAGATATTACTTAGACAGCATACTTTGATAGAATAAAAAGCTCTGGCCTTTGAGAGATTAAGGGAAAAGTCTGAAAAAAGAACAGAAAATGAGCATATGAAAGGTAGAAGGGAAACACTAGAGTATTATTTCTAAAAGTAAGGGAAGAAAGAATTTCAGGAAGGAAGGAGTATTTATGTCAAATAGTTGGAGAGGTTGAATAAAAAACAAAAACACATACAAACCTCCATTGGATTTGAAAACATGGAGATGGGTCTTTTCACAGTAGCTGTTTCGGGAGAGTGAAAGAGATGGAAAATCTGCTGGTATTGATGGAAAAAGAATGAAAAATGACTTAGTAGAGAGATCGAATTGGTACAACTTTCAAGACTCTGTTATTGGATGAAATGGGTTGAAGAGCTAAAAGAGTCAATTCCTACAACACAGCTATGTGCTAATAAGAAGGGATCCACAGAGCAGTAGATATTGGCACCCCGACAATGCAGGGCAAGAGGGGTGGGGGAGGGGGATTAGAGGATGAGACCAGGGAATGAGTGAGTTGAGTGAGGAGTGACCTTTAGTGTGGGCAGGTGCCTTTCATCCATTGTAACAGAGCAGGCACAGGATGCTGGTACAGATGCCAGAAGAGTAGATTAGAAATGCAAATCTGTGAGATTTCCTACCTGATTGCTCCTGGTTTCTTCTCTAAAGGCACCAGCTAAGAGAAAAGAAGGAAGGTAGAGTGTTGGAGTTTGAGCAAAAGGAGGTGATTTTCAATAGTGGTCTTAGAGAATGAAAGAACAAATATTCTACGGCGATCAAATAGGATTCCTGATCAAAGTTGAGCCCCTTGACATTTGGTCATGAATATAAAGTGAAATCACTTGGAACCTGTATATGTTTCTTTCATCAACATGTAAATACTCCAGTATTGAGTAGGGAAGTAGCTGGAATTTACTGCAACTGATGCATTTTCAGGTAGCAATTAAAGGAAGGAGAGAAGTGCATGCAAATTAAAATTTTTTAAACAGTGATTTTAATTATTTGCCATGGATTTACAATAATGTGAATTAGAGGGGCATAGGATATACAGAAAAAAAGAGTGGTAATCAATTAAAGGTCTCAAGGAGGACAGAGAATTATTGAAGTAGGAGAATTAACGTAAGTAATTTAAATGAATAGGAGTTGTTGGCAGTAATAGTCTAAAGACTGAGATAGAAAATCTAGTGGTATTTGAGTTTTTGATAATTATAATAAAGTGGGACCACAGGCATTGGTAAATGAGATGAGGTGAAAAAATGCAAAGAATTAAGAAGTCAAAGTAGGAGAGAGATAATCTAAGCAAATATTGAGGCAGAAGAACTGTCCCAGAGTATGATGAAGAGGAAAGGGAGCAACCAATAAAGTCACCATGAGTCACCATGAGTCACCATGAGTGAAAGTGGATGAAATAGGGAGATAAAACTCAGGAGGGGGCCACTCCATAAAGTTTGTTGGCACAGACTTCAAGGAACCCAGAGTGCTGGAATGAGAATGAGGGAGAATGCTTGAAACAACAGCAGGGGGCAGAGAAGACACAGTCTTCCCCTTCTCTGAGCCCCAGTGTATGTGCAGGGAACAAAGCAAAACATAAAGCAAAACAAAATGCTCTTCCCTCCAGAGCTCAGCCAGGAATGCAGCAGGCAATGACTAGATTTTATTTAGAAAAAGAAAAAGGAATGTTCAGAAAAAACCTTACAGAAAAAGGAGAGCTGACTGGCTACCTAGGAACTATTTGTTCCAAAGGGCACAATGGAAGGATTTGGATGTGAGGGTTAGTGACAGACTAGACATGGCATCATCAAACCATTATCCACCTGAGGAACATACGTGCGCTAAAGCCCCATACCTTGTACATGTGCAACTGAAAGTGGAGTTTCACGTGACACTTTTCTAGTATGTGTGACACATTTCAACCAGTCGTATCTTCTTTATGTAAAAAGAAATGCTAATTTGTACCCACTATATCATTTTTGTAACCCACTAACTAGTTTTTGAAAAAAAAAGTGAGTTGGCTCCTCCTTTTCTTTAAGTTTCCTTCTCAGAGGGGTTCCCTTGCCATTTTCTAAAATGACCTACACAGTTATGTTGTATCTTCTTTCCATGTTTATCAGCTCTGTGGTGCTAATTACCTGTAGGTACCCGGCTTATCTGATTAGCTACTATCATTTGTGTTCCCTCTCTCATATCAAATTTATAGGGACAGGGGCCTGCCTGATTTTGTCTTTTTACCACCTGCGCACTACTTGGCATGAAAAAAAGCTATCTATGAATAGTGAGTGGATGAATTATTGGGAATGCCAATTTTAGATGTTCTAGACTATAAACTCTGTAAATTGGATGTAGCATTGTTTTAAGCCTCTACTATGATCATAAATATATATCTATTAGAGGGCATTTAAGAAGTTTTTCTTTATCTCAGTCTATTCTACATATCAACCAACAAAGAATAGCCCACTACGTACTATGCATCTCTCTTGATTCACTGTCTTCCTCTTTCCCCTATTCTGTGATATCTTGTTGACTGCATTTTCTACAGGCTTCCAATTGGGTCTGATCAATAGGAGATCCAGAAGGAGGAGCTAGAGAGCAGGTATTTATCTACTAACTCTGTGGAGGTGGGTTGCAGTGGCTCTCCATAAGAAGCTTTCTCAGGGTTTATAACTAGTTGCTCCTTCACCTTGCACCTTGAAGCCTCAAGCTGGTAAGAGCCCACTCCCACCCACAACTGCAATCCCTTCTTAAATTCCCTTAATTCTGCCTACTCCTTTCTACACAGTCCATCATTATATTCTCAACACCTAATTTGTTTCAATCCTGGTTCAAACAGAAATAACTTTTATTTAAAATAACAGTACGAGCCTAGATGCCTCTGGGTTTAAAAATAAAGCCAAGGTTATTTCAAAACAAGTCCACAGATGCCAGGAAGATACAGTCTCCACTCCCCTCTCTCACCTCATGGAATTATGGAGTGTTTTGTAGCTACAGGCAAACATTCCATTGTCACCATGCCAGTGCCATTCATTCAATCAAAACATTCACCAGCTACCTACTGTGTGCCAGGCTATGCCAAACAATAAAGTACAAGTAGTTGAATAGGTCCGAGTGCCTTCAGTCAAGGAATTTAAAATGTTCCTGTGGAAAACCTAACCTGTGCTTTATATTTAAAACAAAGTAAAGACAAAGGACACCATTCTGAGATATGGAGATAGGCAGTATGAAACTTTCCATAAAATTACAATTCCATAGGTCAATATTAAAATACTCAATTTTAGAATTAGAAGATATTTAGCATCTCAACAGATAAGTTGTGAAAACATTTGTTCTTTTAGAAGCAGACACACACCTATTATTTGACATGAAATTTTTAAAAAACCAGAAAGAATATATGTACATATATTTTATTCCTTTGAGGAACTAAAGGACAAATACAGACATATTTATAAATCATAAAGTACTTGGATAATCTGAGTCAAAGGTTTTTTGGATTAGGTGAGGCACTGTTTTCAATGTAACATTAATATGTGCTTCTGACTTAACATCTATTGTACAAAGTGATTTTTATCAGGACCCATTATGTTTATTTTGTGGTATGAACATCATTTTGACCTAAAACCCTTGGCTAAAGTAGACTTTTTCATGCTGTTAGCTGCAAGGGGATACTGGGCATGACTCATGGGTTGGGGTTTGAAATATCAAGCTATTGTCACCATTTCCCATAGTAAACCTTAGATTCAGACCTTATCGCATCTTACTTTTTATCATGAGTGAACAGATAGATTGATAACACTTGCTAGAATAGTTCTCACATTTTTTTGGTCAAGTGGAGGGCAGCCATTATTGATCCTTTGGTACTTGTTCCTAAATGGTTACGTTTACATAGGAATATATGAAAAATCAAAAGGTAATATTATGACCTTATTAACTGAACTTAATGTTTAGTTTCATTAAAATAGAAGAATTCTTTCAAAAATTGCCTTCAGATTAAAAAGTGGTGTTGGGTTTATTAAATTTCTCTTAAGATAGCAATTTTAATTTCCTGGAAATTAAAAACATTTACCAATGAAGACACAATGAAGCTTGGCGTCGATTGTATTGCAAGTGACTAAAATGCTTGGTGTGTGTTGTGGTTTGAACTGTGCCCCCCCGCCAAAGATTTATATTAAGACTTCACAACAGGTTCCTGTAAGTGTGACCTTATTTGGAAATACAGGGTCTTTACAGAAGAATCAATTTAAAATGAGGTTATACTGGATTAGGCTGAGCCCTAATTGCAAGGACAAATGTGTTTATAAGAAGAAAGAAATTTGGAGACACACACACATATGCCACCCCTGACACACCCCACAGGGAAATGTGTCATTTGATATCAACATAGGAAAAGAATGAAGAGATGCTGCCACACTGAGTAACTCTGAGGATTGCTGTGAGCACTAGAAGCTAGAAAAAGGCCAAATTTCTTCCCTAGAGATTTCAGAGGAAGTAGGGCCCTGCTGACACCTTGTTCTTGGACTTCTTACTTTCAAAAGTGTGAGAAAATAAGTTATTATTGTTTTAAGCCACACAATCTGTGGCACTGTTATTTCTGCAGCCCCAGAAAACTACTGTAGCATGTAATGTTTTTACAGACAACCCTCTCACTCTCATTCATGAATACGGAAAACAAAAGATATACATTTATTTCAAATAAGCAAACAAAACACATAAGACTACAAGCAAAGCATAAATGGAAAGAGAAGCCATCCACAGAAACATGCCCCAGTGGCTAAACTAAAAAGATTTGGAAATTCTAAGATGAAACATTTACCATACATTCAGCTGCAATTTAAGGTCCGCTCTGAAATAAGAAGAATCATAAAATTCATCATATAATGTATTATTTTATAAGATGTTAAAAGATTTTATAAATGTTAAAACATTTATAGAGTGTGTAGTATGTGCCAAACCCAGTAAAACACATTTTACTTTTAGTATTTAATCTAATCCTGACAATAACTCTGAAATAGAATGATAGCATTTTTATTTTCCAAATGAGGAAAGTCTAATAAAGCGGCCTAAGATATCACATGGGTTCTTTAAGATCACACAGTTGTAAATAACAGAACTTGAATTTGAACCCAAGTCTAAGGGTAGATATAGATCTTTTGAGGCCTACAATTGCACAATATGTAGGGATAAGGCAAAATTAAACAAATTAAGAAATATGAAATGCCCCCCCACCTTGCATATGCAAGAATCTCAAGCTTAAGTTTTACCTGGGTTAACTCCTGCCTGAGTATAACTGACTTCCAGCAATTTCCTCCCAAGTGGTAGACTTGTAATAGAAGTTAGCATAATATATAAAATATAAATATATATACACACATGTATGTAATATGAACATGTTATATAACATATATATATAATAATATCTTAAATCACTTGAAATTCTACTACTAGAATCAACTTCTTTTGCCCATAATTTTTTCCGTATTGTTTCCAACATCCTTCTATACATGCACTTTTATAACCTGCAATTTTTCCCACATTTAAAATATAACCCAGACCTCAATATATCCCTACTTATACCCATCTAGTGGCTTCTATGTGCAATTGTACTTCTTTTATTTTTTATCAATATAACATGAGTTCTTACTTAAAATACTGCTATAAAACTTATAAAAACAGGAACCTCTTATCCCACCATTAAATCCCACAGCTGGATGCAATAATTTTAAATTCTTAAACTATTTGTCCTGCATTTCCTGTGAAGTTTAAGTAAAATTTTATTCAACATTATTTAAAATACTATCTACTAAACTTCAAATATGGAATATATGAATTTAGTATTTGTATATTCCCTTCCTCAATTGTTTGTCTTCTCATTTTCCCAACCTTTTTGGTTAACTCACTATTCTGGAATTATCCTGTATCATTATATTAATGTTGTTCAGCAAAGACACAAGAGATACATTTTCTTTTTTTAATACAAAAACTTTTCTTCTGAAGTTAATGATGGTCTTTATTCATTATTTGTTATTTCCTTATTACCAATCATTCCCCATTCTGGAACACAGCTCTAAGCCCCCTTGGAACATTACATTCTGCATGACCACGTGTTAAATTACCTTTCAGTTCCAGTTCGTTGTTGTTTTCAATTCCTGCAGAGTTCCAACTGTCCTGCTGCTCACCAGGCCTACAACTAGACCACTGCCCTGAGCTCCAGGGCTTCTCTCATATGCAAACTCCAATCTTTTTTGCTCCCACATCTAATATCATGTTGTGCTTTTTTCACTTCTGCATTTTGGTGGAGAACAACCTGTAGTAGTTTCCAAAGAATATATATATATATATAGAAAAAATTTATAGAGAAATGTTCATGCCTGAAAATGTCTTTATTTTATCCTCATGTGTGTTTTGTGATATCAGGATTTTGAATTCTAGACGAGAAATAATTTGCCAAGAGAATTGTTAAAGCATTCCTCTATGGTTCTTTCTATGGTTCTTATGTTTCCTGTGTGACGAGGAGTGTAAAACTGTGCTGATTCCTAATCCTATCTAGATAACCAGCTTTTGTCCCCTCTCTGAGAGATTTTAAGTTTTGTTTTGTTTTACCCTTGCTTGCTGAAATTTCTAATGATATGTATGGTGGTGTTGTTTTTAATTTAACCAGTGGAAATTCAGTGATCTTGTTCAAGCTAGAGACTCAGGTTTTCTGTTCAAGGAAATTCTCTTGTATTATTTCTTAGATAAGTCACTCTTCTCTTTTCCCTTTCTCCTTCTAGTTGTGAATGAAAATAGAACCCCAAACTGCAAACTTTAAAAGATAAAGATACATGTCCTAAGCACAAAGCAGTCCCCAAATAAATTTAAGAATGGTTTGATTGCTAACAACTCTCAGGAATAATACCACAACAAATTAAAATTGATTCCAATTTTAATATTTATTCTTGGCCATATAAGGATTCATGTTCTTACTGAAATTAAGGTTTAGTGTTCCTTTAAGTGCTTTATCTTTTCTGACTTTCCAATTTAGTATATCTGAGTTAGTGATGGACACCAAAGTATAAGTCAAACACAGATTAGTAGGGAAAATGAATAAAGTTAGCTTACTTACATAAAAATAACATCAAAACAAACCTGTGATTCTCTAAGCACTCTTTAACATTGATGAGCTTCTCTGTTTCAACAAATTGGATTCATCCTCTATAGACTACATCATGAAATGAAAGAATCTGAGCAAAGTTTGCACCATTAGCCCATTTAATGATGAACAGCCATTTTACTGTGTTTATGTTTAGCACTAAGGTTGACTTTTTAACAGAAAAGTAATTCTTATTTTTGTAGATTTTTTTTCTATTATTAAACACTAAAATAGTCATCAAAGCAGTGATCTCACAGTGGTCATTTTTGTTTTCAAAAGAAAAGAATAAGATTGGGGTGTGATTCTAGAATGCTCTAGACTGTAGAGAGTGGTGACAGTGATTGGGAGACCAGTGTGTGATATTGGGGTCCCTGATGACTTCATGGCTATGGCATGCTTGGTGACAGGGAAAGTTTCTATGCAAAGGTGTAGGATGGCTGGTTACTATGGCAATGCTGTCTATGGGAAGACTGTTTCGAGAGTCTTATCAGCTTTGACCTTATTCTCAGACACACACCTCCTAGGAATGAAGGAACTTCCTTGCTAAGATAACCACAATGTTTCACCAGTTCCATTGCTCCTGTATCTGCCCCCAAATCAGGAACTTTTAACAATGGACTTTCTTGAGAGATGCACAATGCTCCTAACATTACACATTGCAACTGTAGAATGTATCTAAGGAAATAGCTGCACACTGTTGCTAACTCTGTAACTTTCATGAATACAAAGAATAATGCTTGCATAGTCTTTAATCTGATTAATGAGACATATATAATAAAGATTGCTGGTGTAATTCTTTAGAACTGCTTCTCCATCAGAGAGCAGAGCTCCACCCAACCCCAGCTTTATCTTCAAGATCTGCATATGTGACTCTTTATTTTTTCTAATCTTCCATCACCCATCCCTGGAACCTGCTAGTTTGGTGGTGCTGGTCACAGAACTAGGCAGCATGAAAATCAATCTCTCTCTCTCTCTCCCTCCCTCCCTCCCTCCCTCCCTCCCTCTTTCTCACCATCCAACTTGTCCAAAGGATATCTGCTCCTTTCTGCTAAACAAACCCATTCATCCTTGTCTTTGTTTCCTTTTCTCAAATTGTATGGATGACTTAATTCAATATTACTTCTTATCTCACTCAATTGCTTTGATTGTAAACTGCTTGTTAGTTACTCAGTGAATAAAAAAAAAAAATTCCTTCGTCATTCAAGATTCTGTCCTTGGTTCTCTGCTTTGAACCCTAAGTCCAAGTTGCTCAAGTGTGTGGATGTTCATAATCTCAATTGTCATTGGAACGCTATTGACTGCAGAATTCCAGACAACAGTATCGTATTTCATTGCTTTAAATTTCATGTCCTCAAGAATTGGTAAGAGAAACAATTGTCTTTTTAGGTGCCAGTTCATTTGAGTATGTATGGAAGCCAGCTTGTCAGGTGGAGAGGGACCACTGAAATGCCTTCAATTCACACATCCCCTTTAAGTTTACTATCTATGCAATGTTATATTCTGACAACAAAAATTTACATAGATTTATTCTTCTCGAATATCCTACAATGTTTAATTTTTAGCCATTCAGCTTTTGCTTTTTGTTCTAAATCTGCTCATTTTCTTGACTCAATCATATTATAAATTCTTGGGAAACAGAGATTATACCCTCTACCATTATATCCCCTAGGGTGTCCTTAACTGGGCAAGGGTAGGTACTCATTAAATACTCATTGAAAGCTTTTTTATCAAATTGATGGGATTTTCCCCATACTTTGGATGCAACTCAAATATCACTTAATGCATGTTTTTTTTAGTAAAAAAAAATTACAAACTTAGACTTTTAATCTGGTTACTGGCCTTTAATCATGTTAACTGCCACTATTAAGTTGCATTACTGATCCAAAGAAAATAATGGTTGTTGGTTATTTTCTGGCTTGTGATTGATGAAATGTTATTGAGTAACATTAGGTCACATTCTTTGTCAGAATGTAATTTGGAATTTGGCAGCTACACCATCAATTAGCAATATTGTTGATAACCTGTATTTTATATAGCAAGTAATTTGTTTTTCCATAGGAGCTGGGAGAAGAAGAGAAGGAAATGATAGTTACTCATTGCCACAAATCATGTGTAGTAAGAATAATACATCAGAAATATTCTTTAAAGTTTCTTAAAAATTCCCTTAAAATCTTAATGTGCTTAAGTGCATGTATATATACAAGTGTATGGCTATGCTGGTAGGATTTTTAATCCACCATTAAGTAATAATTTATCGTTATTGCCCACTTCTAATATAGCTATTTGATGCTTTATTTCTTATCTAAATTTTTGGATAAGAGTCAGAGATCCATGTCTCCATACCAAGGTCTCAGGAGCATTGATACTGCCAAACCAAAGAGTTGCTAACTTAGCTTATTTTTCCCCCTTCTAAAGTGCCTTTCATTAAAGCTAACTCAGACTTCAATGCTTTTACTTTACATTTTAAAGGAGATGGAAAGTATTTATTTAATGTCTACTGGGTAGCAAACAATGTGGTAGGCACCTTAAAATATATAAATAAACTAAAAAAAAACAGGTCCTAAAAAACTTATACCAAAATATTGACAGCACAATAGATATAAATCTGGGTTTTGTTCTTCAATCTTGTATTGACATTCCAAAGCACACATTAAATGATAAATTTTATAACTCTGAACTAGTAAAAACTATAACAATGATTGGCTAATATTACATTGGAATGAAGATAACTCAAAAAGTATAATGGAAAAATAGCTATTTTTCAACATTCTAAGTAACTTATAATCATCATGAAATCCAAAAGAAGAGTTGTCTAGTTTAGAATTGGATTATTAAAATCATCCACATTCATTGCATAAACTCAGTTACCCTTTACCCTTAAAAACAAAAATGTTAGAGATTTTTACTTATCCAACCCACTTTTACTTTCATCAAGACTGTCAGTTGCAGTGGAGAAATATAAATTCAAAACAGATTTTTAAAGAGTGGAAAGAACATATCCCAATCTCCAAAAAAACATAAACATATATATAGAACTAGGCAGGAAGAGCAAAAAGATCTTTTTAAAATAGAAACTGAAACACTTTGGCAAGTAGTAAACTCCAACAGTTCTTAGTTAAAAACTCATTATTTAAAGAAATTCTTGTTCCAGAGTTTATAACCTAACCAATAAAGAATTAAGGATTGATTGCTTCAAGTTAGATTTATAAAACCTAAGATGCTACTATTATCACCTTTAAGCTTTCTATTCACAAATTAATACATTATAAAGATAAAGTAGACATCTTTAATTCTATTAACTCTTAGTGCAAAGTAGCCAACTAATAACTATTGGCCAACCATCTTGAGGCCCTTCCTGTTGAACCCCTCCACCCCCCCATGACTATATAACCACATGTGTTTTTGTTTTGATCCAGGTATACATCCAATGTATGAGAAGGCATGTTCAGACAACATGAATTCACAGAACATAAATGAAGCCTTTATATAACATAGAATAATGACTATGGAATGTAGTAGAAACCCATGCATTCTATGTAATTTAAAAAAAGTGTAATTTTTGGATTGCATCTATCTTCACCTTCTGAATTAAAGATGTTCTAAACAGTTACTTGAGAATGAAAGTGAAAAACCACACCAAAGCAGTAATATTTAGGAATAATATAGATGCTTTTTTGTATTTCTTTTTAAAAGAGTCTTTTATACAAGTCTACCTATCACTGACTTATAATTTTAATTTTTTCCTGAAAATTCTTCTCATAGTTGAAAATTGTTAAATGAAAAAAATTTTCCATGAATCCAAATGAGAAAAATCATTAAATATACTACTGTAACCAAGATGCCCCAGAAGTTTTTATAGATGGAAAGAATTTTCAAGGATAAAGACAAGTTCATTTGTTATAAAGAATTTGAAAGTACATAATTATTATGCATAAAAGATAAGGTAATAGAGGTTTATGGTGTTCAATACAACAACAGAATATCTTATGGTTTATTAAGGTTGGTAGAACTAGTGGAGGATGTCAAAGAATTGTTCTTTGGAAGATGTTAAAAACTCAATCTTAATGCCAGAGTGGCTTGTCCTTAATAATAACTATAGTCCAAATGTGAGAGTCCTTCCAAACATCTAGCAATGTTGAAAATTAGCTGACTATAAGTATATATTTTTGTTTTACTAATAAAGATTTCTAAAGAATTAAGAATGGAGTATAAGAAAAAAAAAAAAGGATGATCATATTTTTAGCCTCAACATCTATACAGAGGGAGTTCAAGATTGAGGATAGAGCAGATTTGGAAGAGAAATAAGAAACTCACTTGTAATGTAAGCTTGAAATATCCATTAGGTATTTCAATGGGAGATGTTGGATTGAGAAAAGAGTCCAGGCCAGAGATATAAATTGGGCAATCTTTAGCTGATAGATAGTATTTAA
This sequence comes from Marmota flaviventris, assembly GCF_047511675.1. Taxonomy (NCBI): domain Eukaryota; kingdom Metazoa; phylum Chordata; class Mammalia; order Rodentia; family Sciuridae; genus Marmota; species Marmota flaviventris. The sequence goes on along the minus strand of NC_092500.1, from coordinate 74,594,335 downwards.
AGCTTTGAGTCCTGCACACCACATCAAAGATATAGAGGAGAAAAGAAGAAACACACACTGAGGACTGAGAAGAGGTAACTAGTGAGATAGAAAAAAAGTTCATGAATAGTGCTAAGAGATGAGAGAGAGAGAGTGAAAAGAATGTCAAATGCTGCCGACAGGTCAAGAAAGATGAGGAATGAGAACACATCTTTGGATTTACCAACATGGTGGTCATTGATGTCCTTGAAAAGAAAAGCTCCTTTGAAAATTAATAAGGCATTACTGATTAAGCTCTTTAATAATTTATTTGTTTATGAGTTGTTCTTCTTGAGTATATTGAGTGGGCCTAATTATTTCAAATAGAATAAACAAGATCCTTATTTAAAATAACTTCAGGTATCCAGTTTTATTGCTTTACCACCAATATTTAAATGTAAATTATTTCCCTCTTACAACTAATTATTGTGCATCTCTGGTATATGTTGTCTACTTTTATTATACAGAATTAAATGGGGCACATCATATGTTTTCCTTTAAAGCTGTATAATACGATGAGATGTTCTAGGATAAGGAGGCAATAGAGTAAGACAAGGCTTAGTTTAAATAAAAAATTCAGCTCCCAGCTAACGAATGAGTATAAAACATTATTTATAAATATGATTAGAGGATAAATCTCCTCATCTGGAGTGAGAAAAACTTATTATAAAGCATATAGCATAGCACCAATGCCTAGTAAATGGAAGATGGTATATTATAACTTCCCTGAACACCTCTGTCACCAATAGTGACACTCCACTCATAACAAATCTCAGGAAGAGAGCAAAAGAGACCCACACTAGATGGAGACTTGGATCTACAAGCATGACCAGCCAATAAGCTTGTCTGTTTATTCAGATGACCAAAACCTCCAGCACATACCAGAACAACTATCATGAAAATACAATCTATTAGATTCAAAGACCTGCACAATGTGCTTGAAATTGATTTATGGCTAAACTGCTTAACCTAGAAGAAACATTCTGAACCCCAAATACCAAATGATTAATACAGGATTTGGCTTTCACAAAAACTTGCCTGGGACCTGCACATGTCTTCCCAGGAACATACTATTTATAATCAGAGAGCTCAATCCAACACACATCACTCTTCTTTGCTGATAGGCAAAGAGTGTCCATACTCTGCCTTTGAGGTGTGTATACCATTCCTTTGCTATCCATTAATAAATCTTTGCTTTTGCCTTGCTTTTGATGTGTCCTGAAATTCTTTTCAGCAATGTAAGTCAAAAAATATCTGGGCCTAGTTGAGATCCCACTACCCACTTGTGGAGATCTCCTCAGATCCCTGACCAGTGACAATAAGGTAGATTTAAAAATAATAAAACTTCATTACAAAATCTAATCTAGATTTTGCACAAATTCACATTAACACAATGATAGTTGTGAAAATATTTTAAATTGTCATGAATTCACTAAAATCTTTCATGGTCTTTATGAAGGTTCATACTTTACAAATTTAAAGTTACTTATATTCAATTGCACTCCCTTCACATTTAAAAATTATTCAGTGAAGAAGCAGACTTCCATTTATAACATTAATTTTCTCATTTTATAATTTCCCTTTAATTAGATACATATTCCTCTCCAGTTTTCTTCATTCTGCTATTCTATATCAGGTGGACATTTTACATTCTATTTTAGGCTGTATCATGGATACTGGGTTGATTTTAAGAACACTCTGGCTTCCTTCTTTAAAACATTTTCATCATTTAAAAATGTGCAGTGTTTATTCTTCTAAGCTGTGTGGCTGACAAAAACAGCATACATGCATTTGAGAAGGATTAGCAGGTTATATAAGGATTTGAGCATAGGACCAGTCTTCTGATAGAGTTGGTAAAGTGTGTTGTTGTCCTGGTGGTATTTGTACATATACTTGCCAGCATTGTCTACAAAAGGCCTATAGATAGTAAATATTTTTGACCTATGATCCAGACAGTTTCTTTTGTCTGAACCCCAAGGTTTATCGTGTTAAATCAGCCATCAAAAATATACAGATATACATGGCTTTACTCCAGCAAGCTTTATTTACAAACAGGTGACAAGTTCAGTTTGGCCCTTCAGCCATCATTTGTCAACCATTCTGGAGAGAACTGGTTTCAGGGTGATGTTATGGCCTTCACGTTAGATTAAGATGTTTCAGTAATGTGCTTTTTTAACACTAACAGGTTCAGGACTGGAAGAAGAACACAGATGCTCAGTCAACCTTATCCTCAAATCACATGGTGGGGGTTACTTCATGAGTATAAAACTTTCTTATGAAAAATTATTTAGGATTCTTCAGAAACTAATTTAGAGACAACTCAAGGGAAGTTTGCATAGAAATGATTCTGTAGGGAACATTATTTAAACCTTAACTTCACCATGCACCAGCGAAATGTAGGTTAACATTCTTCCATGTTGGTATATTTTATTTTCAATATTCTCACGTTTTTCCTGTTAATTATTCAATTCATGAGGTGGAAAGGGAGGGCAAGATTACATGGAGAATTTCAATATTGATAGAGTTGTGACTTATTTAGTAATGCTCTACAGGCTGATTAAAACCATAATTTTAAAATGCAATCTTGGAAATGGAGAAAATAAATGCCTAAATTATTCTACTAAATGTAGGTAAAAATGACTCCTTTTGAAATGTAAAGGGTATAATTTGTTCCACTTCAGTATTCTTTCCTACTCTTCCTCCCCTGTTCCCCTTCCTCTACTCTGCTAGACTCTCTTCTATTAATTAATTAATTTATTTATTGTTGCTTATAGATGTACATACAGTTGAGATTCACTATGGTATATTTATACATGTACACAGCATAATTTGGTCACTTTCATTCCATTGATCCTCTCTTTTACCATTTCTCCTCCTCCCCTCCTCTGCTTTTTCCATTTCTTCCCCCATCTCCCTCCTCTGCTCCACTGATCTCCCTTCTATTTTCTTTTTTAATTAATTATTTATTTATTTTGCATTACAATTCTTAATACACCATTATACAATAACTTATTATAACTCTGATTATATATAAGGTATGTTGACACCAAATTCACATCTTCATATATGTATTTTGAATAATGATGAGAGTCTCCTTTCACCATCCATGCTATTCCCCTTCTCCCTCCCACCCTTATTCCCTATCTAGAGGTAATCTTCCTCCCTTGCTCTCCCGCCCAACCCCATTTTGAGTCACCCCCCTTTTATCATTTGGCATTTGTTTTTTTGGGGATTGGCTAACTTCACTTAGCATAATCTGCTCTAATGCCATCCATTTCCCTGCAAATGCCATGATCTTATTATTTTTTATTGCTGAGTAATATTCCATTGTGTATAAATGCCACATTTTTTTTATCCATTCATCCACTGAAGGACATATAGGTTGGCTCCACAGTTCAGCTATTGTAAATTGTGCTGCTATAAACATTGATATGGCTGTGTCCCTGTAATATGCTGTTTTTAGTTCTTTTGGGTATAGTCCGAGAAGAAGAATAGCTGGGTCAAATGGTGGTTCCATTCCCAGTTTTCCAAGAAATCTCCATACTGCTTTCCAAATTTGCTGCACCAATTTGCAGTCCCATCAGCAGTGTATTAGTGTACCTTTTCCCAGCACTTGTTGTTTGACTTCATAATGACTCCCACTCTTACTGGAGTGAGAAGGTATCTTAGAGTGGTTTTAATTTGCATTTCTCTGATTGCTAGAGATGATGAGCATTTTTTTCATATATTTGTTGATTGATTATATATCCTCTTCTGATAAGTGTCTGTTCAGGTCCTTAGCCCATTCATTGATTGGATTATTTGTTTTTTTGGTGCTTGTCTTGTTCACCTCTTTATATACCCTAGAGATTAGAGCTCTATCTGATCTGTGAGGGGTAAAACTTTGTTCCCAGGATGTAGGCTCCCTATTTACCTCACATATTATATCTTTTGCTGAGAAAAAAACTTTTTAGTTTGAATCCATCCCATGTGTTGATTCTTGGTTTTAATTCTTGTGCTATAGGTGTCTTACTAAGGAAGTTGCGGCCTAGCCCCCACGTGATGGAGATTAGGGCCTACTTTTTCTTCTATTAGATGCAGTCTCCGATTTAATCCCTAGATCCTTGATCCATTTTGAGTTAACTTTTGTGCATGGTGAGAGATAGGGATTCAATTTCACTTTGTTGCATATGGATTTCCAGTTCTCCCAGCACCATTTGTTGAAGATGCTATCCTCTCTCCAGTGCATGGTTTTGGCACCTTTGTCTAATATAAGGTAGTTGTAATTTTGTGAGTTAGTCTCTGTGTCCTCTATTCTGTACCATTGGTCTACCAGTCTGTTTTGGTGCCACCCTTCTATTAGGATTCACACCCACCTTTCCCTTATTTTGGTCTAGCTTCCTGTTTCAGTCACATTTTGTTGCCTGTGACCAAAAGACCTGACAGGAACAACTTAAAGGATGAAAAGTTTATTTGGTTCATGGTTTCAGAGTTTCAGTCCATGATACTTCTGGGCCCAAGGTGAGGTAGAACATCATGGCAAAAAGTGTATGACAGAAGAAAACAGCTCAGAACATGGCAACCAGGAAGCAGAGAGACCACTCTGCTTACCAGGGACAAAATAAAATCCCTAAAGGCATGCCCCCAGTGACTTACTTCTTCCAACCATACCCTACCTGCCTTCAGTTACCACCCAGTTAATCTATATCAGTAGATTAATCCACTAATTAGGTTAAATCTTTTACAATCTAATCATTTCACCTCTGAACCTTCTTATGTTGTCTCACACAATGTAAGAGCTTTTGAGGGACACCTCATATTTAAACCTTAATACTTCGGCATATGAGAAAAAACATTTGACTCTTGATTCTCTGAGTCTGGCTTATTTCACGTAGCATCATGTTCTCCAGTTCAATCCATTTACCAGCAACTACCATAATTTCATTGTTCTTTATAGCTGAGTAAAATTCCATTATGTATGTATATCACATTTTTTTATTCATTCATTTATTATCAGGTGCCTGGACTGGTTCTATAATTTAGCTTTTGTGAATTACATTGCTATAAACATTGATGTGCATGTATTACTATAATATACTGATTTTAGATCTTTGGCTAAATACCAAGGATTTGATAGCTGGATCATTTGGTGTTTGTATTTCTAGTCTTTTGAGGAGTCTCCATACTGATTTCCAAGTGGTTGTGCTAATTATATTTCATGCAGAAATGATTATGTTAAAATTAATGCATTAAATAATATAATTAATAATTAAATATTTAATGGTGACACAGAAAGGGTGTGCCATTGATCAATGCGCACACCAAAAAAAAAAAAAAAAATCTACTTGAGAAAAATGAGAGAGTAAGACTTCACTTCAAAAGTCTCTCTGTTATCAGTTTATTTCACACAAGGTGATTAGATTTGGTTCTAAATTCAAGCTGTGCACCTAATTTTAATATATTCAGAACAATGAATTTGAGAGATTTAATGAGGCACTGGACAAAAAGACTACATTATGAAAGCAATTTGAATTGATTATTTTCTGAATACTAAATTTTAAATAGAGTTTACCAAAACAACCATACAAGCTCATATTTTAATGAGATTAAACAATTTTTCTCTCAGATAAATTTCTATAATACACTAAGACATCAAAAGAATCTAAATAACTATTACTTTCTGGAAAGTGCATATCTCCAATTTTTCAGTAGGACAAAAGGGATGGTGACTTAGGTGCCGGACTTTATCAGAAAGCAACCATTGGCATACAAATGAGAACAGAATTTTCAGAGAAATATCAGCTCACTGTCCTTTGACAATTTTCTGGATGTAATTAAAGTAGAATTACCAAGAGCCAGACAAGAATGTTAAACTTTTATGTATTTGTTGCTATTGGATATTTTATTGCTTGTTATTTTTCATTTACAAATTGCATGTAGCAGTTTAATACTTAGACAATTTTCTCAACTTTTGCAAGACTTGCGGCTAACTTTATCAGTCATTGCTCTGGAGATACATGCTTGTCAGGGTGCCAACAGGCTGTAGGAGATAACATAGTAGGTGTGCAGTTGATCAGGCATCAATGATGGTGTTTATCAGACTAATGGAAGGCAGTTAAATTGGAGATTGAAAAAGACATAGATGGAAGTTAGGTAAAAGATGAAAGCAGAAGAAAATGTCAGATTTCATCCAACTGAGCTGTTTCACTACCTTGAACCCTTTGTTCCTGTTTGACCTACCTCATTAAATGTGCAAACTGAAGGAATTATGCCAGTAACCACAGATAAAAGTTGAAGAATAGGGTGAAAGACAAGAGGAGGAATAGATTTTACAAACTATATTGATGACCCAAATCTTGTAGACACATCCCTGTTATTTGGAAGAAAATGGGAAACTAATTTCTCTCCTAAAGCTTGGCTTATAAATTTTATTTATTCATTTGACAAATATTTGTAGATCATCTACCATATGCCACAGACTGTCATGGGCATCAGAGGTACAACAGAGAACAAAACTAGACAAAGACTTCTGCCTTAATGCAGGCTCTTAGAAAATGAGTCGAATTGGGGAAATGCATATTTTATGAAACATAAGTTTTTTTCTTTTTATGAAAGATCAAGAATCTCATAGGATAGAACACAAATATTTTATTTATTAAATAGAAAAATTTGACTTTTGAGTTAAGCCTAGTGGTCCAACTCTCTTTTTCTGTCTGAAACTTTCCATCCCATTAAGTGTACTTAATTCTTCCATAGCACTCATGTTAGAAAGACACCTAGATATTTCTGGTCAAACATACTGGAGAAAGAACATTTCAAAATTTGATATAGGTAAAGAGGCTCTAATTGTTCAGTTGCCTTTTTGGAAAAATGGGATTTGTGAAAAAATAAGGACGTTGGGAATTATAGGGTATAATTGAAAATATAGCTATTTTTTGTACAATCTCAACTTTGACAGGATATTTAAGAAGTGACCTGGATGTAGTAGTGCACACTTGTAAATCCCAGTGGCTCAGGAAGCTAAGTCAGGAGGATCACAAGCTCAAGGCCTCTTCAGCAAATTAGTGAGGCTCTAAGCAACTTACAGAGACTCTGTTTCAAGAACCAAAAAGGTATGGGGATGTGTGTGGCTCAGGGGTTAAGCACCCTTGGATTCAATCCCCTATACTATTACCACCAACAACAACAAAAGAAATGGAAAGGCAATAATTCTTGGTGTCACGCCTTCCAAAAACTAAGAGGAAGGGGGAGACACAGAGAAAACCACAAACTAGTTTAAATGTGTGAAAAAAGCATTAATCCTAAAATTAGGTGACCAATTTTTAAGTTTTAGCTTATGACCTTGGACAATTGACTTAAAGGTCTGAGACAATTTCTTGATCTGTACATCAGTGGCTAATACCTGACCTTCAAGTTGACATGAGGGAAGATCCAAGATGGAGTGTGTGTATGTATGTGTTTCATGAGCACTAAAGTCCTATAGAAATTGGAAAGGATCATTGTTTTTAATCTATATTATTTCTGAGGATAATGTAATGAGAACATTTATTTATTAATTTCAACACTCATGTTAAAATTTCCTTAATTTTTTTTACTTGCTTATTTATTTTCAATGTGACTCCTTTGTAGATGAAAGAGAGAAAGAAAGAGCAAAATTAGGTCAAATGAATGTTGTCTTTCAGACTTATTTAAGTGTTTTTAGCTCCTTTTTCTGTTTTGTTTTTCAGAAGGCGTATTGGCCAATTTCCCCTGCACTTGGGCAATATCTCATACCTGTCAAGCAGTGATGCTGTTGTGATTCCCTTCACAGATTCTTTGGGATGCTGGGCTTAGCTTTGTGTGAGTCAGTTGCATTCTAGTGGAATAATATTTAAACTTCATTTCACTCTCCTAATTCCAAGAATTAAAGGAAACACTCCCTCCAGTGTACTTCTGCTTCTTCTTTCCCCTCCCTCATTTTTTGTGTACATAGCTAGCTCCTTTGTCATTCTTTATGCTTTTATTTTCCCTCCTTTTAATAATGTTAGATGAACACTAAGGGTCTTTCTTTCATTCCCATAAGTTTTTTTCAAAATTAATTACAATTAATCAGGTTACCTGTATAATATGAGAACCAATTATTTACCATGGAAAACTGCTAAACAAACACACTAGTGTGGCTAAAAAGTTTGCTGTGAACATTTGAGGAATCTCTGACAATCCATGATTTAAGTAAATTGGTCATTCTCCTAAAATTGTACATTAGTGGAATTTACTTTAGTACTTCGTACAAATAAATGGTGGTTTCAGCAGTCAATCGCTCAAACTTTATTTTTACTATCAATCTTGTAAAAAGTGCGGGATGAGTAAGTTAATTGAACAAAGTTCTTAAGATTTTAATTTCTTGAGGCTGGGGATGTGGCTCAAGCGGTAGCGCACTTTCCGGGCATGCACGGGGCGCTGGGTTCGATCCTCAGCACCATATAAAATAAAATGTTGTGTCCACCAAAAACTAAAAAATAAGAATTAAAAAAATTAAAAAAAATTTTAATCTCTTGTCTGTTTTTTGTATCTTTAAGAAAAAATTTTAAAAGCCAGTCTTACTTTCCTGGTATGTGTTGTTAACAAATTGTGAACAAATTGCCAGTCTTCAGTGAAGTCCTAACTGTCCTAGAGAACCTGGCCCCTCCTGTGGAAGCCTTTATTTTGTTCAGAGACTCCAATGACATAGGCCAGCTTTTCCACTTAGAATCCTGACATTATACCAGCCGATCAAGTCTTCTCTTCCATGGAATTAGTAATAATATAAGATGGGATTAATAATGCTTATGTTTTACAGTTGGCATAGGGCTTAAGTGGTTTAATAGTATAAAACCATTAGGCAAAGCCCAATAGAGATCCTTGTCACTATCCTGGCGAATGTCATAGTAGGGCCTTTTGGGGCCCAGGCAAACACAACCTATTGGGCCTATCCTGCCCAGTGTTGCCCATTCTCCATTCTCCTGAGGAACTCTTCACCTGCCTTCACTCTGGTTTTTCCACAGTTTGGCAGGCAGTTACTGACAGGGTGAACCAATTGACCTGGGGGATGAGTGCTGAAAGCCAACTTAGAAAGAACAAAGGTTGTTCAGCAAGAGATACCTGGATTTAAAACCCAGATTGTCACTTATGAACTATATATCATTTGGGCTCAGGTAATTGACCTCTTTCCCCTGTGGTGTCTTCATCTAAAAAATTAAGATAATAGTAGAAGCTTTATCACCTATTGGAAATCCTGTGGATTCTGTCCCAGATGCTAAACCACTCAGGGTTATCAAACATTGAGTATAGGGATTAGACCTCACGTGATGGTAGTTGCTCCTGATAGATAAATTTTGAGAAAGATCAAATGTATTTTTCTCTTTTCAAATGCTGGATTTTATGAATCATGCTTTATTATGGACACAGGAAATTCAACTTTGAATCTCTAGTCTAGGAATATTATACTATCTCTTTCCTCTAAATAATAAATCACCTCATATAGCTTAGATGGTATAAGTCAAATTTCAATTGAGATTAAAAATTATATAATGTTTGCACATATTATTGCAAACATTTTAAAGGTTAAAAAGTTAATTTTCAGAAAGGTTAATCATTTTCCACAAGATTATGTAGTCTTACTTAAAGAAGCTAGGATTTAATTAAGAAACTGCATTTTCAGGGTGAGGTGGTGCACTCCTGTAATCCAAGCAGCTGGGGAAGCTGAGGCAGGATGATCATGAGTTCAAAGCCAGCCTCAGCAAAAGTGAGGTGCTAAGCAACTCAGTGAGACCCTGCCTCTAAATAAAATACAAAATAGAGTTGGGGATGTGGCTCAGTGGTTGAGTTCTCCTGAGTTCAATCCCTGGCACCTCATTCCCCCCAAAAAGAAACTGCATTATCTACAAAGTGTGGGTATTTCACCATGGAATTCAAAACAAGATAATAAAGTGGGTCTCAAAGAGACAGCATGGCATGGTGATTAAGGGCAAAGCCATATAAGCAAAGTGTCTTAGTATGAATCCCAATTTGCCACTTAGAACTCTGAAACCTTAGGCAAGTCACTTAAACTCAGTTTCCTTGTCTATAACACAATGGTGATGATAATAATGCCTGATTCTAGTTTCTTTTGACTTGCACATGACTAAAATACATTCAAAACTTAGGACAGTTTCTGGATGCATCCCAGTTGGTTATTTCTAAGCAGCATGACCTTCTGTTAATTCACTTCTCTTTCAAAATCCTGTTCACCCCAGTGAAACTGAACTCTTCCCCAGCTCCAGGGTAAGGCCTGGTCCATCTGTCAGTGAGCATCATTCCATTCCCCTTGAGATGATGACCAGTGAGGCTCATGAGATTTTTGCTAGGGGTTTCTGACAAAGTTCTTTGCTTACTCTTTGGAGAAAAACTCCCTTTCTATTTGCCATGCATGAGGAAATACAGAAGCCTTAGAGTTCCTGATATGCAGTCTTCAGCCTTAAGGAAAAGCGGCCTTCGAAGCCAGTAGAACTCTAGAGGTAAGAACATAAGTCACTGGAAGCATGCTGGAGACCTCCTGGAGGCCCTGGATGAAGGAGACCTGAAGCCGTCTTTGTCCATAGACTCCAATGCATTGTTGAGTCCAGCACAAGTTGAATTTTTGGTGAAGAGGATTTTGACAGAAAGTTATCTACAATTACACAATGAATAAATGCTGTTCGCTTTCCCAGCTCTGCAATTTTAATGATAAGGGGAATGAACTATTTCAATTTGAGAAGCAAGTTAGATACCAGAGGAAAAGCCGCATAATGTGGGAATATTAGAGACTAAGAGTTTTCCTAGGAAGGTTTGAATATGTGAGGAATATTCCTAGAAGTAGAAGAGGCATTCCTGAGGAGGGCATTGTAAAAAAAGCTGAAGATAGAGTTAAAATAATTAATCAAGCATGATTAAAATATTATATAAAAGAAACAGTTGGTGAAAACTACTAATCCAAAGGACTTAAAATCTGGATGGCAATTATTGATCTGATGGGAAAAAGGCACATGGAGCTAGGAGGTGGATGACTAGTAAATGAATAAAATTGATTGGCCTCTTCATTCCAATCAGAATTTTAAGGTGCAGTGGTGGAATGACTCTGTAAACAAAGACTTTAATGGAAACACTGACTATGAATCAAAATTTTGCACAATTTAAGCCATCATATTTACTTAACAATAAACAGTTACTAAATATTATATAGTACAAACAAAGATGTACAAAAACTGCTTTTCCACAAAAGAGTACCATTTTAGCACAACAAATATCAAATAAAGATAAATTATATCACAAAACTATTTAAAAATTTTGTCAGACATATGAAAGATTGTCCTGAATGCTTCCATAATTCAGATGAAAGAATTCAAAAGGAAAAAAAGAAGTTTTCTTAGTTTACATTCCAAGCCCATTGAATGACACTCTCTTTTCTTTAGACTTTTAACAAGATAAGCATATCTTCTTAACAGACCAGGTAGGACATATACAAACTTACCTCTCTTCTCAAAATAAGACAGGGATGGTTGATATTCTGTTTTAAGATCCCTTTACTAAGAATAGCATAAGCTGTTCTTTCTTCAACTTTCAAATCTAAATGATCATAAAAAGAACTTATCATTGTTATACAAGCTGAAGAGATCAGTTTTCTTGATGAAAAGATCAGTTTTCTTACTATCTATAAAATTTCACATCAATTATAAGCAAATATTATGATAGAAAAATGGATAAATGATATGAATAAATGATACGTAGAGTAAGTTTCATGAAGAAACATCTATGATCAATAAATATTAAAAATATTTAGTTATACAAAGAAGTATTGGTATAGTTAAATATTAATTAAATGTAAATAATACTTTATTGTGATTTATTTCAATATAAATTAAAATAACAATGAAGAGGTGATATTTTTGTTGTTGCTTTTTTGAGGGGGAGGGATTTCAGCTGTGTGAGACATGTATAAGTATTCACTGATATTCTGGAATGCAATAGTGAAGACAAATCTTTTTATAACACTTACTGTGCTTCAAAGTTCCGTGTTACATTTATTAACTCATGAAATCTCATAGCAATCCAATAAGGCAGAAATGATTGTTATCCTTAGCTAATTAGTGACAAAGCTGAGATTTGAACCCAGGCAACTTTGCTTCAGAATTTACCCTGATCCTCATTGTGATATGTATTACAATTATAAAAAAGTTAATATGAACACATTTACCTAAGTTCCACTTACTAGAATCTATTCCAGCTCTGCATCTGATATGAGGGAAAAAAGTTGTAAAATGCTACTCAGTGCATTTTTTGTTTATAATGTGCAAAATGCAAACTAAATCCATTTGTAATGGATTGTTTTATAATGAAAATGAATTCATATAATAGTACAACAAACTTCCAGGAAATAATTTAAAGATATAGTGGTATAAACAAGTATGTGGGAAAGTATTAAGGTTATTATAAGGTTAAATGATTACAAAATTGGATAGATTAACTTGTCTCCATTTTTCTCAAATAAAAAACTCTATGGTAAGACTATAAACATTAGAGAAATTTTCTGGAAAATCATGCAACCAATGTCAATGTTCAGTATTTCAAAATGATGAGTTAATTTTTAGCAATAAGCACATGACACTTTTATAATCAGATAAAACAAAATTCAGGTATTTCACTTTTAAAAAAGAAAAGAAAAAAACAAGTTAGAGGAAAATAATCATATTTTGGTCTGTGGAGAATAAAATAAAGGTCTACTGAATCCGCCTTTGATTGCTAGAAAGTTTATAAACAAAATGATATACCTTGTGTCAGTTCTTTTTAGTAGATTTGTATCTTAATTATATTGATTACAATGACAATATTCTTTGTGCAAGTTCTTTCTAAAAATTACATTGATGTCATTTTAAAAGGTAGAAGAGAAAACTTAACTATATTTAAGTGTTAAATGTTATCTATAATCAACTCTTAAAAGAAAAAATCTTTATTAATTTTTATTGTACAAAGACCAATAGATCATTTCCAAGTTTGACTCTTCCAACTCAGATGAGGTTTTTTTATTAATATTTTTCTAGTTGTAGATGGGCACAATACCTGTATTTATTTTTATGTGGTGCTGAGGATTGAACTCAGTGTCTCACACATTAAAGGCAAGCGCTACCACTGAGCCACAACCTTAGCCCCAAGTTTCTTTTTTTAACTTATATTAATTATATACAACAATGGAGTACAGGGTGACATTTCCATATGTGTATATAGTGTGTATCAACCTCCCTTTTTTCTACCTTTGCCTGCCTCACCAGGTCCAATCTCTATAATGACTATTCTACTTTCGACTCAACTCCTTTTAGCCTTCACATATGTGAAAGGACATGGGGTACTTTTCTTTCTATGCCTGACTTATTTTATTTAACATGGTGTGTTCCAGTTCTGTCCATTTTGCCACAAAAACATTACTTCATTTTTCTTTAAGGCTGAATAATTCCCCATTGCATGTACGTATCACATTTTTCTTTCGTCTTTTGACAGTCACTTAGGCTAATTCCATATGTCAGCCATTATAAATAGTATTGCAAAAAGCATGGGCATGCACTTATCTCTTTTGATCCATCTTGACTTTTGTACAAGATGAGAGATAGGGGTAAAGTTTATCTTCTGCAGGTGGATATACAGTTTTCCTGGTCCTATCACGTCAGAGGCTATCCTTTGTACAATTATGTTTTTAGTAATTTAGTCAAAAATCATTTGGATATAGATGTAGGGATTTTTTTAAGGATCTCTGTGCTGTTCCTTTCTTCTTTGTGTCTGTTTTTATATGATAGTATTGGTACAATGGTGCTACAGTATGTCCTGAAATCAGGTATTATCTTACTTCAAATTTTATTCTTTTTGCTTAAAAATGCTTTGGAGTGTTTTTTGCTACCATATTAATTTTGAGAGTTTTCAGTAATTCTCTGAAGAATTTAATTGGGGATTGCATTAAATCTGTAGATTACTTTTGGTAGTATAAGCATTTGAACAATATTAACTCTTCCAATCTATGAAAATTGGAGATCTTTCATCTTTTTGTTTCTTCAGTTTCTTTCATTTTTTTTTATTATAGAGGATTTTTATATTTTAAGTTTATTCCTAGTGTTTGGGAGGTTGTTTTGTTTATTTGTTTTTGTTTTAATTTTATATTCAGAATAGGGATTCCTTTTGTGATTTCTTTTTCCTCAGTAAATTCATTATTGGTGTTTAGAAAAGCTACTGATTTTTGTATGTTAATTTTATGTCCCGGTACTTTACTAAATTTGTTTATCAATTTTAATAGTCTTTTAGTAGAGGTTTTACTATACATAGAATCATATCTATAAGCAGGGATGTTTTATCTTCTTCCTTTCCTCTTTGTATGCCCTTTATTTTTTTTCCACTGAATAATTGTTCTGGTTGAAATTTCTAGTACTATACTGAATAAAGAGGTGAGAGTGGACACTTCTATCTTGTCGCTGATCTTGGAAGAAATGCTGTCACCTTTTTCCCATTCAGTGTGATGTTGGCTATGGGTTTGTAATACGAAAGTTTTAATTGACTTTAAAGAAGTCATTACATTTTAAACTAAGTGGGAAATAAGAACTAGGGAGCAGAGTCATTGTATTTACAATATCTGATCACTGTGAAATTTAACTGTTTGAGTTATTGATTTCATGCAAATCCACTTCAGAAATTATTCCAATTATGGCAAATCAGCATACATTTGAATGAAAGTGCTCTGTCTTCAAAAAATGTGCAGGAGTGGCAGATAAATTAAATTAAATTAGGGAAGGATGTTTATAAATAATTAATAATTACAAAGAGTAAACTATAAGAAATTCTCTAAGCCTTTCTTTTGGCACAAGTATAAGTATATTCGAAGAAGCTCTAGTTCCTGCAGCATTCTAGGTACTACTTGGCATTCAGGTAGAGAGTTGATTGGTCTTTAGAAATGAACATGCAAATCTATCACATTAATAAAATATAAGATACACTGAATTCGTAAGTTAGGAGTCTAGAATTTTAACTTGATTCATTTTTTTACAAGTATATGACACTCTCATCTCTTTTATTCAGTGTAGTACTAGAAATTTAATTAATATATGATCACTCTATACTCTAATTATAAATAGTCACTAAAAAATTCAAAACATAGTAGAGACTTTTTATTTTATTCTTTCAAGATTTCTAGTATGTATAAGGATAAAATGTCAATGATTTTATTTTATAGATTAGATTATAGTGATGTTAATTAAATCATATCCAAACCCATGGTTCAGCAGAACAAGATAATGGCAAAAGAATCTCTTGCTTCTTAGACAATATTATAGTCAAAAGGGGTTTCATGTAAAATTTTCAATATTCCTCATTTTTAAAACTAATAAAAGCACATAGTAAATTATTAATAGACAACATTGACTAGTTATGGCATTAATTGAGCTTGAGAAAGATGGCTTAGAAATTCAAAGGAGATTACCAACAGTAGATATGATCAGTGACATTTTTTAATGGTTTGGGGTTTTTTTATGTTAGTTGTAGGATAATTACTTAATAAGTAGTAGGAAACAAAAATGACATTTACAAAGTAATTTGTTGCCTTTTACTAAACAATAAATTGATTTAAAAAAGTTATCACATCTCAAAATTCTTTGGGAAGGTCTGGAATTTTGCAGAAACATCTAGAAAATACTGTTACAAAAACTCTTCATGGAAGAACCAAGAACAAAATAAGGGTTGAAACAAAATAGAGAGTAATTGATTTAATAAGTCAGGATTTAAGGAACAATTAGTTAATTACATAGAAAACTCATCTATTTGAGTCCAGTTACAGGGAACAAAATGTCCTAAAAATAAAGCCATGTTAGTATTGTACAGAAAAATTCATAAGGTCAATATTCTTATTTATATCAAATTTTTGAAAACTTCTAATAAATATGACCCTAGAATTTTCCCCATCAAAGAAGGAAAAGCAAAAGTAGGTAGCTTTTAAATAATGAAGTTCAAATGAATACAGGTTCTCCTGAATTTGCAGAAAATCATGTCCTCATAAATGTATTAAGTTGAAAATATTGTACTTTACAAATGCACTTAATACACCTAACCCACTGAAGATTGTAGCTTAACAATACAGTGCACTGTAGAGTGTCAATTGTTCCCTCTGGCTATTCATTGCATGGCTACTGGAAGAAGTGGCTCATCCCCACTGCCCAGCAACAGGAGAGTATCTTACTGAATATCACTAGCCCAGGAAAAGACCAAAGTTCTAGATAAAGTTTCTCCTGAATGCATACTGTTTGCACCATTGTAAAGTTTTAAAAACTTGCATGTTGAACCATTGTAAGTCTGGGACCATCTGTACAATTATATCTTACATTTATAAATCACATTTGATTGTGTATTTTATTCTAAAATAACTCCATGCCAAATCTGGGGTCAGGGGTGTCATTACATTAAAGCATTTAAGGTAGGCAGATCTTGGCCTAATCCCAGATTCTCTTACCTTCTCTTTGTGTAAACTGAGTAAAGTTGTGGGGAAAATCATACTATCTGCCTGTGTTAGCCAGCTTTTTACCACTGTGACAGAACACCTAACCATAAACAACTTAAAAAAGGAAAGATTTATTTTGTCTTGTTTCAGTCCACGGTTATCTGGGTCCATTGTCCCTGGGCCCATGGCAAGGTGGTACATTATGGGGGATGGGTGTGGTAGAGCAAAGCTGCTCACCTCATGGCAGACAGGAGGCAGAGAAAAAGAGTGAGGAAGGAGCCAGAGGCATTATAAATTGCTTCCTCTATTTAGACCCATCTCCTAAAGATTCCACCACACCGCACAATATCATCAAATTATTAATCTATCGATGGATTAATCCACTGATAAGATCAAAGTTCTCATGATCCAATCCCTTTCCTAAATTCCCACCTCTGAACCTTGATGCACTGGGGACCAAATCTTAAATACTTGAGCTTTTAGGATACATTCCAGATGCAAACCATATATAACACTACCCTAAGTGGTCACTGGGAAAATTGAATGTGATGGTGCGTATCAAGAGTGCAGTGCTCTTGCTCTCACAGAGTAAGAGTTATTACATATTAGTTTGGGGGGTTGTTTTTGGTACCTTTTCCCTTTGTCAGTGATTGTCACCTACAAAGATATGGTACAAAATCAAGATTAACTAAATGCATGATTTAATTTATTTTTCTCTGCAAACTACTTCTCATTATTGTCCCCTCTTAAGAAGGATAATAATATTACCCTAAGGAATTTCTCAGTGACTTTAGAAAAATCAGTCCATAATCTAATTGAAAGTTGCTACAAATTTTAATTTAATGCCTCACTTTAACTTGATTTTCTTCAAAGTCCTCATTCTGCCTTGTCTGATAATTCATTCCCACTGAGACTGTACAATTACTTTAAATCATTTACTCTATATTGGAGTACATAATAGTTTTGTTCATATCATTCTATTCCTCTTAGAAATGGCATTCTGTACTGTCACAATGCCCCTTCTAACTCTTCGTTTTGCCAAAGATAGCAGAAAAGCAAGACAATAGCCAATAACTCCTAATGGACCACATGTCAACAGACAGGGATTATAAGGATTGATATTGCTCTGTGCTCTTTGGGTTTAACTGATTCTTTACTTTTCTAAGAGTAAAACATATATCCACAATGGATCTCTGATAGCATCATCAGCCTAATCATAAAAACTGCTGTCTCATCTTCAATGAGCTTTCTTTCAACTAGCTCGACTTGAAAGCATCTTTTATCGTTCCTGTCAAGTTTTAAATTTCTACGAAATGCATCAAGGTGACTTTCTAATTATCTCATGCTCTATGAGCACATTAATTTTTGCAACAAGGTACAATTCTGATCCTAGATTGTGAAACAAAATTATCAATATAGGAAAAAGTATAATTACAAAACTAATAATAGAAATAAACACATTCTAAAGAAACTATTTTGACCTAAAGAATCCAAGTACTTTGACCTCAGCTTTTAATTTTATAGTTACAGCTTCAATTTAGGACACTTGATACAATGCATATGACAAGAGACTTAATACTGTTAATAATAGGTAACCAGGAAATCTGAGACAATAAAATATAAATGGTGCGATTTTCTTTATGAGAAAGTCCTACTAAGAGGATTTAAAAATACTGTTCTTAAATCACTAAATTACACTGTCTGAACACATTAAATGATTTATTTATTTAAAGTATTCTTTGAAAAATGATTTACTCCAAGCTTACTGACTTTATGACTCTTGATCAAATGCATAAGACAACATGTCAAAAAATAAAATAAAATTGTGAATGATTTGTTTTAATCAAAGCATTATCTTTGCTTATGAAGGGAAAAAAAAAATTCTTTCCTATTTCACCTCTCCAGTCACCATTTCTGAATCTTAGAATAGAGTATTTGAATATTAGGTTTTTATACATCTGACTTAATACCCAGTACTCCCAGATTCCCTAGTTATCCTTGGAGTCAAGATGACTCAGCTGGGTTGGAACTCTGCCTCTTCTCACTGGAAACACCCACAAGTACAGCCCAGTTTCATTACTGCTCTTGCTCTAGGAATAGGTCCAAATAATATATAACAAGTTAATTCTTTATCTCTTTTTATGAATATATGGTCCTTGGCTGTGGACTCAAGTAAAAGCTAGTTACTAAGCTGAAAATACCCAACCAAATGCTGCTTACTGTGGGAAGTCATTGTTGCATGTGATTGGGCACCTCCCTGATTGGGTGTGAGGCGTTCTGGCTAAACTGTGTCAGAACTAATCCCTACCCTCTCTAGGTGCGAGAACCCATCCTTGTAGGGGTGTGACTGACCATTGACCCTGAGACCAATCACTGACCCTGACCTTGGAATGCTGTCCCCCTCGACCTTCATTGGATGGAATTTCCCCTGAATTTCTTGTTCCCCAATAAAAGGCCACTCCCTGGCATGCTCTCTCTCTCTCCTGCTAGTCTGTGTAAACCTCGATGCCCCACCGGGTGGCTCGAGGCAGGAGCCAGAGGAGAGAGAGCCGTCTCAGACCTGATCAAAGAAAAAGGTAAATTGAGTTTTGTGTGTTTACTTTGATCCCACTAGTTAACTTCTATGCTACGAACCTCTTGTATGAAGCTGCGTGCTGGTCGCCCGGTGGAGATTACTTAAAGACATTTTGATTCAAGCCATGGTTCTTGGCTTGATGATAAAGTAAATGAATTTGTTGTTTTTCTTTCTCTTAGTTGGCAAAGCATATTCTCTTGTCAAACCTAAGTGAAGGTTTATGAGAAAAGTGACAGACCTGGCCTTGGCCACAACTAGAAATACAGCTAGAAGTTGACCTTGCCCAACATGCAGGGCAACAGAGGCTTCCCTTCCATTCTTCCTAATGGCATTATTCAGCTATTCAGCCTGCAATTTTCACTATCCAGGGATTCTTAAAAGAGAAAAAAAATATATGATTAGTGAAAATCTAAGAGCATGTCCAAAGCTAAATGCAATGCTAATTTTTCCCATTAGCCAAAAAGACATTTAAATGTTCCTGGGTCTGTTTGCTAAAATAAATGTGCATATTTTATATTCA
The DNA here is from genome assembly GCF_047511675.1 of Marmota flaviventris. Classification (NCBI taxonomy): domain Eukaryota; kingdom Metazoa; phylum Chordata; class Mammalia; order Rodentia; family Sciuridae; genus Marmota; species Marmota flaviventris. The sequence continues at coordinate 74,574,745 of NC_092500.1, read as the reverse complement.
TTCCAAGTGCTGTCTTTGCTTACCTAAGATAATGACTTCTATTTAATTAGGCTTTGTGCTCCTAACTCACCAAAACTTTTTTGTGATATTACCATTTTCCTAATATATAGAAAAATCTTTTCCAGTCTGGGAAGTGAAACATGACTATCTGACTCAACAGATGTCACAGATTAATTATGCCATGTAGGTGTGTCGATTCCCTTCGTGTTCAACTCTTGTAATGTTTTTCTCCTTATGCTAAACTCTTTTGGAAATGCTCAAGCTTGCATTTTCTTATGTATTTTTCCAAGCTTATTTTTGGCCTACTTCTTTTCTTGGCTTCACTTCACATGTCCTCATTTTTTAACTTGTTATTCTTATGGACAAGGTTTTTGACATCAGCCTTCTCATTAATAATCAAAATGTTAGGGGCTGGGATTGTGGCTCAGCAGTAGAGTGCTCGCCTAGCATGTGCGGGGCCCTGTGTTCAATCCTCAGCACCACATATAAATGAATGGAATAAAGGTATTGTGTCCAACTACAACTAAAAAAATAAATATTTTAAAAAATATTAGACATCCAGGAATTACTATAGTCTCATACTGCAGTCTGCTCACATTCCTTTTTTTTTTTTTTTTTTTTTTTTTTTTTTTTTTGTGGTGCTGGGGATTGAACCCAGGATCTTGTGCATGTGAGGCAAGTACTCTACCAACTGAGTTATATCCCCATCCCTGACATTCCTTATTTTTGCAATAGGAATTCTATGGGTGGACTGAGGACACCATGAGACCATTGTTTTATGATTTCTTCTTTTCTCAAGTAACTGCAAGTCCCATTCTCCTAATATCTCAATAGCACAGTTTTAGTTTCCATTTATTCTTTCTTTTTTTAAATGTTCTCAGTGTTGTGTTTATTTTAAAACATATAAATGTCAAGATATAGCTATAAAATCATAGATGTAAGTCATAGCCTTTTATATGCTAAAGGTGAATAGATCTCTCTTGCCCAGAAATATTTCAATAAATTCTATAACATTATGCATTCCTTGTCTATGCAACTCACAAAAATATGTTCATGCTGTTAATGTAAAATTATTTCTGATTTACTCAAAAATTTATCATTTGCTTATTTATTTGTAGAAAGATAGGACAAAGAAGAGGGGGAAGTTTGAAACACAGTGGCAAATGTTATTTAATCATTTCTATCTATATGTAGCAAATGTGCAATATAGCATCTCATTTTGAAGAAAAGGTTTAAAAATATGTCACACACTTGGAATGCCACTCCATGATTCTAACTATTGAATTACTCTAACAAAATTTCATCTTTCAAACAGAAAATTCTTATTAGACCCAATTATTAACCTGTGCTAATTTTTCAGTTAGCTCTACAGATTTAAGAGACAAAGTCTGGAGACTTTTACAATACAAACTGATGTCTTCACAACTTTCCAGGAACAACACTCAACTGGCAATGAGGACTCATCAATGATTGATGTGCAAAACCTATCTTAAACATATATATGGCAGTTGATGCAAAATAAGTAATTTGCTACCCCCAGGAATTAGGGGCTCTTTGCCTTCCTGTATTTCAGAAGATGGTGAAGGAAATTAGGAAAAAAGGATTAGAGGGACCCCCTACTGTGCAGTTTTAGGGGGCCTGGCCTGCTACATACTTTAAAGAGTCAAACTGGGAGATGGGGAAATTTGGATCAAAGGGTATGTTCAGTGAAAGTAGAAGGAAGTATCCATTAAGATATACTTCTATGTGATTTCACTGCTTTCTTTGGTAATCCTTCCCTTTCCAGGTGCCCAGATGATCTATTCCCATTCACAGAGGTGAAATGCTTGTGAAAAGACAAATGGTGTGGCGATTGAACCTGGAGTCAGGCTGCAGGGTAGCAATCCCAGTTTCCTCCCTGGGTAGCAGGCTTTGTGTGACTGTTGACTTTCCAACAAAGAAGGAGGTATCCTGAGGTGAGCACCTGGCCTTTTCCCCATCTTTGCAGCTCAGTCAAGCATCCTGCCTCTCTATACTAACCTGATTTCTGGATCACGGTTTGAGAAGCCTAGTTTTGTGATTTCCTAAGTGATATTTTCTTAATAGTGATATTCTCTGGTGGCAGCTTCTGAGCTGGCGATTTTGTAGTTGACAGATTTGAAAGAAGAAACATGCATTTATTTCAAACTTTAATAGAAGATTTACTTGACGCAAGCCTATGAAGATTCAGTAGAAAACCAAAGATAGTGCTCTCACGAAGTTGACATTCTGGTGAATTTAAAAGTAGTTTTTAAACATCCGCCCAGGACTTATCCCCCTCTCTGCCCAGGGGAAGAGCCCTGACTTCTTGAAGTTCCCTGTTTAGGCAAAGAACACCTCTTTCCCAAGGGCCATTGTATACTAGCCTCAGTTCTCCTCTGACAAAATTTGAAAGATCATAAATTGCAAAGCAGCCAAAAAGGCGGGGGTCGCTGGAGGTGGCTTCTATTAGCGTCAATACGGCGAAGTCAGGGACCAAGCAGAAGCCTGAAAACTTCAAGCCAAACAAACTCTGAGATTACACCTCTCAACCTCCTCCTCCCCTTCAGAGAGCTAAGGTCGCTGTGAGACTTCTGTCTAGGGGCAACCCAGGGGAGGCAGGGGGCTCAGAGTAAACCCACTGCTCTTCCCCGCCCATAACATGGGCTTTGCCCTGGAGCGCTTTGCAGAAGCTGTGGACCCGGCTTTCCAGTGCAAGCTGTGCGGCCAGGTGCTGGAGGATCCCCTGTGCACGCCTTGCGGCCACATCTTCTGCGCCAGCTGCCTGCTGCCCTGGGCGGCGCGGAGACGCCGGTGCCCGCTCCAGTGCCAACCGCTGGCGCCAGGAGAGCTGTATAGAGTGCTGCCGCTGCGCAGCCTCATCCAGAAGCTACGCATCCAGTGCGACTACCGCGCGCGTGGCTGTGGCCACACAGTCCGGCTGCAGGAGCTGGCAGAGCACGTCGAGCACTGTGACTTCAGCCCAGCCAGTCACTGCCGCAGCCTCCCGGGCTGCGCCTTGGGCCGGGGCGGCTACCGAGACAGCGGGGACGTACCCGCGCGGGGGGGCTGCAGGCCAGCGACCAGAGCCCGTCCGGGCGGGGACACAGGCAGGGGGTCACCAGGCGGCCGCTGCAGCAGCGGACCGGGGCCCGAGCCTCAGGTCCTCGCCTGGAGGCAACGTGAGAAGGCGCTGCTCGAACAGCTCTGGGCGCTGCAGGGCGAGGTACAGCTCACAGCCCGCAGGTATCAGAAGAAGTTCACCCAGTACATGGCTCACATCCGCAACTTCGCCCGGGACCTGGACCGCGGCCACTGCAGGGTAAGCGTAGAGGGAGTGGGCACCTGGGAATGATCAATTGGGGTGGGAAGAGGAATACTTAAGGAATACTTAAGAATTCCTTTAGGAGGTAGCATCTTTGTTTACTACGCAGTAAGAAGCATCACCCGCCCTGAATGTCCTCTGGTCATTTTCTTCTAAATGTGTTACTATTGCAGTTAGAAAGGAATGACACTTTGCCGTTTATATTAGGATTGGAAAGAGTTAAACAGATTCAATTCCAACTTTTCCCTGAGAAGAAGAAATTGGAAAAACTCATTTTCCCATCCAGACTCTTGTTTCCCATCTTTCACTCCCACTCCATCATCTCTGCCTATCTTTTGTGTCCGTGCAATGTGCCTGAAGCAAATCCCAGAGGGAAAGGCATTACCCATAAACGACTTACTTTTTCTGTCAAACTGCCCTTATCAATCAACTACCCTCTACTTAGTTTAGGGACTGTGAGAGAAGAGGGGACCAGGACAACCTCAGGGGTTGGGAGGTTGAAAAATGGGATTTCTTAGACCTTCTAGCTTCATCACCCTTACTCTTCCTAAAAAAATTTTTCCCTGCCTTGGAATCTCCGGAGGTTGTTAGTGGTGGTGGTGGGCGAACGTGCTTATGACTTGAGAAGCCTGGTCTGAGAGCAGCTACATCTATCAGCAATTAGACTGGCCCTGAGAGTCTTGACTGGGGCTGTTTTCCTTCTTTGTCGAAGCTGCTGCCCCTGATCTGCTCTCCTGGACCGCCCGCTTTCAGATGGCATAAACATGCCTCTTTGCAGCACCCCGTGTGAAGAGACTTGTTTATAAAGCTGTTACTTCTCTTCTGGAGGACTTCAGCACAGTGTTTGACATTGTTGGTCGCTGCCATGGTGAGCGGGGATTTAGCAGAACTTGCACTCCATTCAAGGAGCTGTTTTCATTTTTCAGTACTCCTGGGGAGGAGCAACCCAGACTGATTCCCATTTGGGACTGATTGCTTAGTACTGCCTCCAACGCAGGCACTGAATTTAGATGTTCCTGTCTTTTAACCAAAAAAATAAAATAATAATAATAATAATTATTATTATTATTATTATTATTACTGAAATGAGAGGGGCTAAAATGCTTCTACCCTGATAAGGGAAAACTTACCATGCTTTAAAAGATTTGATGTTAGGATTCTTTCTCTAGCTTACATACAGGTAAATTTACAAAAATGTGAGGACCCAGAGAGAAGCCCAGAAATGTATTACTAACCCAGGTTTCAAAGTCTGATGGAAAGAAGCAGCATCTAAGAGTAATAGGACAGAGAAGTCCACACAAGTCAAGCAATGGTTTGAAAGTGAGGAGCAACTGCCAATGATTTGCATATTAACTATCAGTTTCCCAGTGCTATTCAGAAATATTTTTCCACTGCCAGTAGGGGCTGCTGTGTGCACTGCCTGGGAAAAGCTCCTGGGAAAAGGTACTGGGAGTTTATGCAATGTTATCATTCAGAAGTAATTTACAAGGATTTAATTTCCCAAGATAAATTAGTATCTATAACCAGGAATAAAACTCATCTTGTCCAATACTGTTTCATCTTACATTTAAATTGGTCTTTACTCACAAACAGGTTGTAGATATAATTCCTATTTATTTAACTGTTGTTGGGCTATAAGAAAAGAAATACATAATATTTTACCTGGCAAAATTTTGCTTTATTTTCCTTCTGCAAGATTTGCACAAAACCAAATAGGGTTATTATTTAATATTAGGATTACTGTAACCTAACAGATCCTGCATTAGAGCATCAATCCAAATATTACTTAGCATTTATTAAATTCCTCAAGATTTAATCCCTTAAAATTTTGTAAAGTGAAAATTTTACAAAAATCTTTCTTAGATTCACTGACAATTTATTTTATTTTCTGTCATGGAAGGGAAAATTACAAAATTCCTGTAAAGTTAAACCAGAAATCTGTTTTAAATTATGGGGAAGGCAAAATTAGATACTGCATTTGGATAAAAGCTGCATATGTAAAAATACAAAGCCATTTGGTCATTTTTGAAAATAGTTTCTTTCTTTTTTTTTTTTTTTTACAAGCACGGTTGTTCCTTTTGAATACATAGTTTCAAATATTTTTAGGAAGAAATTAACCCTCAGCCACATTCAATAACCCTTAATTTTAAGCTTTTCTCCTATTCACATTTCATTTATTTACCATTTTAAAATAGCTTCACATTGTATTTGTTTTCTTTTATATTTTTAGCTTAGTCAGTTTATCCCTTTTCTTCTAGGATGGAGAACAGAAGCCATTCACCATCGTGTTAGAAAGAGAAAATGACACCTTGGGATTCAATATTATAGGAGGTCGACCAAATCAGGTAACCCACCTTCTTAATATGTTACTCTCTTGGCTTATAAAATAATAGAAGTCTTAGCTTTTTTTTGTGGATTTAGGGTCAGAAAAACAAGTAGTTTCATCTTTAAAATTATACTTGTAATCAAATGCTGGATTCTTTAATGCAAAATTTCCAGTATGTACCAAGATTTTCTTTTAGAGAAAAGTAAAAATCAATGGCTAACAAACTGGGTTCCCCTAGCTGCTTTAAAAAAAGAGAGATACATTCCACATTTTATGTTTTTTGGCACCATTGGCAAATTTCTTAAATAATCTTATTGCACAATAATATGTATAGACAATTTCTGTTTGATATTAGGTGATTGTATTGTCTGCTTATACTTCCTATCTATTAAATCACATTTTTAGACATTAATGCAGGCTGGGAAGTCTGCATGTTGAATGAACAGTTAAACTCAAGTAAGGGATGATTGTTTTCACAATTATTTAGGAAACTCCTTATTAAAGAAAGTTGATTTGAAATATTTTTAGCTTCCCAAATCAACTTCTTCACTTAACTGAATGAACAATGATCTCCACATTAATACCAGTGGCTTTCAAAATGCATATTATAAGCTTATATACTATAGTTGCTAAGCTTTTTTACATCCTTCAAATTCTACATCAACTTAATTTTTACCATAGCTGGGGAAAGGTAGTAAAATTTTATAAATTATATTCTTTAATTTACACAATAAACTGCCTTGAAAAAAATTTGCATTCTACATTGCAAGTGTCACCCAAGGAAACTGTCATAGGGTTGTTGGCTATATGCTTTTCAAGTTAGGATAGTGATGTCCCGTTTCCTCCTGTGTCTACGATGCAGCTACCAAATCTAGCAACTCACCATTACTGTGCCTCTGCTTCTAATATGGTCCCCATGCATGATAAAAAGACAGAAGTCTTGTCATATCATTTTTGTTCTCTTTTCCCCCAAGGAATACTTTTATAAATGCCAGTTAGGTATTTGACATTTAGATAACACTGGATTTTTTTTAAAGTCTCTTAAAACTCATGTTAAGGCAGGTTAATTAAGGAGAAGTTATTTTATTTTACCTTCCATGAAGTAAAATGACATTTCGAACTATATAATGATCTATCATAGGTAATGAACATTTTTTTCTAAAAAAGTTTTATAATATAATTGGTTTCCTGAGACTGGATAAAATGTCCTATTTGAACCAAATGGCCATATGTTTGAGTTTCAGTCATGAGGCACATCTCAACTAGAAGCAGGCAAAGATCAGCTTTGAATGGATTTCCTTGTAGTTTAGTGTTGATCTTTGGGGATTTTACACTTGAGCAAGCTCCCAGCCACCTCTGTGAATAGACCTAATCAGAATTGTTTCCAAATTTGTCACATTGAGGGCCTAACTCATATTTTCAAATATAAGACCCATTCTCAAACATATTGTACAATATAGGCTGGATATGCTTTGTTTTCCTTCTGTAACTTTATCACTCTTTTTATTTAATATCTACTTTAGAAGTGTGATATTATAGAAATAAGACCTAGAAACCAGTCAATCTTACCTTGCACATGCCCTTTTCCCCAGAGCTTTTTATGTGTAGTTAAAAATGTGAAGTGAATAGATAATCTCGTCAGAGTTGCTGGACTTGTTCGTTACAGCTGTCATCCTGATTAATTATTGGTTGGTGTTAAGTAAGTTAAAATTCAGTGCCAAATTCCCAGCTGAGAGAGTTACATATTTAAGGAGGACTGGCAATGTTACATTTAGAAAATTGTCCTTTATAAAAATGTTACTTGCATATTTATTTCTGCTGATGAGTATATTTTTTTATAGAATAATCAAAAAGAATCATCTACTGAAGGAATTTATGTTTCAAAAATATTAGAAAATGGACCTGCTGACAGAGCAGATGGCTTGGAGATTCATGACAAAATCATTGAGGTAAGATAATAATAAAAGCTACACATGACCTATAAGTTAAATATTTAAACACTTGAAATTTCCAAGCTTATTGCTTTACCTTGGTATGGCCTTATTAGAATACATATCTAATGCAGCAGAGGAGGTATTACTTTTTTAATTCTTCACCAAAATGTGAAACTCTATGATGATACTTTATTAATTAATAGATATTGGAATAAAAGATTAAAATGCTTAAACTTTTCAAATGTGTTAATGAATAACTCTTTTAATAAATTGTCTCTTCCATGAACTGTAAGGATTCTTGTACAGTTATTAAAGAATTAATTTTGTAACGTTTCAAAGGATGATAATCTCTGCTCAAGGACATTTTAGACAAGGAAATATTGCTATTTTAACTTGTGATTAGAATATGTAGAATTTGTAATAATTTATACAATGCCTTCACCTTTACCATTTCTTAGTTTAATATGATTTCATCATCCCATATCCTTTTTTTTTAATGTTTGAAAAAAATAGGAAAGTAGCTTTTTTGTCCTGTTGAAAAAAAGTTGGTGGAAAACTTTTATTTTCTCTCATGTATGATACAACTATATTGTATTTGGTGATGATATGAGTAAATACCTTTATGCTAGTGATATTGAACTAAAATGTGGAATTTGGGGTTACTGCAGTCTGCCATCTTTCTCCTTTGTATGTTTCATTAACCAATTGAAATGGTATTCTTTGGCATTACCAAAATGATTAGGTTGCTTTTGTCAATGGATTTATTTCCAATGTATTAGTAAAGGTAAAGGTAGAAATTAGTAAGATTTATTTGACTCCACTATTTTTTAAAAAATTCTGTTTATTCTGTTATTTAGTCACTGATACTATCTTTCTGAATGTCTACATAAACTCTCTGGTTGGAAGCTATTTTTCTTTATTAAGCTTTGGATAAAGTTTTAGATTTTTATTCAGTATTTGTACACAAGTTGAATTTTATATACATTGATATAGGATAAAAGCAAAGAATATGGAGGAGCCACTAGTTTTCTGTCTGAGGTGCGAGGGGGGAAGAACACATAATATGTAGAACTTAGCTGACTAGACGCTTTGGGAAGAGAAAAGCGTTACCTTGGGCTGAGAAGGTCTGGGTTTCTGTTGTTTATTTGTTTGTGTATTTTTAATCTAAAGAGTTCTCTTTTATCCAGGTTTTCTGCTTCCAGTTGTATAGTCAAAAATGCACAGATTGCTTTCACTGTTGCTATCAGCTTTTCTTGACAGTTTGCCTACTGAAAACATTTAGAAGCTATAGTTTCCAAAATTAGAATTTTTCTATTTCTACTCATGTTTGTGCATTATATTTTAAAGAACAGCATAATTTAAACGAAGTTGTCCTCATTATTGTCTGCCTTATCTCTAATGCATTTTCATTTTTCCAGATAAATAGAAAATGAACACTTATATTTTATGCTATTAGAAGGGCTGATGGAACTGAATTACATACATTCAATTACACACACACACACACACACACACACACACACCACAGAAACAAGTACTGGCAATTTTAAAAGTAATTTATTCTAGATTCTAGCTGGGTAATAATGTTATAGATACTTCATTAATATTGCATTAAAAGGAAGGAAGAAGAACTTTTATGTTGCAATACTTTTGTTAATTACTCAGTTTTTGCTTATGTAAAGAGGCAATTCTGTAGTTTTACAAAAACTATAGTTGATAAATCCAGTGCAGCTAAAAATCTATATAATATGTTACTAATGTATGCAAGACTAGCTTTATTTTTTTAAGATAAAAGAAATCAACCATGGGAATCCAAATGGAATTTATTACTAGCTGCAATACTATTATTATTCACCTTGATTTGCATATATTAGCAATTAATGACAAGGACTTGAAACTTTTCTTATTTCAATATGAATTTTTCAATGTATCTTTTATGCGAGGATGCATTTGTATATGTGTGTGTGTGTGTGTGTATCCCACACACATGAAATCACTGTAATGGATTACTGTGGTCACATTTACAGTTAGGAAATGAATTAGACATGCATATTTCTATAATGTTGTCTTGTTAATTAGCATGAAATATTTTAGAAGGAAAATTACTAGAAATAAATACATAATATTTAGTTGCTGTCAGTTTTTTTAGTGGATAGATATTTGTGCGACTTTTTTTTCTTTTCTTTTTTTATTGATTTTTTTTAAAAAATGACAGCAGAATGCATTACAATTCTTATTACATGTATACAGCACAATTTTTCATATCTCTGGTTGTATATAAAGTATGTTGATGCCAATTCATGTCTTCATACACGTACTTTGGATAATGATGTCTATCACATTCCACCATCCTTGCTAATCCCCTACCCCTTCTTTTTCCCTCCTACCCCTCTACCTTATCTAGAATTCATCTATTCCTCCCATGCTCCCCCTCCTTACCTCACTATTAGTTAGCTTCCTTACATCAGAGAAAACATTAAGCATTTGTTTTTTGGGGATGGGCTAACTTCACTTAGCATTATCTTTTCCAAACGCCATCCATTTACCTACAAATGCCATGATTTTACTCTCTTTTATTGCGGAGTAAAAACTCCATTGTGTATATATGCCACACATTTTTTTTATCCATTCATCCACTGAAGGGCATCTAGATTGGCTCCATAGTTTAGCTATTGTATGTTGTGCTGCTATAAACATTGATGTGGTTGTGTGTGACCTTAATATCTATTTAAACAAAGAGCATATTTGCCTTGTGCATATGTATCATAAAAGATCTTTATGGATTAAGAAAAGTTAAACATGTGAAGCTTGTCAGTTATTTAACTTATCTATCATATGGTCTCAATCAAACTTAGTGGTGTGCAGCTAATGGGAAATCAAGAAGAAATGTATCAATTTATTTAAAATACACAGAGCCAGAAAAACAGATTTTTAAAATAAAGACAGTAAGTTCTGTTTTGTGATCAATAATTTGTTGATTGACCAAATTTAATAGATTTTCTCTTTCAGTTTTTGAATATCAAATGGCTATGCTGATTTTAACCTAGAGCAACAAATAAATTCAGTAGCAGTGTAGACAGCACAAATATTTCCAGTATTATGAAACTATCCATACAACCTAACTGCCCCAATATATTGTGAGAACTTATCTTTTAACTGATTGTTTCAAGATCTACTCAAAAACATTTTAGAAAACAAACAAAAAATATGTAAAATAACATAATTTTACTAAATCATTTATTTGAATAAGAAGATATGTTAAAGATTTGGTCCTATTATTGGTTAAAATGACTTCACTAATACTCATAAAAATATTGGTCATAACAATTTTTCCATTGTTAAGCAAAGCCCAACAATTCTAGAAGTATCATTTTAAAAATCTAGATTGTACTAACACTGATGGAATTAACAGTCATGCAAGAATAAAAAATATCACAGTCACAAAGTAAGCCCATGTTGTAGTTTTCATATCACAGAAGACAAGTTGATTTTTGTGTTTAGTCTCCACAAGCCACCTTGTTGCCCAGTTTCTAAGTATTCCCACATCCACATTTGTGAAAATATTCACTGTTTGAAAAACTGCTCTGATATTTGATTTGCAGCATTAGGTAGCAAACTGTCTATCTCTGGAGAGTGAAAAGGCCAAGGAAGCTTCTTGAAATATCACAGGAATCCACATAGACTAGGCATTTACTCATATGCATGAAAATAAAAGCATATTTTGCTTGCTATTTTTTTTTTTTTTTTTTTGCCTTTTCAAGACTCAAAAGGAGCACAGAGCCTCTTTGCTATTAGAAACTTGTACACAGTTCTAAAAGAGGCTACTACTGTTGCTGTAGTTATCATCGTGTTAGGATGCCTAATGCATACATGGGAAAGAGCTGAGAACCAAAGTTCTCTGCTGCTGTCAATAACATTGTTCCTGTGTTATTACTGTGATGTTGGTAGCAGGTACTGTAGACATAACCTAAGAGTGCGAAAAGGTGCACAGCTATTTATGGCTCCTTGTTCACTTTCTTGCCCCACACCTTCCTCCAGCTCCCAGCCAATGCTGTGTAACAGAACAGTGCTGGTGCAGGGTGGTTACCATTCTTCTCTCCACTTCTGGAGACCAGAGGAGTCTGTTACATCAATACTTTTGAGGAAAAAAAGCAGTGTTTTCAAATATATATTTGTCTTTTCTATATTTAACTTGAAATGCATAGTGAAACACAACTAAAAAGCCATTTTATTTTTCTTTGCAAGTAGTTCCCGCACTGAACAGTGACATTGTACTGCTTTCCATGAGGTGCAGAGTTCAGTACTAGAAGAGGGAACTTACTTGCCAGAATGTAATTATACTTTCCTTTAGTTCTGTAATATTTTCACTCCTGGATTTTTTGCCATCACTCCCTGCACAGCTAAAGTAAAAAATCTTTATTAGCTCTCACATTTATTTGGCTAAAATTTTGCAGAGTAGTTTACAGCTGTTAAAGGAGGAAAATTAAGTGCAGATCAGAGCTAGACACTTTTAAATATTTAATCAGATCTACTTGATGCTTCTTCTGTGTATTTCTGATGGCACTTCACACCCCACATGCAGGCCTCATATGTTCATTATAAGAAGTATTTGCAAGTTTTGTAGGTCATCTGTAAAACTAGTGGGCAGGTAGTATTTTTGACAAATTATTGTTTAATAATCTGAACACACCACTGAATGCTTCAATAGAATAATATCCTCATCCCATATTTTAAAAGTGTATTTTAACTGTTCAAATAACAAACTGGTTGTTTGAAAGAATGAGGAAGGACCTAAAAGCAATTATACTTATTCAAATGAATAAGTGAAATTTGTAAACATAATTTAATGCTACTCAATCAAATGTAGTTTCAGCAACATAATGCAGTTATTATACAATTGTATATTTTAAAGTATCTTGAAAAACAGTGTGTTACAGTTGAAAGATGCCGAGATCTGAAATCAAGGAGACCTGGCTGAAATTTCTGTCCTGGGAGTTAAAATTTATGTGACCTGACCAAGCCAGCTATGCCTCAGTCTCTGCACTATTCCGTTTCTGTATATACAAGTGCCTCCCCCAAGGGAAGATTTGGGTACTTCACTATTGTGTATCTACTGTATTTTATTAAGTTTGTACAAGTAAATTTTCTCCACAATACAAGGAGGGAAATCGCCACTAGTTCCTTCTATTTCTTCCCTGGGAAACTCCAGGCTATCAGCTGCCAACTTTCAAGTCATTCCTTTGTGTATAGACACATGAGTTTAGATGAAGAAATGGTTTTAGCTTGTGGATTTTCACATATCCAAATGAATACCCAGAGGCAAGAAGAGCTGTAGGGGGACTTTTGTAACCATGTGGTTATGAGCTAATTCATTCATCCAACAAGTATTTATGCATTGCTTCATATGTGCCAAGTGGTGTGCTCTGTGTTACAGAAAAGATCACTAAGACCCCTCTCTGCACTCAAGTGGCTGAAGGTGGAGAGCTGTTTTCTGCCCATGAGAAACCTTTCCTTGAAGTTGCCACTTCAGTTCTTAAAGATGTAAATGGACATTACTGTCTTGCCTTAGTGGATTGACACTATGGGTTAATTTTAGTTCTGCCATCATTCTACAAGTAGTTCAATGCATTTTTAGAAATCATGACATGGGTTAGTGAAGTAGTAGAATCTGGGGGTGTGAGACAGCATTGTGGTTCAGGAAGGAGTAGGGTCTCTGAACTTGAGTCTTGGCCTTGAATTTGTGCTAGATTATAATGGAAGCTTTCTCAAATTCTCTGTTTCTTTCCTGTAAGTATATGTGTCACAAGAGGTAAAAGTTATGGTTTAACATATCGCCCAAGGGTTTATACATTGGACACTTAGTCCCCATTTTTGTGGTAGTCTTAAGTGGTCACAGGACCATTAAGCAAAGGGAGTCTAGTGAGAGGTTATTGAGGGCATCATCCTAGGAAAGGATCAAGGCAGTTTTGTTGGACTCTGACTAGTTCTCTCTAGAGCATTGTTTTAAAAGAGCAATATTGGCCCCTCCCTGGGCTCTGGCTTCCTGCTTTGCCATATGACCTCTCTCTTTAATGTGTATTCCGACTTTTCTGGTGCCATGCCTTTAAACCTCCAGTACTGTGAGCTGAATAAACCTCTTCTTTAAAGCATCTAGCCTCATGTATTTTGTTATAGTAACAGAAAATTGGCTAATACACTAGTCCTTTCTATTTTCTGTCTAAATGATCTTTTTTTGTCATTCCACTGAGTTTTCATTATTAATAAATACAGTTTAAATTTACAAAAGAAAGGCTGGGAAGGTCTTTATGCAACTGAGCTTTAGTGTGTTAAGTACTGGTATATTTATTGTAAACTTATAAGACATAAACTTGGGTTTGATTTATTGAGGGCTAAGTTCCCATGAAAGGAAACCAGGCCCCCACATGACTGTGCCAATTGCATACTGCATTACCCCATTTGGTGTCCTTCTCAGGAGGTTTAACTGTGCTTGCTAGTCTCCTCCTCACAGCACCTGTAACATTATCACAATTTATCTTAAAATGAGATACAGTGTTGATTTTAGGTAAATGTCAGAGTGGGCTGTGTGTTACTGGTTTTCAACCTCCTTTTTTTCTTTTAATCATCCTAGCCATCTGGCAATTTCTTCTTCACTTTCTATTTCTCTGCAACATTGGAAGATGTTGAGTACCATTTGAACTTCAGCTGAAGATGATGCCCTAATCTTTCTCCAGCTTTTGCCATTTTTCTCCTCGATGTTCCCTTTACTTACCTGCTGTCATTTGTAAATCACTTTGCTCACCACTAGAGGATTTTTGTTTTTACTCTTTTGCTGAAGGTCCCTCATTAGCTTATTATGGCTTGAATATGAGCTGTCCCCCCAAAACAAGAATCTTCAGAAGTGAAATGTTTAGATTATGATAGCCGTAACCTAATCAGTCTATCCTAGTTTGAATGGACTGACTGGATGGTCTATAGGCAGGTGCACCAGGGCTGGAGGAGGTGATCACTGGGGGCATGCCCTGGAAGGATTGTTATTCCTGAGGCCCCTTCTTCTGTTTTTCCTTCCTGATCTGCTATCAGCTGAGCACCTTTCCTTCTCTGGGTCATTTCTCCATGATGAGCTACCTCACTTTGAGCCCAGAACAGTGGAATCCTCTGTCTATGAAATGAGACCTTTGAAACCATGAATCCCAAATAAACTTTCCTTCCTCTAAGCTGTTTTTTTTTTTTTTTTTTTTTTTTTTGTGTGTGTGTGTGTGTGTGTGGTTTGGTGACAGTGACAAAAGACTAACTAAAACATTAGCATTCTACTGTCAGCAGGTTAAAATTCAGCTTTCTTCTTCTTTTGTGGTGCCACGGGTTGAACCCACAGTCTTGGGCACACTAGGCAAGTGCTTTATTGCTGAGCTACATCTCCACTCTCCAGAATCCAAGTTTTTAGTGAAGCAAAAGGAGTTCTTCAAAACCTTTACGTTAAATATTGTTTTTCTCTCTAGATCCTCTAATATAGTCACATGAAATGCCTCTCCTTTCCTATCTTTAGTGCTCTATGTTTTTTTCTTCTCTTTCCCTGCTATCTGATATTCTTTCCCAGGCTCTTCTATAGCTGGAAAACCCCTTAAATCCTTTTACATGCCCTGAAGCCCTTTCCAACCCACCAAGCAGAATCACTTTATTATCTGTGTTGCCAAAAAATTTTTAGACCTTTTACTTTCATAGCAATTTCATGTGCTAGGGTGAATATTTATTCTTTGGTGTTCTTAAATGTGGTTTTGGTATTTTATTGAAATTATTATCCTTCAGCATTGATACTGGTAAACTCCACACATTCTGTTCAATTTCATTGAATATTGGAATAAATTAATGGATTAATCTTGAACTCAGGATTTTAGGCATTATGGTCTTTATCCAAGGGTTTTTTCAATGTCCCTGAAATCTTGCTGGGTGGGCAGTCAATCCCTAATGGTTGTCTTAGCACATCCTATTCCTTGGTTTTGTATCTTAACTGCAAGATGGCTCAGAAATTAAGTGACTTACTCTTCCTTAAGTTTCAAGATCTCTAAAATCTAGTGACAGAGGTCTGAAGAATTTGTACCTCTCTAGATTGTTTCTTCTACCTACAAATCAAAAAAGAATTCAAGTGTGCAATGCAGGGTTTCAAATTTTATTTATGTTAATGTCTAAATTGGATCTGAAAACAGGTTTGTTGGCTTTCACCCTAATGCAGAGTTTTAGTTATTGAACTTGAAGGTCACTGGTAAAGCTGTCTGAATGTACGTGATTGCCTGCAAAGCAGACTTGCAGAATATGGCCTTGGACCAAATATGAAATAAAAAAATAATATGATTAACCGCAGAGGAATTGAAAAGATGAAAGATATTTTCCATATTTCCAAACATTGGAAATGTTTTTGTGAAAAGACAGAGTTAAAAACTTCCTAGAGCACTGGGATGGTCAGGAAGTATCTTTGAAGTTCTCAGGATGAGAAATGCTTGGAATAATTAACAGTAGCCCCAGCTGTGAGGACACCTGTGTAGGACCTTAAGGAACAATTCTCACAGCTTGTTCTGGGAACTTTTTTTTTTTTTTCATAGAGTAAATGCTGCTGATTCCAAGTAGATTTTACTTTTTCTGAGAAGATATGTGAATGGAAACATTTCCGCTCTTTTCTAAAAATCCTGTTTCATCCCAGTGCCTTAAGAAAACATCCCAAAGAAGAAAAAGGCAACTGGCAAGTGTGGGGTGGATCTGGTGCTTGATCCTCTTAACCCTAAGAATTTGAATTATCCTGTCCACACCAGAATCCAGTGGCCTTATGGGTAATACTTTGAATCACTTCCCTCTTCTTTTTGAAGCTGTTAACTGTGTTCTGAAGTAAAAGCAAATGATTCTTTTTTGTAATCAGCAACTCAAACGTGATTCATTGTTACCTTCAAATAAAAAAATGTTCCCCTATATAAAAATTATTCTTTATGTGGTTTCAACTATTTTAAACAATTCTTTATTACTATAGAAGATACAGAGGTATATATTCAGCTCACAAAATTAGATGGGCAACAGACTATAATCACTTTATAGATAGGAGATAACTATTTTTCATAATATAGATTAGGAAACAATTTATCACTGGGTAGATAGAAAAATATATAATGTTCAATTAGAATTTTTCAGATATTTTTACCTAAAATTAGGTAATTGGGTATTTTAGTCACATAACCTGTCACATTAAAAGAAACAATACATTTGCTTTTGAAATCATATTTCAGAAAAGAAATCATTAGTTAACAAAAATGTTTTTCTTATATGAAAGATAATCAGTTTTTAAAGTAGTTTACTACAAACGTGATTCCCCAAGTAAAGAACACATGTTTGAATAACAATTGGCTTTTAAAGCAGCTGGAGGTAAAAAGATCTGTTGGTGATGATACAGGACTCTCAGA
The DNA here is from genome assembly GCF_047511675.1 of Marmota flaviventris. Taxonomy (NCBI): domain Eukaryota; kingdom Metazoa; phylum Chordata; class Mammalia; order Rodentia; family Sciuridae; genus Marmota; species Marmota flaviventris. The sequence goes on along the minus strand of NC_092500.1, from coordinate 74,557,723 downwards.
GCTTATAATCAGGAGAAGACAGCTGTATATTGAACAAATAAACTATAAGTAAATGACCTGAACTCAGTGGTGGATGACTGGCACAGAGGAGCTACCCAAAAGACTTCCCTCATCTGATGGTGGTATGAAGCTTAAAGAGTGAAATAGAACTTGAAAGGGCCTTTACAGGAAAGGTGAGAGATAAGAAGGTAAGTTCGTGCAGCAAGAACTTTCCAGATTTAGGAAGAATGCCATGAGGAGCAGGATTTGAATGTCTTGCTAGGCAGCCTCATCATTTGATAATAATGAATGTTATGGAAAAATATATCAGCTAATGCTTATCATTATGATAAGCATGCCTAATGTTCTTCTTAGGTATTAATGTGTCTCCTCCTCACAGCTCTATGAGGTTGGTACTGTATGAGTGGTAGGATCCTGATTTTCCAGAGGAGAAAACAGATACAGAAGTCAGTTTGCCACCATCACAGAGCAGGAGCTCCTGGGTCAGTTCTTGACTATCATTTGATTCTACCTATTATTAAGAAGTGCTCAGTTGTAGCAGACTTTGAAGAAAGTTCCTATACTACAGGACATGAGAAGTCAGTGTTAAACTTCGAGCAGGGGAATGACATGGGTAAAGCAATGATTTAAAGATTAAACCTCCTGCAGACTTCACTGAGGTACATAAATAGTTTGAAAAGTAAAGGTATTTGAGACAGGGAGATTGATGTGTGAGGATTGCAGTTGCCCATATGAGATAAGTGTAGGAAGCAAAACAACAGAAAGCTGCTGGAAGCTAGTGATGGGTGGGTGACCTTATCTATTCATCATACTTACCTTGAATATTTTCCTTTGTCTTCATTTTTCAATAGTTCATTCTGTTTAGTTGACTACCACTGAGATTATGTACTTTCTTTTGTTTTCTTCATTGTAGTGTGCAAAATAGTGTTTTGTCTAAATAATCTTTGAAAATCTATCCTCTAATTGGTCAGCTAAGACAGAGTTTTAGGAAGTCTTGAATGGTTTTGCTTTAAAGACAGCCTGTGAAATTCTTTGAAACATGGAGAGGGAGAAAGAGATTGAGTATCCAAATGTTTGATGCATTATTCTGCCTTGAGGAACACTAACTAAGGTGTCCCAGAATAATTTTCTATGCAGATTGTGGAAAGGGCCCTGCAATAATATGTGGTTACTGGCAGTCCCAGGATGGTTTGGAGGCTATTGTTTACCTTTTGGATTTAATTTGATATACTTAGAAATAGTATTGCATACAACAAGAGATATGAAAAATTGTGCTCTGTATATGTAATAAGAATTATAATGCATTCTGCTGTCATACACAAATTAAAAAATTTACATAAAAAGAAATAGTATTGCATCTTAAGCTTCTTGAGACAAAATTTACTCTGCAATGTCTCTCAAAGTGTTTCCCAGCAAAAATTGTCCTCTGCCAAAGCTCTCTTTATACTAGTGTTTCTCAACCACTTGTGTGAAAGACACTTAATTTTTTCAATTGTAGATTATTAAAATAAAAATGTATTACTAGAAAGAAATGAAATACAATGATAAGATGTAGTCAATTTCTTAGATTCCTCAGACATAAAGTTGCCCTATGGGATCAGCATAAAACGTTCTGAATGCCTACTCTGTTTCGGTACTTATCTAGACATGAACTTGTAGCACATTATTTATGAATTAGCCCTGGTCCTTGGTCCCCAGACCACTCTGAATGGCTCCTCTCACAGCAGCCAGAGAGATAATTTACAAAGTAAATGACATCTTAACTTTCTGCCAGTTACTCCACATACTTGCAAATCTTCTGCCTGAATCCTTAAATAACTTCCCTGCATATGGGATAAAATGCAAAGAGTTCTCAACCTATTTGCTAAGGCCCTGCCTCTTTGGCTCTCTGACTCTCACTTATAACCTTACAACTCTTTTTTTTCTTTTTTTTTTTTGCCAATCCCCTTGGTTTCCCTTGCTGAAACCACACTGGCCTTCAGGATGCACTGAGCTTCTTCCCATCACAAGGCCTTCCCACTGGAAATCTCTCCCCTCTCCTGTACTTTTAGGTGACAATCATCTGTCAGCTCTCAGCTCACACATCACCATTGCAGAGAGGTCTTCTCTGATGGCCCTATTTAAATGATATCTCCACATTATGTTTTTTTCACTTACCCTCTTCTCCAAAAATATCACAATTTGAAATGATCTATTTTTAAGAACAATTTTACAAGAGAGTCATAAATCATAAATGTCTAGTACAGTGAATGATCAGAAAGTAAAATCATCCCTGTGTCCAGTTCCAGGATCAAGAAACAGATCATAGTAAGTGTCCCAAGAATCTGCCTTCTTCTCTGGTTTCATTATTACCTTCCTCTAAGTTCTGCCTATTTTGGTCCCTGCTTAAATGGAATTTTAAAATAGATATTGTTTAGAATCCTGTTTCTTTAACATTATATTTGTGAACTCCACTTATGTTGCTGCATATAATTTTAGTTTGTTTGTTCTCATAGCTGTGAGCACTGTAGCATTTCACTGTGTGACTGTACCACAATTTGATTGTCAATTCTGCCATTAATGATATTGTTGAATCTGGACTGTTACAATACCAGTGCTCGGAACATTCTTGTGCATATATTTTTGTGAACATCTGTATACTTTTCTGTGCACACATGCAAACACACATACACATCTAGGAATCTATTTGCAAGGTCATAAATATGTACATATTTAGCTATAATAATGGTTATCAGACATTACTTTAAATGATGTAGCAATCTACATTCTTTGCAGCAATGTCTCAGGGTTTCAATTTTTTCAAATACTTACAAAGACTTGCAATTATGTATAATTTTTTTGAAATTTTAAACCATCTTATAAAATGATATATAGGATCGTATCTGGTGTTTCCTTGATTTCTAATGAAATTATAAATAAGTATTTATATTTTTTTTAATTTTTTTCAGCCATTTCACTATCCTGTTTTGTGAAGTACAGGGTGAACCTAGAAATCCTAGCTTTTGCTGTAACTTCAATACTTAGAATACTGCCTGGCATTCAGTTGGTATTCAATAGTTGAGGGAATGAATTACTATTTACAGGACTACAAGGATAAAGTAAATCTAACACTGCTCTTAAAACCCTATGCTTAACATATGAGATGTGTCATAGGCATGTTCTAAATAGATGGAAAAAAAATCCTAAGTTTCTTTAAACATAATCTATAGTTTTCTACTTTGTCCAGTAAGGGGGAAAAATAGCAATTCTGTGTTTCTTTTGACGTTATCATGCTTGATCATCTTGGTATGCTCAGTTTTTAATGCGAGTCTTTTAGTAGGACCAGTCCTACACTGTCCCTCCATGATTCTTTGTTGTAATGTCCCTAAACAAATACTTGTGGCCTGGATACCCCGTTGCAAGCTCTTTCACTTAACTGAATGTGTGGAAGTTTTTTTTTTTTTCACAGACATCATGCTTTCCAACAGATAAGAATGATCAAAGAAGAAAAATTCTTTTTCTTCTTACACAAGCTTTCACTTAGAGGAGATTTCTTTTTATAACAGAGAACTTTAAAATGCATATCTCTTCTTGGACTGGTATAATTTTTCTTTGAATCCAAATGAGAACTCCTGTAATGTCAGATACTACTGATTTAGAATGAAGTTGCTGAGACATATTAAGTAAATACTGAAAAAAAGATAGATTCCCAGGCATAGAGATGGTGAGAGAGAATCTTAGACCTGAAAAAACAGGGAGGGTCAAATTTGTTATGTGGTAAATAATTGAAAAACAAATTTCACACAAAAGCTGAAAAATCATATATACTTAAAATGATTGTCATATTTTACACAAATATTTTGTATGAAATCATGAGTTATCAAATCATCTCACTATAATTCATATGTATATGTCTAATACAGACAAATCAAAATATCTCAACACATAAATTATATACTAAATGACTTTTTTTATATTTAATCATAACAGTGAAGATTGTGATGATTATAAAAGCTAATAATAGCTAACATTTATGGATCTTTACCATGTGCCAGACATTATGCTAAGAAGTATATATAATAAATAAGCACATTGGTGCCTTTGAAGGATTCTAGTGAACAGCTACTTCAACTTTGATGTGGTTCAATTGTCTCAGAATCAACTTTATCACATCCAAGGGAAAAATATGGCTTGGTTAATTTGAAAGCATAGTAACCATGCAATGACATATAATAGAGAGCTGTAGAAGTGAAAGAAATTTCTAAACTTGTCAATTATTTAACCAGTAGCAACTGAGAAACTTACCTTTTAGAATGAGCACAAATTAATTAATTTGCTAATCTTCACCTTATTCTGTTAAATTATTTACATGAAAATTTTTTACAAAGGGTTTTTAAAAAATATTTATTCTTAAGTTTTTTAAGTAGATACAATATCTTTATTTTACATTTATGTGGCGCTGAGGATCAAACCCAATGCCTCATGCATGCCAGGCAAGCACTCTACCACTGAGTCACAACCCCAGCCCTGAAAGTGGTTTTATAATATCAAAAACTAGGAAAAATATTTGTTTTTTTTTTTATTTAATGAAAGCTTGAATCTCTGATTTGTAGGAAACATTCTATGTAGTCTTTCTTCTCCATAAAAGAACTTGATAGGAAGCAGTCTATTGTTTATTCTTTGGAGAAAAGTTTTATAATTATTAAGTTTTATAATTATTTTTCCTCGTTCTTTTTGGATTTTATCTTTTTTTGAGAACATTGTTAGAAAGGTTTTTCCAGAAGATTTGCATATACAAGAGAACAAATTTCCACCTTTATTTATGTTTTTTCAGCTTCTAGGAGTTTAGAAGTATGTAAGTTAAATTACACAAGGTTTGGAAGGTACTTAAATATTATGAATATCTTTGTGTGTGTGTGTGTGTGTGTGTGTGTGTGTGTGTGTTTCCTTTCTCAGCCAGGTCTGAAAGAAATGTGTCAGCACTTTGTCAGATAATTTTTTAATTCTTATTTTAGAGAGAGCTTTGGGATGCTATAGGAGTGGCTATTAAGGAACCATGAGAAGTGGTGGTTTATTATGAGTGGAAATGAGCTTTAAAAAAACAACCATTACCTTGTTTAGCCTTCCAAAATGTCATTTGGACACACATGAAGATACCTGAAAAGAAGGCACGATTTTCTTTATCAATAAGCACAATAGTAGTGGCAAATTTTCTACTGAAAGTATTCAACAAACAATAGAGGTGTTAATTATGTTGCATTATTACTGATATCTTTTGGAAAAGAAGTTTACAACGTACTTAAAATCTCACAGTGTGCTTAAAATGAAATAAAATATAATTTTATATCTATTGCTTGTTTTTAGCAATAGACGTCTAAAATATCTAAGTATAAAAATATTTTTAAATTGTTTTATTTGTATTCAGTTGTTAAAAATGATGAAGCCAAAGTATAAAATATTATTAAAACTGCTTTTTCTTTTGGGGGATTATTCTTAGAAATTCTAAAACATGTAACTGTGAATTTACATTGCACTCAAAAACAGAAGCCTGGCTCTCCATTCTTTTCTTTGTATGGTTCCTTGTATGGACTGGTAGATACGAGTTTGCTAATGGTTTAAAGACCCAAAAGTTCTGGAACCATATCTTACAGTCCAAATCCTTTTAGGACTTTTTTCAAAAGAAAATAAAGTCCAAAAATAGTGAACTAATTTTTATCCTAAAACTTTGAGATCTGTTTCTGCTAATTATTTATAACTTTCTCTCTGTGTCAAGCTGTTATTAAAAAATGATCTCTAAAACATTGTCAGTTGCATACATAAATTATGTCTACACAATGCCAGGAAATATAAACAAATTGTAAATTAAAATGAAATTAATGTTTTCAATATTTCAGTCTTTTGACAATCATATATAATTGGAGATGTATGTCATTGTTAATAGTTCCAGCTGCTAGAGTTGTCATTCCAGAGTATTCTACAAATAGTTACCTTATTCTTAGAATTGTCAGTATCCCTTTTGTCCTTGAAGAAAAACTCAAAATGTTGAAAGATTTCTGGATTCCAGATTGGATTTTACTTTTCAGACACAAGCTCAGTCCTGGAATTGTTCTTAGAAGACAACTTTAAATTCTATTGCTATGTTTTATTTTTAGGATAAAACCTCTTAGAAAATATAAGGGCATTTCTTACCTATTTTATGTTTGACTATTATTTTATTTTCTTTCTATCTGTGGCACTTACAGAAAGCCTTTGAGATGGAACTGTTTTTCTAGTCATTCCTACATTGTTTAAGAAACTTCTTAAAGCTGGGAATGTCATTTACTAGTAGAACACATACTTAGGATGTGCAAGAGCCCATATTCAATCTCTACTCCTAAAAAAAAAAAAAAAAAAAAAAAAAAAAACTTCTCTGAGGTGCTTGTGTATTACCATTATCATGAGAAATGTTAACCACTTAACCTAAAAGGTATAATATTAATTGGAAAACTATGGTCCTGAAACTGCAATCTCCACAAAATCCAAAGTAATACAGAAGGTCCCCTGTGGTCACACTTTGCCTGTTTCATAATTGGACTCTTTAGGCAGTGGGCAGAAAATTCTACATATACATGTAAGACAGTAATTAGATTTGATGGGCTGTCTGAAGACCACCTTGAGCAGAGTAAAAGGCATTATATTGGCCCAAATCAAATGAAAACATAGTTTCAAAATTATAGTTTTTTTGTGATGTGAAACAATAATGACATAAATTGTTCATTCTTTTGTAAATGGATCTTTTGTAAAGATCCTTTGGCTCTTCTTTTTTTATTGGTCCCTTTATATGTTACTAGGTTCCTTTGTATGGTTCCTTAAATAGGCACATATGCTATAAGTCTAATTTGATAAACTCCACTTGCATATTTTCTATTTTCTTGCATGTTACTGTTCACCAAGCAGAGTGAACCTCTAACCAGGCCCGGCTCCAGGCAGCCTAATGATGAATGACTCTTAATCTGATGTCATTGGATCTGACCTTACACCAGCACACATACCAAAACCTGTGGGTCATAATTAGATTCAACAGTTTTTACAGAAGCATAAACTCCTATATAGACATTTAATCATTTGTTTTGCCCAAAACAAATTACTGCTAAGCATAAAATCATAATGCAATATTAAAGCAATGTTTTTCTTTTACCTATTTTTGGAGGTTCTGCTTGTTTTGTTTATGAACTAGCAATTATATAAAAAGGTTTGTATTCAGAGAATTGGATTTCTTTCCAACTATTCTTATTTTATGTCTTTCCACATAGAGTACCTATGCCCTTTAAATATGGGGAAATTGACAGCCTGTATTTTCTGTTAATACATATTAATTGCACAAATTAATTGGATTCAGAGAGATATTTCCATACATACGTAGAGTGTGTGTTGATCATAAAAAGTACCCTTCTTTACACCTGTCATCTTCCCCCTGCCGCACCTTTTCCATTCCCTAGTAATCGGAATCGCTATTCTATTTTCAAATTATATATATATATATATATATATATATATATATATATATATACATACATATATATTTACAGACACACACACACACAGAGTGAGAAAGCTTCCACATATGAGAGAGTACATGCAATACTTATCTTTCTGTGTCTGGCTTATTTCACTTAACATATCCTCTAGTTCTATTTATTTTACAGTAGATGACATGTCTTCTTTCTTCTTTATGACTGAACAATACTAACTTGTGTATATATGCCACATTTTCTATATCCATTCATCTGTTGAGGGGCACCTATGCTGATTCCATATCTTAACTATTGTGAATTGTGACTAAAAAAACACATGGGTATGCAGGTTTCTCTTTTGTATGCTGACTTCATTTCCCCTGATGTGCACCTGGGAGTAGGATAGCTATAGTACATGGTAGTTCTCTTTCTAGTTGTTTTTTAAAATGTTTATTTTTTAGTTGTAGTTGGACACAACACCTTTATTTATTTTTATTTTTATGTGGTGCTTAGGTTTGAACCCACCACTCCACCACTGAGCCACAGCCCCAGCCCTCTTTCTAGTTTGTTGAGGAACTCCCATGCCGTTCTCCATAGTGGCTCTACTAATTTACAGTCCCACCAACAGTGTATAGAGTTCATTTTTCTCCATACTTCCAAGCATTTGTTATTGTTTTGAAATAATAACCATTCTAACTGAAGTGAGATGATAACTCTTTATAGTTTTGGTTGACTTTTCCCTTATTACTGATGAAATTAATCATGTTTTTATTTATTTATATATTGGCCATTTGTATTTCTTTTTCTGAGCAGTGTCTATTTAGATCACTTGCCCATTTTTAATTGAATTACTTGGTTTTTACTGCTAAGTGTTTTGGATTCTTTATATATTCTAGATACTAACCTCTGTCAGACTAATAGCTGGCAAATACTTTCTCCTATTCTGTAGGTTGTCTCTTCAATCTGTTGATTGCTCGCTTTGCTAAACAATTATTTATTTATTTATTTATTTATTTTTATTTAATCTCATTGGTCTGGTATTTCCTGGGCTTTTGGAGTCCTGTCTAGAAAACCATTGCCTGTGCTAATATCTTGAAATGCTGCCCTTGGCCAGGATGAAAAGTTGCACTTGTAGGACCTCTGAGGTCTTGTATAAAAAAAAAGTTGTTATAAGAACAAGACTGAATCCTGAATTGCTCTTTGGGCTTCCTGGTTTGATATATCATCTCTTCCCCTCACATGCACTCCTTGCCATTAGGACCCAATCATTGTTAGGTTCATACTAGAAGCAAATCCAGTAGAACTGCCCAATCTAGGGTTTTGAATTTCAAGAACTGAGAGCTAAATAAACCTCTTTTATTTATAAAGTCATTCTGCTCTCAGGTATTTTGCCATAGTAATGCAATACCAATGTACAGGTTAAACAAATATTAAATTATAAATTATAATAAATGTATGAAGAAAATATTTATTATTTAAAGAAATAATAGGAGTAGGGTGAGGTGTTTTTTATTTGGAGGATCAACGAAATCTTTGAAGAATGGAATTTACAGAATAACTTGAAATATAAATAGGTGTTAGCAAGGGTTGGTTTTTTAAACAGACAGGTGAATATACATAAAACTCTAAGGTAGGAAAAAGTTCAGTTTACTACAATAATTAAAAGGAAGCTGGGTAGAAGAACAGTTATTATCAACAAAGGTTAAGAGTTTGAGAGTAGCTAATTCACAAAATGTCACACAGACTAGTTGACCATGCATCTAAGTTGCCCTGGGCAGACTTACTGATCTGGAAAATGATTAATAGCACCCCTACTCACCAATTCACAAAAGTTGTCTCAATTTGATGTTAAATTGTATTGTCTCCCTATTTTATTTAAAATAATTGATTTGTATTATTGAAACCACTCATCTGGAACTCCCCCCCCCCAAAAAAAAAAAAAAAAAGAGGAGGAGGAGGAATGAGTTTAATAGGATCAGAAGGGGCAATAAGCATTTTCAAGTCCTTATATAGACAGTAATAGTAATTTAACATGATAGAATATTTAATGAGTTACAGAAAGGTTTCATCTAAATTTTCTCATTAAATTCTGACAACACCCTGAGATCTAGGAAAGCTGGGATGTTAAATTTAGTGAAAAAAAAAAACATGGAAAACATGAAGGATTAGAGTATCTATGAAGCTTATTCAAAATCAAAGTGGTTCAAAGAATGCAAGTCATAATCTGATAACATTGCCTTAGGCCATGGTGATAGAAGAATGGGGGGAACTGATATTAGATCAAGAGATAGAAAGATAACCTGAATAATCCTACCAAAGGTGAAAATTTGAAAGCTACATCTCAAGTGGACATATTGAGTACCCGTAAAAACAATTCCCCAAGTTACATATTATCATCATGGCAGACAATCTGTAGAGACTCTAAAGACCGTCTCAATACAGTCTTAGGTTGAGACAGCCTCCTCTCCCAGCTACAAAACAGACAAACAAACAAAAACCCAAAAACTATTTTAATTTTCCTCAGGGATTCTGTATTACCAAGGAATTCTTAAAACTTAAAGAAGTACATTTCTTTTTATTATTATTATTATTAGTTGTTCAAAACATTACAAAGCTCTTGACATATCATATTTCATACATTTGATTCAAGCAGATTAAAGAAGTACATTTCTAATGGTGGAAATTCAAGCCAGGTAATAGGTCAGAAGCAGGGCTGGGGATGTGGCTCAAGCGGTAGTGCGCTCGCCTGGCATGCGTGCTGCCGGGTTTGATCCTCAGCACCACATACAAACAAAGATGTTGTGTCTGCTGAAAAACTAAAAACTAAATATTAAAATTTCTCTCTCTCTGTGTGTGTGTCTCTCTCTCTAAAAAAATAAATAAATAAAATAGGTCAGAAGCAGGTTCATCATTCATTCTCCATATCGTTCTTTCCTCTGTCTCAATTGAGTGTCATGGACTCAATTGTACCAGTTACCTAATTTAGTTACTTTAAGTTAAATAAAATTTCATCTCTGTCACCAGTGAGATAAAGTTCCATGTACCAATCCAGATTAATTGTAACTACTAATTAATAAGGCATCTAGGACATACAAGGAATTATTCTGGACATTATGTAGGAGAAATAATGAGTAATTAAAATATTCTTCATACTGTTGTAGAGATTTTAAGAAGAGGAAATAAGAAAGGCAAACAACCATAATGCAGTTTATTATGTACTCAGCACCATTAATAAAAATAGAAAGTGCTGGGGGTGGAAGTTGTTTGAAAGGAAGAAAAAAGATTCATTTTAAGGTAAAACAAGGGTTCCATATGGACTTTGAAAAATGAATAGGATTTCAGAAGGTTTTTTTTTTTTTTCAGAAAGAATCTGACTTCCATATAAGGAAGAAATCATTTCCTAAATATATTTTAATTGCAAAACTTTGAGATTTGAGATCAGAAAAAAAAACTTTTCAGTATCTCTTTTGTTAATGATTTGTTATCAAAAAATACATTTCTCTATATCTTAAAAGCCTCTAAAAATACATTTCTCTATATCTTAAAAGCCTCTGTGTTCAGAGCATTAAAATTATGCCCTACCTTCCATTAGATTTTTCTATAGACAGAAATAATTGAGTAAGTTATTCAGCTATCTTCTGGGCTCTAAATTTACAAATTTGCTTAAGAAGAGTTTTACTTGAAAGTCTAACCCTCTATTTTTTTATTTGTTTGTTTTGAAATAATTTTGTAAATCATTTTGTAATGCTAGAAAAATTACAAAATTCACAGTAAAATTAAAGAGCATATTTAAAAGTGATTTTTCATGAAATGGTAATGCTTAAAAATGAAAAATGTTTCACAACTGTAACATTTATATTGACAATTAATATTTGCATTGAGGTTATTTGTTTTGACACGTCATTTGATTATTGAATCATGGTGTTTATATTTCATATATTTGAATATATCTGTTACATAACTTTATATGTTTCTGAGTATCATTACAGTCAAAATATGACATTGCAGTTATTTATTTATTTATTTAAATTAGATATTTATGACAGCAAATACATTTTGATTCATTGTACACAATTGCAGCACAACTTTTCATTTCTCTGGTTGTTCACAATGTAGTGTCACATCATATGTGCAGTTATACATGTACCTAGGGTAATGATGCCCATCTCATTCTACCATCTTTCCTGAATCCATATCTCATCCTAATGCCTCCCTCCCCTTTGCCCAATCAAAGTTCCTCCATTTTTCCCATGCCCCTCCCCCACATATATGGATCAGCATCCACTTATCAGAGAGAACATTCAGTCTTTGGTTTTGGGGATTGGCTTACTTTACTTAGCATGATATTCTCCAACTCCATCCATTTACCTGCAAATGACATAATTTCATTCTTTTTTAATGCTGAGTAATAATCCATTGTGTACATATACCACAGTTTCTTTACCCATTCATCTATTGAAGGGCATCTAGTTTGGTTCCACAGTTTAGCTATTGTGAATTGAGCTGCTATAAACATTGATGTGGCTGCATTACTATAGTATGCTGATTTTAAGTCCTTTGGGTATAGACTGAAAAGTGGGATAGCTGGGTCAATTGGTGGTCCCATTCCAAGTTTTCTAAGGAATCTCTGTATTGCTTTCCAGAATGTTTGTACCAATTTGTAGTCTAACTAGCAATGTATGAGTGTACATTTTACCCTACATTCTCGCCCACAATTATTGTTGTCTGCATTCTTGATAACTGCCATTCTGATTGGCATGAGATCAAACCTTAGAGTAGTTTTGATTTGCATTTCTCTAATTACCAGAGATATTGAACTTTTTTCATATATTTGTTGATTAAATGTATATCTTCTTCTGAGAAGTGTCTGTTCAGCTCTTTAGCCCATTATTGATTGGGTTGTTTGTTTTTTTGGTGCTAAGTTTTTTCACTTCTTTATATATCTGGGAGATCAGTGCTCAGACCAATGGAACAGAATAGAAGACACAGAGACAAACCCACATAAATACAGTTATCTCATACTAGACAAAGGCACCAAAAACACACACTGGAGAAAAGATAGTCTCTTTGATAAATGGTGCTGGGAAAACTGGAAAGCCATATACAACAAAATGAAACTAAATCCCTATCTCTCACCATGCACAAAACTCAACTCAAAGTAGATCAAGGACCTAGGAATTAGACCAGAGACCCTGAGCCTAATAGAGGAAAAAGTAGGCCCAAATCTTCATCATGTTGGATTAGGCTCTGACTTCCTTAACAAGACTCCTACAGTGCAAGAAATAAAATCAAAATAAATATATGGCATAAACTCAAACTAAAAGCTTCTTCTCAGCAAACAAAATAATCAATAGGTGAAGAGAGATCCTACATTTTGGAAGGAAATTATTCTTGAACTCTTGATTTGCTCTGCTCTGTTTATAATTCATCTCAGAACACAGAACCAGATATTTTTCATCTTTTCTTTTAGGAAATATGGAATCATGAAGCATTACATTTCTCAAAAAGTCATGGAGACAACCTATGCCTAAATTAATGTTCTTCATTATGTTATAAAGGAGTCACCTGTCTCAATAATGTTCAGAATAAATACCTTACATATAAGAAGCTTCCTCATGAAGAAATCCACTCCCCAACATCACATCTTTCTTAAAATACATGGACTGATTCCAGGTCTCCCATTTTTTATGAATGATCCTTTCATAATTCTCTCAAAATTACCCAGACACAACAGGTCGGTTTGAAGCTAGCATAAGCAGCAGATGAAGCAACAGTGTTACTTAAAACTAGCACTGTGCCTGTACTTCCAAGTTCAAGTGCTCCTGAAGTAGGGTCTAAACTCCAAAATCAAAACATCCCAGCTAATCATTGTGTCCTTATTTGAAATCCCAGTTCAAGAGGTCACAGCCACTCTAAGGCAGGTCTGGGCCCCTCTGAGAAGACTGCTGCAGTCACACAGGGCCCTGGGCCCACAAGGGTCCTGAGCTCTTTTTAATGCATGGCTGTCACCATCTTGAAATCCCTAATCATGTTTAACGAGGAGCCCCTGCTTTTCATGCTATGCTAGGCACAGTGAATTACACAGTGATCCTTCTATACGGCTTTTATCTCTTACTGCGGAGACATCTGAAAACAGGATGAAAGCACCACGTGAGTGCTTTCAGTTTTTTATATGAGGAGAAGAAAAGATCTTGGAGATCCAATCAGATGGAAATGTCATATTTTCCTAGTCGTTCCAACTCAAAATAAAAAAGTTTATATTTGAAGCAGTCAACAAAGGTATAGGTAGGTTGGATTTTTTTTTTTTTTTTTTCAGTTTAACAAATGTTTTTGACAGCCTGAAGTCATATGGCTGAGTTATATGGAGAACATTTTCTCAGCTCTGCCTCAATCTATCTGTTCTATTTTTTGTTTGTTTCATTTCAATGAAGCATGCAGACACCATCCATCCTAGCCATATTTAGTATGGACTGCCAATGAGACAGACAATGCTGCATATTGAGTCAATTTTCTAGTGTACAGAGTTCCTCTCCATGCCTTTGAGAATTCTCTAAACCCCATGTATAAGTTTAGTGGAGAAACAAGGGAGACACCACATAATTCATACGAGCTTCCACAGGGCACCCCCTTTCCAAACAATGTGAAAAAGTCTTGGAATCAACAAGTCAGATAGCAAAGGGCTGAAATGCTGTGAAAATGACATCATTCTCCCAGCTGACACTTCTGAGTGAAGCATTTTAAAAAGCAATCTATTATGTCTTTCCAGAATTCAGTCTGCTTCCTTGGCATAAGGTACCTATTGAAATGACTAAGCCCATTTAAAAAAAATAAATAACAGTCATTTATTCATTTGTTCATTTATTCATTCATTTTCAGTACTAGGGACAGAGCATGGGTCCTCATATAATGCTAGACAAGCACTCAACCATTGAGCAGCCCTTTTGATTTTATTTTGAGACAAGGTTTCTCTAAGTCAAGTCGCTCAGGCTGGCCTTGAACTGGTGAACCTTCTGCTCCAGCATCCTGAGCCATTAAGATTACAGGTGTGTGTGTGCCACCTCACCCAGCTAAAACAATAATTTTTCTCTTGATTGAATTGTAGGGTTAATTAAAAAAGAAGTCTATTTTCCTTTTGGGTGTTTCAGAATCTGTCTTCCTCTCCTAGCTTGTTGTTTCATTTAATTTGTTCTTCAGTTGATATTTTGTGCCTTAGTTGGGAGAGGACAAGATAAAGAAGATAGTCACATAATAAGTAAGGTTTAAGAGAATCGAACAAAGAATTGTCTCAAGGGCTAAAGAACAGGAATCTTATTGCAGATCAGCAGTGATAATTGATTTTTCATCAAAAGATAAAAAAGTTCATTCTGTATTATAGCACACTCACCTATGATGTATAATTTAATTTCAGGGGCATTTGTTTCCACATGTTTTAAATGACTAGAAAATCACTGATTATATAAAATGTTATTATATTCTGACACTGTATAGAGCATTTCCTCTAATAAAGACAGTTGGAAGGACTCTTGAATAATTTAGTTGTATATGATGAAATAAAATAATATGAAATTATTTTATCTTTAACTACATCTCATTTCCAGCAAAAATGTATCACATAGATTAAAGTGTATTTAAATATTTTCTACCCATTGCTCTTTGTGCATTTTTATTTAACTTCTACCCTCTTTTGGCAAGTTAAAATTTCTGGCTAAAAGAGAATAAATCTTAAGTTAACTGTAGAAATATTTCTAAAATTTTCAGCAATGTCTAGGAATAATAATACAGAAATTTATGAGCATAAGTAACTGTTGCTTCATTAAGCAAGAATTCATAGATGCTGCATTGTGTACAAAGACATGGCTCCTACCTTTTAGGAAAGGAGGCTCTGTGAGGATTGCAAAGTAAAAGCTTCAAAAAGATATGAGCATATCCTAGTTCAAGGTAGACTGGAGAAGAAGCCAAGAAAAGAAGACTGAGGAAACTTCTTAGAGGATGTGACCTCTGACCTGAATTTTGATGATTGAGTAGGAGTTCAGTCAAGATTAGAGGCGGGGGTGGCAGGGAGAAGAAAACTGATAGACTCAAACCTCACATCACAGTTACTACAAATATTAGATTTTTTATAAATATTTTGCTATTAAAGTGAAGATCAAGGGGAAGAAAGAATCTAGTGATGATGCTCTAGGAGTGGAGACATGCATTCTTAGCAGTGGGGGTAAGCCTAACTTCTTTGCAAATCAGTTGTAGCCTTGGCAACATCCTTTATAATCTGAATTTTAAGTGGCACAAGAGCTTGAGAGAAATTGAACTATATATTAGGCGAGGTGTTAGAACTGCTGACTGACAAACTTGAACTTGCCTTGACAAAAGAGAATGTTTGCTCTGGATAAGACACACAGTAATGCTTTATGTAGTGTAAAAATCATGAAGAAACCCTGATGTGATATGAAGAAATTAGCTGTATGGTATTTGCTGCTTTTGCAGAAAATGGAATATTTTTCTTTAAATGAATATTTTAAAGGTGTATCATATGTTCCAAAAAGTTTATTAGGAATTCCATGTTTCTGCAAGAATTTTTACCTATGTAGCTTGAACTGCTAAAATAGCAGCACAATAATAATAATGCTAGGAGAAATTCTGTGGCTCTTCTGTGTCAATGTGACCTAGAAATATGTCTCACTCTGCCTCACAAGGATAGTAAACCTTGTGCTGATGTTTTCTATAAAGGTGGCGAATGCAAAGAGGGATACCTGGGTGGAGACTAGTTGGGAAGAGTGGGATAAATGGAGGGGCAGCCAGGAAGCAAGTCTCTAAGCTCCAAGAGAGCACAAGGATTTTTATCTGTTTTCCTTTTTCTGTGAAATCTAAGCTTGTTTTCTAGGGCTTCCATAACAAAGAACCACAGACTAGATGATTCAAGAAAATTTTCTCAGAGTTTTGGAAGCTAAAAGTCTAAGATCAAGGTGTTGGCAGGATTGGTTTCTTCTGCAGTCTTTTTTTTTTTTTTCATGGCAGATGGTCATCTTTTAGCTGTGTCTTACAGCTATTGTATCTGTCCAAATCTCTTCTTAGAAGACTATGGGTCACATTAGATTAGGGTTCACCCTAATGGTCTCATTTGACTTCAATTACTGGAGTAAAGGCTTCAATATATGAATTAGAGGAAGATATAGGTTAGCCCCTGAAGAGAATCCTCAATACTTAGGTATTGTAAGTGACCAACTGATAGGAGCATGCAGTAATTTCATCTTAATTGTTGTTTATAAGAATAAAGACATGGCTCAGAGAGAAAGTGATGTCCAAGGCCTGAGTTGGGTGATATATATAACTGGACTAAGATAAGAAAATATAGGGTAAAACAGTAATTGGTTCTGGAATCCCAAAAGATTAAGAAGATAAAATTAAGAAGAAGTTTATAAAATTGACAAGGAAGTTAAAAAAAAATGCTAGATGTTAGTCAAGAAAGTAGATCCATAATAATGATGTTCTACCTTTGACACTAGTTAACTATAAGTAATTTTGGCCAGTACAACCATCATTTGGAAGGACATCAAAACACTATAGAGAAAAGCATCTGTTTCAAGGCTCCATCTTCCTACAAATTCAGCCTGGAGCATAAATATGACTGAGGCAAAGCTGGGTACTTCCACATTGTTTCATTTTTCTTGTGGCCATATCAAATTCCATTTCCCTGCTCCCTTGCCTTATAGGTGTGACCATGTGACTACATTCTAGGCAAGAAAATACAAACGGGAGTACTACTACTTCCAGGAGTGGCCATAAGCATTTGAGCAATTGTTTTTGCTCTGTCAGACTCTTTTCTGCTCACATACTGAGAAGCAAAGGATAATAAAAGGATGAGCCACATACTAGAGAGAGGTCAGATTCCACAGTCATTGCTTGTAAAGAGCCACTCAGGAGAGCATTTGGTCCAGGAATACTCTTTTACTCAGCTTTTTTTTGCTGCTGTGACTAAAGGATCTGACCAGAGCAACTATAAAGGAGGAAAAGTATGAGAGCTCACAGTTTCAGACGTCTTAGTCCATGGAAGGCTGGCTTCATTTCTCAGGGCTTGAGATGAGGCTGAACATCATGGCAGAGTGTGTAGCAGAAGGAAGCAGCTCACATCATGGTAATCAAGAAGGACAGAGAGAGAGAGAGAGAGAGAGAGAGAGAGAGAGAGAGAGAGAGAGACTGACTGACTCCTCTTTCCAGATACAAAATATATACCTCATAGTCACACCCAAATTTCCACACCCTACCACTTCAATTAATGTCATCAGGGATTAATTCACAGATTGGGTTAAGACCCTTATAGACCAATCATTTCTCCTCTGAACTTTCTTGCATTGTCTCACATGTGAGCTTTTGGAGGACACCTCACATCCAAACCATAAGAAATTCTAACATGGTCAAAGTTCCTGTTAAGCCATTGAGGTCTGAGGGTTGTTTGTTACAGCATTTAGTCATCCTAACACAGAAATGGGCACTTTGCAGTGGGCATTCTATTGTAAAATAAATACATGCATTGACTTAGTGTTTAGGGGACATCGTAACGAAGATGGTAACAAAGGCTGTTAATCAAAATAGAAAAAGAGAAAAGGTCCAGTGGCAGATATAGTCTAAGACCATGTCCCTGGTGACCTATTTCCTCCAGCCATAGGTCACCAGGGACATGGTGATATCCAGTGATAGTCCACTCTACTATCAATGATGAGGTCAGAGCCCTAATCATTTCCTAAAACCCCTACCTCTAAATCTTGCTGCACTGGGAATCAAGCTTTTAACACATGAACTTATCAAGGTATATTCCAGGTCTAAACCATAACATAGATACTATGATATTTACTTGGAGCTTGTTAGACTCCACTAACCAATACCAGGAAGAAATCTGGAATATAGACGTAATGGGATTACATGTAAAACATTATTATCAATATTCAACTCATATAACTAAATCACTTTTATGGTAGCTTGTGTGTGTGTGTGTGTGTGTGTGTGTGTGTATGAAAAAACATAGTTCTATCAGGTTCTTCTTAAAATTTTCTAAATTCCCTCTTTCTCTCCCCCTTCTTCCCCACCTCCCCTCTTTCCATTTGTGTTTAATTCATCCAGTCACACAGGGGAAAGAAGAGTGAATGACATATATCTCTTTCTTTCAAACCCTCTAGTCTTCAGGTACATTGACTGTTTTCTGTGTATTTAAAAAGTAGAATTATTTTGTTCCACATATCAAATTCCAAATAAGAACACTTTTGTTAAATGTCAAAAATAAAATAATAATATTGGTGCTGGGAATTGTTGGGCAATTAGCTCTTGTGATGGTCATTTAGGACAATAATCCAAAATAATACTCAAGACTTTATTGGAACTTTGCAAGCAAGAGGCAAAATGAGCTTCTGGCACTTTAGTCTGATTTTCCTACATGGAATGGCACTGGGTGAAGTTCAGGTTTGTGCATCACATGAGAGGAATTGTCTTATTGTTGAGGAGTCACAAATAAGGCTTCTACTTCTTTATGAATCTACTGTTACAGGGCAGGAAAAGGGGAAGGTACTGAGTAGAGAAAGTGTCTGAGCCAAGACCCTCTAGTAAGGATCCTGTGACTGGAGATGCTTGGGTCAGGGAAGTAGACGTGCACATAACTTGGCCGGCCTGGGGATGCTAGGAGAGGGCTAAGTCCTTGAATGTAACACCATTCAGAAAACTTTGCCAAGTCTTGTGGGATTAGGGTTGTTTTCCCCCATAAGGTCTGCAAGGCAGAGCTTTGCAATTGCATAGGTGTAAACCTGGAATCACGCATAGGATTTTAGTTGGAGCTGTACTTCCCAGGATCTAATATTTATTAAAAACTCACAATGGCTGGGTGCAGTGGCACACATCATAATCCCAGCAACTCCCCCTGAGACAGGGGGATCACAAGTTCAAGACCAGCCACAGCAACTTAGTGAGACTCTGTCTAAAAATAAAAAAAATGAAAAGGACTGGGGTCCCAGTGGTAAAGTGGCCCTAGGTTCAATTCCTGGTACCACAAAAAGAAGAAAAAATAAATAAAACCCTTCACTATGTGTCAGCCTTTGGAGGTCAAGTATTCATGAAAGTGCATTTAGGATATTAGTAATGCCATTTTTATATGAGTAAACTGATGCTTGGGTATATGATGATGTCACTTAGCTGACATTTTGTCATTGAGTCTGATAACCAATGGCCAAATGCAGAGTGTCAGGTTATATTTCATCTATTGACACATATTGATAACTTTGTCTTTGGTCATCATCTTGAATCTTTATTGCATTAAACACTAATGCAAAGATTAATGGGTCAGTTATTTGCTGTTGTATATTTAAGAATGAAATTTATTCCTAGTGTGGAAAAAATTACAGTTTCAGTATTAATGAGGAGGAAATCATGTGCATGAACATGCTCTTAGTGAATGGAGAGAAGTGAATGGAGAGATTTCCTCTTCCTAGAAGTATAGAATTTTGGATTTTAATGATCATGAAGATCATTTTATGCAGCTCCAACTGCAGTGGCTCTTGTTAATACATTGACTTCATAGGTGAAGAAGTGAACAATTTGGGACCAGTAGCTTAATTAGAATTTGAGCCCAGACCAACAAACTCCAGCTCACAGTTTTAACCACAATATAATGATGCCTTCATACTGCCCTGAGTCTACTGTACTGATGAAGATCATAATTTTTAGGAATAAATCAGGTTGCCTTGTCTGACAAAATCACAAGGGAATACTGAAAAAGTACAGACGACCTTTATTTACTCATAGTATCATTGTGTCATAGTATAGTTCTCCTTTACCCAGATTATTAAAAAGTTGTGCTTTTCTTCTTTGGGCAATTAATATAAATTGCATGTATTCATATTTTTAAATCAGACAATAGTACATTATTAATCATTTGACTTAGATTGCCATTCTGATGATATTTCTACTACAGAATTTTCAGGTGTGCTTACCATTTTAAGTGTTAAAGCTAAATAAAGATGGTTGTAATCTCAGTCTGTCAATAGGAAGAATAACATCTTAATTCTTTAAGCTCTGGTGGTTGTATCTAATGTTACAAATCAAAGGAAGAAGGCTAAAAACAAAGCTCTAAATGATGCAATGTATTTTAGGGTTCAGATTGAATAGTATCATTCACTTTGTTTTATGTTGTGATATTTTTCTGACACTACATACATTATCTTTAAAGTAAATTTTTAATTATGAAAAATTATACTGTAATTAAGTACTTTATATTGAGATGCTTTTTAAGTACTTTTGCAATTTAGTTAAAGAAATAGAGATATTACCAGAAAATTTTAAAAACTAGCATGATTTTAACCCCCCCCCGTTTTCTTTCTGGCTCAGAATGGATGATCCCATGCTGTTGTGTATTAAGAGACAACTGCATAGAGGGTAGGGAACCTAGAAACTTCATCCTTTACCAGGAATCAGGAGTCAAAACAAGCCCCTGCCATTACTGTCATCAGTTTTACCTTCTGCACCTCTCATCTTGGTTTGCCTGTTAATTAACTAGCATTAAAGTATTCTAGAATTTGGCATCTCAGAATTTCATCTCATCATGCCTTCTCCTACCCTCTGAGTTATACCAGAGCAGGGTGCACTGATGGGGCGGGTGACCATTGTCAACAGCATACTCCTGCATGGCTTGGAATTTTTCCCACCTTTTGTGGCTATCCTGACCTTTCCACTGGTCCTATTTACCTGCTCTGGGTTTTTATCTCTTAGGACCTAGTTACATACTGCTTTGAAATGCCAGAGCTGATTATTTGATATTATGCTTTTTAACATGAAGGCTTCCACACTATCTGAAACATGCTGTGTGTTGGATGTTGTTATTATATATGCATTGCAAAATGAAGATCCTTTTCCAGTCCATTTCACTCACCAAATTCATGGCATTGCTCAAATAGCAGCTCCTTGGTGAGTGGTTGCTTCATCACCTTCTTTAACTGCTCTTCTTTCCATAGCACTAACAACTTCTACTCTATGATGCATAATGCACTCAGCTATGTATTTTCCGTCTATCCCTCACTAGATCAAAAGTTTTAGGATGGATTTGTTTGTGTGTGGCTTTTGTTCACTTGCTAAGAACTGCAGAACATAAAATAGAGACTAGTACCTTTGTAGCTGCCCATAAATGTTGTTAAGTGTTTTAGTCAGCTTTTTCACCACTGTGACTAAAAGACCTGAACAGAACAGCTGCGGAGGAGGAAAAGTTTATTTGGGGGTCGTGGTTTCAGAGTTCTCAATCCATAGATAGTCTGCTCCATTCCTCAGGGCTTGAGGTGAGGCAGAACATTATGGTGGAGGAGTGCAGTGGAAGGCAAGCAGCTCATATGATGATCAGAAAGGAGAGAGAGAGAGACGGAGAGAGAGGGAGACGGAGAGGGAGGGAGACTCCACTTGCCAGATCCAAATATATACTTCAAAGCCAGCCCCCAATGTCCCATCTCCTTGAGCCATACCCCATCTGTCTTCAATTACTAGTTAGTTAATCCCATCAGGTGATTAATTCACTGATTAGGTTAAGCCTGTCACAACCTGATTATTTCCCCTCTGAACCCTCTTGCATTGTCTCACATGTGAGTTTTTGGGGGACAGCTCCAAACCACAACATGAAGTAACAGTAAATCACAGGAGAATATTACTCTCATTAGATTCTAAAATAAGCCCATGACCTTTTACAAAATAGAAGTAAAGAATCCCTCTCTCTAGGTGTTAACTCATAAAGCACATAGCCTCCCAATTTTAAATGTTGTTTTGTTGTATAAATCAATACAGGTAATAAAAAGTATTTCTGGGTTTCAAATATTGGCCATGTGATTCCAGTTTATAACCTATGGTTCGAGGTATTGCCACTGCCAAGAATATTGGTATTTTAAGAATGTAGGTCTGGAAAAAGTGTTAAGATCCAGAGAGAGAACCAAATCATTAGTAGCTGGATGGTTGTAAGAGTATGCACCGTGATCAAAAAAGGAAGATCTTGGTACTTTCTTCACCTCAGCCCCCAAGTCCCATTCCTGCCATGTGATAAGATCACCTATTGCCTTTCAAGTCACACTCTTTACCCTGTAAAGGTCTGTCCACAGCACTCTTTCTCATCCTTCTTGTGTCAGTCAAACCAACTTTCACTTGGCCATTTTATATTTGCTGTTTTATTATACTCAAGTCTCTTGCCTGTTCGTTTCATGTGACTGCAAAATGTCATCAATTGCATCTTAAAAGACTGTTCTCTATCCAAATTTGTAGACTCATTCAAATCTTGTCAACAAGCCCACATATTTAGAATGGTGAGTTATGCTAATGCAGATTCTCTCACACAGATGGAAAGTAAAATACACAAAAAGTGGATTAAAAAGATATCCAGGGGCTGGGTTTGTGGCTTAGCGGTAGAGCTCTCACCTTGAACGTGCGAGATCCTGAGTTCGATCCTCAGCACCACATAAAAAAAAAAAAAATAAACAAGTGAAATAAAGGTGTTGTGTTCAACTACAACTAAAAAAATAAATTTTAAAAAAGATATCCATGTGACATTAGAGCATGAGTACTTCAGTCAAGCAATGGAAGTAACTTTGACTTAGCCTGAGGTTTGTTCTACTCATCTCAGATCAGCCAGCTAAGATCCCAGTGATATCTAATAGGTCCATTCCTTCTCCATATCTCATCAGGGCCAACTGAAGTTTGCATATGATTATCCAGTTACACAGTGATATGTCAAAGTCACCAGGATGGATAGTATGACTATATGTATATGAAATTATATGTTGCTGGGTGTTTACTTATCATTAACATATTTCTCCCTATGTCAAATGTAGCAATGAAACAAAACAGCCAATAGTGGAAACATATGGGAAAGCAAAAACCAAGTCTTAAACCAACAAGCAGAATCTACACATAGAAGGGTTGATACTGTGAGTGATCATACATTGAAAATGCAATAGCTTTCAGATGTTTAGCAATACTATTATTTAGTGGACTGAATGCACCATTAAAGAAAAGTTCTTTGATACTATCCATGAAAGAAATAAAATGATACAAGAAAAGACAGTCATTTAGACTGAAAGAATATGGAGCCAGAAAGACAACTCTGTATCTACTTACTATAGACGTTATGAACAACCCTCTTCAGAACCCATAAGAGCCTGGGGAAGATTCTAGCATTTCCCCAGTGAGTTGAACACTGCTGGCCATTCATCAGCACATCACCATCTATGTCATCAAAATCAGCTTAAAGCACAGATGGGAAATTCATGAGGCTTTCTTTGGGCTGAAGGTTAATTTTAATTAAGTATCAGGGCAGAAGTCAGACTTAAGAACTACAGAATAATTTTTGTACTGCTCTGAGAAATTTGTGAGTACTCAAGAAAGTTCACAATAGCATTAGTATTATATGAATAGTCTGTTTAACTTGGACATAATAGTTTAAAAAAAAAGACCTTTTGCTAGAAAAAGAGAATGTGCTGAGGGTTAAAGTGTTAATTGGGCAGGCAGGGTGGGGGGGCAGGAGAATTTTATCATCTTCCTAAATTAAAAGGCTACCTTTGTTCAGGATATGTGACACTAGGGGCTGTGACGCTCTCATTTTCATGAATCAGATATTTGTTATGTCACTCATACATATACGCATGAGTTTTAGCTCTTTTTTTTTTAAGAGAAAACAAAGTTGGGGTTGACAGATTCCTTGGAGTACCTCAGGCAAACAACATTCCTTAGCACTTCATTGAGCCATATCTATGAAATTTAATATTATGTAAAATGAAATGAACTGGTTTTCAAGTTTCTTTGTGCATTTTTGTTTGTGTTTTATTGGGAAATAGGTGAATTTTTTTCATGGAGATGATGTCATAGAATTTAAAGCTCAGGTAGTGTGTCATTATATAGTACTTAATGAGTCCCTCCCTTGTTTTATTAATTCATCTAATGAAAAACTATTTCATCTAATGTTTACACTGATAATCTGAGACAGATAATGTGCATTGTGCCTGTTTAACCCACTGATGGACCATGCACAGTGTAAACCTGAAGATTATTACTGTAGCTGGCACCCAGAAATCGTCTGATGAAGGAATGAAAAGTTTACTATTGTAAATAAATCATGGAAGACCAGACAGAATTTTTCAAAGTGTTCATAACCAAAAAGGGCAGATTCTGAATTCCTGGTGCTTTGTTGTTTCTATTAAATCTGTGTTCTTATTTAACAGAAGAATCTCAGCCTTTCCAGCAAGTGTAATAGCCTGGTAGGATTGTACACCAGGTCAGATGTGAGAATGAGGTCCAACTCTCTCTGTGACCTTTCTTGTCTTTATTCCCTATCTGCTGTATCAAAGAGGACTTGCTGCAGTTTTGTTATCCACTTTGATCTAGCTTCACATTATTCTTAAAAGAACCCCATGACCATGGTACCATTGCTGTATTGGAGTTTTTCGTTTGTAACCCTTCTTGTGCTGGACTTGGAAGTGTTCCAGCTCTCCAGGCTTGAGGCCTGAGAGACTACTTTTATTAACAACCTTTCTTTCCCTCGGGGAACTAGGTGAGGTCAGTGATATTCTTACTGCAAAGATAGCCTCTTTTCCCAGGATGGTGCTCAAGGATGATCCAACTACACATTTTTTAAAGGTATAGTAATTTTTCTTTTGCATTAATAGACGAACTTAATGATTTTTTCTAAAGTTTCCACAAGTGGCTCTTAACAGAGATGGTTTATGATCTGATTGTGATTGTTGTGTCAGGGATTCCCTATAACTCAAAAGTAATTGAGTTTCAAAACCAATCCTGTCTCTCCTAGAGGCCAAAATTCACACACCTGGTAATATATTTTAATATAATGGACATTTCTATGGGGGCGCACTGTGTTAGCACCACTTACAGTGAGAACCCCTGCTTCGAGTTGATCAGGTAGATTGTGCATGCTCTTTCAGTTCTGGGAAAGGGACACTGCATCCTATGTACAGGGGTGGGGGGAGTGTTCTGGCACCTTATATTATATTTATATCAGTTACAGATCTTTAACCCCAAGTGCCTTCCAGACGCTCTTCTTATCACTGTGTCTAGGGAGTAGAGCTGTAATAACTATTAATTACCCTGAGGAAGGCAGAGTAGGAAAGCATATCTTCTGTTAAAATATATAATCAATATCATACAGAGCACCCCAAAGACATATTTGTGATGTCTCAATTACATCTTGACTGGATTAACTTCTGCTTTCCTTTATTGGTACATAGCCCAAGGTATTGAACATTATTAATAAGTTATAAATGCAAGCTCCCATGAATAGGATAGCATATTATAATAGTATGGTGGGGTAAATAATATCCTATTCTGCTGTCCTTGGAAATAGTAGATTCCAAGTGTATTTCATCTGTCTCAGTGGATTCGGAAACTTTTTTTTTCAGTTATTTATAAGCAATGTCTGGATTATTTTAGGTATTTTCAGTGCAGTAGGTACAGTAGATTTTTCTTTTATTTCTAAATTGTATAATAATCATATATATGGTGGTTCTTTTATGTTAACATGAAGCTAATCTTTTTAGCCAGGAGGCAAGAAAATCTGTATTTCAGACACATTCAAAAGTAACAATGTACTCTTTGTTTTGTTTCTTAGCTAATTCTGCCAGGGTATGATTGATTTAAGGCAATTCCTGCCACCTCCCCCATGGTTTAATGGAGTGTGTAGGTGCACTTGTGTGCGTGTTTTCAAAAAAGAAACATGGAGGCGATATAGAACAAAAATCCATTCATGAGCTCACACAGCTCCATTACTAGCACATTCATCTTACCTGAAAAGCCCTGATGGGGCAGAGCAGATACAGGGGGTTAGGAGCAGATTTGGAATTGATAAACCCTTGAGCAATAGGATTGCTCTATTATCGTTAATGGGTTTTGTAAATTTCTTGATTGCTTTACTGGGTGGGGGTTATTAGGGAAAATACATAAATACATGTATGCACAAAATGCTTTTTGTCATCAGCATTAAAAACTCATTTGTTGGCATTTACATTGCCTAATTTCCCAGTGACACCATTTATTGCAGAAAGGATCAGTCTCCCCCTCTTCTGACATACATAAAAGCATGAACCTGCAAGATAAGATAACTAACTTGCTGATCTATTTAATTTGACTTCCCAGTTGTTAAAACAATGGCAGAATGCAAATAGATTCCCTCTAGGTATGATTATTCCAGTAGATGGTGTCTTCTGGTTAAATGCTGCAAGAAGCAACATCTTGGTCACCACCTCTGCTGTTTCCAAATTGTATTATTTTTTTAACTCAATAGCAAGGATGGAAAAGCCTGAACTATGATTTTATGTATGTGCTATGGACCTCATCCTTACTGCTACATGAGAGTGAACAGTTTGCATACTTCCTGAGCTATGATTTCCTTATCCTCCAATTGTAGTTGCCAGACTAGTTATGGTTAGTTCCAGTACCAAAGATTTAGGATTCCATGAAAACATACTTAGAAGCCATTTTGTTGAAGTTAATATGCAAAAATCAGGATAAGTGTACAAAAACATTTCCAAAATACTTGTGACAGAGCTTGTAATGGAATTGAAGTTTTAATAAATTTAAAAATTAATGAAACTGACATAGTTTTATAATAAGTATAATTAATGATCACTTTAAGTATAATTAGTAAATATAACATATAATATATAATATATAATAATAAGTATTAATAAGTATAATTAATGATTTCTGATAAGTGAATTATTTGAAATTTATTTATGTTAATTTTATGTTTCTCAACATGAAAATAAACATTTGACTCTTTCTAAAGGACAATTTTTTTAAAAAAATACAGAGTTGTGTTGTGGAATACTATCTGTAATTGCAGACCCACTTAGATTATGAACCTATTAGGAACTGCATGCTAAGTAGCATGTATTCACTTTTAAATTCATAGGCTTCTATGTAGCACTGTCTTCATACACTTTTGGTGAATATTTTTATAATAAAGGAGTGATAAGCTGGTGCTATGTGGCCTCCCCTGCCTCTCTGCCTAGGATAATAATAGAGTGCCTTATCGTGCTTTCCTTAATTCACTGTGCTCTGAATGTACAGTGTGAAAAACACTGCTATCCCATACACCGTTACTGGATATGTAAGGGGGTGTTCATCAGCTGTGTTCTCCAGGACTAGAATTTGGCAGCACATTGTGAAATTTATTTAGCTTCTGGATGAAGGAACTTTCATCCTTATAATGTTGGCACATGAGGAAAGGGATAACAAACCTATTCCAGGTCTAGCAGAGCACCTCTCTGACTGGACTCCATTAAAGAGCAATGCTGGCTCTCTAAACAATATCCATTTCAGTGGATTTATTGATCCTTGATAAACAAAACCCTCAGAAAAACAGGTCTGGAGCACTTTTGGAAAACTCTTGCCTGCCTGATAGTGTATCTTATTTTTTTTTCCTTTTAAACCCCTCAAATTACAGGGCTTCTTCAAACTTACAAAATCATTTTGTCAAGTACTGAGATCTATAATTTTCTTTATTTTTAAAAAATATAGAAAGAGAGTAACTTCGCTCCATGTATGCATTATGTTTCTCATGTAAATTATGAATATGAGTAGCCAGGATTAAGATAGAAACTCACAAACTCTGGTCAGAAAAGCCATCTTAGAAAAATTTGATTACACTTTTCAGAGCTTCAAAAGAGAGAATTCTAGGTCCTGGTTTAAGGTATGGTTGTGTTACATTTAGAAAAGAGACATTCACAATCAAAATATGGAATGATCCAGTGGAAATATTAGATTTCTTTTACATCTGACAAACATAAGTATCTCACCTGGAAAATGGGCTGTTTCAGTAGTGGCTTCTGGATTTCTGGGATGAGAGTTTGAGCACATAGTAACCATGAGAGGTTCATCTAAATGTGCACGATTATCATATTTGAGAGGCATTCACAAAACCCCTAAAGGACAATGTTTTTCTTTTCTGAGTTGCCCTTTAGTGATTATATAAATGTGTCCCTTAAAAGTTGACTGGATCAGAGTTGTGTTTTCTAGTTCATTGAATCTCCTGAAATTGGAGATGGTTATTTAACCCTATGACAGATGGAGACAGCCTGTCTCAGCCCTCAAGGATGAAATGTGAATGAGCACAAATGAGTGAATATGAGACTAATTGGAGTAGACTGACTGAGAGACTGAGGAAGGGTGCATTCCTGGCACTCCTCAGACCCCAGCTTTGAAGCCAGCCACCAGTCTGTGTAAATGACCCCACTCACCTATACGGGAAGGGGTTAGAAGGTTATCAAAACACACAGTTCTTTATAAACCTATTAGAAACACCTTTCAGAGCATGAGGAGTCCTGAATATGCCAGGCCTACTGATCCATCAGACTATAAGAATTAAAAAATACTGGTTTTAAGATATAATTTTCCCTTGTTCAGATATAAATTTTTAATGTGGTATAATCCAGTGTTAACTCTTTGGCTTGACAACAGCAGTAACATCTCAAGCCCTGGCATCCTCTGAGTTAATATGCCATTTTTCTTCCTTTTTCAACAATATACATCTCCTGGAAAAATAAGAACTGGTCAAATAATGAAACAAAATTGAAAATATATTCAAATTCTAGCTTTTAAGAATGATGGCATTTTAATGGAATATTAAACTAACAAAGAAGAGAATTATTTGAAACCAGGGTTACATATTCAAAAACTGTCTAGAAGGGCCACATGGTTTCCGCACATTAAGAGATCAGGGAGATTTTATAGACATACTGCACATCTGAATGGTCAGGATCTCAAGGAATTAGATGCAAATGTGAATTGATAAGCATGCAGACCCAGATGTCCTAGACCTATTTTTAATTTTGTTTTTTTTTCAGAAACGTAGAAACCTAAATTTATATGTAAAACTGTCTCAATTTTTAAATGTTGGCTAAAAAACCTTCTATGGGCCAAATCAGATACACATATGTTCTTCGGGACCATTTAGCATGTGGGCCACCTATTTGTAACCTCTGACAAAATGCATAGATGAGCACTTAAAGCTTTGTGTATAGCAGGCAATCCCCAAATTCCTGTGTAACCAGGTTGATCATAACCAGGCATCAGAGTTACCAAATTTTATTTTCAAATGTATAACACTAACTTTTTTTCATTGTTGAACTTTGGAAAGTCAAATTCAAGCTCAAAAGTTATATTTAGCTAAGTCAGTTCTTCATGAGACAGAGAAAAAACAATTATCATCTCTGTACTTCCATAACTCAAAGGCAAGAAAGATGGATTCTTTCTAGGAAATTAAAGACCAAGGAAATCATTCTGGAGCCATGGCATTTCCATATGTATGTGAAAGTGAGTCATTACAGAATCAGCGGCTGGAGGGTATCACTATTTTTGGACAAACGAAACTATGGTAAATGGTCTGGCATAGTTGGTGCACAGAGGAGCCAGCTGGAGCGGAGGTGGGAGGCTAACTGGGACAAGATTACAGGGAGCTGTGGGTGTCATACTGGCACACTTGAGGGGCTTATTCTCTAGAAGGAAAAGATCATGCTAGTGCCTTGTAAAACTTAGCAATGAAGGTGAAAAGACTAAAAACAGAAATACCATTTAGGAGGCTATTTCAGTAATACAGGCAACCGATGAAAACTTGAGGTCATGCTAGTGGGACACTAAAAAGGCCATAGATTCAGATGTCCAAGGATTTATTTAGATGTCCAAGGATTTTTTTTCTTTTTTACCCACAAGTGAAATAATTTGATCTTGGTCTTAATTTTTCTCCCACTCTATCAGTTCATCATTCTCTCTGAATTTCAACACAACCAGTGGAATAAGGAAAAAGTGATAAACTAATGGGTATTTGGATGTTCTCACATAGCCAAAAACAGCTTCTATGTTCAGCTTCAGGGCTTGTTTTATTTTATAAATGGAATTTATTGAGGTAGAAGAAACAAAATATAAAATTGTTTTTTTAAAATTATATTATGCACTAAAGCTAGAGTTCTGATAGCATTGCATGTGCTTACATAGATCACATTTTAAATAAATTATTTCATAGATTACAGAAACAAAGACAAGAAAGATTCGATTTTGCATCACTGGAAAAACAGAACATGAAAATGAAAGCACAATTAGGTGATATAAACTTCTAATCATCATATTTTCTTGGTGATATTGACCCTTTATAGGTACTTCTCCAAAAAAAACACTTTGAAATCAAGATGTTTTAAATGAGAATATAATCCAGACACAGTCAGAAAAATGAAAGACTTATTCATAGTACTTTAAAACAGAAATCAATTTCTTATATTTTCCCTTATGAAACTGAAATCTAAAACATCTGATAAAATTTTGATCACTAAATATAGACATATTTAGAACATATTCTCCTTTGGTCATGTTTATTGCTATATGTTCAAATAAATGTGTCAACTAAAAATTTTCATAATGTACTACTATTACTAGTATGTTTCACTTTTTAATATGTAGTAAAATAATTTGAGGCTTCAGTGCACATATTTGTTACCTCCTCTGCTTTCCTAATTTTGAAATACTCTACTGATATAGGAAAATTACATACTTTACTGTATTCAATTTATGCACCAAAAATTTATTGAGCGCCTACTAGCTTTACGGTTCCACCTACTATAGAGGTTAGAAAGGTAACAAAAGAAGCATCAAATCAGTATTATTCAAGACGTTGAGGGTTTTAGGAAGTATTACAAAGCTAAATTGTAGCTTTTTCTTTCTGCTGATTGGTCAAGCAGCAAATAGACTACAGAGGGTAGAGCATTGGAGACAGAATTATATAATTTTGAAGAATGTAAAAATATATTTTAGAAGTCCGGTTTTATAAATAAAAACCATGAAAAGGATTGAGCTTAAAAGGTTGCAGAGGAAAAAAACTACTTGGTAGTAGTAAACCCAGATATATCTATATCTATGTCAATTTTCTCCTTTTTAATAAATTCTAAGGTGTGTATTTAAAAATAGCCACATAAGGGACCTTGACAAGATGGACTAAATCCCTGAAGTAGGCAGAAGTTTGTAGTGTTAAAAATGTGACAAATTGTATTATTTATTTCCTGTTCTATCTTCTCCTTGCTCACTGCTTTGAAAATTTGTCCTTATAATATTGCTATTATAACTGAATTAAAATTAATCATAAGCATCTGACAAATTTCTAGTTGATGATAGCCAGTGGCCTTTTTCTTTGTGGACCACATTATTCCTAAATATTTGTTTCTCATTATTCCCATTAATAGCATAATGGAGGTACAGTTCTCATATGGGCATCCAAGGGCCACACAAGGCCCTGTCTCAGAACATAATGGGTATAATAGCTGCAGACTGTTGGCATCATACTAATAAATGAAAGGCTAAAATCTAAAGTTTGGAGATGCATCAAATGGAAGTAGCTGAAGAGCCAACTAATTCACACTGTATAGCTGCTTTCGGTTGCCAGGTGGATCTAATTAGAAGGAAGTCAGATAATAAAAGGATTCACACTAGATGCCTCATTGACAGTCCACTTGGGCTACTACCACTAATTCCATAAACTGGGTCGATTACAAACAGTGGAAATTTGTTCCTCTCAGTTCTGGAAACTGGGCAGTTCCAGAAGAAGGAGCTGACAGATCTAGGGTCCATGGAGGGCTTGCTTCCTCACTGACAGCACTTTTTTACTGAGTCCTCCCATAGTGGAATCACATGGCCAGCCCTCTGGGGCTTCTTTTATAGGGACACTGATCCCATGCATGAAGACCCTGCCTTCATGACCTAAGCACTTCCAGGATTTCAACATGATTTGGAGAGTATATGAAAGACCCTGGCATATATCAGTTAATTGTCTCTTGATCTAATAATTCTGTATAGATTTGGATTCTGCAGTTTTAAAATGGATAATATTGAATGCCTATGCCCACTCCCTGCCTTTACCCCATTTGTTTTGTTTTGTTAAAGCTCTTTTTAAAAATTTGTTATATCAGGTATTAAGATATGGAACTATCATATACTGTGCTTGGCTATTGATTTTCTTATGTATCTAGATTTTGGATTTGTTTAAAAGGTTTAAACCGCTCACTCCTAAAGCATATTAAAGTCAAACTATCTTAAAAGTCAATACTTAATGGAAAGAATATGGGTTTTTGTTACCAGATTGAATTGATTCTGTTTCTACCACATACTAACCCATGAGCTATGAGTGAATTACCCATCTCGGAATCTTAACTTTTTCACCTACAAAATGGGGATAATAACTATATCCCAATAGTATTGTGGGGGTTAATGATATAGTAAATAATAAAGCACTGTAAAGTATTTAATACAGTACAGGGCATGTAATTGGAATTCCAGAAATTTTTTTCTACTTTTCTTTATAAACTGTTGTTGGTATAACCTGTTTCTTAACATAAATGTTAAAACTGTTTGTTGGGTCCACTCTCATTCTGTTTTCTTGACTGGGATTGTCCTTAGGCTGTTGATATTCCTTAAGCTCTTCCAACCCCATACTGTTTAGCTAAGCTAATCTGGAACTACATCTCTCAAAACCACTTTCCTACCTAGATCTGGCCTAAGGTTTTCCACCAGAGAAATTTCTGCCAAATCTGGAAGGCAGAAATGAAGCCTCAGCTCCGTTTCACTCTTCGACCTTCAGGGTACGGTCAGTCAAGGTGACTGCTCACACACTTTTATCTTAGGTGTGCTGAGTCACCTTGTTAGCTTGAGGCAGAACCTGTGCACACAGTTGCTTCAGCTCCTGCAAGATCTTTCAACCTCCACAATTGCTGGGCAGGAGTGCATTGAGCTCTGTGATGCAGGTGCCTGGTGGTCTTTGCAGGACATTTATATCATCAGAGCTAGAATCTTAGAGGCAGTGAGGAAGCATTGTAGGTTCTACTTTGTCTCATCCTGATAGGTTCTCTTTCATGTGAAGTTTCTTTTCCTCACATCAAGTGTATCTTTTTCTTTCTACCCACCTGCCCTACAGAAATTAGTTCTGTATCAGATGAAATGGCCATTCATAAGTTGTTTAACCAGGACCTATAATTATCTAGTCCAAATTCTTTATTATTCTCATTGTTTCTAGTTCTTTGCTCAAACTCTGATTGATAAAGTTATCAACTATGAAATCTTCAACAACATTTCACATTTACTATTCATTTATTCTTTTATATAGCATTACTGGAGGACCAGTTGAGTTAGAGGGTAAGATTTGATTGCAAGCATGTTGGAACTTGAAATCTAGAGTTTTGAATGTATCCTCTCCCATGACCTACTGAGAGACACCACAGATAGGAAGAAAAATAAGAAAAAATGAAACAATTTTATCCTACTTCTCAGTGCACTGAGACAAAATTAAGTAGAGATCTTAAAAATGAATCTGAAATATAGAATCAAAACCACATCATTCTTTTTTTGGTGTTAAGTTTTTTGAGTTATTTATATATCCTAGAGATTAATGCTTTACTGGAGGTGCATGTGGTAAAGATTTTCTCTCAATCTGTACGCTCTGTCCTCATGTTATTAATTGTTTCCTTTGCCGAGAAGAAGCTTAATTTGAATCTATCTCATTTATTTTTTTTTTTTTTTTTTTTTTTTTTTTTTTAATTTTTTATTGTTGGCTGTTCAAAACATTACATAGTTCTTGATATATCATATTTCACAATTTGATTCAAGTGGGTTATGAGCTCCCATTTTTACCCCATATACAGATTGCAGAATCACGTCAGTTACACATCCATTGATTTACATATTGCCATACTAGTGTCTGTTGTATTCTGCTGTCTTTCCTATCCTCTACTATCCCCCCTCCCCTCCCCTCCCCTCCCCTCCCCTCTTCTCTCTCTGCCCCCTTTACTGACATTCGTTTGTCCCCCTTGTATTATTTTTCCCCTTCCCCTCACTTCCTCTTGTATGTACTTTTGTATACCTCTGAGGGTCTCCTTCCATTTCCATGCATTTTCCCTTCTCTCTCCCTTTCCCTCCCACCTCTCATCCCTGTTTAATGTTAATCTTCTTCTCATGCTCTTCAACCCTACTCTGTTCTTAGCTACTCTCCTTATATCAAAGAAGACATTAGACATTTGTTTTTTAGGGATTGGCTAGCTTCACTTAGCATAATCTGCTCTAATGCCATCCATTTCCCTGTAAATTCTATGATTTTGTCATTTTTTAATGCAGAGTAATACTCCATTGTGTATAAATGCCACATTTTTTTTATCCATTCATCCATTGAAGGGCATCTAGGTTGGTTCCACAGTCTAGCTATTGTGAATTGTGCTGCTATGAACATCGATGTAGCAGTGTCCCTGTAGCATGCTCTTTTTAGGTCTTTAGGGAATAGACCGAGAAGGGGAATAGCTGGGTCAAATGGTGGCTCCATTCCCAGCTTTCCAAGAAATCTCCATACTGCTTTCCAAATTGGCTGCACCAATTTGCAGTCCCACCAGCAATGTACAAGTGTACCCTTTTCCCCACATCCTCGCCAGCACTTGTTGTTGTTTGACTTCATAATGGCTGCCAATCTAACTGGAGTGAGATGGTATCTTAGGGTGGTTTTGATTTGCATTTCTCTGACTGCTAGAGATGGTGAGCATTTTTTCATGTACTTGTTGATTGACTGTATGTCCTCCTCTGAGAAGTGTCTGTTCAGGTCCTTGGCCCATTTGTTGATTGGGTTGTTTGTTCTCTTATTGTCTAATTTTTTGAGCTCTTTGTATACTCTGGATATTAGGGCTCTATCTGAGGTGTGAGAAGTAAAGATTTGTTCCCAGGATGTAGGCTCTCTATTTACCTCTCTTATTGTATCTTTTGCTGAGAAAAAACTTTTTAGTTTGAGTAAGTCCCATTTGTTGATTCTAGTTATTAACTTTTGTGCTATGGGTGTCCTATTGAGGAATTTGGAGCCCGACCCCACCGACTGTAGATCGTAGCCAACTTTCTCTTCTATCAGACGGCGCGTCTCTGATTTGATATCAAGCTCCTTGATCCATTTTGAATTAACTTTTGTGCATGGCGAGAGAAAGGGATTCAGTTTCATTTTGTTGCATATGGATTTCCAGTTTTCCCAGCACCATTTGTTGAAGATGCTATCCTTCCTCCATTGCATGCTTTTAGCCCCTTTATCAAATATAAGATAGTTGTAGTTTTGTGGATTGGTTTCTGTGTCCTCTATTCTGTACCATTGGTCCACCCGCCTGTTTTGGTACCAGTACCATGCTGTTTTTGTTACTATTGCTCTGTAATATAGTTTGAAGTCTGGTATCGCTATACCACCTGATTCACACTTCCTGCTTAGCATTGTTTTTGCTATTCTGGGTCTTTTATTTTTCCATATGAATTTCATGATTGCTTTCTCTATT
The DNA here is from genome assembly GCF_047511675.1 of Marmota flaviventris. Taxonomy (NCBI): domain Eukaryota; kingdom Metazoa; phylum Chordata; class Mammalia; order Rodentia; family Sciuridae; genus Marmota; species Marmota flaviventris. Next base: position 74,521,917 of record NC_092500.1, on the reverse strand, counting down.
TCTACAAGAAATGCCGTTGGGATTTTGATTGGCATTGCATTAAACGTATAGAGAACTTTTGGTAATATCGCCATTTTGATGATGTTAGTTCTGCCTATCCATGAACAGGGTATATTTTTCCATCTTCTAAGATCTTCTTCTATTTCTCTCTTTAGGGTTCTGTAGTTTTCATTGTATAAGTCTTTCACCTCTTTTGTTAGGTTGATTCCCAAGTATTTTATTTTTTTTGAAGATATTGTGAATGGAGTGGTTGTCCTCATTTCCATTTCAGAGGATTTGTCGCTGATATACAGGAATGCCTTTGATTTATGCGTGTTGATTTTATATCCTGCCACTTTGCTGAATTCATTTATTAGCTCTAATAGTTTCTTTGTAGACCCTTTTGGGTCTGCTAGGTATAGAATCATGTCATCTGCAAATAGTGATAATTTAAGTTCTTCTTTTCCTATTTTGATGCCTTTAATTTCTTTCGTCTGTCTAATTGCTCCGGCCAGTGTTTCGAGAACTATGTTGAACAGAAGTGGTGAGAGAGGGCATCCCTGTCTTGTTCCAGATTTTAGAGGGAATGCCTTCAATTTTTCTCCATTCAGAATGATGCTAGCCTTGAAGGTAGTCAGAGCCTAGGCCGACTTGGTAAAGATTTGGGCCAATTTTTTCTTCTATTAGGTACAGGGTCTCTGTTCAAATACCTAAGTCTTTGATTTACTTTGAGTTGATTTATGGAGATTCCTCAGAAAATTGGGAATGGAACCACCATTTGACCCACCTATCCCACTCCTTAGTTTATACCCAAAGGACTTAAAATCAGCATACTATAGTGACACAGCCATATCAATATTTATAGCAGCTCAATTCACAATAGCTAGACTATGGAACCAATCTAGGTGTCCCTCAATAGATGAAAGGATAAAGAAAATGTGGTATATATACTCAATGGAATATTTCTCAGAATTAAAGAAGAATAAAATTATGGCATTTGCCAGTAAATAGTTGTAGTTAGAGAATATCATACTAAGCAACATAAGCCAATCCCACAAAACCTAAGGCCGAATGTTTTCTCTAATATGTGGATGCTAATTCACAATAAGGTGTGGGGCACTAGGGAACAATATAGTTACCTTAGATTAGGTAGAGTGAAGTGATGGGAGGGGAGAGGAGAGGATGTGGGGATAGGAAAGATAGTAGAGTGAAATAGACATTATTACTGTATGTATATACGTGACTACATGACCGATATGGTTCTGCAACATGTACACCTCAGAAAAATGAGAAATTATATCCCATCTATGTATGATATAGCAAAGTGCATAAATGCATTCTACTGTCATGTATAACTAAATGAAACAAGTTAAAAATTTAAAAAAACATATCATGCATTCTTTTGCTTTAACATTTGTGTGACAGTGCAAAAATTGTACATTTTATCAAGACAAAAAAATAAAAATTTGCACAGGCTTTGTCCAAAGGTCAATGAATGCCTCCAACATTTTAGGAAGCCCATATAAAAATTATACATATACATCTATGCATAAATAAATCTCCATGTATGCTATAAAATGAGTATGTACTTATATCAATGTGTTGTAAAGGAAAATATCTAAACCTACACACACACACACACACACACACACAGAGAGAGAGAGAGAGAGAGAGAGAGAGAGAGAGAGAGATTACATAGAATGGAGAGGTATTTCCCCCAGATTTTATTAGAGGCAATTATCCTTGTAGGCATTTAGAGCCACGTACATATTTCTGGATGTACTCATGTCTTCCCACAGCACGTAAATTGGGCACATAAGGCCTCTAGGGTTTGGGAAGAATAAGCATCTGGGGAAACTGGATGGGCCTTATTGTTGCAAGGGAGGAGAAGCAATTGATTGGCTCCTATTATGAGCAGAAATTAAGTTACATAGATTGTAAGTTACTGCTTTGACAGTGTTTGATAAGCATGTAATCTGAAGCAGTGATCTTGTTTCCTAAATCAACTCTTGCTCCTGTATGCTCTAAGATGGGAATCCTGGGGTTAGATGGCCACTGTGTTTGTGAGTGTTGGTCAGTATTGCAATGGAATTGAGAAAGATAGACTTAACAGTTATGGAAATACAAATCAACTTTGTGTGTGTGTGTGTGTGTGTGTGTGTGTGTGTGTGTCTAGCCATAGGAACAAGAATAAAATACCCTCTAATTTTAATAGTCCTGAATAATCTGGTGCTGCAACTTTATTAATAAGATTACTTCGTGTAGGTCCTGAATAGTTTTACAGCTACTCTCAGATGCTTCCAGCAGAAGCTAAAGAAGATTTTGTGGGTAGTTGAGAAACTAGTAAAATATTCTTAAGTAGAAGTGAGTATTTAACATTCAAAGATATGCACATTTACCTAATTCACTGAGATGCATTCTGTAAATGTTCAAATTCTCAGATGATCCATTGCCTAACACTTTGTTTAAGTTATCACATTTGGCATTCCTTTACCTTCCCTAAGAAATTTTCTTTACTGTATGTATATATCTGACTACATGACCAATGATTCTGTAACATGTACACTCAGAAAAATGAGAAATTATATCCCATCTATGTATGATATAGCAAAGTGCATGAATGCATTCTACTGTTGATTTTGGAAGATTCTACTGTTGATTTTGGAAGATGATTTTGGAAGATAATTTCTCAGGGAGAAATTTAACGTATCAATCAAATGTGTAGGGAAATGAACTAGCAACCAGATAACTGTATGACATCTTATTTTGAAAAGACTCAAGGAGTCCTGAAACTTTTATTGTATTTGTTCCATATGATATTTTATTTTCAATGGGGTTCCAGGAATCCCTAAAAGTATTATTGCCTTTTGATTTCTTTACTGAACCTTTAATATCCTTTGTGCTTCTTTTGCTTTGATTTTTTTTTCTTGACTTCATCAAATGCCAGATAAAACTTCTGGAAAACATGAATTTCCTCCAAGTGTCCTGGAGGATGGAGAGCAGCTGTCACCTGCTCTCAGTCTCATCTGCAGTGGGACAAATGTACTTAGCATGGACTACGGGGCCCATCTGAGCATCACATACAGTGTAGCCTTGTCCAGGGGTCAAGGTGATTGATGGAAGCATCTTTTTTCTGAACAGAGTCTGGCTCCTCATTTTCTCCTAATTTCTGTGCTGGTTGGTTCTAAATGCTTTTGTCATGTCTTGGTCTAGAGTAGTTTTCTTTCAGCATTTTCCTTTGTTGTCTATTTTTTTTCTGTTACTTTACTTATTCCCCATGTATTTTTTCCCTTTTTTTTTAACTCACGTATTTTCGAAAATTTGAGTGTAAGAGGAAAGAAGAGTTTTCTCCTACATTGTTCTGACTCCTGACCTTGCTCACAGAATATTATTGCCATCTTCAGCAGATTGCACCTGGACTGACAACCACAGGGAGACACACAGAGATGTGGTCAAGGTCACATTTTTATAAATAATATCTTCAGCTATGACCATTTGAACAGACATTTCTCCTTAGATTTGTTTTAATCATTAACAACTGGGTCAGCTTGGTTAATTGTTTCTGCTGTTACAGTGAATAATTACAGTTTTAAAAATTGGTAAGTGCAGCCTTTGGTTAAACAAAGAAAAATATTGATCTTACCTCAAGTGTTGTGTTGAGATGATATGTATGCAACTAGTTGAAAAGTAAAATTCATCATTCAAGCAACACTGTAACAGAATATGAACAAATTTAAAATGTTTTGATTTATTTCATATTTAAAATCATATAGATTCATTGAATTACTTTGTACTAATGGGTATAATCCAAGTAAAATTATATTGCAGACTTCAAATTTGGAAGATAATTTTTTTGGGGGTACTGGGGATTGAACTCAGGGGCACTTGACCACTGAGGGACATCCCCAACCCTATTTTGTGTTTTATTTATTTAGAGACAGGACTCTCACTGATTTGCTTAGCACCTTGCTTTTGCTGAGGCTGGCTTTGAACTCACAATCCTCCTGCTTCAGCCTCCCAAGTTGCTGGGATTACAGGAATGTGCACCACACCCAGCCTATTGGAAGATAATTTTTTATGAGTTCAATACTTTTTAATTTCTTATGAGATAGAAATACTTGGTAGTATTTCATAATAGCAGAATATATTTTCTACTTATATGTAACAAAGGATTTTGCATGAAGAAAAGATATGCCTATACCTAGTGAAAGAGAAAGTGCCTCATGTTCCCATTTCATAAGCTGAGCTACAGTATTCACTAAAACATCATCTGCTCCCTTTTTCATTCCCAATCCTTGGATGAATGCAAGGCTTCGTACACTGACTTCTTTTATTTGCTCTCAAGTCTTGGGTTATCTCTGTCAGACCCAAGGCTGGTGGAGCCTTAATGACTCACAATTTTGTGTGGTTCTGACCTCAGACCTAGAGTCTATCTCCTTTACCAGCATTTCCACTGGGACATTTAATAAGTGCCTCATATTTTCTATGTCTCAAAACAAGTTTTTGATTTCGAACCCCTGCCCCAAGGATGCTCCCTTATCAGAAAATGGCAGTTTTGCTCTTTCACTGCTTAGGTCAAATCTTTGGAGTCATCCTTGTCTCCTTTCCCACTCTCCACCTGAGATCCATCTCACCATCTGCACTGCATTAGGGTTCTCTAGAGAGACAGAGCCAATTGGATGCATAGATGTTTGAGAAGGGGTTAGTTAGGGGAACTGGCTCATATTGATTCATGCAATCGTGGCAGCTAAGAAGTTCCACAACAGGCTGCCTACAAATTGGTGACCTGAGATGCTGGTAGGGTGACTCTGATGAAAACCTCAGCAAAGACAAGCTTATGTTATACCTCTCAGTTCAAGGTCAAAAGCCTGAGTACCCCAGGAGAGGGCCACTGTAGTAAATCCTGGAGTTAAAGGCCAGCAAGCCTGGAGTTATCATGTTCAAGGCAGGAGGCAAGTCTGTCTCAGCTTTCATGAGAAATATAAATTTGCCTTCTATATTTATTCTCTCTGGGCCCCTGGATGATTGGATAGTGCTCTCAATCTTAGTAGGTCAATTCTCCCTAGTCCACTCAAACTCATATACTAGCCTCCTCTAGAAATATCCTCAGAGACACACTCAATACTGCTCCAGCTTTCTAGATTCTGGATTTCTTCATCCAGTCATGTTGACTCCCCAAATTAACCATGACATACACTAAGCCACTCTCTCTCCTCTAGAGTATTGCAATAGGCTCCTAACTGGCTTTCCTCTTTCCTCTTATGCACCAATGCAGAGTATTCACCAACTGGAAGTCCATTCATGATACTCCTCTGCTCAAAGTTCCTCAATGACTTCCCATCTCAGTAAAATCCAAAGTTTTTTCCATGCCTTAGCCCTACTTGACCTGTCACGCTTCTGCCTCTCTGACCTCATCTCCAACCATAATCCCCTTCTCTTACTCTGCCTTCACCAGACCCAAACCCTCCCCATCCCTTTAGCAGGTCAGATTGTCTCCTGCCTGAGATCTTTGCCCTTGCTGGTCACTCCCCTGGAACGCAGTCCCCAGATACTCCTTCAACTTGACCTTCACTTTGTATTTGTTGCTGATCAAATGTCCCCTTGTCAGAGAAGAATTAATCCATTATCCCATATTTCCAGCTCCCACTTCAGGGGCTAGAGTGTGCATTGTACAACTTATGGGTTATGTGTATGTTCATGGCATTTCTTTAGATCAGAGCAGTGTATTCTGAGCACAGAAACTTTGCCTGTGCTTTTCATTATCATTTCTAGACCCTGAACAGTGGGATATCTTTTTAGGCATTTAATGGAAATTTGTTGAGTGAATGAATGAACAAATAAATTAGTTTATCAACCAACACACATTACTTACGTACCTAGAATGTTTCAATCCCTGAGAATTCCAACACTGATAAAGCAAGTACTCTGCCTTCAGGTGGGAGAGAGACATACACAAGATTAATTAGATTATGATTTGACAATTGCTATTGTAGAGTTTTAATAAAAAGTTTAGGCACACTGAAATACGTATGGGTAATGTAATAGGAGTTCTAGGATTGGCATCAAAATTATATAGGTCAGAGGATTTACTTTATATACAATGAAAAATTATGTGTTCATACTTGTTGAATCTGTGTAATAGGTACACAGGGATTCATTTCTTTATTATCTCTACTTGTTAAATTGTATGAAATTTTGTGATAAAACCATGAAAAACAGCAAGGTGTGGTGTTAAACACCTGTAATCCCAGTGATTCTGGAATCTGAGGCAGGAGAATTTTAAGTTTGAGGCCAGACTGAGCAACTTGGCAAGATAGTGTCTCAAAGTTAAAACTTAAAAGAACTGGGGATGTACCTCAGTGGTAAAGCTCTGGATTCAATTCCCAGTACAAAAAAAAAAGTGAAAAATAAAACCCTGTGGAGATACAAAATGATGAAACAGAAATTTACTATGGCAGCAGGGAGTCTTTCCAGACAATATGAGATTTAGGATACATTCTCAAGGAAATCATGGCAAACACTCATTTAAGAACATAGCAAACAAATTAGAGGAAGCCCATCTCTGGGCCACCATCTGCCCTGAAAAGGAAGATAACACTGGTCTTAACATTAGATGTGGTTAAATCAAACAGGATGGTTTGAGTTAGGAGTAGCTTGGGCGAAATAGTCCAGGATTTTATAATTTGGAGAAATGTGGAAATATTCTTTAAAGAGCAAAAAGCCAGCTGAGATTCTAAGACTTCAAAATTTAGGAGGGCAATTTTAATAGTATGCAAATCCTGGAGCTTTGTGTAGACAAAAAATATTATACAGATTACTCTAATAAAATGTCAATAACTTGCTTTTAATATCATTTTTTTGCTTTATTGCAACACTGATATGAGCTCTGGCTGCAGAGTAATGTTTTCAAAATAATAACTGTTTTGTCAGTAATAAATACAGTTTTGGTTAGCCCCAATATACATCCCCCAAATTTAAAAGGACTGTACAATTGATAGTGTACTTCAAAATTCACTATAGATTGAAAAGCTATCATTACACAATAATTTTTTATAATCAATTATGCTATGTGAATAAATGGCTATTGATCTGGGTTTGATCCTCTTGAGGAAATTATTAAAATATTCATGTTCCTCGGTTCTTTCAATTGATAAAAGTTTCATCTAAAATGGTTGGGGCTTGTTGCCTTGTGATATCTTGAGATGCCATTATTGCATGGAAGCTTTTCAGTTGACTTGTGTGTGGTTGGCTTGAGAAGTAGATGAGGCAATAAGATGGAGGCACTTTGATGAGGACAGTTGCTGGAATTGCAGCCAATTTCACTACGGCATCTGTTTCTGTTTTTATTTTCTTTATTCTCTAAACCTTCCCATTCAGTAGGGGCTGAAAAGCAGCAAATTTAACTTCAACTCTGCTATTCTTAATGACTGTGGACCTTTAATTTGTCCTATTATGCCACTAAATGTGATATTTCAATAGAGTAAATGACCTCTAAATGGCTTGAGAAGCAGAAACATTGCCCAGTGTGGATACTCTATACAATTTTTTCCTATTTTTATGCTGAAAGGTAAGTGCATACATTAAGTCTTCAGTCATGGTATTTTACCTCACTTTGTTTTCAGGTCTTCAGGAATTAATGTCGTTCTCCAATCCTTCCTAAATAATCTCACTCAACAATCATGTGGAGACCCAATATATCCAATGTTCTGAGCTAGGTGCTGAAAGGAATATGACACTTGAAAACCTAGGCTCAAATATTTTAAAATGTCATAAAGGGATTAACATGCACTCAAATAATAATGGTCCATGGCGGAATATGATAAATAATGGTGTTTTCAGAGTACAGAGGAATGATGTCACATCTGGTTGAAAAGAAGGGAGCTCCAGAAAGAAGCAGCTAATCATACTGTCCTTTGTGTTAGCTTCCATCTGTGATATGCAAACTGGCAGATTCACATTACCTGAGGTGTGGCTAGATATTCAGATTCCCAGGTCCCAACCAAACTAGCTGAATCACAATCTTTCGAAGTTTGACCTAAGAATATGATTTGTGCAGATGCTAATACATGCCACTGACCATTGAAGTTATCCAATATAAGTTGACTGCTTATTGGTTGAATATCCTCAGGTGTAGTCCCCTTAAAAATTTTGTATGTTGAGCAGATAACCTTTCTATGGCATAGGGTCCATTGAGCACCAACCACTTGCTTCACTACAACTTGGACATGGCTTTGCTTACAACCAGCATTAAAAAATATGATAAATCTCTAACACTGATTGTTTTATACATCGTGGCACAGTAGGTTTGAATAGAGGACAGATATCAAATTGATGTGAGAGAATTGTTCACAAAGTATCTACTCATATCCTATCTCTTTAAAAAAACACATATACTTACAATATTCTTTAAAGATTTTTAAAAAGGAAACAAAATAACCTTTGTCCTCAGGCAGCCAATTTAGAATATCAGTATTTGGAAATTGATTTTAAAAGCTCTAGCCTCACCCTTTTTAGAACATTCCAGTTTAAATTAGGATGATTAGGACATTCAAATAGCCATCAGACTTCCAGCTCCAGAAAGCACTGGCTTTCGTCCACTGCTGAGAGAGTTTACGGATGTGAAATTTATTGGATTGTTGTTTCAGGCATTCAGGGTGAGACAGGAAATGACCTGCATATCGCAGGCTGTAGTGAACTGAAATAACACTTGTGTTGCAGGTTCACTTCACCACCTTGCAATGAAACTTAAAGTGATGTTGTCTGCAGGGTGAGTGATGATTTTAAAAATCAGTATTTGTCTGTTTGTTTTGCTTCAGCAAATAATAGTTCGAAAAATTATAGATATGCTTCAGGAGGCATTTCGTGCAATATTTTAGAGTCAGACAGAATAAAACCTTAAGTACCAGATGAAATTTGGAGTCTTAGATGTTATTAAGACTTCCTATAATGAAATCAGAAATTTTTGGCCAAGTTATATTTCATCACCATGCACATTCACCATATGTAACATTTTATGAGTTGCAAGTGATATGCTAAAAACAGGGGCTGACTGCAAATGACAAGAAAAGTAATATTTTAATAGTTTGAAAAGAAAAAGTATACTTTGCATAGAATGACCAAATCCAACAAATTTGTGTAATAGGCACTAATAGCTGAGATTTTGTCCTCCTGTTCAGGAAAGCCTCTGTGAAATTGTTAGAATGGCAGTAATTAATCATTATGGAAGACTGTCAAAAAAAGAGCTCAGGTCATTTATGTTAATGATTGCAGTATGCAGTTCTTGACATTTACTGTGAGCTCTAACATGCTTCATATATAACAATTAACCCAAAATGCAAACATCTGGAAAACAGTTTGCCAGCATTCCTAGAAATGGTATAAATTAAGAAGTATATATATTTGAAATATACCTTAGGGTAAACAATTGGATTATAAAACAACAATTTTAAAATAAGCTAATAAAATACAAATAATTTACTTAGCAAAAACTGGCTATCCCCAGAGAAATTTATAGAATGTCATCTGTACCCACAACCTGATTACATAGGAATGTTTGTTTGGTAATAATGACAGATTATGTATGTATTACGGTTATGACATGAACCATGTATGCTTTGTAGTTAGGCAGGGTCAATGGCCATTTCCAATTTCCCAAATTTGTTTTAAGTTGTTTTGAAGTAAAACCTTCCTAGTTATTAGCAAACAAAGAATGGCAATATGGTCCATATAGGACAAGTATATGCACACATACAGATGCATATAGTCAGGCCCAAGAGGGATAATTATTATATAATGCCTCAGCATGCAGAAAAAGATGCCTTGAAATGTGACATACCACAAAATAGTTGCATTGTTAGTATGTGTCTTAGTCCAATTTCTGATGCGATAACAAAATACCTGAAGCTGGATAATTTTAAAAGGAAAGAAATTTTGGCTTATGGTTCTGAAGGCTCCTAAGTACAGGCAGAGCATTGTGCTTCACCTAACAGTGAAGAGCAGATGACCAGGTGGATATATATGGAAGACACAAAGCATAAAGGGCATCATGCTTTACAATAACTCACTATCACAGTAACAAATCAAGTCCCCCAAGAAGGGCACAAATCCCTCAAAACAGCCCCACCTCCCAACACCATCACAATGGCAGTCCGATATCGACATTTATTGGAGGGGACAAACTACATTCAAACCACAGCAGTATAATAGATCTAAACACATTGTATGATGAAATTCCCACCACTAAGGAAAATTTCTTGTGTTGAGGGTGACCTGTAAATATTGCATATAACATATCAAAGTAGATTGTTTGGGGAAAATAAATTTGTACCTGGAAATTGTCATACCTGTTGAATGCCTCTGGTAATATGGCAGTATACTACTGTAAAACCTGTGATCTGGCTATACGGAATTGTGGGGATTGGGTAAGAAGGAGACTGGAGAGAAGTTGGTAGTGAGGTGCCAAGAACATAATGGAGATGCCCTGAGCACACTGTTTCCTTGCTAATCCAGGCTGCTTTCAGCCATTATTGTTTAAAAAGCATACTAGTGGACTCACCTCTATCCCTCTAACTGAGAGGTTTGAAGATGGCTTGCTAGTCTGAACTAGATGTAGCCTTTCTTTACTTTAATAATTTCTCACTTTTTAACATGTCCTGTTGATTATTCTACACAAAAATGAAAGATAGTGGGGAGGTAAAGAAGCAGACATCACTCATATGCACGGTGTTTGGATTTGGTAACAAAAGAGTTTCTTCATTTAGAGTAAAGGTAGAGGGGTGTGTGTGTGTGTGTGTGTGTGTGTGTGTGTGTGTTCAGATTTTCTTATAAAGTTTTATAGGAAATCAATCAAATTTCCCTGTAGTCTTTTCTAGCAATTAAATTTGTGGGACATGAATGTCAATCAGACAATTCTATTTAGATTTATCTTTTACAATTGTTTTCCTATATGATGTAGATGACTATGGAGACAACAGGTAGAGTAACTTGAGTACTTTACTTGTTTGCTGTAGATTCAGGTGTTCAAACACACTGTTAATAAATGCATGATAAAACAGCTTTCTAGCCAGCCCAGACCCATAAAGCACTTTTATTAAAATAAGATTTTTCTTTTGGTTCAGTCCACGACTTAGCAACAGAGAACAACTCATTTTCATTGGAATAGGTATGTGGGATAAGAAAAATTGTTATTATAAGTACATCCTTGGCCACTTGTTTCCCTTCAAAAATATTTTCAGGGAAACTAGAAGTCTCTGTTGGAAATGATGGACTTCAAACATACTGATGAGAAATGCTTTGGTCATTTCACTACCATCTTGCTTTCTTTTCACTCTGTGATAAATCATTCAGGATCTCTTGTCCCCCTTACCTGAACTACTCACACCTGCCTTTTATGATCAGATTACAATATAGGTTATCATGTCTTTAAACAAAATTGTTAAATTTAGGAAATAAATTATACATATGCTCTGTTTACAATAAATGTAGCAGTACCTTCTCTTTGGAAATTCTTGGCAATGTCTTATAAAGTTAAATATACTTTACTGCATGATCAGTAACTCCCCTCATAGTTATTTTCTTAAAAAATTAAAAATACTAGTATAGGAGCTCTTTCATATTAGGAGAAATCTCAAAGCAACTCTAATGCCCATCAATAGGTAAATGGATGAAAGAATTCTGTTATGTGCACATTAGTCCATTTTCTAAACCATGATAACAAAATATCTGAAATTGGGTAACTTAATAAACAAAAAAGTTTGATTTAGCTCACATCCAGTGCTAGACTCCTTGCTGGCAACTTGAGGCAGCATAGGGCGTCCTATGAAAAGAGACAGGAGCACACAGTGTCTTCTGGTTCCTCCTCCTTATGAAGCCACCAGTATCCAGTTTGGGGGCCCCACCTTCATCTGGCCCTAATCACCTCCCACAGGCCCCACCTCTAAACACTGGAGTCAGATGAAGTTTTACCCTTGTAAACCTTGCTGTTGCGAGTGGGTTAGCCCATGAGCCTTAATAGGAAGTCCAAACATTCAAAGGATAGTAGAAGTAACTATACAGAAGTAAAATAATTGGATTAAATTCTGCCTGGCATTACGTCTATCAATAAACTTTGGGAAGGGAGTCAAGGAAACTCTTTAGGATATTTTTAACTTTCTAAAACATAGGTGTGATGACTTGAATTTTCATATTCTGCATGGAAGGTATAGTCACTCAAGAAATATAATTAAGAAAAAGATGCTGATTTTTTTTGTAATGCACTAGCAGCTGAAAGTACTAAAATGATTCTGAAAATAAAATTTTATTTCCTTAGTCATGTAGGAGTGCCTGGAAAATAAAATAGAAAAGAGTTTTCCCAAAGAAATTTTAAATGAATGAAGATTTCTTTCTTAAACATTTTCTAAATTTCTGCTACCCCAGGGTCAACTTTTGACAATGTTGTATAATGTAAAGAATCTAAGATTGCTTCTTGATTAAAAAAAAAATTAAAAGAGGTGATAAAAAGAATACACATCTACTTTTTGTACTGAGAATACGCCTTCACTGATTTGAATATTCAAAGACAGCAATTTATAGTGTACATACTACACACAAACACACATTTACAGTCCTTTCCTACCTTGCTGAGGTAAAAAATATAAGAGATGAATTTAATAGGGCAATTTTGGTTATGCTAAGTAGCTGTGTTTGTCCTACAGAAGTCATTATATGGTTTTTCAGCAATATGTAGATTTACATTTGAAAAAATGTCACTAGGGCTACAATTTTGAGAAAAGGTTGATTAGGTTACTGAAAAGACATATGTATAAGCAGATCATTCAACAATACAGTCCAGGTGAGAAATCATATCACTTAGTCTGGGTTGAAGGTGGTGGAGAGAAGTGTAGATGGAAAAAAAATCTAGGCAAAACTAACGTTTTGCCAACATTTTATGAGTCTCAAGCATTTTAGATAAGAGATACCTAACTCATACTGTTATCTTTTGTATAAATAAGCAGTATCAGAGAACTTGAGCATCTTGGGCCTATTGATAAAGCAAGAGATAGAGCCTAGATTCAAAAACAGTATGAAAACTCTACACAATAACTGCTGAGAATTTGTCCAATGAATGTGAAGCTGACAGCTCATACGGACAGCATTTTCTAAAGCCAGAGGTGTTCATTTTGTGTTGTGAATTATAAATGATCCCTATCTAGCCCTTCTTTTAGAACCCAATGAGAAACATTTATATTCTGCTTAATTTTTGGCCTTTTAACTAATAAAATAATCACAATATTCATATTCTGACAAATAGAGGGAAGGAGAGGAGAAAGCAAGGACAAATTCTAGAATTTAAATGCTTCATTTTATACATAGTTTAGCATAGAAGTCATTCATAAATCAAGTCAGTGTGTATCAATTAGCTAAAAGGAATCTGTTGACCTTTATGAAAAGGTCACAGGCCAAGATTGAGAAAAACCTAGGGATTCTATAATAAATATAATTTCTAACTGTAAGATATTTGACAATCATAAAAATGATGACTAAAGGTAAGAACTAAAAACATGAGACCAGATTTAATTCATTCATTCAACAAATATTATTGAGTGCACACAGCTAAGACACAACTCAAGTGCTAGGGATATGGAGGTGAGCAGTTTACATTCCCTACTCTTATGGAGCTTACATTCTAATGGAGAGTTGGGTAATAAATAAATAAAACAAGGAGTATATAAAATGTTGGGTGGTAAAGTATGTCATGATGAAAATGCAAGATAGGAGAAAAGGAAACGATATGGGTGCTGTCCTATTATTGATGAAGGTCATAATGACAGATAATACTGACTTTTACTTATCCTTTGTCTTTCATGTTGGTAAGGACATTGGTAAGTGGTAACAGATGGAGAACTGTGGTGAACACTGTACTGCAAGTTGAAAAATTAACCCATACTTAAAAACTTGAAGAGTAAGGAAGAAAACTCAACAAAATGATATTTAATAACAACTAATATCAGTTTATTTTTGTTTTCACCTGTATGTTTTAAAATGGATCTACAATGCATAATGTTATAATAAGAAAAATGATACCAAAAAATGTACATTGAACCTCTTTAGGAGAAAAGATTACATAGAGTAGAAAATAAAGGAGTCCCAGGCACTCTCACTCAAAGATAGATATAAAGATACAAATAAAAGGAGAAAGAAACAATGTTCATATTAAGGAAAAATTGTGGAGAGAGGGAGATACATGCTTATAGATTTGTTGACATATTCCATGTTACAGACTTTAAGAACAGCCAGTGGACTTCATAACAGTGAATTGTAACAGCACCAACATCAAGCATGTCAAGAAATACCAGTCCTTGGACACTGTTGCTTGTATTGTATGAACTTAGTTAGGCTAGGGGTTGGTTCTGCTGTTGAGAGTAGAATATCATTCTAAGTGAAATAAGCCAATCCTCAAAAAAAACCCCAAATGCCAATTGTCTTCTCTGATAAATGAATGCTGATCCATAGTGGACAGCAGGGGCATAGGGAAGAATGAAGGAACATCAAATTGTACAGAGTGGAGTGAGGGGAGAGTTGGGGTGGTGGGGATAGGAAGGACAATAGAATGAGACAGATATTATTACTTTATATACATTTATGATTACACTACTGGAGTGACTCTGACCATGTACAACCAGAGGAATGAGAAGTTATGCTCTATTTGTGTACAATGTGTAAAAAGGCATGCTACTGTCATGTATAACTAATTGGAATAAATATTTTAAAAAAAGAATGAATTAAATCAGTGAGTTACAGCAGAGGCATACTGCTGCCAGATTGTCTTTGCTGCAAGCTCTAATCATATATGTGGTCAAAGGCTTCCAGATACAACAGAAATAAGCCGAAAAATTATGTTAAGAAACTCAAATACAAATCAAACCTTAAAAATGATTATATATTCATTCAACTGATTATGTAATAATTTCACTTGTGAGTTTAGTGTAGAAGGTTATTTTTTCAAGGTAATCAGCTTAGTTTTGGCTCTCTTTTCTTATCTCTATAAGTAACTACTTCAGTGGCTAGGATTATAAATTCTATTTATTTTCAAGTAAATCTTCAGAAATCGAAGTGTCAGTTATATGTGTCTATTTCATCTGTATTTCTGATAAGGTTTAGAAAAAGCTGACCTTGAAGAAACAGCTTAGAATCATACTAGGTTATTTTCTACTTTATTCACAATACTGCGGGTGAATTAGGTTGTTGGGAATACTTGAAAACAATCTTTAGAAATGTTTTATATTTCATTAATGAAAAAGAATCAAATGCATTTTGTATCAAAAATACTGATTGCCATTAAGTTCACATTTTAAAGGTCAGATCTTTCTGATAGCACTTTCTTTTGGTCAATTCTTTCAGATTTCATTCTTAGAGATTCACTTTTCTTGATTTGTTTTGGCTTATGTTTTATCATAAGAACAACAATATCACACACATTGTATTTTCTAGCAGAACTTGGGTATAATTTCCAACATCAGAGTGGAGATGAAAAGTTAGAGGGTGATAGAGTGTCCATTAAACAAAAGCTAAAGGAAATGCTGCATTCTGGGTGGTCTCTGATTAAGAGAGTGAGTGCATGGGAGTGGAATTGGCACTGTTTATTTCATTTGGAAATAGGATAAACTAAGAGCTTATGAAAATCCAGATTGTTGCCATCTAAATTATGACTCCAATTGTACACAGTGTAAGATTATGTGTGTTTTCTTCTTTATTTACTAGCATTATATAACCAAGGTTGTCTTATGTAATTATTAGCTAACTAATACATTACTTGGTGTTAAAATTATTACTTACTACATTCTGAACAAATAGGAAAAGGTCAAATTTATTATTGCCATTAAGGTAATAATATGTACACTATCAGGCCAGTTGAGATGATGCTATTAAATAAAAAAGAAGAAAGTAGGAAGAATCTTATCTAGACCTGTGAACAATTGAGATAATGGCTTGGATCTGCCAGAGTCTGCATATCCTTTGTTTTACCCACAGAGAAACATTAATATTTCTCAATTAATATTTCTCAATGAGCCCCTATAATCAACACCTTTTTAAATGTTGTACTTTTTAAAAAATTTAAACTCTATATTCCTGCTTCCTAATTACAAAAGTAAGATGCAGAAAGATGCAATATATTTATTTTGTTTGGTCATAGATCCCATAGCACATTCCAGTTTGAAAAGATAGAGAACTCTGTGTCATGTAGGCCCAAAATTATTAGGACTCTGAGAATTTCTTAGAACTGTACATGTTAATTTATGTAGATTTTTATCATAAACTAACCTGAGTTTTGAAAAATGTATTCAGTATACTCATGACGAATGTCAATTACAGTACATAGTGGTAGACAATTACAGATTTCTTTAAAAAACACCTAAGGGCAAATGTGTAATCCCATACCATATGGATTATTTTTTGGAAATCTAATTCATGAAAAATAAATTATGCTTATCAAAAGTCATAGGCTTAATCAATTTCCTGGGCATTAAAGGAATCAGATCCCATTCTTTTTCAAGAAACAAAGTAGTACTATTTTCTTTTCGTTTGAAGTCTCTTCAGCTTGATCAAATTTAACAATTTTAAATAAAGCATAAAGTGAGAAAGAGCACAATGTGGTAAAAGAGTACAGTGTGGTATAAGAGAAACATACTCTTACACCAGCAAATCCTTGGTAAAAAAAAACACGGGATGGGGAGAGAAACACCTATAGACGACCAGGGTAATAGAACAGAGTGAGAAGAAAAGGTCAGAATTCAGTGTTTTAAGATGGGACTCCTGGCTCCTCAATGAAATCCTGACATTTATCCTGTGGTGGCAATTTCTCCTCCCACTTTCATCCTCAGTGTCTCACCCTGTGATTCCATTTGTATTTCTCAAGTCTCCCAAATGTTTGATCCCATTCTCTAAATTAGTAAGACATTGGGGCTGTTTTTCTACTTCCCAATGGCACTGATAAAATAGTGCTATAACAAGTCGATTATTCTAGCTCTGACTGCTCAAAAAACCACTGCCACCCTCCATTCTGAGACACTGCCTTGACACCATAAGAAGTCACCTGTGTGTGCACAAGGTGAAATTGTAGATCCTTGTTTGATCTAATGGTGTACATTTGGCTCTCTTTAAGAAGCATCTGTTGAGCATCTCATTTTGAAATGTAATATCCCTGGCCTGAGTATATGAAAATGACTTGTTTGGGTTCTTTTGGAATTTTCAAGTTAGTAAGAGAGATGGAATTTAAAAATTGAATATGTTGTAATATATAATTATTATAATAATACTTTATGCAGAAGCATTAATGTGGTCTCAGAAGCACTGGCTAGAAGTTACTAAAGATACAGCTTTCGTGAAAGAAGTAGAATTGAGATGGTTTTTGAAGGAAGATTGGATTTTGAAAGGGTAAAACTTCTATTGGTGGAGAACCACCATTGAATACTATAAAAGTGATTATTGACAGGAAACACTGGGGCAAATTAATTCCTAGAATAAATACCACTTGCGAAGACAAGCCAGATAATTATAGAAATCAAACCTCATGTTATATTGATCTAGGTAAAAGTAATAAGAGGGAAATGTAGGTCACTAGAATAAGATAAAATTTCTGAAATTTAGAATTAAATTGAAAATAAATCTTAAAGAGTGGTAGATAATTGTTTTGCTATTTTAAATGCCTGATTTTTGAAGCATATTTAAAAATCACTATGCATGTGTGTTTGTGTATATATGTGTGTATGCATATGTATATATGTGTGTGTATTTATACTTATATACACACACACACAGACAATCCTCTACAGGTGTGTGTTATTATGTGTAGTGTATATGGATATATTTATATGTTTCTATTTAATCTAGGCCACATGGTATATATGATTTAATAAAATATGCCTAGTGTTAGAAAATAACTTCATACTATCAATGAAAAATTGAAAGAGATCATGGTTGTGTTTTTATACTAAATTAAAGATACTATGGAAGAACAAATTTTTTGATTAGCTAATTATTCCTCAGAATTCTTGCTGATGACTTGAGTAAGCTCTCAAAGCAAAAAGGAAAATGTGTATGTGTAGACATGCATATAGCAATCATGTATATAAAATATGAATTATTCAGCCAAGCTGATATCATTTAGGAGGAATGTATTAATGTACTAATATAGTTTATATAAAATTATATTCATTTAAAGAAAGGGGAAATAGGTGAAAGCAAATGCTGATAAAGAAGAAGAATTAGTAATTATTTGTGTTCTTAAATTTTAAAAATTAATAGTAGTTTAAGTTATGCAGTTAAATATTTCCCATATATGAGCTCTCATTTCTTAAAACACAAATGGAGAGTCCTCCCTCCCCCCTGTAATAGTAAAAGATTTGCATCTACCCATCAATTTGCTTTTTTTGTCTGTGATCAAGTCCTTCCTCTGACTAAAGGTCAATCTATGACCCAAAACAAAAGAGACAGCCTTACAAAGCCCGTACCTTTGACCTAGCATTCTAATTCTTTGACTTCTCAGCACTATCTGAAAATATATGAAATTATGGTTAAGGATATGTGCATACTTCAAAATATCTTAATTAAGGGAAAGAGAAAATTTTGGTCTGTCATTTTGATACTGTATGTACTCAAGGCTATAGGTGCACAAATACATTAAGTTTTTTATATAATGATAAAGTACTGAAAGGATTTTACTGCTACCAGTTATCTAATTGGAGAGTAGATCAGGTGACTTTGGCTTTATGAAAGTAAACTTCAACTGGAGTGTTTACAATTAAAAATGACTGTTAGTTGACTTTAAAATCATCAGAAATAAAATGCCACACTAATAGCAGTTAAGACCAGCCATATGTTAGTTATTGGTCTTAAAAATTTGCTAACACCATTGAAATATGTTCTTTCTCTTCTTTTCTTTTATCTACATAGTGGTTTGTAGTGGTTCAAAATATCCATTAGAGGGCAATATAATATAGCTCTGAAGCTGAGCAAATGTTCTAGTGAAAGGACAGAATAACCCTGCCTCTCTGTGTGAGAGCTCTAAAAATGGGCTTCTTAACAAAAGGAATTATTTAATGCTAAGCTTCCTTTTTTAGTGGTTTATTTTTCTGAAACACAACCCCTCAGCTGAATTTTAAGCTTTTTAAAAATAATTTAGGGTCACAAGAGGAATTTCTCCAATCTTGAATTTCTAGCTCCCTAATATGTTTTAATGGTAGATACAAACATATAGCACAATAAATGTCTGCAACTTTTATTTGAAAGGATCTTTTTTCACAATATAAATGTTAAAAAGTTCTTAAAAACGATATCTACATATACATGTGAAGAAATTTTGGGTTTCTTTTTAAAGTCAATTGTATTAAAGAACATATTTTACATGTCTGAAATATAAGGCAAGACTTGTACTCAGTCATCAACCCAGGTTATATTTGTAGTTTGAGAACACAATACATACAATCAGTTAGCTTATATAATTTAAGTCACCTTTAAATTCTATTTAATTCGACCATAATTAGGAGTGGATATGTCACTGATATGGTTTTACTTTAAGAAACTGTTCTGCATGACACTAGGAGTATCAGAGGTACCTATCTCAAATCCCATCATAAATCTTGTGAATTAGACTAAAATATATTGCACCATAGATTTAAAAAGTGAACATTTTAGGGCAATGCTAAGCATTTTACAGTAGAAGTGCTGTCTTCTAAACTGAATCAATTCTGGATGTTCTTAGCATGGTATAACTACTGACTGGCCCAATGGTGGATATCGGACTCCCAAAGCAGCCTTCTCCAACCACAGGCTGGTTTTATGGGGCAGGGGGAGATTGCCCAAGTTAAATGGAGTTGCTGTCTTTGGACCTGCACTGAACCAGCATCCTTCAAACCTTTCTCTTTGCTCCAAATATGTATCACTTGTACTGTTGTTTATTCATTGAGATCACTTTTTAGCAAATCAGTATAATATAAATGTTACCATTAACATAGATCAAAGACCAGAATGATGTGCCATAAATATCAGAGCACAGTAAAAATGAATACAATGAAAATATTTTCAGTAGAAAAAGATTAAAGAATAAAAACTAAATTATGATGGCTCTGATATCATTTTAAGTGTATAACTGAAAATAAATTTTTCATTACAAATCCTTTTCATTATCAATCCATACTAAGGATTTTCCTTTGATCTCCTATTGCTTTGTTTATGATATAAGGTTAATTCAGTAGGAAAATTTCCTTTATTTTCCCTTGGTGTTGAGACTAACTAGAACTGAAAATCCTATTTTCACATGTACCGACTTGAGTAATATGAGTTGGAAAACAGTTTAAATTTTTAATTATAGTCAGTTGTCCTCTGAGCAGTAGGAAGTAAGTATGGAGCAAGAAGCTAGAGCTGAGACTACCATTTGACCCAGGTCAGGCACTCACCTTAAGACATTTCAAGAAGTCTCTGAAATTATACAGCTCCTCTTTAATTCCACTTATCTTCCTGGACTGTTTGCACTTTGTTCTGTGCCCAAAATGTCAGAGTCACAGAATGGAGAAGAGCCAATAGGTAACCCACAACTCTCCTAACCCATGCATGGCGTGGCCAACACCTAATAAATTGTAAAAATCTGCGCATTGTCATCACATTATTGCATGTGAATCCATTGTTTCCCAGCCTGAGGTCTAAGGAAAGTAACATATCTTTAGCAATCTCAGCAGAAGGACACATGCATGTCTATCTTTGTGCTATCTAAAATTATACAAATTCCACAAATTTTACAAGTCCACATTTGCGAAACACTGAACCAAAGGCCATGGTGAATATTAGAAATTTACAAACCAGAGAAGAAAGACCAAAGACCAATACTGATGAGAATGGATGTGAAGATGGTAACTGTTCCCATAGCATTTTAACTCTCTAGATCAAATCTACCCATAACCTCCTATTGATCTTTTTCTTTTCCCCTGCAGTATAGTTTGTTTAAATATTTAAAATTTGTTTATTTATTGAAAAAAAACGTTTGTTCTAAAATTGTAGAATGCTTTTGGAGAATGAATTCAAATAGTGTATCATGAAAAATAGTGCTGTCTTTTAATAATATATTAGTAGCTTAACAATATAATACCATAAAGATAAATGCTCTTTTCAATTTATGCACATATTTGTATTACACATTACCAGAATTCTATTAGTCTTTCCAACCATGTGCCCATCCATGCAGTTAGACAACCAGCCTGACATTGCTGAATCAAAGCATTGTTATTCCATGAACCTCTTCAGTTCTGGTGCCACGCAACTACTAATTAAGAATAATTTTAGTGCTAGTCTATAGACTCTCTGAGATAAACATACCCAGCCTTTAACTGTTACCTTATGTGGATAATTTAAAAACTCCTTATGACTTTCAGGACATAATGAAGCAGAAATATAGCTGTAGTGGGATTTTCAAAGGATAGAAACTACTTGGCATACATAATTTATTTTCCCCTTCCTATGTCTATGGCAGACATTGTTAATTGATCATTGCTCCTGGAGCTGGTGAGATTCCATCTCCAGACAGCCATTACTAATCAGCTAGAGTTGTCTTGTTATTTGAAACCTGTATTTGGAGCTTAAAAAAAAAAAAAAAAAGCTTAAAAACAAAGATAAGGACATGGGACAGAAGAAACACAGAGACATACCCAGTGAATTAGAAATAAGAAATTCCTTCCTCTATGCTGATAGAAATTGGAGTCATGGAAAAGGGAAGGCAAAGGAATAGGTAAGAGAGTATCTTGGTTAATCTCTTTTCCAAAGAAAAAAATTTCTACACAAACAGGTAATTCCCAAAGGCTACAGTTGCTGCCACAGTGACCCAAGGGAAGCTAAAGACCTTTGCTGTGGACTACTCTGACCTTATTAAACTAAACCCAAGGTGTATTTATTAAGCAACAGTATGCATACTAGGTACAGGTTCCTGCTATGCAAGATTTTACAGTGGACAGAAAAGATGAATTTTTTTTTAAAATTGGCACTTATGATATTTAAGACATCATGTCAGATCATTAACATGAGTCATTTTATTTAAATCCCCAAACACCCTTGGGCCAAGATCCTACATAAAATTTTATAGTCCTTCACATTTTGTTGCTTCCTATGGATGATGAGCTGGCTGGCTTGGCCATGTCTCTGGATTCTTTAGAAATAGAAAAATAAGGAAAAGAACTAAGGCCTCCCTCCTGTTCACATAATTGTTTCCTTGACCAGACCATGCAAGTTCCAAAAGAAGAGGTAAAACAACAACTACTACCACTACTAGGTGCTATACTATCTACTCTGGTCTTGTTACTTATAGTTTTGAAAATATTTCCAGGTATAAACAACTTTTTACATCAAAAATAACTGTCTACTAAACTTTATTGCAAATAGGGCTTTAGGAACTTAAAGAGGGATAACACATTAGGAAATCACATCCACTTAAAAGCATCATTATTTTCCAAATAGGGAAAAAATTTAGGAGTTAGACAAATGAAATTTCCATTGGTTAGCAATGTTATTATTTTAATAGAGCACCCTTAATTTGAAAGGGTTAGATTATTTTAAAAGTACAAATTAACCTGGAAAAAATCATAAATGTTATATAAAGAATGAATCTTTGAAGAATAAAAACATGAAACAGTGTATAATTTAAACTAAGGTGTTCTATTTTGCACCTGCCTTATATATTATCAACTGGATAATACAATTCTGTGTAGTAAACTTCAGTCATTAATTTTGCACTTGAAATGTATTATTTGCTTCATCTAGCTGCTGTCTTAAGCTTGGAGAGCAAACAAGAATATCTGGGTTTAGCCTAGAGCAAAGAAGATAGAAATGGATTAATATCTTTTCCAACTGTCTGTGTAGCTAGTGGCCTACAGCAAACAAAGTTGAAATTATAATGGTTCTAAAGCTAAGGACAGTACTGCTAGTATCCATGAAAATGGAAAGCAACTATAAAAATGATTGACATCTTCTAAAAGTAGACTTTCACTGTCAATCATCTAAATATGATTCATTAATCATACTATAAGCATTTGACAGCTGACTGACAATAACAAATTCTCCCCAGAGAAAGCTATATAGAAACTTAAGAGCAGCTTATTAATGTTTATACTATTTAGGCTGAATGTTATGCATCATACAGAAAGCAGATAGCTTCTTGCAGCCCAACATAATTGATTCCAGCAGAACCTTGTTACAAGAGTGTGCGTTACACAGCTTTTGCTGCTCTCCCAATTACAGAGGACTGATTGGTTGGTTTTATATTTTAAAAAAATCTATACAAGAAGAAAAAAGCAGATGGAAAACATTTTTGATCTAAATTAAGCAAATTATTCAAAATATATGTTTTGTAAAAAAAATTCAACTAATTCAGCAATTCAAGAGCCTCAATATTACAGGACATAAAATCATGATGTCAACCCAGTGTCAGATCCTCTACAGTCTATCGCATTGTGCCAGAGATCAAGACTTCATATACTGTGTTTTAATGTTTTCCACCAAGCAGTGGTTCCCTGTATCAGGTTGTTATTTCCTGAGGTATTCCAAAGAAAGATGAAAAGTCAAACTTTAAAGCACAAGAGGAGAAGATAGAGGGTGTATCAATAAAGACTTGTTATGCAGGAACCTACAGGTTATCCTTAGGGGAGACACCAAGTCATGTCATCACTAGGTGTTAAACTATAAGAAGCATCTCTCTCTCTCTCTCTCTCTCTCTCTCTCTCTCTCTCTCACACACACACACACACACACACACACACACAATTTTACTATACAACTTGTAGAAACTCAAATACTATATGAGATAAAATGCATTTCTGTTTCTCCCTCTACATCTGTCTCTTCTCATGCCTGCCTCTCTCTCTCTCTCTCTCTCTCTCTCTCTCTCTCTCTCTCTCTCTCTCTCTATCTGGCTTTTTAAATTCTAATGGATCATAGAATAGTAAGACAGATCATACAGACCTAAGTTTGAATTCAAGTTTCAGGTTTGCCCTTGTAACAGCTACAAGTGCATAGTTTATTCATTCTAAAGTAATAATTGTTTCCCCATACCCAAGATTTTTAGAAATTAAATGAGCTCAGATTAGTAGATAGTAGCCATGCCACCTGATATATTAACATTGCTCATGTCAGGATAAAGTTTTAGATTGTAGTGTGTGTATGTGTGTGTGTGTGTGTGTGTGTGTGTGTGTGTAAAATTAGATTTTTCAATACATGTAACCTGGCCATGATTTAAGCCATACATAGACATTTAGACTAAGAAAGTTTGCAGGTGGAAGGGGTTATTAGAGATAATCTGATTCTCTAATACTATAGTAAAGAGAACTAAATCACAGAAACACTGAAACCATTTGTCTTATCAAATCATTTAATTTTTTGGAAAAGATTGTATCTAGAGCTTTTGAGTTGCTCAAAATTGATGCTTGCTTTCAATGAAGATGTAAAATTAAAATATTTTCGTTTTTGGATGGATCTGGAGATTACCATGCTAAGTGAAATAACTCAATCCCGGAAAACCAAAGGTCAAATGTTTTCTCTGATATGTGGAAACTAAACCATAATATGGTGGGGATGGAGATTAGAAGTTTGGTGGAGTTGACAAAAGGGAATGAGGAGAATGAAGGGGTGATGAGAAAAGGAAAGACAGTAGAATGAATCTAACGTAGCTTTCCTACGTACATATATGAATATATCACAGTGAATCTCACCATCGTGTACATCCACAAGAAATTAATTTAAAAAACATAACTATGGGAAAATGCAGAAATATCAATAGAGAGAAGGGAGCAAGGGGTGGGGAGAGAGAAGGGGAAGAAAAGGTACTGGAATCTGAATTAAAATAAGATATATTCCATGCTTTTATAATTATATCAAAATGGATTCTACTATTATGGATAACTAAAAAGAACCAATAAAAATATTTTCATTTGTATCTATTTTGCCTTCCTTGCAGTTTCATAATTCATCATTTCCAGTTAATTGATTAACCTCATTACAAAGCATTCACCTTTGTGTTAACTATTTTCTGATATTTTTATATCATAATTGGGTAGAAAAGAATGCATCCAGTTGAAAGAAAGGGTATAAAACTCACTCTCTCTTTCATTTGTTTGTTCAGTAAATCTCAAAATATTTGTTTTGTGTATACCATAACGAGAATATAAAAACCCAGCCTATGTAGTGGGAATTAATATTTTAAATGAGAGGGCTCTTTAATGAAGTGATTTAGTAATAATCTTGTACGAAAATGTGACAGTATAATATGGCTGATCACTAAAATGTCAAAACTTTGTTCATTATTTACAAGTTGAAATTCTTTTTTACTATTTTAGAAATCCGAAATTTAAATTCTTTATAGTAGCACATCATTTGTACTTTTTTGTTTTATATTTTTATGCTTCATGGTATAATATATATTTCTCATCCCATCAGAGTGAAATAATGGACCAATTTTTCTTGAATAACTATATTCTGGAGTTTTAAAATAAACTGATTCAATAAACACACCCACTCCCCTCAACACACAGCACAAAGTAGAGACAAGATATATTAAGTATCTTCTGAGTTCATTGTTTTATGAATAGCTGAATTCTCTCATTATACTTGGCTGTTTCCCCTTAGGTACAAAAAATATGGGTCAAGTCCTATTTTCATGGCCTTATTAAATCAAAACTGCAGGTAGCATTTTTAACACCTGCAGCATTGTTTTAAAAGTATCTCACACAAAGGTGGTTTTAAAAAAAGCCACTCTTTCGTATATTTTGCATAATTGTCTTCTATTCCTCCAAAACTCAGAATTTTTATTCTGTTCTGTTTTGAGCATTTTGTATCTTGCAATTAAAATGCTAGCCTCTTGGCCCCAACTTCCTTTCCCTTGTTCCTAGCAAGCATCTGTTTTTCCACATTCTTCTATAGTTTAACACAAAATGCCAATCAGTAATGATTGATCACATTTTCAGACAACAGCCTAGACCCTGATTCTGCACTCCACATGCATTTGCCATTTTGATTAATGAACATAAATCAGGGGTGACAATTCACATTTGCAAGTGGATGGGAAGAATTATTAGAAATGCAGCATGTTAGTAAGCTAAAGCTCCCCTTCATTCTATCACAATCGCATTGAAAACAAATACATGCCCCTCAGAGAACCTTGTGTTTATCATTAGGGAATATCTGAAATATGGAAATAAAACACGTGCTGCCCAGGCCTGTTTTCATTATTTTGATCTCATAAATCTATATTTCAAAACAGCATAAGCACCAAGTGATTTTGAAACATAATTTCTATGTTTGTATAAACCTCTGTTATAAAGTCTCAAAAAGGAACCTTCTTTCTTTATCAAATAATGAGTTCATAATTGGGTTGGTAGGAGTGAGGCATGAAAGAAAACGGTAAATACACATTTAAATTTCTTTACTGAATTCACATACATGATAAAAATCAAGGATGCATTCTATGTCTGCTTAATGAGTTATTTGTTCTACCTTTTCCCCTCAACTTTAGAAACACAAACTTATAAATAAATAATGAGAGTTCAAAACACCAATGATAATGCGGTAAATATGCCTAAAGTCGGCTCTTAAAAATATTTTGTTTTCTTTGACCAAAAATTTCTAACTTAATGGTGACTTATAGATTTGGATCGTCCCATGAAATATTCCTAAGTAGAATACACATGCAATATAATTCATAGAGCATATGTATTGATTCTAATGTGACCTCTTTGACATACTAATTTTAAAGCCTCATAATTATAATGGCCCATTCATTGTACCAAATGAGTATTAAATATTTGAAACTACTTAAAACTGTTTTAAAGGTCTAGATCTAATTGCCTCAACAAATGCATGCCTTTTCCATCTTGCCACAGGCAATAACAACAAAGTGTTTAGTAAACATAACTTATCCTTCTGGCAAACAAAAATGGATACCATTTTAAAGCACATGTACCAATACTATCAGAAAAAAATTGAAACTTTATCACCAGTTTGAAAGTTATAAAACCGTTTACCATATTCAGATTAGCTTCCTGTCTTAATTAGATCATAATATATTTGCTTTAGGAGTTGTATTTTCTTTCTCCCTCATAGTGCTCAATCTGTAGCTTAAAGGCATCTGGAGAAACCATAATGTCCATGTGGGAGAATAACAAAATAAGGCAGTGTTGATTGGTAATCTGAATTTTTAGAAGGTACCTTAAAGTTCCACTAATCAAAACATATTGGAGGAACTAATTTGTGCAACTAAGGAAAACTATAGTCTCCAGAGTGCCTGAAAGTCCTACTTCTTGGCTTCTTGCATATACTTTTCTGGGCCTCACTTAGAAGTTTCAGTTTAAGCAATAGTGGGTGTGAAAATTGTGCAATGAACTAAGTGTCCCTTTGGCTTAATTTTATTCTAAAATGTATATTTTAACGAGGCAACGCCTTAGATGCTATGCATAGAAATATCAGAGTGTCAGTTTCTGCTTTCCAGGTATTCTTGATCTAGAGAGGGAAATACACACGGAAGAAAAATGATTCATGATGCAGTTTTATAAGAACAGAAATGGAAGCAGGCATATGACAGGGTGCTAACAAGAGACAGAAAGACCAAACCTGGATGGGGGGAGTGTCATATAAGATATTATATCCAAGTCCTAAAAATGAAATTCCCTAGCCATATAAGAAAGAAAAAGTATTCTGAGAAAAAGAAATAATGAATTCAAGACAGATAAGAATAAAGTATTATGGTATGGTAGAAGACTATAAGTAGCCTCACCTGCAACATAAACATAGGGCATACTGCAGGTGGGGGGGACAAAGAATGAAGCTAGTAAGGAACTTGTGGGCTTGGAACCTAGACAATACTTTGTAAGTGATGTAGAAATGAATGTATGAGATATTTCACTGAATGAAATGTATATTTTAATTAGCAATAGCAATTTTATGAATTTTTAGAGTACCTAAAAGAAGATTAAATATGAAATCATATTTTTAATTGATAGACTATTTTATCAGGCCCACAAGCAAAAGCTACAGTTCATTTTTAAATGTCTGATTGTAGTAAAAAACCACCAAATGTATACAATTTATCATTTATCTTCACTGCAGTAGGTGCCAAAATAACTAGTTTGGCAATTATGCCTTAATGTCATCCCATTATCATTTATCATTTTTCCTAATGCATCAAGATCTCAACTGTAAGTCCATGAAGGCAAGCTTGGTCAGCAAACATGGAAATATGAGGTTAATTTTATCCTCGCTTTCTCATAAAAGGGGTCTTGCCTTCTTATACATGGGACAGGGCATTTAAGTGAAGCTCACATAACCTTTTAAGTAAGGACACTTTTTAATATATATTTTTGACTGGGATAACTCCACCACCATAAGTGGTAGAATAAATTGTAGCCATGTGTCAAAAAGTAGGTCATCCTAATGAGAATGTGAAGATGGTATTTTCCTTTAGAAAATGTCAGGATTTTTTTTGTCAGAGGCAAGTAGTACACTTTATTAATAATTACTTTGCGCATCATGTACTTAAAATTATCAACTTTGTAACTTCTTTAATGCCAAGCATTATTTAAAATAATTGATCCTTGAAAAAATGAAGTTGTATGTCATCAGGTACAACTTGAATGGAAGTCTACAGGTATTTCGTTATAAATGGAAAACATTTTCAATCCTGAGTTTGTTTCTATGTTTAGTGAATACTTTATAGCTTAAACCAGAAAGAATGAAAAATCACCCTGAGTTAGTAGAAGTTCTGAGTTAGAGAATACTTCAGAAATACATATAGTACGATCGACTCTCAGGAACATTGGCGGTTATCCTTTCAACACCAGTTGTAGTCTGTTGTCCATATGACATCATCTCCACCCACTGGCTTGCTAAACTCACTGAACTTGACATGATGGACCTCCTAAGGCAGCCTGTGCATCTTGAGATGGTTCCATTAGAAAATATTTCCAAATCTGTGTCCTTATAACCAACATTCTCTGACCCAAATACTTCTTACTGTGACTTCACAGAATAAGTCCTTTGGATATGTGAAAACAGTTCAAGATTAGTTCCCTTTCATTTTTACTAGATCACTGAACTAGCTGTTAGAGAAATGTTGCGATAAAATACTCTGAATTTAGCCAAATATTTGCAAAGTCTCTCATTGAGTTTTTATAGACAGAAAAGAGTTGGCTGATATTTAATTAGGTGGATTGATAACCAGGAGCTAATTAATGGATCCCTGTCAACATTAAGAGTTCTGAGGTAATGAGAGAGAGAGTCTAGATGCTGCATGGGTCTTCACTGTAAAGACTTGAGTGACACCAGATCAAATTAATTCTACAAGCAACTCTGAGAGAGAGAGAGAGAGTGCATATGCCTAATGACAGCCCAGCCAGAGCACTGGAAGGCTCACTTCCTCATTCTCTGATTTAAAAGTCCACATTTCAAATAGCTTCTATGGGGTCCCCTTATGCACATGAGAATTTTTCCCCATCCTGACTCCAAAGGCCTTATTTTTCTCCATACTACTTATCACCTCTTGTATGTTTATTTGTCAGTTGGCCTGAACTATCCCATTTTAGAATGTAAATCCTAACAGTTTTAAGTTTTCATTGTGAAGATTCCAAATCCTCTATTCTTTCCTGCTAAAGCACTAATGGTCAAGTCACTGGCATGAACTTTGTAGTACATGGAATGATAGAAGAAGTAAGCTGGGAGGAGTGACATGGTAGGGTGGTAGGAAATAAAATCACCTCTGATACACATCCTTGCCCACTATCTGATGAACTTGTGCTAGCATCTGAGGTTATGTAGGTCCTCTAAAATTTTATAAGAGTATATTGTAAAGATTTTAAAAAATAATATGAGGAATCATTTTATTATTAATAAGGCTATTAACAGCTCAATTCCCAATAGCTAAGATATGGAACCAACGTAGGTGCCTTTCAACAGATGAATGGATAAAGAAAATATGGTACATACATACAGTCGAACATTACTCAGCCATAAAGAAGAATGAAATTATGGCATTTGCTGGTAAATGAATGGAACTAGACACCATCATGCTAAGTGAAATAAGCCAAACCATAAAAACCAAAGGCCCAAAGGCTGAATGTTCTCTCTGATTTGCGGATATTAACTCACAATAAGCCAGGGGATGGGAGGAATAGAAGTTCACTGGATTAGACAAAGGGGAATGCAGGGGATGGGGCGGGGGCGGAATAAGAAAGATAGTAGAATGAATCGGACATAACTTGCCTATGTTCTTACATGAATACACTACCAGTGTAACTCCATATCATGTAGAACCACAAAAATGAGAAGTTATACTTCATGTATATATGATATGTCAAAATACATTCTACTGTCATATATAACTAAAAAGAAAAAAAAATAAGGCTATCTGTAGTAAGTAAAGGAGATTGGATTCAAATCCATAGGACTAACCACAGACTAGGGGAGAGAGAGTTTTAAATGTCTGGCCATAAAGGTCTCAGCCATATGTATAAAATGGGTTTTGTTGGAAGAAAAATGAAGCATACTTGAGAACAAGGAAGTAACTGTGGAAAAGCGTCTGGCTTCAGTGGGAAAACAGAAGTCATTTATGAAGGATGTGAGACCAGGGAAGGCTATGAGAGGAGTCCCTGTCAGTTTCAGATATGGGCAAATGTTATGGGCCTAGAAAGCTCCAGACTGAGAAATCTCTGTTTTGTTAGGTGTGGTTGGCTAGCAGAAATTTCATAGTTATTAAAAGCAGTGTGGTCAGCCTGGAACACTCTTAATGGCAGTGATATCAGTCCCAATGGGGGCAAAACTTGGTTCTTGGAGGTCAAGAAACTTAGATGATACAATAGTTTGTAGCCCTCTAAAGATACACAGATACACAATATATCTGCAATATTAAAATTTCATGGGGAAGAAGCCAGAGTATTGGTGAAATGAGACACAGAGAGACACCTAATGCAATAGAGTAGAAGCTACAGGAGAAAATAATTTATACAAACAAACTCCTCTCCCGTATTTTAAGGACTCTTTTTTTACATATTAGGATGCATACATTATAGTGTTTAGGAGTACACTCTGACCCTGAATACACTCCAGTAGACCTGGGGATTCTTTGATGCTGTACATGTGCCATAGACTTCACTAAATGTTTCCCAAGTAAATTTGTGAGAAGGTATTTGAATAAAATTTGCCCAACTCACATAGCTCCTAATGAAAGGGCCAATATCATTTTGAGCTGTATTTTCCTGATTAGGAAAAGTGGGTAACAAGATTGTAGAATCTATTTTTGTAGGTATTTTTGAGAGGGACATTCAAGATAATGTACATAAAGCAGTAAGCAGAGTACCAGGCAGGAATGTCAGCTACTCTTAGAATCCATTGTGGTTGATACTCTGTAATTGTCTGAATAATTATGGTCCACAGAATTTGCTATTCTTAAAGACAATATTCTACTTTAGTTAATAACAATGTTATCTACATTGATTAGTTAGTGTAACAAATGCATCATGCTCATGTAAGATATTAACAAGGGCAGAAGCTGGATATGGGTATACAGGAACTCTGTACTTTATTCAGAACTTTTCTAAGTCTGAATGTATTTTAAAATGAAACATTTATTTAAAAATTTACCTCTAGAAAATAAATATGCTCACTTAACTTGCCATTCCATACAATTTGACTCCAAAAATTCTACTAAACAATGAAAATGTTAGGGAAAAAAAACCCCAAAACAAAAAACTTATTGAGAATGCACAGGGGAATTTGAAACGTTCTGAATATAGGCCAGTAGATGGCAGAGTACTCAAGCATCTGAACTTGGGCCTAAACTGGCTTCCCCAAGTGAAGCCTTTTCATTTTTCATAGTTTTAGTTAATTTACAATGCCAAACGTAAAACCCATTGCCTCTTGGTACGGTGATATTGCTGAAAATAAAAAGGGTGTGAGCATGGAATGGATATTAAGCTGGGAGGTCTACAACTGGGGGAAGAGGTGGCTTTTATTCTGAGCTCTGCTAACTCAGGCACTGATTCACAGTGCAGGTACAATGTCTACAAACAGATGGCCAGCCGCCTTGTCTCAGTCTCTTCCTCACCTGTTAGCAGTGGTGAGCCCTCACCTGGTCCAGGCAGGGGGATGATTGATTCTATAGACTAGACTAGCTGGACTAATCAGTGATCCCCAGCTGTGCGGACTCTGATCTAGAGTTACTGCTGGAACCTCCAAATGAAATAAGGTTGGTGAACAGCTCTTGTCACAGCGACTGAGGAGACTCTGCTGCGCTTTCCTGTGCAGGAAAAGCAATGTTTGTTAGAGGAAATCGATTTCTCTTTGGTAGATTAGTGGCCACGATAGAATTCGCACACAGAGGTTCCATATGGATAAAGATGCTATTTTTTTTTTTTCTTATATCTAGGAGAGAGGAAGATAATTTATGTGAGCAAGTGAAAGGTAATGTAGAATAAAAGGGATATTAGTTAGACATTTTAGTCCTCAGCAAAGAATTTAAGGCTAATGGCCTCCATCTGATCCAAAAGCCAATTATGCTAATGGCTCTCTTAGATGGAAAAGCTGTGGCCATAAGTCAACACAGACCTTTGGCACCCAATATGTTTGCATGGATTCTAGGGTGATTCTTTTCCTCCGGTTGCCTGGCTATACTCAAAGTTAAAATCATTTTTTACCCTTTGATACATGCATGACCTGTAAGGTAATAAGACTGAATGAAGTGAAAGCTTTTTCTGAGACCATGAGTGTATAGTCCTCCAAGATGAGTCTTATTCTATACTCAGATGTCATGGAAGAAAAAATCGACTTAAGATGCTATACAAAGAAAAGTTGTCATCTTTACATCCAAGATTATGTTTCTCACCAAATGTAGAGAGACCCATTTCTTTTGTGCAGAAGGCTAATGGTTGAGATGGGTTAATGTACAGGTGTTAGTTAATCTTAGCAGTCTGTTAAATGAACAGATTTATTGACTTTACAAAAGGCTACTTTGTGTAATGATTATGTTGAAAGACCAGAACTCAATATTATGCAATAGAAAGCATCATTTTCCTTCCATTATCCCCAAAACCCAGCCAGGCTAGCCAGTGAGTTCCATGCGTTTGATGAAGCAGTGACTTAATTACAAAAACAGTCTCTTAATAATCAGAATCCCTCACTTCATTCAAAGTTAAACCTTCCTCCATTTGTTCCCTTGAAACCCCCATTACTTAAGCTTTATGGGAAAATGCTTCCACCCTCCAACAACTTTCTCCAAAAGCCTTCTATCCCCAAAAGTCCCAATCCTTAACCCCTCTCACTTCTTAATATCATCAAAGTACTGATTGAATTAAGGGACTAATTTGTGTGGGGAGACCATTTTTGCAAGTTATGTGTGGTGATATCAGGATATTAGGATAATGACACTCATCTCAGCCTTTGAGCCTTCAGCCAAACATAGAGAAACTATAATCCCAGCAGCTCTGGAGGCTGAGGCAGGAAGATCAGAAGTTTAAAAGCCAGCCTCAGCAACAGCAAGGCGCTAAGCAACTCAGTGAGACCCTGTCTCTAAATAAAATACAAAATAGGGCTAGAGCTGTGGCTCGGTGGTTGAGTGCCCCCGAGTTCAATCCCCAGTACCCACCCCCGCCAAAAAAAAAAAAAAGGAAAAGGCCCCATTTAAATAGCTTGCTGTGTTTGTAACTGTAAGAGGATTTTTGGACATTGAAAATACATACAATGAATTCACATATCTAAACATTACATGGAATCCCAATAATATGTATAATTTTTGTTTTCTTACTTTATAATAAACTTAAGTATTAAAAAATATGACAGTGTGAAGATGGCAGTGTCCTAGGATTCCTATGTAGGGACTCTGGAGGGCAGTGGGAAATCCATTATATGCAGAGTTTAGGTATGCTGTTTTCAAATTTTGGAGTTAATAAAGTTCAAGAATCTGAAAGCAAGTCAAATTTTTTGACCTCTCTTCTTATTTATAAGATAAAATATTTGAACTAGAAAGACTCTGAGGGTTCCTTTCAATTCTTCAAAATTATTTAAGAATGACAAGCAAGCAAGGAAATTAAATTGTCACAATATTATGTCTACTCATCTTAATTTTGATTTTGTACACATAGAGTAGGCAGTTTTTAAAAACCTAAAAAGCTAAGACACCTTCACACAATTTATGCACTTAAATGAGAAGAGCAAATGTTCATTTTATAAATATGATGGCTATTACATTTAAGATAAAGGTTAATTCCAAGCTATAGGTAGGAGCATCAATTGTTGAATTAATTAGTTTTCACTTGGGTTTCTCTAGGGAAGTCTTGGTTTTTTCTTTTCTTCTTTTTTATATATTCATATATAATTCATATATCCAATGGTTAGAGTATTAACTGTGAATTTTTTTAAACAAAAACATAAAAGCCATTAAGTGAGTACTTATACTTTTTTTTTTTTTTTCCTACTAGGGATTGAACTCAGGAGTACTCAACCACTAAGCCCCATCCCCAGCCCTATTTTGTGTTTTATTTAGAGGCAGGGTCTCACTGAGTTGCTTAATGCCTCGCTTTTCCTGAGGCTGGTTTTGAACTCATGATCCTCCTGCCTCAGCCTTCTTAGCCACTGGGATTATAGGTGGCATGTGCCACCTAGCCTGGTACTAATGGTTTTGATAGAGGAGAAAAAGATTTATTGAGACAAATAAGTAGAATGGACATATTAAAATAGTGTTTAGAATAGACTACAAAGCAACCATATTTAATAAAAGGGCACCTGTAAAGCATCCAGGAAGATTTTTAAAAACTTGAAAATGTCCTCCCCCTACCAGTCTGCAGAACCATCATAGTATTTGGTAGAAAAAAGCAGCCTAAAGTCTCTTAGGTTCTAAAGTGGACACTAAAAAAGAATGTTGATGGCTTAGAAAGTTATTTTTCTCCTCATGGATCATTTTTTAAAAATTTGGTGTAGAGTTCACTGGAAAACTTGAGCAGCCAAGGGAGAACTGCCCCGCTTCTCATCTCCTACACCCCACTTCTTATCTCCTGCGCCCCACCTGCCACCCATATTCCTTTCGCTTGTCCCTCACTTGTTCTCCATAATATACTGGCCACAAATTCTAAGTCCTGGGAGGTAGCTAGTGTACAGTGGCCTTTCTTCAGCCTCCTTCTGTGAAATGAAGGGATGTCTGTTTAAATAGCCTTTCTGGTCCTCTCACTGTTCTTGGAAGCACAAGTGGCTGTCTGGATGTGTAAATGGATGTGTCAACACCAGGAAGAGTAAATGTTTGGGTGTTCACTAGAAGTCTTTACTTTGGGCACTGCTGCTGTTTGCAGAAGGCCCGGAGGGCAGTGAGAGGCACTCATTTCACAGCAGCAGTTGAGGATCTCACTGTGGTGAGTAAGCCCAATGGCACAGGCAACAAGACTCTTGCACATGAAATGATTTTAAAGTATACAGCGTATTGTTCTGCACTATTTGAACATTTAGCTTCTTTTTGCAGTCTTTATGTTATCTAGTTCAGAAACTCTCATTTGTTTTATTTTTTTGGCCAGTAAATTTCCCTTACTTAGACATAAAATCACATGTAAGGTACCTTTTGTAACCTTGTCATCCTAGCTAGCATCTGCCTGGGACCTGGGGCAGCAGTGCTTTTTTGGTGCTGTAAAACAAAGCAATAACTATATTCAAACAGTATTTAAGTAATTTAAAAACAGTATATAAAAATTAGCACTCTAGACTCCAGAAAGGATACTTGGAATAATAGACTGAATTAGGAAGAGACAAACCTGCATTTAAATTGTGGTTCTGCTGGAGACATAACCTAGAGCAGGCATCTCATGAGCTCAGATTTCTAATTTGTAAAATGAAATTGTTAAACTGCTGAGCTCTAAGATCTTTTCAGCTCAAAATCATATTCATGGAGTTCTTGATGTCTAAAAGAAATTTTCCCTTATTAAAATATCAATTACCCTCAAATTAGCTTTTATTCATTATATTTAAACTATTTCTTTGTATAGGGAATAAAAAAGGAAATTACTATATTTATTTACAGAGATCTGAGTGCCATTTGGTTATGCAGACTGACTACTTTAAAGTGAAAATAACTTGCAAAATTGAAAACTACAGAGGAAGTCTGAGTTAATGGAAAATCTCTAGCCTTCTTTAAGGACCTTCGTCTCAGAATGTGGTTTTAGAATCAGGCACTTCACCATCTGAG
Organism: Marmota flaviventris; assembly: GCF_047511675.1. Classification (NCBI taxonomy): domain Eukaryota; kingdom Metazoa; phylum Chordata; class Mammalia; order Rodentia; family Sciuridae; genus Marmota; species Marmota flaviventris. The sequence goes on along the minus strand of NC_092500.1, from coordinate 74,485,724 downwards.
GCAAGAAGAGAAAGAGAAAGAAACCAAATAAAATAGCAGCAAACTCTGACAGGAGCACTCCTCCTAAATTAGACTTCCTGATCTTCACTTGAGAGCCTTCATTTCCTACAGAGGCCTTATTGTTTAATATAAAAGACCCTCTCTCCCCCTCAGTGCATTTGGTTAGAAAATTACACCTGTCTCTCAGGGCTTTTGCCCAAGTTTCTCCCTTATGTACTACTGACATTTCTGCAAATCTCCTCTAAATATTGTGAGAGATAGAAGTGGGTTTTTATTTGGAATGCTAGTTGTGACTTAGGATTATCAGTGAAGCCCCTTTGTTTGGGCTTTATTGAAGCATGTCAACAGCTGTCAGCAATAATACTTGCTCCGCCTGCTGCAACGTGATGTATTGATATGTATACAACAATATGTTATAAATTGAAATAAAATATGCATTTTTTCATAATTTATCAGCATTATGATGGCACAAAAAAGGCAGTCTTATGAATAATACAGAGCTCTTCAGCGGGCATTATGTACTGTAGGTAATAAACGCAGCCTCTCCCCTGGCCTGCCAGGAGAGTTGTAAAGCAGAATGCATTAGTTCAGCCCTGTGATAATAAATCATTTTAGTATGTCAGTAGGCTCTGGCTAACTTTTACTCCTGAGGTCTGAAAGAATAGAGTGCCATACGGCTCTGGATGGTTCCTGAAGTGTTTAGACTGGCTCTGACTCTCCAGGGTAATGTTTTGAGTGAGCGATATGGTTAGATAACAAGTGGCAGTATTTCTCAGGTATCGATATTGTGATGTCTCCTGTTGTTTTATTGCCTGGAGTGGCTGATTTTGTCCTAATTGGAACTGTAGTTCTTCTTTGTGTCTCTATTTGCAATATGGTGTGGTGTTTCTTTAAAAAATAAAAGTTGTTCTGTAATCTTATGCACCTGTTCTAAGTGATATCACCCTGCCTTCTCAGTTATCTTTGCATGGATAAGAAATCAATAAGTCCTTACTGTTCTCGTTTTATCCTCTTGAAAAAATACAGATACCCTTATAGGAAATGTTTTCCTTGGAGCTACAATGGCCATCAGTTCATCACTACTTCATGTGTTCCTAATGGTAATTAGACATCTGCATTGGTAGCAAATCACAGTTGATTACATGAATAGGATTTAGAGAAATATGCTTACATAAACTTTGTTAGGATAGCTATGTTTTCTGCATGTGTTAGTTTCTCCTACTATAACAGCAAGGGTGATGATTTATACCTAAGTACAAAAGGTCCAACTTTAAATCACTCTTTTGGCTAAGAATATACACCTGAAATTTTAACATGTTGCAATTTTCCCATAAGGTAACAAAGATGAAACAAATTTATAAGAAGCACTCAATGGTAGGTAACAGCTGTTCTAAAGGAGATAAAATATATATTTCATTTTGTCCTTATTTTCTTATGTCATACCTGCATAGACTAGTTCTGAGAAAGTGTTTTAGCTCTTTCTTGATGTGTAAGATTGCTCACCGTTGCCTCTGCTGTCTTGATCTAAGTATTCACACATTTACTTCATGCTGATCCACGAACAGTTAAGAAAACAGTGATTTGATGCACACACACAGTACCATTTACTGCAGTGTAATAGCATGGTTTATAAGTTAAGCCTATTTTAAACATTCAAACTAATTAGAGTCATAAAACTATAATAATAGTGCATTTTAATCCACTGGTATATTAACCAATATGGGAGGGGCGTGCTTTTCATACAAAATATCCTGAACTAGTCCTGAAGAATATTTGGAATGAAACAGGTGGGAAATACAGTTCAGGCCCACTGCTCCTTCATGTCTTTCTAATATAAATGCAGAGACCATTAGGAGCAGCACACCAGCTGAGCTGCATAAAGATGGCCAATTTCTAAGGAAACCAGAATTTATGTAATGCGGGGTCTTTTAGACCACATCAACTTGACTCCATTTGAAAGCAAATATGTAAGCGGTGCAGCTCACAAGGCACGGCATGGCTCTCCCACATTTTAAATGGTTTGTGTGGCCTCTGTTCTGCACCAGCGGGCCCTCAAAGCTGGCTCCCACAGAAGAGATTGCTGCAGTCCAATATTGGGATTAAGAAAGCGTGGAGCACTATGGTGACAGCAATTTTGAAGACAGATGCCTTCTGTTTGTTTCCAGATTGGGGACAGTGAAGAAAAGGGCAATGCAAAGTCCTTTTCCATGAACTTACCTTTTCCTTTTGCTTTGTGAGTATACCCTACAGAAGAAAATGGAATTCTGATGGCAGGAGGCAAGCTGGACCTCCAGTGATTGTTATGAAATGAGTAGGAAATGTTGACACCAAGTGTATGCTGTCAAATATTTAGCATAAGGCTGTCTACTTCTTTGTGAGAAGGCTCTGTGGTGTACAGGAAAAGCTGCCGATGGCCTTTCCTTTGGATTCATGTGTGGCTAGAGATTTATTTGATGTTTGAGATCCATTGTGCTTTGGAATAGAATCCTCTTAGCATCCCCACCATAAGCTCACATGAAAGATGATTTAAAGTACTGCGGTGGGCTAACATGCCTTGCTTCCTTTTCTGGGAAATGTTATCTAATAAAAAAATTTTTCAAAGAAAAATATCAAATACTCTTTAATAGGGAATTTCATACTCCTCTGAGTTGAGGCTTTCTTAAAATGCTTTCATTCAAAGTCATCTTTTGTTTAGAAAGTAGAAATCCAGAAGCCAATCACTCTGGCATGACACTAAAATAAAAGTAAACAGGTCACTGACATCACATTTTCTATGAAATTCTTTTTTTTTTACCGTTTAGAAAAATATAAAAGAAACAAATTATTTCACATACATATGAAAAAAGTCAACCTTAGATAAAACATGTACATATTTATGCATAGTGTTATAGAGCGCGCGCACACACACACACACACACATACACACACACATACATTCTGACATATATACAAGTTTTTCATCAACTTGGAGAAAAATTCTAGAAAAAAATCCAGTATTGATATTACTTAATGAACTTTCATGGAAAAGTAATTACAAAATCGTGTCTAAACATATGAGGAGTGGTTTCATATATTTAGCTTGATTCCAAGAAAACATGTCAGAAATCTTCAAGAGGATAAATAACCAATCATTCCTTATAGTCTTATTATGTATTCACTACTTTTCCTGGGTCCATCATGGATACCATCTCCAGTTCTTTCTTCATCTATAAAAATTTGCAGTTTTCTACTTCTAAGTATTTTGATTTACTTCCTTAAACATTCTTTTTATTCTGTTTTTCTCTGTCTGAATCAAAGCATAAATTTAAATGAGAGAATAAAATACTTTTTAAAAAAATGGGATGTATTTTATTTGCTTCAAAAGTTTTTGCTTTTCTTTTTACATAATATGTTACATTTAACCTTGGGTAATATAAATTCCACAATGGAACTTTTGAAACATTTTCAAGATACTCAAAAATGCTTTTAATCACCAGATTATAAATGTTTTTTCTAAAGATCTCATGTAGAGATATTAAAATTTCTAGGAACATTGTGGATACTGAAGGTGTTGAATATTTTGATATATTTGTTATCAGAAATACTATTATTTGTTCTAATAAAAATGCTCCTATGATAAAAACTTTAAATTGAAGAGCCAAGAAAGTTGTAGCCTCATAATTGATCAGATGTTAGACTTTGTGAATGTTATGGTTTTTCCTAGATGTAGCTAGAATTGAGTTTAATCTTTGGTTTTCTCATTTAATAACCATATAAACTATGATATATTAAACTCTTTGAATTTCAGTTTCATCATCTGTCAATCATGAATAATTACTCTCAGAGCTTCTGGAAAATTTAAATGTGCCCAATAAATATTATTTTCCTTACTTATATGTTAGAAAAGAATTATTCAGAGTTCCCCAGTGTAAAGTTGCCCTTAAGTACAACAAGTGCTCAGTACAGTGTAGGTGTGTAATGGTTATAGTTATTAAGTGAGATCAGAGCAACGTGAGGCTTGTATAGTATAGTTTATGAGTGCAAGTTTTATGAACAGGGAATTATACAACATTTTTATACCATGAGAAAGGTCTGTAGCAGGACAGGTAGAGGCTGCAGTTACTCATCTCTATGAAGATCCCTTATCACATTCACTACTTTGCATGAAGGCATCTCATTACATCAAAACTGGTATATGAAATGCAACCTCCCTTAGTATCCCACTAAGCACAGTGAATCCTGAGCACCAAACATGGGAAGGAGGAAACCAGGACCAGATCAAACAGAAATCTGCTGGTATTAGGGCTTATATCCACCCAGGAGGTGCCACTGGCCCCAAAGAAAAACCCAAACATGAGTATTGGGGTTTAGAGAAAAGTATGCATCAGGCTTAATGGTTCTAAGGCAATGGAGCATTGTAAACCATAATTGTAAGTATGACATTATGAATCACAATGAACAGAGAAACAGAGGAACAGGCAGAATAACAGACTAAAAAAAACAGATAAAGTTGTTAATCCCCAGCAGAAAGCTTGACAATCCTTATCAAAGGGGGAAAAATGTTACAGAGCTTGTCTTTCCTTGAGATCATTTGTAGAAGTGGGTTTTAGGTTTCTAGAGACAACTTGGACAGAAAGTATAGGCTAAGAGAAAAGCACAAAGGTCAGAGAAGGAAGCTACAGAGTCTTATGTTCACTTAAAACTCTTCATTGTGTTTCTCATGACGTAATTCAGAATTAAATTAATGAATTTATTTATTTATTTATCTGTTTATTTATTTATTTATTTATATGTATCAAAAATTGAACCTAGGCATGCTTAACTACTGAGCCAAACCCCAGCCATTTCTATTTTTTTAGACTGGGTCTTGCTAAGTTGCTGAAGCTGGCTTTGAGCTTGAAGTCTTCCTGCGTTAGCCTCTCAAACCATTGGGATTACAGGCATTTGCCACCATACTGCCTGGAATTTTCTTTTTAATGATTTCATTTTATATTTCAAGACCCCTTCTGACTATGTTTGTATTTCCTCTTGCTGCTGCTTTGAATAGATCTGTACCTATACCCCAAATAACCCAGAAATTCACATTTTACGTATATGTGATATCATCTTGTCCATGACTAGAAGCATGTCTCTACAGTTCTTGAAGTGACTTTCTAAATATGGTGAAGTATAGTGCTGACTCATTGACATTATTCCTTGAGGAATTTGGAGAAGAAGTGTACACTTTAATAAGGTTCAACAGCCTTGGAAAGTATGTTCCAAAGAGTTCATTCCATTAGGAGTAATGTTTTAGACCTATGTTTGACAAAATGAAGGATGTCTCAATCTCCACATCTCAGTGACTTCATTTAATAAATGTTTATATCCCACTTAAAAAGTCTAATGTGAATGTTGCTGGTGAGGCAGCTCTCCTGGGTGGTTCATGTCTGAGACAGGTCTCAGAACTCTGGGGTATTTGCACTTTATGACTTCCTTGCCATTCCTGAGTCCCTCAATTCCAGCTGCTCAGTCTGGGTGCGGTGGAAGTGAATGGAAGATGGGAGGGACAGTGGACTAGGTCTGGAAAAAGTCTTGGTGACTTTCACCCTCTTTCTATCAGCCAGAAATTTGTCATGGAATTGCACCTAAATCCAAAATACTTGGGAAATGTAGCCTTTCTGGTGCTCATGAGGAATATGAACAGGCACACAGTGTTGTGTCTGTCACTGCTTCTATAGTGCTTATCCATGTCCACTCAAGTGACTGGTCTATTGCTTTGTCCCCTTTCCCAGCTCCTACAGTTCTCCCCTATAGCCCTGTTTCTGCTCTATCAAGAGCTATCACCTGGGATGGCTGTAAAGCCAGTGGCTGCTCCCCACCCTCTCAGCCACTGTTAATTATGAATGCAATGTAAAGGTGCCAGCAACTTGGAGGATTTCCTTAGAATCTTTAACAGTTCTTCCCATGTTTTTTAAAAAGTAAACTCACCATTAATGCATATTTCTAGTATGTTGTTCTCCAAGTGGCAGAAATAACTCATCCTGGCAAAAGGAAATCACCCTGGAAATTACCAGAGGATGTGACATGGATTATTTAGTGTAATGGCTGAAGGTGTTTTCAGTAAAATGCAGTGTATGCTGTGTTCCCTGATCCCATTTGTCCTCTTAAAATTAATTTCTGTAGTGTTTCACAGTTACCTGTTTAATTATTCATTCCAGATGTCATGGAGAATGATACAGTACTGCAAAATAAAGCCAATAAAACAAGTTTCTAATGCTAAATATCAAAGCTGGAAAATATGACCATTACAAATAAGCAAAAATCTGTCTTCCCTTTTCATAAGTATTCTACAAAGGCATTCCATGCAATAAACAATGGTGTCGCTTAGATTAATTTGAAGATATTTGCATAAATATGCTGAGTTTTATAGATTTTTTTCCCTCTACAGTTTGTTAGTATCACAAAAGTACATGTCCCCAGGCAAAATACTCACCTTAGTCTTTCATGCCTTAGAAACTTCCACTTGTGGTAGTGTGCTGTGGGAGAGAGAGGCATGAGCTTTCAGAGTCAGGTTCGGCCTTTGGCACACTTGTTTGGGCTACTTGCCATCTTGAAGAGTGTTTCCCATCTTAAAGTATACTTCACAGAGTTATTGTGTGTATGGAGCAAAACCTGAATTTTTATCTAACTTGCCTCTTTGGCTGACTCGCCTCTCTCTTAAAAAGTGATGAATTTCTATTAATAATTCTACATGAATTATAAATGACAAAGCTGATTTCACAGGATAAAAATATAAGTAAGAAGAATAGCCTGAATTGTTATGCCTTAATAGAGAGTGCTAAATGAGAAAGAAAATTAATTTATTTTAAATATTTAACATTTAAAAATATTTTACTTAAAATATTATAGCAGATAGGGTAATTTTAAAACTAAGTTTCCTAATTATAAAGCATATGATTGAAACTTTATTAACTTAAATATCATCTTCTTTCAAACCTGAGCTCAATGAATCACACCTCACCAGGTTCAAAACTCAGAAATTAAGGCAGAACCTTCGTTTATTAAAGACACGATAACAAAAACAATTTTTAAAAGCCTATTATAAAGTCTGGAAATAATGCTGAAGAGATTCCCCAGAGGGGGGGGGGGGAAAACAGAAAAGATCAGCTTAGGAGGATAAATTTCCTTAACATAATTCTAAAAGAAGAGGAACTATAAAATGCGAGAGGGGAAATAAGACATGAGAGAAGAAAATTTCCTATTGCTGAGTGAAAAAAAAGAATCTTCAAAGAGCCTAAAATCTTCCAGAAAGGAAAAAAGTGGTTATGAATAAAGATACCAAACCCACAGTGGCACCTGAATTTCCATCCGTCTCCCTACCTACAGACAAAGGAGCACTCCTTTCAAATTTTGTGCAATAAGGTTTCAAACTAAAATTCTACATCCAGTCAATCTTTCTTTAAACTAGGAGCTTAACAAAAAAGACCATTTCAGAAATGGAATACCTTGGAAGCTTTTACTTCTATTCTAAGTTACTAGAAGGTGTATTCTAGTCATGAAAACCAAGAAAGGGCAATTCAAAACATTAGAAACACTGGAAACACTCTGGTGAGGTCCATTACAAAAAATTCCTAGATCATCATCCATACATTAAAAACAGTCCCCAGGTCAGGAAGAATAGAAGAGCACAGAATAGAAATTGATTTAATTCAGGAATAAAATTGCTAAGAATCTAGAAGCTATTAATAAAGATCCCTCCCCCCCCTCCACAAGACAAAAGAAAGATACTCAGAAAAACCAGAAAGAGCAAAAAAATAAATAAGTAGAAATGTACTGCTCCTGTTAACCCCTTAAACTAAATAACCAAAAAATCATGGCCTAAATTTTTTTAATTAAAAAAATTCAGAGTACAAAATATAACATAATTTCGTTGTTGTCGTTCTTTTTTTTTTTTCCTTTGTGATAGTGCCATGATCAAACACAGGGCCTCACACATTCTAGGCAAGCATTCTACCACTGGGCTATTACTGCAAACTTTTCAGCAGTTGAGAGAATGGAAGAAAAGAAAGCCATTTGATAATAATGACAGGATATTTTAATTTAAAAACAGGTAATTACAATTGGACTGAAAGAACACACACACAAGACAGAACAAAAACAAATAAAATCCTTAACCCAGGGTTACCATGTCCCAGTGGTCCTAATTCTTCCCTTAATCTTGCCCTGGATCCCTGCTTCACCATATGAAATTCACAATTATGCTTTTGCTGAGTGTTGTAACTCTTTGCCAAATAATGTGTAGGCTAAGTTCTGTTTTCTGAAGCTATTTTAAAGTAGTTCTGACAGCATTCAAATTGGAGGAAGACAACAAACTCTTGCTAGCTGGCCTAAAAGGTACTAGGAACATTTAAAGAACAACTACAGTTTAATTAGTGAGAAATGCAAAGTATTCTTCAGCAGAGAGAGTTTTACCTCCCCCCTCATTTTCAATCCAATTTAGTAGAAAATTGCAAGTCCTGTAACTTGTGCCCTTTTTCATGTGATACCAAAACTCTCATTTAGCGGAGATAAAATCGTACAAAGTTTGACTAAATTGACTCTTAGGTTAAAAGAGAAAATGTGGTATTTAATTGTAGTCATCCTCTACAAGACATAGGAATCCAGAGTTTGGAGAAATCCCATGGAATGGCTTGTAAGTAACTTGGATAAACTTTGATATATTAGGGCAGTGACATCTTTCAAAGCTCACTATCCCATCTGTCTTATGAGAGACCAATATATGTTTTCTAGTCCAAAATATATCTTTTTAAATTTAATGTTAATTTTTAATATTATAGAAATAATGTAGCAAGTTAACATACCCAATAATCCTACCCAGAGAAAAACACTACAAATTTATGTAAGTGTTCAAACATAATATTAAGAATTGAATTTTAAAATTGTTCCCAGTTAAATTTTATAAGGCTAGAAAATTCCTCTTATGTATTCACATGCTTTTACTGTTTATATATTACACATTCCTTTTTTTTCATATTTTCCTGGCTAAGAATACATTCTTCCAGTTGAATAATCCTTTGTTAATAAATTTGAAGATTTAACAATGTCAAATCTGCATTACCACTCAAGTTTACTTTTTGTGTAAATTTGGTGCCTACATAGACTTCATACCCTGTACCTAAACTTAATTTCATTTGTTGCTTTATAAATTTTTTAAATGAATGTTTTTTTTTTGTTTGTTTTTTGTAATGGAGTCCTTTATGAAGTACCTGATAAAGATTGCACAAGAAAAAGTTATCTACCAAAGCTAGACTATAAATTAGAAAGTGGTTAAAGGCATTAAAATGAACTAATCTTGTGAACTAGAAGTAAAAGTGTCCTAGAAAGGAATGTAAATGTGCCAGATTACATTTAACATTTGGATTCTCACCATGTATCAATTAAAAAGATAAGATTTGAGGGAAACATTTCTTTGCCTTTAAGACAGGCTATACTGGTCTGTCCTTTGCCCTGGCTAAGGGAAGTCAGGTCTCTTAGACTTCCTCCATTCTTGCTTGATACAGCCCTACCTGCTGTATGATCCTGTACTGACTTTGATCTTATTTTCAACTTCCTACTGTTCTGTTGCACTTTTTGTTCTGACATCATCCAAATAATGCTCTTTTGGAATCTAGTTCTGGGTTGTTCCACACATTCTTTATTAAAAGCCATAAGCATTGGGTGATCATTAAATCTTGAAGAAATGCTAGGGCAAATAACTATTTAAAATAGATAAAAGAGAGTTGACCACTTTCTCTCGCTATTTTAAGTCATGAATATAATAAGTTAAAACTTCTTCATTGTTCGTGTTTTTGGTGTCACAGTGGAAAGCTGTGACACCAAAAGGTTTGATTTCATATTTCCCCTGTGTCTGTGAGACAGACAGACACAGGGGAAATATGAAATCAAACCTTGTTGTGGACACTCATTTCTCAAGTCTGGGCTTGGAATTCAGATTTCTTCTCTGCAATATATTAAATCATCAACATTTGGTGATTTAGAAGGCTTATTGTTTCTGGCTTCATATCCAGATTGATTCGAGATATTTTCTTTCCAAGAATTTGTTCATTTTATGATCCTCAGGTTTTTGAGGCTTAGATATTATTCTTATGATCTTTCTCTCATACTTCCAATATTCAGAAATAGAATTGCTTTACCCTTTCATATATTTGTTATTAAGGAGTAAAACTTTCAGAGTAGTTGTTCAGGTAACAAAATTATTTTAATTTAATCTCATGGTAAATGAACTCTAAATACTCCTTTCTATGCTTTTACATTTTCAAATTTAGTTTTCAAAGCATATTTCACTGTGTATTTGTGTTTCACAAAAACAGACTCAGCAAACTCTGCCACTAAAAGCCATTTAAGTATATTTATTGAGACCTGTACAATTTGGATTTTTCATTTCTGTGCTGATATAATAATATTTGATAATACCATTTTATGATGCTTTTATGAACAAAAGTATATTACAAAAATATGTATATGCCACTAAATCCTAATAAAAATTGATGTGGTACGTATATCATTATTTGTTTATCTGTTTTCACCTCTGAGTAATCTCTACCAGTATTATTCTAAAGTAAAGCTTATAAGATTTATTAATTTATATGTTTATTTGTTTGCACAATATTTTATATAATGTATCTTATCATGTTATTATTATGTATATATCACTGGTTAATATATTCTAAAAAGTGAAATACTATGTAATAATCATAGCAATGCTAGATTACTTTTACATAGCTCTTTTATCTTCCTAAAACTTTTTAAATAGGTAAATTTATAAATATATATAGTTAAGAACCAAAGATCCTATGGCAATAAGTGATGTAGCAAAGTCACAAAGCCTGATAAATTCAGTGCTAGAATTAGCATTTCCTGAATCACAGGTCAATGATGTCTCAAATGCAGATAGTCAATAGCAAAAATTAAAATAACTAAATAACTCTATGTGAAATGATTCAGCAAACTACCCGGCATACCCAGATATGTCCCTAATTAAAATCTAACATATATTAGAAATATTTCATAATATGTAGGTTTATTTTTTCCCTTGTGATCATTATCTCTTCTTTGAGAAATGACCCCTAATAAAGATATTCATTTGGCCTCAGGATGTGTGTACATAAAGGAAATAAAAACCTTAAGAGTTCTCCCTATTATATCCGTAAGATATTTGTCAAATATCCCCAGGGCCTTTCACATACTGGTCAGCCACACACAGTGAGCATTATGAAAGTTCATGTAGTTTTGCAGTATAACTTTGTGATCCTTCCAAGCTATTATATCTTCTAAGACTTCCTTGTGCTTTATTGAAAGCTTCAGGGAAAATAAATATGTCTTTCTAGACCCAGAACTTGAAATGACAGCGGACTCAAGAGATCAAGGTTATCAAAACAGGAGTTCTGTGTTATGGCTTCTGTTTATCTGCAGGAGAGCAGTCAAGGTGAAAGGGGTTGTTGTTATTTTTAAAGTATCGAATTATATGGACGAGGAATTCTTATCGCTACAGATTATTTTTGTTTCCAATTCTAAATGTTGACCTTATTTTTGATATCATCTCTGACCTTTGACTGTTATTAGCTTACAGATGATTGCTGAAAAATATTTCCTAAACTTGTATATCATGGGTTATTGGGAATGTATGGGTATGTGTTTGCTTTCAAAGAAAAAGATGCAGAATTTAGGATACAGGAAACACAGACAGACAGACATCAGACCTGTTAGAATATACTGTCTTGCCTTCCAGGCACTCACTTGGAAGATTTCTAGTGTTTTATACTTAATGTCGTTAGTTTTTCTTAAATCTCAATATTTGAATAATTCTTCTTGTTCTTCTGTACATCAATGGAATAACTACACTATTGTTTTGGTGAGAATCATGTCTGGTTTGGATATGGTATGAATGAATTAGAACTATACATAGACTTCATGAACTTTATGTAAGATTAAGGGTATGAATCCAAGTTATAAGGGTATCATTCTCATCAAAGTGAGATCACATTATTGTGATGTTTATGGGATGCCTCTATTTCTTCATGTATATAATTTAGACATTTTTATAACTCACTTAACTCAGAGGCTCATCACAGTTAGTCATACTGCATATCATAACCTGAATTAAAGAAAAAGCTAAATATAATAGCTTTTCAATAGTGGTAGTTAGGAAACTTTTTTTTTTTTAAATTGCAGAATAGCAAAAGAAAACAAGCCTAGATAACGGTTAACAAAATTTAAGTATTAGAATCTTACCAAAATGTGATTAGAATTGGAAATGGCCTAGGATTTCTTTTTTAGATCCTTGCAGTCCCAGGTTTGAAATCAAACCTTTATAGTTATTAGCCATGTGGTCTCAGCAAATATTTTAACCAATTTAATCTCCTTGAATCTTACATGGCTTATCTCTAAAAGTGATTGCTATGGTTTATATATGAGATATTCCCCCAAAGTTCAACTGTGAGAATACTAGGACTTTCAGAGGTGAAATTATTGGGTTATGAGAACCTTAACCTAAATGGTGCATTAATCCACTACTAGGAATTAACTTGGTGATAACTATAGGTAGGCATGGTATGGCTGGAGGGTATGGATTACTGGGGGCGTTTATATTGTTTATCCCTGGTGCGGAACACTGTCTTTTCTGGTGGCCATGGTCTGAGATGCTTCCCTCCTCCCCACCTTTCTACCATGATGCTCTGCCTCACTTAGGGCCCAGAACAATATAGTCTACTGTCTATATATTGAGACATCTGAAACTGTGAGCCCCAAATAAACCTTTCCTTCTCTAAAATTGTTCTTGTCAGGTCTTTTGGTCACAGCACTGAAAAATCTTACTAAAACAGTGACTTACGCTAAATTTCCAACTTTTAAATACATCACCTCAAATGGATATTTTTAAAATGTCGAGCACAAATTCATAATATGGTATATGTTAAAAACATTTCATCCTTCTCTCTTTGCAGTTATTAAATTTATAGAATATTTCACATGCTCTCTCTGTGTGTGTGTTTGCATGTATGTTTGTGTGGTTCTATATATATGTATATAAATATATATGTATATTTAGATATATATACACATACATAGATAGAAAGATATATATATATGTCTTCAGAGTATTTGGACTACAAGTATAATATTTCTTTTAAGTTTCTTGTTTAATCTTAAAAATTTATGTGCATTTTATATTCCACACCTTATTATACTTTTAAATATTAAAATAGTATTTTCACATTCACCACTTTTTAAAATATTATCTACTCCAAAAGATATTCCACATTGGTTTTATGATTTCTTGTACTTTTATTCGCTACTACATATCCAAGGAAAAGTGTGCATCATCTAGTTTCAAACCACAACATTAAATGGGACTTCGAGGATGATTTGTGTACAGTTTTTAAAAAAGATATAAATAAGGATGTGAAGGATTAAAGAGGTAAGGATGTTTGGAGAGCTGCAAGATCTCTGCATATCACTCATAGACACTTAATTTTTTTTTTTTTCTGCTAGCAAATCAGGTTCATAATCCTGAAAGGAAGTTAAATCCTTTTCACTCATGCTGACTTTTGCATGATCGATTTTGAAGAAAGTCCCTGTATGTAGTTAAAAGTTCTCCTTTTATTAGTGGACATCACAGCCTTGTGGAAGAGTTTACCATCTGTAACTTTTTATCACTCTTGATTTGCCAATTGTTCATGTTACACTTTTTCCCCAGTCCCTATTGAAACTATATAAGTACATGTGGCTGTGGAGTAAGATGTATTTCAGCCCTTACCTAATTTCATTATGGATTTAGACTTAGTGATGTGGATTGGTATATACATTTGTTTGGTGAAAATCTAAAAGCTACAAGTAGTTAGTTCATAATATTGGCCCTAGTACTCACAGTCAGCTATGACACATAGGAACTGAAGAATTACCCACTAGAAGCACGTGAACTCATGGCAGAATAAAGACGGTCCTCAGGGAGACCCCCAGAGCAGTTATACTTATTGCTTCAAGTCCTCTATTTTCATAACGTTGTCAGTGTTGGCCAGTAAATCAGTAACACCACCAGTCAGACCATGCCCTTGGCAAAATAGGATGAGGCATAATTACAAAGGAGATTTTTAGAGAAAACTCTCCAGAGTCTTTTGTGCTGACTGCCTAAGGGTGATTTCCTGCTGGCCTGTGATTTGATCACAGTCATAGGATCTCATGCCCACAGGCTTCCCAGAAGTTCTCCTTAGCCACAAACCATATTCAGAAAATTCTGTATCTCCACATAAAACAAAGGCTACATACACCCAATTATAAAAATGCTGCTTAAAATGAAAACATCAAAGATCACACCTGTTTCCCCTGGAAATCTCACATACAGCTAGATTTCCACAAAATCTAATTCAGCTAATCATTTAATATGTTTTTATTTAAATGCTGCATGAGCTTTATGGGATTAGTCATCATTTTGCTTGCATGAAAGCAATGCTAATACTGATACCACCTGAGCACCCGATTGGAAAGGTGATTGTAGAACTGTGGCCTGCTTCCTAGGTAGCACATGTCCACCAAATGTAAGTTCCCTTCAAAGAAGTGCATTTGCATTTCCAGATAGGCTAATACTTGAGTAAGCTTGGGCTTTGGACAGGTTAGGTAGCAGTGTCTTTATTGTCGCTCCTGTATCAGTCACATGAGGCTTTATCATAGACACACAATTGCTGAGCTCAGATTTTATAATTCATTTGATTCTCTTTCTAGTACCTACTATGAACGAGGTACAAACTCTGGCTCAAAAATATCACTTAGGATCACAAATCTAAGATATTAGCAGAGAGGTATAGACTGTGGAGTTATTTTCCCTTAAGAGGTCAGGAAATACTTTACAAAATACAGAAAGCTATTTTAAAGGATAAAGAGGGCTTATTGAGTAGAGAAGGTGAAGAAAGTCATTCTGGTAGTATAGCCCTGAAGCATTATTGAACTTGTACAAGACTATTATGAGTCTTATATAATGCAAGATTCAAGCATGCAACATATATGTTATATTTCAAGCTTTAAAATATTTCCATGTATGTTATATGCATGAATCTTTCACCAGTCTTGTAAATAATAGATCAAGAGGAGATAAATGACTTATGTGGTTTCTGAAATAGAATGTTTTAATTAATTTCTTCTCAAATATATTTCTTTCTTTTCAAATATATTTGCTGAAAATTTAAAATAAACCTTGACTACGTGCTTATTTTAAAGCAGTGTTTCTCAAGCTTTATTTCATTATCACCCCATATAAGAAGACTTTTGGGACCTCTCTTTCCTCTTTGCTCTCTTGTTGTGAAATCTTAACACCTCTGACATAACATATATCTGGTTAGTACAGTAGCCCTTTGAAGAGTCACAGACCATCATAGAACTGATTTTTACTATTGCCCGAAGAACCAGGTTTTACCAACTTGAAAATGACTTCTGCTCCATTAGAGACATTCCTATAGATGCTAGAGTTATAAAAATAAGTAGGATATGGTCCTTTTCTTGAGCTATAGCAATGATTGATATAAGAGAGATACAAGGAAATGATTTCTGTAAAGAGTAGCGAGTGCAACAAAAGAGTAACCATGGTACAAAATACAGAAGATGCCATCTTCAACTTTGGCTGGGAGCAGTTAGAGGAGATTTCATAAACCTTCTTCATAAAAATACTGCATAACTACATGATTTGTTAAGAAATCTCCAAAAAATGAAATTTTTTTCTACAGTTCTCCTCTTTCCATCCTCAGTTCTCATCAGAATCATCCTGAATAGTCCCTTTACAGCAATCTTGACTTTTTTTAGTTTTCCTCTGAAAATTCTTCTAGTCCCTACTACCAATCCATGACACTGTTATTTAATGGATACAGCTAAGAGGCTGTAGATAAAGCATGAAGTTACAAGAGCCTTACTTGAAGTAGAACTTTGGAGAATTAGATGTTTTTGTTGTAAATATCTCCTTGTGTTATATCACAGCAGCTTCATATAGTCCAGGAGTTAACTCTATATTGACTTTCAGATCACATTTCTTCCAGAGTATAGTCTCCATAATACCTTAGAAATCTATTGTTGGTTACATATGAAATAGATTTGGTCAAGTTGAAGTTATAATACTTTACATATATTGAGGGCATATTATATGTAATAAGCACAGGATAATTATTTTATGGACATTACTTTAATTAATTTAATCAATTCAGTATTTCTGTGATGTTTTTGCTATTATGCCTATACATTATATATATGGGCATATTATATATGGGGGAAATCTAAGATTTGGATAGGTTAAGTAATTTTCTTAAGTCTCTGCAGTTTTAAAGTAGTTGAATCTGAAATCTTGCCTCCGCATCATTTTTATAACAATCTTATGACATTGAAAATATAATTTTTATATAAAATTTTGCAATAATCCTAAATTGTTTTTAATTATTGAGATAATTTATCAGTTTATCCTTTATTGATGAATACTTATGGCCTGTGGGCAAGGCATGTTTTTTTCAAGAAATGGGAAAGCAAAAGCATGAATATTGGTTGTCTGACTACTGTATACCACACTGTGCTGGACTCTTGACAATGATCCAATTCTCATCTTGATTTGTGAGGTTACATTAAGAACTTCAAATGTCAGATGAGGAACCTGAGATTTGAAGATTTACCACTCTGTCTTTTTATATATATCACAGTATTTATATGTATAAAAGAAAAATGGCTATCTGTAGGCCTTATGGCTTCAAAAATAGTCTTTTGTGAATCAGATTATAATGCAAGAAGCATGAAGTCTCAGGAGACAATGTCAAAGATGAAATCCTAGAGTAATCTTAAACCCCAAACAAAGAACTGAAACAAATACCATGCGGTCAGCTTAATTGTCTTCATAAACAGGGCAAAACAGTTGTCAAATAGCAAATAATCCAATAATATGTTCATATGTAATTTCCAAAGCTTTGGGGTAGGTATTAATGTTCAACAAAGGGTGGCGTGTACTTGTATTTGAATACTTAAGTGGCAAATATTCTGAAATTATTTTTGCAAAGTGGTTACTCAGTAATGTTATATTCATATTCTCTTCCATTTTATATTTCATTTGATATACTTTTTGGGGAAAGCCTATTTTTTCTTTCTAAAAACATTTTTTTTTTACAAAATGTGATATATCACATTAGTAAATATATTTATAATAGGATATCTAAAGCCATTTTTATGTTATTTGGGAAAACATATTCCTATTAAAAACTGTACATAGAAATAAATTACAGATAGATTAAAGACCTAAATTTAAATACAACACTCCCCCTCAAAAACAATACTATAAAAGTACTAAAATAAAGTACTTTTTCATAGTCTTTGAGTAGGGAAGGCCTTTCTAAGCACCACAAGAAAATTAATTTGCAACTTGGAAAAGTAAATGTCTAGGTCCATTTATTTTGTACTGCCATAGCAGAATATCACATTTTGTGTAATTTATAATGAAAGCAAATGTTTTCGGCTCAGGGTTCTTGAAAGAATGGGGAGTCCAAGATCAAAGGGCCAGCATGAATCAAGAAACATCCTTCTGTAGCTAGGTGCAGTGGTGCATGCCTATAATCCCAGTGACTGATGAGGTTAAGGCAGGAGGATAGCAAGTTGAGGCTACCTTTAGTAACTTAGACCCTGTTTCAAAATAAAAAAAAAAATCAATAGAGTTGGGGACATAGTTTAATAGTACAGAGCCCCTAGGTTCAATCCTCAGTGCTGAAGGGAATGAGGGAATAAAAGAAAGGGAAAGAGACTTATTCCCATGACAGAATGGCAAGAGAAGGAAAAAAAAGAAGGCCTACCTAGTCCTTTTATAAGGAACTCAGTCTAGTAATAATGAACCCACTCCCATACCAGTCCAATTATTCTGGCCTTATGGCCTAATCACCTTTCATAGGTCTCATCTTTCAACACTGTTGCAACAGGATCCAAGTTTCTGATACATGCTGTTGGGGTGCACACAACTGTAAGTATAAGCAAAAATAAAATATCTCTAATATACAAAGAACTGATGTAAATAAATAAAAAGTTAAATAATCCAATGACCCAAGGCTAGGATTAGATAATACTGAATAATGTAAAAAAATATTTTTAAAAAAATATTTAATGCTAATGATCAGGTAAATGCAAATTATCGGTTATCAGAATGAGAAAAATGAAAAATAGATATATATATAATATTCAGAATGACTGAGCATAGAGAAAAAGAGTAAGCTTTCTTTCTCTTTACTATTTGAGAGACCAGTGAGGAACTGCTGTGTGTGTATGTGCGTGCGCACGTGCGCATACTTACATATATGTTTTTGAAGTGTTATTACAATTTGCATATCATAAGTGTCCATGCGTGGATTAAACATAATAAAGTGATGGGCTTTACATGTTAACAATATCTAGAAATTTTAAAGATAATCTCTCACTCTTAACCTCATCCTCCTTTTTCTTCACCTTGTGACTTGCTGTATTAAAGAGCTCTATTCAGTTGCTCTTAACCCTTCCAGACTTGCAAAGAGGATTTAGTTTGGATCATAGTTACATTTGCAAATGCCATCCTCAGGACCTAAGTACATTATAACAGCATTGATGGTTCCATTATCACAGCTTGACCATGCCAGGCTTTATACTGTTGCTAAGTAATCTGTGTCAATTGTTGCTCTTGAGGGATGAAGGACAAAATATTTCCTAAGATAAAACGAAAGCTTTATAAAAAAGCAAAATCTACCTTTTCCCCCACAGTATCCTATCTCTAAAACACCATGTTGTAATATTTAATCCCTGAGACAAATTCTTTCAAATATTCTGTCCCTTTCTTTAGTAACTTTATCTCAGAAACCATTTCCATTTAGGGCAAGTGGTTCTAACAAACATAAAAGGCTTTTTGCATGTTCATAAAATTCATATAGAATTAAGGGAAATATACAGATCTAATAGCTGAATCTCATGAGCATAGGAAAGTTTTGCTACCAGCCTTCTCTGATCTGAAATGTAAATTAGGCCTCCTGCTAATAATATATTTACTTCAGCACACATAATAACTATTAAAAAATCCTTTTCTTACATCTGGCAAAATTTCTTGTTACACCAAATCATCAAAAATAGATGAAAGCATTAAAAAGTTTGAATATCCTTGTCAACAATTTAGTATGCAATATGATTTTTCTCCCAAACTAATACTTTTGTGCCAAATGATTATATATTTTAATTCGGTTTCAGTATTTTTTAAATATCACATCACTCAACAAAGATATATGTTGAGATGTCTATGTGATAAACAATAAAGGCATTAAAAGTAAAAAAAAAAAAAACTAATCCTGGTAAAGGTTTATATGGGAAAATTATACACTTCCCTATGTAAGGTAATTTGCAATACACAGGATATCATAGATAGGAGTTCAGAATGGGGCAGATGGTATCCTGTATAAGAACACTTGTTTGGCTTCAGGAAGTTCAAGTAGGTTGAATATTTGTAATTTTAAAGATCTACAATGTGATATTGATATGTATCCTGGGCCGAGAACCACTTGGTTCAAAGATGTTAAGACTAAAATATTAGGTATCATTGTGAAGGAGTTACAGTGTTACATTAAGTCATTAGGACTTCAAGGACTTGGCTTCTCAATTTACTGCCCACTCTTATAGAATGCAACCTGCCTTCATAAAATGTCAAAATGCTGTAGATCCTCTAGAAGTGTATACAGCCAGTATTCATATTTAAGAATATGTATGAGTCATTCACTGTTTTACTTGTTACGTGAGCCATTAATGTCCCATAGAAGCCGAAATAAATTTGAATCTGATGTAAAAATTTGTTCATTTGACAGAGAATCAAGAGGAATGGGTGACTTTTAAACGACAACATTAGAAAGTGATCAGAATCATCACAGAAGAATGCTTAGCTTTATAAAAAGTTACTGCAATTTTTTAAACATACTGCATATGAAATATTAGACTTGGAAAAATATCAGTTTTTATTTTTAAAGAAGACAGTCACTGTGACAGATTGGGGATAGTACTTTTTACAGCTTCTAGCAGCTGAATGAGAGGAGAGCTTTGTCTCTTCCTATTGCTGAAATCTTACTGCCCTCAATCAGCATCAGGCTTCTTTTTCTACCATGTCCAAACGCTAAAACTCCAACAGTATTACTTTAAATACATTTGTACAGCATGTTCCACTTTGTTCAAAGTAGCTTCATGATCATTATATTTCCATTTGATGTTTTTATTTTTTTTTCTGAGTATTTTCATATCTATTGGCAGTTTTCCCTCTTTGCCCAAATGAGTTTTTATGGAGCCGGAAAAAAAGACACATTTCAAGACTCTCTGTAGTAAAAAGAACCTTGTAAAACTATTTCCCTGAACTTAGAGCTTGGCAAATACAGGGTTTAGGGGCTATGGATATAGCTCAGTTGGTAGAGTGATTGCCTTGCATGTACAAAGCCCTGGGTTCAATACCTAGCACCACACATAAAAAATAAATAAATAAAAATAAAAAGTAGGGTTTATTCTTTTAGTAAACCCAAGTCTTGTGCCATCTTCACAAATCTGCCTGTATATACTTGAGCCCTCTGTGCTTTTTCTGCTTCTGAGTTCAGGCACGTGGCTTTTTCTCCTCCCCCTGAATTCCATTCCTAGGCTATAGCCATTCAGAGGAAGGTGGTTCCAATGTCCATGGTTGCCAGATCACACTGTTCTTCTTTGTGTTAGATCTAGAAATTCTGATTGCCTACTAGGCCTGGATGTTCCATGGGCAACATAAACTCAGACTATCAAAAATGATACTTTTGTCTTATTTCCAGACCCTTCCTTCCCACATATCATCCATCTGTGTGAACAAGAACACAATTCATATTCTCTCCAAACCAGAAATATGAAAATCATCCTATTAATTAAGAATCTCAATCCTTACATGTCTGTTATAGCCCCCATTTCATATTCAAATCCAACTCCTACACCTTTTCTTAAATCTGTCCCTTTCTCCTCATTTCCTCTGTGCTACTGCATTAGTTTATCCTATTACCAGACTTCTGCTTATTATTTTCCATCTCAGCTCCAATTTTCTATCCTCCCCAATCCCTATCTTGCTAGAATGATCTTTATAAAATACAAATGTACTTTTTTTATTTGCTTGCTCAAAAGTGTTCCTTCCTGCCTAGGTGGTGTCCAAATTCATGAATCATTTCTTTCTGACAGACAGATCCTGCTCCAGAGGAGTCTAACTGTTGGCCAGACCTATATGGGTCACTGAGAACTCTAGTTTGGCTCATTCTACACCCTGTGCAGAAAAGGCCTTTGATTGTCACTTATACCAGCTTCCCTGGGAACTTAATTCTCCAAATTGGACTACTAGGTCCTATTTTTTGAGGGGTCTTTCCCAACTTTCTAAGAGAGTAGATCCTTCCTCTTTGTGCCCCATCTAAGGACTTCTCTGTGAACTTGTGAACTTGTCTAAGGCTCACTGCTGGCCAGGGGCCCTGCATAGGCAGTGCAGTCATTGCCAGGCACCAAGAAGGCATTTAATGAGTTTGACACAAAGAATGAGCTTGAACACCTACTTCACTTTCATTATAATACAACTGTCTCCTCCAAAATTTTGGTCAGTTTTGAAGAAAAAAAGTATTGGGGGACAGCTGAGGCTGTGTTTATGAGTCTGCATTTGTAACCTGAGTATAAGGATCTGCCAATATATTTTGACTTTCTATTAGAAGATAAATCCATATTTAGCCTTATTTCTTAGAAAATAAATCTGTTGAGGCCACTTTTTCTTCCTGTCTTGGAAAACAACACCTATTCTTAATAAGTTGAAAGCTTTGGAATCAGGAAAAACCCACCAACAAGTTCAGGTTTTATTGAACAAGTATGGATGGTGGTGTGGCTCAGTGGTAGAGCACTAGCATTCATGAGGACCTGAATTTGATCCCTAGCTCAGTAAAAAATAAAAATATTAGCAGTGTTTAGGTAATGAGAATCTGTAATAAGTGTGTTTTCTTAGTATCTTTCATTTCCAGAGGCCCAGATGCCATCAAGTCTTTGCACAGATGATCCCTAGAGGAGTTGAGTTTGATTGTCAGTATAGCAAGTTAGGGTTCTCAGAGTCAACTCTGTGATCCTCCCTCCCTCCCTTCCTTCCTCATTCATTGACATTCCAGTAAGGATTAGACACTCCCCACAGTGCTCAGTTGGTAGAGTGCTTGCCTTACATGCACAAAGCCCTGGAATCAATCCTTAGCACCAAACAACAACAACAACAAAGTAGGGTTTATTTTTTTTAGTAAACCCAGGACTTGTATCATCTTCATCAAATTATTTTTTTATTTATGTGCAATTCCTGAGGCTAAAAGTGAGTTTTTAGAAGTCTTGATCAGAGAAGTGTCTATATGAAGGGATAATTGAACCTGGTTTCTTGGCATAAGATGCAAATTTTGTGAAATATTTTCCTGCAAGTGAAATGTAAGTGCAATTTTATTCATTAATAATCTCATCATTATCTTGAGGAACAATAGTCGGCATTTGCTGAGCATTACTACTGTAGCAGACCTGGGCTCGTGCTCTATATGGATTATGTGATTTAATGATCACAGGTAGTTTGTAGGTCTATCACAGAGGTGGTCATAGACAAGTTCAAACAACAAAGAATTTTAAAATTATATTACTGTACAAGCAACACAATTTTAGGATACAAAGCATAGTTAAGGAAGAGTCTGTCTCTTAAGAAGTCTGAAGAGGCCACCAAAGAAAGAAGTCACATTTTAATTGGGTCTTGAAGATTGAATAGGAATATTCCAAACAGAAAGAAGGAAGAGGCCATTCCATTCATGAACAGCAACATAGATATCACAACCTGCAGCATTTGGAGAAGCCTGGAAAGCTTGTGCTGCTGGAACACTCTGCTTCCTAAAGGCTTTGTTTGTTATTTAGTCTGTTTTTATCTTGTTTGGTTACTTTTTTCCCCCTTTGAATCAGATTGCCTTTGTTTCTCACATTTAAAGTTTTCCACTTGAGACATCCAAGCTTTTCACTGTGTTTTTCAAATTTTATCTAAGTTTGATATATGTCTTGCTTAAGTTTTTAAAATAGAATAAAGAAAATGCTTCTTGGGAGATTTTAGAGCTTACATATCCATGAAACATAATTGAAAACTTGCTGTAAGTCATTAAGACTGGTAGCTCATGTAGGCAGAGGTCACATGGGAGAAATTGTGACTCCCGATGATCTGCTTGCTTGCTATAGAGTGGTGTACACCAAGCCAACTTGAGAATTCAAGAGAATTCATCCATTATCATTTTTTCTCTTTCTGAACTCCACTCTGTTATATTATCCATATTTTCAATCTCAAAGCATATGAAACCAAACCTACAAGAAACGAGTGAGCATATATTTCATTGTGAAGTGACATTTTATGAACTCTACTTGTCCTTGTTCTCATGCATGCCTACTTCATAACAATGAAAATCTCCTCTGCCAACCAGTATATAAAATTCGGTTTAGTTTATTCTTTCTACTGTCATGATCACTATAGTGAAAAAGCCAAATGACATTTGATATTTTCCCTACTCTTGTTTATTATATTATAAGGCTTTGATCCACACCACTGGCATTTGACCTTTGAATTAAATGAAGATATATAAGAAAGGAATGTAAGCAAAGGAACTTTATCATCCCTTTGTTTGAAGTAAATTATAAAAAATGAAACAAATATGAGCATAGAGATTTTAATATTATTTGTTATCATTATAGTTTGACTTTTAATCTTGGTAGCAAAGAGCTATAGTTCTTGTGCTTTTCATTATTTAATAAATTCTAAATGAAGTTTTGATGTGACTAAGTGTGTAACCCTGGGAAAATTAGGTATCACCCAGTGTTAGGATTTATAACAGTGCTGTGCAGTAGTTGTAAAGTACAGTAATTATCCTGGAATCATAGAAGTACTACTTAGGTAAATTGCCCTTATACTAATTTATTGTGCTCATTTATATTGCATTGTGAGTTGTTTTTCTTTTATGGTTGTTCCTGCTTTTCATAATGGAAAGGTAGAAAAGTCCTGGTCAGAACCTAAATTTGCAGCCCTACATAAATCAAAGCTCCATTCTCCAGTCTGAAAGCTCCTGCCCCCACCTTCACTCCCAGTGACCCTGTGAATGTAATCTTTTCTGAGTGAACCTTGAATCTGGTCTAGACAGCATGTGACTTATGAAGTGTGGTAGGGTGAGGTGTCCAGGGAGGGAGGCAAATCCTTCAGAAATGAGTCTCAAAATAATGTATTTTCTTTCTTAGAACCCTAAAACAGGTAGAACTGTAACCCATTTTCCTTTTTTATAGCAAAGTTTTTGTAGTCAGTTTCAAATGCTCTGTTTTTTTTCCCCCAAATATTCATGCCTAATGAATCCATTATTATGATGCTTCTGATTTTCATTTTCGTAACCCCTCTGGTTTAGAGGACAAGTCAATACAAGTAAGTAATCTTGGGTAAAAGCAAAGCTCATGTTAAAATCAAAATAGGGAGGCAATGAGTAAGAGAGACTGCTTTTTCTTTCTTAATATTTAGAATGCTGCTTCTTGTACATGAGTAGTGTTCACCATGAGGAAACAATCTAGGAAGCATTTCTAATGAGAAGTTCTAAATCATTTCTAATGATTACTACAAAATATAAACCATAACCCAGGAGACTGAATTTTCTACTAGGATAGATTATACCAAAATATTGATTATAATTTATGAAAATAATATAAAGGCCAATTTCAAGAGTATTCTGCTGCCTGGCACCAAGGGATATGGATGAATGACAAGAGCTCTTATATTTGTGTGGTTTATAAGATCACTAATGTGCTACATTGTTAGTACTTTTGAAATAATTTAATCCAATTAGCTCCTATAAAAGAAATTGAAATCTTATACCATAGTGCATTCAGGAATCCAGGTTTGCTAATATCACTCCATACTTATACTTTCAGTCATTCATTAAGGTTTGTTGAATCTTTGCGAGTAGTACTAACTCCATCTCACTGATACCCCTCAGGGCTTCTGTAAACTCCCATTGCTTTCCTATCCAGCCAACAGGGGTCAAAGCAGGTGCAGCAGCCTAACTTAGTATGGTGGAATAACCATTAACCCCTGTAAAAGGCCCCGTGTTATTCGCTCTTTTTCTGGGGTTGGGAAGTTGTTTTAGAGTTCTTAAGAGAGAGCAAGTGAGAGAGAGAGAGAGAGAGAGAGAGAGAGAGAGAGAGAGAGAGAGAGATTGTAAACGTGGACTTGCGATTGTGGGTGCTGGCAATCTTGCAATTTGTAGGGCAAGCTGGCATGCTGGAAATGTTGGGAGAAGCTGATGTTGCTGCTCCACTGGAAAGTCACTCTGGATGTAAAGACAAAGGGATTCAGTGGATTTTGTTTATTTCTTTTTCTTGTAGACACATTTATGCAATTACTTATATATAATTCTATTTGCTATCATTTCACCGTGATTACTCAGTCAAACTCATTTCCGCATTATCATAATGCCTCAAACTTAAAAATGTACTCAACCTTTAATAACTTTTTGTAACTAGAAATGATGCATGTCTGCTGTGGAAAATGAGGAAAGCAAGAAAGAAAATAAAAATGAGCCACAGTCCCAGCACACAGAAACAAGTGACAGGGAACATTTTGGTGTTCTCACTGAGTTCCTGCACAGGCTTCTCAGGGGGTGAGTCAGCATGGTGAGAGGTAGGGCCCTCTAGCCATAACCTTATCCGTGATATCAACAGCATTTTCATCTGGGTTCACTCTCTGCATTTATATAATGAGGACAGCAGATGTGTTGGCTATGTTTTTTTCAAACTTACCATATCTGCATTCTATTATTTTTTCTATCAATGGGAAAACAAGTACACAGGGAAACTTTGGAGTAGGAAGGCCCTTCTTGTTCTGACTCTATCACTTACAAATGTGTGATGTCAGATTATTAGGTCTCTGAAATTAATTTCAGAAGCATTAGTCATTATTTAATAATTTGGAAAGCAGATTGTTGCAGGGATTAAAAAGAAAGATTCATGTAAATTTCTTTGTAGAGGGCTTCTTGGAAAAAGGAAATATTAAGTAGCTTCTTTGTGCCAGGACCTGAGTTGGGACCTATCATGTATGTTATATAATTAGTTTCTCAAAAAAAAAAAAAAAACTTTATAATTGGGTTCAGTAAAGAAGAGGCAGAGGTGCAGAAAGGTAATTGGACAAAAGGGGTATGATCTATTGGTGACACATCAAGGAGGGAACCTAGAGAGGCCTGTCTGGATCTTTCTTAGCCTTGCTGTAAAGCACTCCTTTCTGCTGGGTAAGGGCAAGACCCCTTTTGGAGTGAGGGTCCCATGATCTACTATCAGACACAGCTAGTCAGAGAATTTTTTATGGCAACTCCTACAGAGAAAGGCAAGGGGAAGGTCAGAGTAATATTTCTAGGTTTTAATGGCTGGCTTTGGGAAGAAGAATTCTGGTTTCTATGTCCTGCATTAGGGAAGAGAGATCCTTAGTTTCTGTGTCCTGCCTAGGGAAAGCAAGAGAAAGAAGGGCACAAGGAGACCCTGCTTCTGCAGCACCTCCAGTGTCTTTCAGTGCAAAGTGCTCAGCTTGCCAAAGTGCCATACTTTGGGGTATTATGTTCTGAGTATTAACAATGTCTAGGGTAATAAAGCTGCCTGGTGGAGGGGCTTGCAAGGGTTAGGAGAGATAGAAGGCCCATGACCTTCTATCGCTATATGGTGAGCTAGGATACTGGGAGCCTTTGTTTTGTGTTTGTGGCCTCAATCTTATAGCTTCACGTAAGTACAAACCACTTGTTTAAGAGGCCTCCAAATTAGTTATGGCTCCTTCTCATGCCACATATTCTGTCTTTCCCCAGCACTGGGCTGCATCTCTCTTTCTCTTTCCACCAAAAGGCAAAAGCTCAAAACCTCAGAGACCATCCAATGGTTAAATAGTCCACCAATTCCATAATGAGTTGAAGTTTAAACTCATATATGTATATATATATATATATATATATATATATATATATATATATATATGCATACATATGCATACTTTTTTTTTTAGTAATAGAACACCTTGATAGACTGGGATAATAAAACTGAGGCTGAATGTCATTGGTAAATGTTTATAAAAGTGAAAAACAGCTATTCATTTCACATGCAACCCTGTGTTTTACTTGTAAAAGTACAGAGGCTGCCTCTTGCTTTTTAATTTTATGGTTGCCCTACTCTTCTCTGCAAAATGAGCTGCTCCATCTCTGCTGCTTGTCTCAGGTTGGTCCCCTCTTGTTGCTTCCCAGCAGCCAGCATCTGTGCAGCATGGCTTGAAACTGTGCTTCTGCACATCTTAAGGCATTTACCCTACCTTCTGGGCTTGCCGCTGCCCTGGTCTTGCCTGCCGCACAGCTGCTGTCCAGGTGCCTGCTGTTATTCATCTTTGGCACAGCCCCACCTGGGAGCTGAGGGCTAGAACATCATTTCAACAGTAGGACCTGGGCCCTGTTCCAGGTCCTCGCTGGAGATCTTGCCATTCCACTTCACATTTCCTATGGCTGGGAGGGGTTCCTGAAGGTGCTGTGGGACACCCAGACCTATGAGAATGCTACCAGTTTCCTTAGATATGTCACTGGAACAAAATCAGATGCAGCAATGACACTGTCCTTTGTCATTCTGTCTCATGATGTGTCCTGATGAAATAGATACTAGGTTTTTCACTCTGTCAATAAATATTAGGATGTCTTGTTGCTGAAAACTAAGTTATGATTATCAGTTTTTTTATCTTAAACATTCAGGAATAGCTTTTCTGTCCAAGATATTGTTGGAACATAGAGCAAAACACTACTTGCAGCACCTTGAGTTGTCTCCTTATGGCTCCTTGCTTTTCTTGAGATGACCTTTAACTGCTGGTGGAGACCCTGGGCACCTGGTCAAAAGGAATGGGCTTATTTCTAGCTGACCTCAGGCCATCCTGCAGAAACAAAAAGATGTTGACAGAGAGGAGAGTTGTTTCAATATAGTTTTTAAAGACTGAACTTAAAAGACTTTCATTGGTACAAGTAGGAAGTAACAAGATAAAAGAAATCGCATCGCTCCCTTTGAATGACAATCTGTGAATTAAAATTCACTATAGTGCATGAGTACAGTTCATAGAATAAATAATCTTATAAGTATGAAAATGTCAAGAAGAAATCATACCACAAAGCTAACTGGTTACCTTTAGGTGAGGCAGTTATATGTAATGCTTATGTTTGTCTGCATTTTCTAGCGTTTCCACAATAAATACATGTCACTTCTATAATAAAATAGAACTACATATATTTAAATTCCTACAAATTTGAGTAATCATACACGGAAAACCTTGAAGAACAAAGTAGAATCCTTTTCACTTTTCTGCATGAATTTCTAAATACTTTCTCATGTATTACAAAATTCAATAGGGAACCAAACAAAAATAAATAAATAAATAAAACCCTTTATATGCACCTTTTTTTTAAAAAAAATAAAGTATCTGCTGTTTATGTCACAAATGCTGCACTATGCAGATAAACAACAAATTGCCCTCCAGTGTTTGAGTTTTCCATCTGCTCTCTTACTAAATTAGGCCAGTCATCAGAAAGCTGTGTGTATCACCTCAAGAGTACAGGAATGTCTTCATTGAGTGATGACTTAGCAGTATATTCTCTGCTTCTAATCTCAGAATCATTTTAACATTATTGCTAGCTTTGTTTTTTAGTACTGTAGCTTAAAATATTGTCCAGACACATTGATCTGTACACAAAGACCCATACAGAAATCTTTGTGACATTATCCCAGAGAAATACCGTGTTTATATGGACAGATTTTGGTGTACCCTCTTGTGGCAAAATAAAAACTACCTAATCCAAATATTCCCTAGAAATCCAAGTCAGATTATCTCATAATCTGTTTTTTTCAGCTAACTAGTAGCATCTACTCCCTTGATTTGTTTGCATCTTGGTTTGTGAGTTATATTTTATGTTATATGATCTATCCTGACCATTGCATTTTAAATACATTCTTTCTCATATTGCCTTAGAACAAAGAGATACCACAAGATAAGGGTCACATGTATAAATGTGACAAATTAACCTTTAATTTCCTTGAATAGAGATGCTTTCATCACCAAGAACATTTTCAAATTATTGTAACTTTTCAATTTTAATAGTATATTGGAATTTCTGGTTGAAAAACTTAAGAGTCTCATTTTCATGTGGGTGAGTATGTTTATAGACCATTGAAACTGTCTTTCTACCCTGTAAGCATATCGAAATTTATATATTTAAAGTTGACTCTTAATTCACCTCAAAGGCTAGTCAACCTACATTGAAAATTTGTTGTAGCTAGAATTTGAGGATTATCTACTGGGTAATTTGAGTACTCATTTTAAAGTACTAGAAAAGTACTCCAAAATGCACAAAGCTGGAGTTCATCTTATACAATAAGTATATTACAAAATGTTGTATAAACTTAACTTTGGAAACATTAATTTTCTTGAAGTCATTAGAAACATCCTTATTTAAAGGAATCCCAAATCTGATTTATTCATTAATTCACTGCTTCCTTCCTCCCTCCCTTTTTTCCTTTACTTCCTTCATCTCCCATTCTTTCCTTTCTTTTTTTGTGTATCTTGGAAAGAAAATCAGGTTTTTAAAAAATCTTGAACTTAGTTATCTACTGCAATGCTTGGATAATGAAAACCATGCTAGAGGGCAATCTCTACCAATCCAGTGAAGAAGTATGTTTCCCTCCCCTGCCTGTCCCTGCCCTGCACGTCCCACGGGTGATGAAGGTGGCTAACTTAGTGGTTGCATTACTTTTCTTTAGGAGTTTACAGATCTTATCAAAATATTGCATTTCTTTTAAGCCCAGTAGGATAAGGCATGTTGCTTTGCCCCAAGGTTAGCATCTCAGTTGCAGCTTCAAGTTGACAGCACGATGCTGGAACAATCTTCTATGGATAAGGTATGCCTTAAAGGAAACATCTAAATAAAGTAATTCCTCATTGTTATTGGAATAAAAGATCACAGTCTGTTTTAAAAATATAAATAGTTTATCTCCTTTGTATTATAAGAAAATATTGACCTCATTCCTGAATTTACATAAGACCTTTAGTTGAATTTGATAAGGCATCTAAAAAAGCATATGACACCAGCACAGTAAAATAGAATAAAGCCCAAAAGCAATGAAGCTATTGAAATTGAATGCTTCCAAGATAAACAAAAGATGAAAAAGTAATATTTCTTGCCAGATGAAGAGATTGGTCTTCTTATTGTAATGTTCAGGCAAATGAAAACAAGGAATAATCTTGTTAGAATTCAAGCTGTAGAATAACAATAAGATAAATTTCATAATTTGAAATGATATTATACTTTAAATATGTCATAAAATGATTTACATTACCCCAAAAGGATGTCCCTAATAAAGTAACAAATGCTGTACATTAGACATTTACATTTCTCTTTCCTAGTAATAAATTATAAAATGTCTGAACATTCTCTGTGTTTTTTATAGCCGCACACATTACTTTAATCTTATTAATAAATCTGACTATTAAATTTGTCTTAGAAATGTGATTTGTATTAATTGTATAAAAATTTAAAGGTAATACATTAAATGACAGGTTAATCTGGGTGAATGTATTATAATATCCTATGTATTTCAAACAGAAAGTGCATTATAAAAGCATGGTACAAAAGTTTAGCTGCACAGCCATTTAAAAAAAAAAAACTGGGTTTATTTCTTTTGGTTTCCAGGCATTTAATATTATATACATTCAAGTTCACATAATTTGAGTCACTTATTTGCAGGCTGAACTTGCAGTAATATGTGAAATAGGATTGTTTTGTTATATCTGATGTTTTATGTGAAAATGATTATTCTAATAAGACTTGGGTCCAAATAAAAATGATCTAACTCCATCTTTCGTTCTTGTGCCTGGAATTTTGCAGGTACCAAGTTCTTAAATGTTCCTTTAAACATTGTTATATTTATATTTCACTATACAAAAACAATATCTGTACAAGTTTATATGTAAAACAAGTTTTTGAAAATTGGGCCATATTTTAAATTCAGGAAAGATGTTCCTGTTTTAATCAGTAGTTGTTCAGCTTATCAAGCTATTAAAACAACTAGATATTCTAATTCTTTTTGAGAAACGTATGAAAGAGCAGAAATTTCACAATTTATATGAAGAACACATTTTAATTGAGAAATAGATCATCTGTTAGCTGCATATTTTGTCTTATGACTTGGAAAAGTGCTATTATTTTCCATCGCAGACACTACTATAATCTAGCCACTGGTTTTTCATAGACCCATCCATCAAGAACAATAGGTTTGAAGAAACTTTATGGTGGTGATTCCTGTAAACTCAAATAGATACCTTCTAAGTTTGTGCTTTCCAAAATAGTAGCCAGTAGGCACAGATGGCTTCTTAACATTAAAAACTGTTAAAAGTGACTAGATTGAATTGCAAAGTGATGAATTTCAAGGACTTAGTATAAAAACATTTTTAAAAACCTTATTAATTTTTATATTAACTCCACATTAATATGAGAATATTTAGGACTAAAAATATTATTAGAATTCATTCCACCTGTTCCATATTACTTTTTTGAATGTAGATACTAGAATATTTGACATTTGAAATTATATATATGGCTCTCATTTGTTCTCACATTATTATTTCTGTAGGGTAGTCTTAGTTTAGATACTTGCAGTCTATATTATAAATTAATATAACAAAACAAATATCTTTTCTTTAAAGTATATCTCTCACCCTGCACAAAACTCAACTCAAAGTGGATCAAACACCTAGGAATTAGACCAAAAACTGTGCACATACTAGAAGAAAATGTATGCCTATTGCTTCAACATTTTGGCTCAGAAACTGACTTCCCAAACAAGACTCCTAAAGCACAGGATATAAAATAAAAAATCAATAAATGAGATGGCATCAAACTAAAAAGCTTCTTCACAAAAAATGAAACAATCAAGAGCATGAAGAGAGAGCCTACAGAATGGGAGAAAATCTTTGCCACCTGCACCTCAGAGGGGTCATTAATTTCCATGATATATGAAGAACTCAATAAACTTAACACCCTTCCGAAAGTAATCCAATCAAAAAATGGGCAAAGAAACTGAGCAGACACATCTCAATAGAAGAAATATGAATGGTCAACTAATATATGAAAAACTGTTTAACATTTCTAGCAATTAGAGAATTGCAACTTAAAACTATTAGTGAGATTTTATCTCATTCCAGTCAGAATGGTAATAATAAAGAATATAAGTAACAATAAATGTTGGCAAGGATGTAAAGAAAAAGATATATTCATACATCATTAGTGGGACTGTAAAATGGTGCAAACTCCTCTGGAGAGCAGTATGAAGATTCCTCAAAAAACTAGGAGTGGAACCACCATATGGTCCAGCTATCCTACTCTTTGGTGTATATCTAAAGGACTTAAAATCATCATACTATGGAGATATAGCCACATCAGTGTTTATAGCAGCTGAATTCGCAATAGCTAAGCTATGGCAGCAACCAAAGGATAAAGAAAATGTGGTATGTATACATACACAATGGAATGTTATTCAGCCATAAAGAAGAATGAAATTATGGCATTAGCCTGTAAATGGATGGATCCAGAGACTGTCATGCTAAGTGAAATAAGCCAATCCAAAGGTCAAATATTTTCACCTACCCACAACAAGTGGGGGAGGGAAAGAATAAAATTTCTGTGGATTGGACAAAGGGAATAAAGGGAAGGAAGAATGGATAGGAATAGGAAAGAGAGTGATATGAATCGGACATAAATTCCCTGTGTATATATATATGAATACACCATCAATCATGTACATCTAGAAGAATGGGGTCCTAGTTAGAATAAGATATATTTCATGCTTGTATAACTATGTCAAAATGTATTCTATTGTCATGTATGACTAAACAGAACCAATGAAAAAGAGACACTTTAAAGCTGTATACATTTAAAGTACATCATTAGTATCTGTGAAACAATATTAGGAGTATTATATCATGATCATTACCTTTTTACTCTATAACATAGATACCTTGAAAACAAATATTTCAGTGCCTCAGGCTTTACTTATATGCTGTATTATTATGTGATAATTCAGTGATATTTGAATTCTTACTTTAAAAATTTAGAATACATTATGCTAAAAATTAATATTTCTTTCAGCGTTGTTTATATTGATGTGTTTAGCATCATGTAGTTCAGGGATTTTTCTGAAAACAGAATGAACTAAGATCAATTCATATGTATCAGACAGTGTCTTCATGTTTACTGATTTCTTTAACTGGATTTTCAGAAATTAGAAACAATAAAATAATTTTTAAAAGTGTAAGCACCAGTGCCTGAGGGATATAAGTTGAGATGGGTTCTGCTAGGAAGAGGAGACCAGGTCTTGGAGACTCATGTCAACAAACTCATGTCAACAGGGAGGAGATCATTGCTATCATAAGCCACAGAGGCCCTCTACTAGAGAAGGTCAGTCCAGGGTCCACTAGAGAGCAATGTTCAGGACCCAGAACACAGAGCTTCTATCAAAGATCATTTGTTAGAAAGTCTAACCATTGATCTGTTCAATTTAATATTGGTTTTGGGGTACCAATACAAGGAATATAAGAGTCAAAAGGAAAAAAACAAAAACAAAAAAATAGACATTTATTTTAGCAAGCAAGTTATTCCTGAAATGAAACATAGATTATGATAATAAATAAGCAGGTTTAAAAGCATGACTTAGACAAATCAAATACAATAAGCATATTACCTGAAATGAACCAAGTATCAGAAGACAAGTAGCACATGATGAAATCTTTAAAAATAATAATAATCATCTCATCAAAATTGAGAGTAGAATAGTTTCTATCAGAGGTTTCCAAGAGTAGACGGGAGGGAGAGATGGGAAAAAATGGATTAATTGGTACTAAATTATAGTTAGGCAGAAGAGATAGTTTCTGGAGTTCTAGTGCACAGATATGTGACTTTAGATAACAAGGAGGAACTGTGTATTTCAAAAAATTTAGAAGAAAGGATTTTAAATGTTTTCACCATAAAGAAATGATAAATGTCTGAAAAGCTAGCTGTTCACTCTGATTAGAAAATTATGCAATATATACATGTGTCAAATATCAAGTGGGATCTCATATGTGTACAAATTTTAATATATCCATAAAATGAACACATATTATCAAATAAAATTTAAAAGCCTTATAGAATAACTCCATTTTGGATGCTTTGACTCTTTAGTTTCATGGATAAGTATTCTCCTATGCTAGTAGTTTTCAGCATTACTTGACCATAAGCAGCAGCAATACCCTTATATCATAAATATCACAGCATATATGCAGTTTACCTAACCAAAGTACAGCTTTGATGTTTTCTATTTCATTTACTTTCTAGCCATGATCCATTAAATAGACTTCAAAACCCGTGAATTAAGAACATACCTTTAATTAGAAAAAAAAATTCCCTGTAGATATCAGACAGCAGGAGTCTCTGAAAGCTTGAAGATACAGCAGCAAAGGATTAAAAAGAAAATAGAAAACTTGGCTCTCTGGGCTCCAGATACGCTGGACACTGAAAAGCAGAGAAATCAGTAGGCTCTGAGCAACAAATAACCATCATTAGAGTTGAATTGATGAAAATGCGGACATCCACTGCTCTAGTAAAATTTCCCCCATATAGTTGCAAGAGCCCTAATTAGATGCCAGATTAGGCAATATTCAGCCTCCTAGAATCAGAAAATGAGTTGCAAAAACATTCCTCACAAATAATTGAATTTTTTAAAGAAAAAAATAGAATATCATCAGCTAAAATGAATGATAGCATATATAACTTAGGGTATTCTGGTGTTATTAAAGCACATGGACAAATAACTTCAATTAAAATGAGAGCAAACAAACAATACTGGATGATGTGTTATTTGGTCCTAGGTGACTGGATTGAATGATTTCTCTCCCTATCTTTTCAATCAGTTTATCTCCCAGGGAATATGGTCATTTACAATTTCCATTTCTCTTAGAGATGTAATTCCCCCTCTTTTCCTGGTTTCCCTGCTTTCCTCCTATTAGAGAAAAGGCTTTGTTTCTTTCCAGTTGTAGTATACATTCTACTTTGCAAAATTGGAATGGTAGGTGCACATTGCTCTTGCATTGTTCGGGCCATTTTTTATTTCTATTGTTTATTTCTCTAGCAACCCTTTCTTTGCTTCCACTGTTAGCTATTGGCAGAAAGCTTGAACATTTCCTCTTGTGGGTTTGTTCCTGAAGGGACCTTTCCTTTTACAGTTAATCCCTGGTGCTGAAACACAAACCTTTCTCTTCACTTTTGATGTTAGTTCTTTGCTAAATCATTTCCCTCTGTCCCTGAGACACCTAAACTGTAGTACATGAGTTGAAATTTAAAGGGCAACCTTTATCACTGCTCGAGTATGCCTCCTGATTTCTGCTTTAATTTTGGGGAAGCAGTTTTAGCTGTGAACATCAATCCAATAGAATCCTGAGCAATTTAAATAAAGCCTTTGCATATCTTGTGAAGGAGAGGGGTAAACAGTGAGCTCTCAACACATCCCAGAACCAGCAGATAAGGGCAGGGGTTTAGGGTTGAGGTGACAGTATCACCTTTAGCTCTCTGTTGACAGAGAATTTAAGATCACAAGTAAAATCAAGTGTTCATCTTTGCAAAAGAATTCAAAAGGTGTATACCGGGGATGTAAAATGATGGTAAACTATTCTATATATGAAGTGTGTGTGTGTGTGTGTGTGTGTGTGTGTAAGAGGGGGGAGGAGGGAGAGAATATGGCTATACCTATTTATACAAGATACTTTACATATTGACCTCTATACACAGTTACACACTCAAACATGATTTTTTCATGTTTTGTATTTTTCAGTCTTTAATAAGTGGCCAGCATTTTAAGACACCAAAAATATTACAATCACTCTGTCCATGATGTCTAAAAGACACATGTGTGATCTAGATCCTTTTCTTTTCTTTTTTTCAAATATGTTTAAGCCACCCAAATGATTAAAATGTTTTTACCTTTATGTTCTTGCTAGGGAATGATTGACATTGGAAAAACTAGACTAAAGAAATCAAATATGGGGAGAGGGCTCTGATAAATAGACTTAAGAATACAAACTATATTTAATCTGGCTTTCCCAATTTTACTATGTATTTAAAAAGAAGAATGAAAAATAAAACTAAAACCAAAATTTGAATTCCTGTTGTAAATATAGACAGTTGTTTTCAATCTTTTGTCAGCATCATCGGTGTTGTACAAATTGCAAAATAGGATTGTTTTGTTTTCTTTGATATTTGATGACTGCCCTTGATGAAATGTGTTCAGAAAAATAAATTTGGTATATAACACAAAAATACAGAACCGCATAGATTGCTGGAGCGTGGAATAAAATAGCTCAACTTTCTTTAAAAGGATAGTTGTCAAAACTCTGTTTCTATGTGCCTGTTTCTCCTCTAAAAAGGCATGTGCAAGTTCTTTCTAGAAGCCTGTCAGCATGGAGTGTGGTCCTGGGTTCACATCATAACATTCTCTCTAAGGGAGGGTAAAAATGTATCTGAGTTTCAGAACACACAAATCTCATGAGTCTACAAGACTCAGGGAGATGAGAGGCAGGCGATTGGGGAGGACCATTTGGGTTGTTTTGTCACAGGGAGTGCAGCTTTTCTGTTTTGTTGCTTTGTCTAGCCAAAAGGTGAAGATTTGGAGTGTCATTCCAGTATTTCAGAGAGCAGCTTTCACAGAGTTCTCCTACAGATTTTGTAACTTGAGCACATGTAGGTAGAACAGAACTGAATCAAAGTTGATGACCTTGAGTGTTGAACTTGGTCCTCAAGTCCATTTCAGCTTTAAGGTTTTTCACCTGTAAATAAGTGGAAGGGCAAGGTTAGAATTACCCCATACCTTCTCCACAGCATCCCCTGCTGGTTTGGAGTTTTTGTAGAATGTCATTCATTTGTTTGGGAGGCCTCAGGTGCCTATATCTTACATATTCATCCTCCCTAAATAGTCGATATATTTAATATAGCAATGCGTTCTCTTTCTTCCAAGACTAGAGACAACTGTACTACCTAAATGTTCTATGCTAATACTTTGCATATGCTAATATACTGTTTTCTTCATGTTATGTTTTTGAAAAAGAACATCTATCAAAGAGATATATTTGTCAGAGCATGTGTTTACAAATCCCGTGGTAGCAAGTGAAATTTTTTTCTGCGTAGTTAATTCAGCCATCTCAGTCACTTTTAATCAATCCCCTAATCATGTTTTCAAAAGCCAGTTCAGTATATTGTTCATGACGACAAATATATCTGTTGTCATTCTTGGTGTGAGTGTGTGTGTAATAATGTAGTGTTAATGTGCACTTTTTTGTTTAATATAATCATGGAATAATGCTAAAATAATGACTACTAAGAACAGGCAAAATGAGATTCTTAATTGCTGATTAAATTCCTCTTGTATTTTCTTTAAGAAAATGTTGTTTCATTTGGCATTATTTTTACAAATTCAACTACATTAAATTTATGAAAAAATATAACCATCATGCAAAGAAAATCTTTCAGTAAACTATCACTTAAGTCAAATGCTGCTTTTACTGAAATTTCTCAGCCCTAATTCAGAAAGTTGAATCCTCAATCCTTCCTTGAATCTTTTTTACCTCATTCTCTCCTGATAGCAATAGGACAGTCTTTGCCTGGGGGCTGGAGTTTTGATTAGTCTTAGAATTATAGCATGTGGAGATAATGTACTTTTTCAGGTTTCCTCAAGAGATAAGCTAGACTATTTAAAAATCCTTTGTTATGTGATTTTCAGTAATAATGAATAATTTAGGATTATTATGTATTGTTTAAAGAATTACTTTACTATCATGCTTCTAAAGTTAGGATAGTGAATGTCAATCTGGATGACAAAGTACAAAGAATTGTCACATAAAATCTGAACGGGGTGAACCATTGGTAATCCAGTGTTGCAGAACTCAAGCACTGGCATTGATCAGACTTTTCCATTAGAATTCAAGAGTTGCCTTGAGACTCTCAGAGCTGCGTTTTAAGTCTTTCCAGTTCTTAAACCACACAGGTTTGGCTGATTTAATAAGTCTTGAACAATCAGCTTCAGCTCACTGTCTCTCAGTATCCTCATCTGTAAAATAAGAATATTAAAATTGGGTTAAATCAGTCAGGCATGGTGGCCCAGGCCTGCAATCCCAGCAGTTTGGGAGGCTGAGGCAGGAGGCTCGCTATTTTAAAGCCAGCCTCAGCAACGATTAGGCTCTAAGCAATTCAGTGAGATCCTGCCTCAAAAAAAAAAAAAAAAAAAATAGGGCTGGGAATGTGGTTTAGCGGTCAAGTGCCCCTGAATTCAATCCCTAGTACCTCCCCCTAAAAATTAGGTTAAGTCATATAAAATTGCAGTTACATATATTGGTAAAATATAGTAAAAAACAGATAATTTCTTATGATCTTCCCTAATAGAGCCTATTACATAAGGCTTGTGAGAAAATTTAAAAAGATAATACATGTAAACTTTTAACATGATGCTTAATATGCTAGAATAAGCTTTTATAACTTCTACAAATTTTATAAATTTGAGTTACTATTCTTACTGTTACTCTAATAAGACAAGAACTATTTGGCAAACAAGAAAGCAAAAGAAATGTGTTCAAAGCATTAAGATCCAGCAGACCAAGTAATTTAGAAACAAATGTTGTTGTCTTCAATTTCTCAGGTAAGAATAATGAGTCCTTATTCGCATTTGTGAAAAGATGTTGCACATTATACTTAACTTGGGATATGTTCAATGCAACCATCTTTCAAGAAATCAACTTCCCAATTTTTTGATACTGTATTTAGTTCACATTGTCAAGATTCTAAGTATGTGGCTTTTAGAATAGAGGACACAGAAACCAATCCACAAAACTACAACTATCTTATATTTGATAAAGGGGCTAAAAGCATGCAATGGAGGAAGGATAGCATCTTCAACAAATGGTGCTGGGAAAACTGGAAATCCATATGCAACAAAATGAAACTGAATCCCTTTCTCTCGCCATGCACAAAAGTTAATTCAAAATGGATCAAGGAGCTTGATATCAAATCAGAGACACGCCGTCTGACAGAAGAAAAAGTTGGCTACGATCTACATACTGTGGGGTCAGGCTCCAAATTCCTCAATAGGACACCCTTAGCACAAAAGTTAATAACTAGAATCAACAAATGGGACTTACTCAAACTAAAAAGTTTTTTCTCAGCAAAAGAAACAATAAGAGAGGTAAATAGAGAGCCTACATCCTGGGAACAAATCTTTACTCCTCACACTTCAGATACAGCCCTAATATCCAGAGTATACAAAGAACTCAAAAAATTAGACAATAAGAGAACAAACAACCCAATCAACAAATGGGCCAAGGACCTGAACAGACACTTCTCAGAGGAGGACATACAATCAATCAACAAGTACATGAAAAAATGCTCACCATCTCTAGCAGTCAGAGAAATGCAAATCAAAACCACCCTAAGATACCATCTCACTCCAGTTAGATTGGCAGCCATTATGAAGTCAAACAACAACAAGTGCTGGCGAGCATGTGGGGAAAAGGGTACACTTGTACATTGCTGGTGGGACTGCAGATTGGTGCAGCCAATTTGGAAAGCAGTATGGAGATTTCTTGGAAAGCTGGGAATGGAGCCACCATTTGACCCAGCTATTCCCCTTCTCGGTCTATTCCCTAAAGACCTAAAAAGAGCATGCTACAGGGACACTGCTACATCGATGTTCATAGCAGCACAATTCACAATAGCAAGACTGTGGAACCAACCTAGATGCCCTTCAATAGACGAATGGATTAAAAAAAATGTGGCATTTATACACAATGGAGTATTACTCTGCATTAAAAAATGACAAAATCATAGAATTTACAGGGAAATGGATGGCATTAGAGCAGATTATGCTAAGTGAAGCTAGCCAATCCCTAAAAAACAAATGGCAAATGTCTTCTTTGATATAAGGAGAGTAACTAAGAACAGAGTAGGGTCGAAGAGCATGAGAAGAAGATTAACATTAAACAGGGATGAGAGGTGGGAGGGAAAGGGAGAGAGAAGGGAAATTGCATGGAAATGGAAGGAGACCCTCAGAGTTATACAAAAGTACATACAAGAGGAAGTGAGGGGAAAGGGAAAAATAATACAAGGGGGACAAATGAATGTCAGTAGAGGGGGCAGAGAGAGAAGAGGGGAGGGGAGGGGAGGGGAGGGGGGATAGTAGAGGATAGGAAAGGAAGCAGAACACAACAGACACTAGTATGGCAATATGTAAATCAATGATGTGTAACTGATGTGATTCTGCAATCTGTATATGGGGTAAAAATGGGAGCTCATAACCCACTTGAATCAAAGTGTGAAATATGATATATCAAGAACTATGTAATGTTTTGAACAGCCAACAATAAAAAATTAAAAAAAAACAATAAATTATAACATATGGGCAGCTATTTTACTGGAGCTATTTTCTTCTATAATGTTTGAGACCCTAAACTAAGAGAACTACAGAAGAGAATTCAAACTCAATACATTGGAAATATGAATAGACTTTTGGGGAAACGAATATCACAGTGGCAAATTTCCCCAATTGATTGTAGAAGTATAATTTATGTAATGAGCTAACCAGAATGAATGCAGAGAATATTTAGACCTTGAGAACATGAATTTGATTATTGTGAAAAGCAGAGGAGTAGCAGATATATTTGGACAATATCTCCCTTATTCTGCTCCATGAAGACCTGTCTCGGTGTGGTAGAAATGTTAAATATTCTTAATTGTTTCATATATTTATGAAGGCTTATCTGGCCACATATGAATAAGCATGCCAACTTACAAATATGTCAATCATTATATAGACCCACAATTACATCCCCCCAAATATTTATAGAACAAACATTTAAAGGGCTAAAGCTATTAGAGTTATATAGAAATAAAGGAATAAAGCACTTGAAAGAGAAACTAAAATGGAAGCCAAGCATCTGTTAAGGGATTAACACTTACATTTCTTTATGTAAAAGGAAAGAAAAAGAGGAGATCCATCAGTATATAAGTTTGTTGATTTGTTTATAAGCAACTTGACAGCTAGTGATTTCTGTGTTCACAGTAGACAATAAGGATGGAACATCATTTAAGTGTGAGTCAAAAATCTGGGGTAGTCAAAAAGAGGATAATGTTTGAAATACTCATGTTGGGAAGTGAGTTTAATTAAAAAACAATTGCTGGTTAGTGTTAGGGCTCATTTGGGATATAAGGCAATGAAGCTGGAGTGTATAATTTTCTGCAGTTCTCTTCAGCTTGTCAGAAAGGAGCATGAAGGAAGCAGATGGTAGTGTTCACCTGGCACATTGAATCCCAGGATGAGAGAACAAAAGGAGAGGAAAGAAGTACCATAGCTGAGAAGATCGTTATATTAATGGATTTTTGCCTACAAGTTAGAAAAGTGAAGATAAGAGAAAAGTGAGGGAAGCTAAAAACTCTGTGGGCTCAATACCCTGAGGACCAGAATGTTGAAAGTAGAATGTTTATTTGAATGAGGAAGAGAGAAGGATAGGGGACTGTGGCGCTACAGATTTGGAGACAGTGCAGGTTCTGATGGTGATGAAGTCCTGGTTCAAGATCCTAAGGGTCTAGAGAATTGAGTGGATCAGCCCAATTACTGATGAAGACTCTAGTACTGGCTAGAATTTGTATGGATGAGGAATATTGGTCCCAGAGCTAAACTGATTTGTAAATCAAGAGGAATAACCAAGAGATGAATATAAGTAGCTCCGAAGAAGTAGGAAAGGCAGAATATTAAGTTTTATGAGAGACAGGAAAAATCAAAAAAGATCTGGAAACTGAAATAGGTGGGAGGGGAGGGGTGCAGGTACAGAAGAGAATTCAAACTCAATACATTGATTTCTGTTTTCACAGTAGACAATAAGGATGGAACATATAAGCATGAGTCAAAAAGCTGGGGTAGTCAAAAAGAGGGGGGGTCAATAGCACAGTTTCTCCTCTTCTTGATCTGGGACTAGTTGATATTTTTAGGTAATAGACAGGTGAGAACAGTGGGAAAATGAGGTTAAGAGAATGATTCTATAAACTGGGCTCACTGAGGACCCCCCACATGCTTTCTTTTTTCAAAAAGTAATTTACCACAGCCTGCTTAACCTAAGTGGAGAGAATATGTCACATTCCTCAGCAAAGTACCTATTATCAGCAAGGAAATGCAGGTAGGAAATAATATTGATAACAGGAACCCAAGTTACTTTGAAGGGAGAGACATTTGTGACCCTTTGTACAGACAAGATTCTGGAAGATAAGGATAATTCCTCCTAATCATAAAACCTGTAAAAGTGATTAAGAATCCAATTAGAACCAGTCAGCATGGGCCAAGGTGACATAGAGTTGTCATGGCAATGGGGACTTGAAAGTCTGATGTCACCCTGCTGTCAGTCAAAAGTCTAGAGGTGGACCTGCATGGGACTCTCTGGAAACTTCC
The DNA here is from genome assembly GCF_047511675.1 of Marmota flaviventris. Taxonomy (NCBI): domain Eukaryota; kingdom Metazoa; phylum Chordata; class Mammalia; order Rodentia; family Sciuridae; genus Marmota; species Marmota flaviventris. The sequence goes on along the minus strand of NC_092500.1, from coordinate 74,443,130 downwards.
CTGTGACACCCCAATAAAACTGGAGTGCAGGAGAGGCACCCTGAGAGGCCCATTCTTTCCCTTTAAAGTGTCCCTTTTCCTATCCCTTCAATAAATTCACTTCTGTTATTCTGAGAGACATGTCTGAAATCTTTCTGTCTTGACCACAAAAATCAGGGTTTTTTTATTTGTTCTAAATAGTTATACATGATAGCAGAACGCATTTTGATTCATTGTACACAAATGGAGCAAAGTTCTTCATTTCTCTGGTTGTACATGATACAGAGTCACACCATATGTGCAGTCATACATGTACCTAGGGTAATGATGTCCATCATATTCTACCTTCTTTCCTGCCTCCCTGCCCCTTCCTTCTCCTCCTTCCCTTTGCCCAGTCACAGTTTCTCCATTCTCCCTCTGCCACACACACACACACCCCATTATGGATCAGCATCCACTTATCTGAGAGAACATTTGTCCTTTGGTTTTTGGGGATTGGCATGATATTCTCCAGCTCCATCCATTTACCTGCACATGTCATAATTTTATTCTCTTTTATTGCTGATTAATATTCCATTGTGTATATGTACCATAGCTTCTTTATCTATTCATCTATTGAAGGGCATCTAGGTTGGTTCCACAAGAATTGGGGTTTGAAGGAAAGTCTTTGGGTTGCCTCAGTTTCCTGGAAGGCCCCAGCTCTGTAGCAGCATCAACAGGCTGGAGTTCTGAGAGAGTCTTAAGGATTATGCTACAGGCAGTGTGTGGAGAGGCAGTTCACACTTCTTTCTTGGCAGCCACATGCTCCGGTACAGCAGCTTCTCACTACCCCTCACTCCCATCTTGAACCCACCTAGAGTCCTGACAGAACCTCTGCTCTGCACAATGGTGGACCCTGCATGAATGGAAAGAGCTGGACTCCTTGATGGGCGGTCTCACAACTGGTTCTGCCACAGAGCTTGGCCTATTGCCTGCCTGTTGGATTCTGATTTCCAGCCTCCAGGTCTGCCTCCTGCCTAGCCTTCAGCTGATGCAGGTCTTAGACCCTCCATCATTCTGCCTTCACTCCGTCCTCCAAGGCAAATCCCCAGAATGGTTTGCGATTTGACAAAAAGATAAAACAATTGTGGAATAACTTATTATGTTTTCTACTTAAAGCATCTCACCAGAAAATCTCTCCATTTCTTACAGACATCAGCGTTAACTCTTTGCAAGCCCTTCTTGGGCAGAGCGATGTGAAGGCAAAACAAGTGATCATTTGTGTGATTTGTTCTATTTTATTTTGTTTTGAGCTGAGCTATCAGGGTTCTCAAAGAATCTTTGTTGAATCAACTAGGAGTCCTTTCATGCCAAGTTATCTTTGCATGATACACACACTGAGAATTGGAACAATTAAATATCCCACAACCTTTGGCCAAAGTGAAATTTCCCTATCTTTCTAATTCCACTGGGCTTTCAAGTCACTGACAGGGACACTTATTACTAGCTGCCTATCTACCACCCTCCTGGCAGTCGTTTTTGTGATTGTTTTCATTTATGCACACCTCTTTGGGCAAAGGCCATGCTTTTCTCTATAAACCTTTGGCTCTTAATTAGCATTTGAATCCCTCTGATCCTGTAATATGTTCTTTTTTGCTAGCATCTCACCAATCCCAGTCCATCCCAATGGAATCATTCATAGACCATCTTGCTGCTGCCTTTCATTGTTCTCACATCCCTGGGGTGTTCTTGTTTTGTTTTGTTTTTCTTGAATTCCAAGGGTCCTTCTTTGGTGGCAGTATTCAGTGTGGGACATTATTGAAAAGTTTTTTAAAAAAAATTGAATAGAGGAAGAAAGAAAGAAGCCAAATTTATGATTCTTGTTCTAAATGCAGATGGCACTGATTAGTTTGCTGAGGTCCTTCTCTGAAATAAGCTAGGCACCAGAGAACCCTCTTATCTCAAAATCAGCCTTCCTGCCAGAAGTGATGGCTGGGACAATGCAGATGGCTCTCAAGTAGAAGCTTCTCTCAGAACCCAGTCCTTATCTCGGCTTTGACTGGCAAAGGCTGTCATTCATGCTGTCATTCACAGTGGGTACACAATGGATCATGTCTGACTTGCACATCATAGATAACTAGGCTAACCGGGGCTGAATTTAATTCCTTAGTTAAAAAAAAAGAGGAGAAGAGATAAATCATTGATTATAGAATATCTGATTTTTCTTTAATTCACTTGTCACTGAAACCGTAACCTTGTGTTCTAGATTGGAGAAATTTGTCAGCATCACTAATAGAAACTGCCATTTTAATAAGATTTTTTTTTCAAACTAACATCTATTTAAAAGTCAGAATAAAATATAGGTGAATCTTTCAACTCTACCTGTGCCAATCTTTTCTTGAAAAACAGGAAGGTGATTTTGATGTGCTTTGGAATTCTTAACCTAATATTTTAAAGAAAAATGGGCACGAATGATCACGACAGACAATTCTTGAGGAAAAAAATATAGTTAAGTGAACTTGAAAATATAAATCTATTAAAAATAAAGATCTTTTGTGTGAAAGACCACTGTTTATACTATAATTGTGACAGCAGAGGATTATTTAAACATCTCTAACAGCTTTGTATGTGGACAAAAAAGATGTTTGAAACAGTGTCATCAAGGGTGCTATTTGCCTCTTCCCCACCATTTTATGTTGTTTACGTCACAAATGTTGTACTCCTCCTAATGTATTAAAATAATGGGATAGAAAGAGCAATAATTCTTAGCAAGGTTAATTATTGAGTTCTTGAACAGCCTATTAATGATGTCAGGCCTGATTTGTTTTGCTGTTGAAGGAAGGTATTGAAGATTTTAAGATATGCAAATATTCCTTAGTATATAATAAAACAAATTTATAATGTTTGTCCAGGATATTAGTTTTTTCACTGGGTTATGACACTGAGAATGAAGAGGCTAATATTACTTTATGGATCTTTGCTCAGTGGTAGGAAAATAGCCACTACATCCAGGAAAACACATGGAGTTAATGTGCCTAAGATGTATACTTACAAATTTTACAGGGCAGGAAACAATGAAATGTGACTCTCCGTGTACTAATCAAACCAATGTAGTAACTCCATGTGGGTATCTAATTTCTAATCATATTTTAATACTTTTACTCTAATGGCATGGTTCTCTTTTTTTTCTTTGTTTTGTTGTTGTTGTTGCACAGAATTTTAACTAAAGAAATGGCAGTGTGTGGTTTATTAAAATGTTAACTGAAATAGAGTTCCTTTCAGGAATAGCATTGTGGGTTGCATAACAACTACTACTGTAGAGAAGGCATATGGGGGGGAAATGGTATCTCTTTTAGAGATAATCATAGTTCTTTAAAGGTTTGTAAATCTGCATGCAAATTGAGGAAATATTCCTCCTCCTCAAATAATTGTCATTCAAAAGTATTCACTGCATACCTATGCAAAGACTCAATCCATGGTTCTTCCTATTCAACCAATAGGGCCAATATTATGCCTACTCCTACAAAGTATTCCATGGAGTAATGTATATATCCCCTAAGAATGTATATATCCCCTGAATCATCTTGTCTTGTGAGACATAAAGAGAAGGAAGAAAGAGGAACTGATAAATAGAAGCTTTGGGATGGGAGAATAATGCTCTGCTCTTGTAGTGGACACTAGAAGTCACTGGCCAGCTCAAGGTTTAACTACCCTTCAATCAGATGTCTACCACTGGTCCAATCAGTGCCCCCCTCCATGTGAAGACCAGACTGGTCCTTCTCAGAGTACAGTACTATGTATAGGGAAGTTAATAAGGAAATCTGAACATGATCACCATATGACAGATGTGTCTAGAACATTCTCTCCCTATACATACGCAATCTGATTCTGAAGAAATTGAGAATTCCTAAGTTTGTGTGCACTTCTTTACTAGAGAAATGAATCTGTTGCTCTTCTTCTCTATCCCGACAAGTCTTTCCAGGTTCTTAACCCATAAACACTTTCCAGGTCAGAGATACTTTATAAAAGAAGAAAAGCTTTATCACCAAAAAAGGGTTAAGTAATTGGATAGCTGAATGCAAAGTAGTGTGGAGCCTCTAGCCAAGTCCTAGCCATCAACAAAGTCGTGAACTGAGGCATGGCATGGAGTCTTCAGAGTCCCAGGAGTGTGCAGGCTAGAAGAGCGATGGCACCTTTCTACTGAATTTTGATCTTCTATCTTCTGGTCTTTGGGGAAAGACCAGAGAAGGTTCTTAGCCTTTCAGTATGTCATACAACAACCATCACTTGATCTCTGTTTATATAGTCCCCTTTCTTTGAGCCATTACTTTGTTTATAAAATGACCTTGACCCAGGGTTCAGTTTCCTTGTTCACCTACCAGGAAGAAAATGAAGCCATTCCTTGAAATCCAACAAAGGTGAACTGCCTTTGGTGCTAGTCCTGTCCTTGAATGGACTACACCAAGACAAGCACTTATGTGGATAACTTCAGAGAAGCTTCAGGATTCATTTTTTTCCTATGCACTGTCTTTATAATTTCTTGCTAAAATGGCCCAAGTTACTATATATAATTAGAACATGAATGAAGGGAATATTCCCTATAAACTTTTTCTTTTCGAAAATTTATCATGTCTAAATATGTGCCTAGAGAATTATAATTTTGTTGTTTAGAAAGAGTTGATATTTTTCTTGATCTTTTGTTTTAAATGTAATAAATAAGTTGCACTGTTATAATAAAATTTAACCTAGTCATATTGTGGATTAGTTAATTCATTAATTTGTCTAATATTCATCGAATACCAATAATTGCAGTTCTCATGGATCTCAAGATCAGTGAAGTTTGCAAGAAATGTTTGAAGATTGGCATTATGAATTTTTTAACAGATACCAGTGTTAAGTTAAAGCTCTTATGACCTTGTTTTTACCTTTTCAATAGTATTCAAACAGGGAAATTTTTTACCTTAACATAGGACCTAAATCTCTACTGCAGTGAAATTGGTCATTTTTTAAATGTAATGCTTGTTTCTGTGTAGTTTTTGATAATTTTTCATATGCAATGGGATTATAAATATCTATTTTACATAATTATAAATACAGGTATAATTTTTATTTGAAAATAAGGTCTGTTGTCCTGAAGCCTATGCAATTAAAATGCCATCAGTCACAATACATAAATCATCTTGTTTTCTTTGGATTGTGGTTATATAGTTTCTGTAAGCTTGTATGGACTGAGAAAAGGAAATCAGCCATATACATGGTTAGAAAATGACCATAACTAGGTTGGACCAATTCTAGTACCCCCCCAAAATAACACGCCTATTGATTACAGAAGTACAGCACTCTCCTTAGCATTATAACTATTCTTCTTGGTTAAAGAATGCTGGTAGGATTTGTGTTAGTTGTCTATCAATACATAACAGATTATTTATGCCAACCCTTAGCAACTTATTATCCCACACTGAACCTTAGGGTCAGGAATCCAGGTATAGTTATCTGGGTAACAGGTTCATTATGTTTCATGAAGTTGTTTGTAGTCAGGAGATAGAAAAAAAACTGTGGTTATCTGAAGGCCTAGTCTACTTTCTACCTCACTCATGTATCTTTGGTTAGGAAACATCAGTTTCTTCCTGACTTTTGGTTGGAGTTTTTGCCACATGTGCCTCTCCAGGTCTGCTTATGACATATATGGAAGCCGGCATCTTCCAGACTAAGTGACCTTAGAGAGAGAAGAGAGAACAACTAAAACAAAAGAGACAATGTTTTTATAAACTCATGACAGAGGCCACATAGCATCACTTGTACTATTTTCTGTTATTAACAGATATCCCTGGTATAATGTGCAAGGAGATTAAATAAACACAAATAATAAGAGATGGGGACCGTTAGTGGTCATATTGGAGGCTGGGATAAAAGACTTCTGATCTGATTCCCAGAAGTTTTCTGCAGAAATTCAAGCCAATTACTATTTTCTTTATGATAGTAATTACCCCCCCCCAAATTAAGATAGCTGAAAAAGCACATTCAATACTGTGTGTGTGTAAATGCGCATATATGTATATATATTTTTTGAAGTAAGTAGGCACACTTTTTGAGTTTTAACTGTAAAAAAAAATAAATTTAATATAATTTCTTCACTTGAACTAAATATAATACAAACTTATCAGTGATTTTTTTAGGAAAAGTTTACAATCTTGGCATATGTATGGGATTTTAATTTTTATTGCAAAGAGTATACATTTTTTAATGCTGAAACTACTTTAAAACAAAACTACACAACTTTGGTAAAAATATAGACCCAATTATTAACCCATCATCAGTTACTTCTTTATATCTCAATGAGATAAGACCGTGTTTCATAGTTGTTCAATTAACGTTTTCTTCAGATTTTTAAAAAATTAAACTATATCCATTCATGTAATGATATTAGGATTTATGATAGACTTATGTTACATAGATCTAAAATTTTGAAGTTTTAGAATTATTTCAGTCCTAAAACACCACAGTGAATATTATAAAGTTGTATTGTTCAGGTTTCTCCTCATTAACTGAGATGTTTTATATTTCTGTCATTATGCTAAAGCAGTTTCCCTCAGTTAGACTCTGTACTGCAGATGAAGGAAGCTGATTATATCATCCTGTGGTAGGAGAACAGCAGGCAGAGTTCAATGAGGCTTTTTATCTTAAATTATATTTTCAACTTGACCTCATTAAATTTTTTTCCTTCTGTTTGTCATTGTTGGGCTTACTATTTTTCCTATTTCCTTTCAGCCCCTTTCCCATATTTAAACTGTCCTTTAGAAATAACTCTTTCCTGTGCAGTTCATTATTTCTAACAGCAACAACATATTGAATGCCCTAGTGCATGAATTTCATTGTGCCTCCTGACCCATATTTAGACAACTTCAGGTACATTTCCTAGTTGCTGAATATTTTTTAGAAAATCATTAAATTTCAAAGCCACTTCCATGCTATGTTTATTTTCAAATTTATTTTTAAACATCTTTAGGATAAGTTGCTGTAGTCGACCAAATGAAAAAATTATTTTTCACTTAGATTTTGATTAAACAGAAAATAGGGAAAATGTTTGCCTTAGCATAGGACCTAAATCTCCATTGCACTGAAGCCAATCATTTTTAAATATAATGCTTGTTTCTGTGCAATTCTGTAACAATTTATTTTTCATTTATTACATATACAAGATGGATATAAACATATATTTTACATAATTTTAAATACAGGTATAATTTTGAGTTTAAATTAAGGTAAGTCATTTAAACTAAAGTGTAGCTTTTCAAACATCATTTTGAACAAAAAACCCTGACTGAAATGTAATCAGATGATCCAATGTTATTTGACACAAACACTGGAAAGACTAAAGGAACTCATAATGAATTAAAAGAAAAGGGCCATTAAACTGGAGAATCCCAACAATCAAGTAGAGACATTTCAGGCTCTTTAGGCATCATTGCTGGAATAAATACGTTATCACACTAAGCTTTTATGAAAAGCTGTTACATTTTTACCAACTTTAATCTGTTTCATTTTTGTGTTTAAAAGATGGGAGTTGCATTAAAATAAAAATTCCATTTGGGTTATTATCTCCCCAGCTGTCTTTACAGACCACAGGGATGGCCAGAGAATACTCTCATTATGTGCGTGGAGCAGTTAGTCAGTGATTGATGCTGTGTTAATGCACAGCACAGACGCCTTCCTTTTGTTACCAAATATTAGACAAATTAGTCCTTACCAATTCATAACCCCCCCCTCCTAGCTGGTGTGTCCTCCTATGCCCTCTTCTCACTTCCATCCCTACCCCCATACCTTCTGCTGGGCACCTGACTCCAGGATCATAGATTGTTAATATTGAAAACAACCTTTCCTGAGAGTGAATGGAGGAAGGAGGAGAAGGAGATGACAAGGGAGGGTACAGAAAACAGGCATTGGTTCTTAGTTAAATGATACACGCTGATTTTTAGTCATTTTCCAGGATACCTCAATGCAGTAATGACAAATGAATGTTTCCTTGTCACAATCCCAAATTAATTTTCCTCCCACTTTAATGTGAGGAACTATATAGTTTTTCAGTTGCTTAAAATTTACTTCTGCCAGGGTGAAGAGAGATGCATTATAAAAAAAAAAAATATTTAGACAGGTTTTTATCCACGAAGCCAACTGTGGGGATGCGAACACTTTTTTTCCTTTTGTCCAAAATGTTTGTTTTGGAATTCTTCATGGAACTTTTGTAATGATAGTCCAGATGTTAAAATTGAAAGGTAGACTTCTGAGTCGCTCAATGGCTTCCAGCTGGACTGTATACCATATATATTTATTTTGAAAGGGTATGCCCTTGATTATCAAGCGTTCTAAGAATATATGATTGCATATTTCTTATTAATGCCAATAATAGCTGGTATTTTTGACAATAGAATTTTTTATGTTTACTGGAAGATAGTCATCACTAAACCTTATGTGTTTTCTAATTTAATACTAAAATGGACACTTTGCAGTTGCATAGATAATGAAACTGAAGAACACAGTTTAAGTACCTGGCCCAGTGTTTACTAGTTTACAAATAGGTCTTGTGTCTGTCTTCTGAAAATATACAGAATTAATTACATTTTGTTTAGAAATCAAAACTAATTAAAATTGATTTTTGTTTTCAAATTTAATAATATCAGCCATCCCCAAAGATCTTTTAACATTCTAAGATTTAAGTTTGAATAGAATAAATACTGATATAGAGGTGTTGATATATTTAATTGATATTAATATAACCCATCTAATTAAGAACCTGAAGTACTGAATAATTCTTTTTAGTATACAAGTTGGTGTCATTTGGTATTTTGGCATATTACAGCAATCTAATGTTAGGACATGTTTTGTTCCCCCAAAGAAACACCATACCATTCTACATTCCCCAGATAATCTCCTTAGTAATGTACTTTTTGTCTCTGTACTTTTCTGGACATTTTTTATAAATGGAATCATATAGTATGTGGTAATTTTTGTCTGGTATTTTCCACTTAGTATGGAGTTTTTAAGGTGTATTATTTTTATTATTGTTATTATTATTATTATAGAACTTCATTGGTTTTATTGCTGAATAATATTCTATTGTATGTATACAGCAAATTTTGTTTAAACATTTACCAGTGGATAAACATGTCCAGTTGTTTTCCATCAGGGTTGTTAGAAATGATGCTGCTATAAACATGTTTGTTCACATTTTTATGTGTATATTAGCTTTCATTTCACTAGGAGTGGAATTACTAAATCATATGTAACTTCGTGTTTAGCCTTGAGAAACTACCCAATTGTGTTCCATAGCTGAATTGTCTTACATTCCCACCAGCAATGAATTAGGATACTAATTTATTCATATTGTCTCCACACTTGTGATTGTCTATCTTTTTTTTACCATAACCAGACTAATGAGTATGAAGTAATATCTCATGGAGGTTTTGATTTGCATTTCCCTAATGACCAATGATATTGAATATCGTTATTATGTGCTTACTATTTATGTATCTTCTTTTGAGAAATATCCATTCAAATTCTTAGCCCATTTTTAAATTGATTGGTCTTTTTACTGTTGAGATATAAGAATGCTTTTTATGTTTTGGGTACAAATCCTTTATCATATGTATTCTTTCGCAAATGTCTTCTCTTATTCTATAGGTTGCCTTTTACCTTCTTGATTGATAGTATTTTTGGCTGCACATAATTTTTAAATTTTGATGTAAGAAAATATTTGCCAGCGACTGTCACATATTCACAATGTTTTCCTAGAATCTAATACTAAATCTGCACTTAAGGAATTTTGCCTAATAAAGAGTAACACATGACATGACATAAATATAAAATATAAAATTGTTATGTAAAATGTGACAAAGAGCCACTTGGAATTTGCTGACCATGTATCTTGGGATTTGAGAAATAAGATTACTTGTGGTTGTGGGAAGTGATATTATTCATATTTGTTTTGAAGTAAAAATCAAGGTGAAATGCGGGCAGATTTTCCCTGCTCTAATAAAGATTAGGGAAACTATTGATTGGTCCACTTGTACTTTGGCTTCTGGAGTACAGTACTTCTGATCTGGACTACTTTTGCTATTCTAAAAGTGCATGTAGTTGAGCTCTGGGAAAGTCTGAAATCCTTACAGGCAGATAAGGATTACTACTGAGTCAAAATAATGTTCAAAATGATGACCCAATATCTTTTGCCATCTTCACTGTATTAACATTTGGCTGATTTTCTAGAAGCAATGGTGGATAAAACGGCTATTTCTTAGCATGAATCCAGGCAGCGGCACCCACCTGTGCGAGTGTTCTTATGTTCCTACTACCATAGTTTTGCAGGAATAGTTTAAAAATTCAGTAAACAAATGAGTAAATAAAATCCTAGTTTCACTTCAGAATGTCCTTGATTAAGCAATATCATCATTAACTTTACTAAATCTCAACCCTTGATTTCAGGTGTTTTTAGTAGACTGTTTGATGAATTGAAAATAAGCACAAAGCACTCTGCTATATACCAAAGCCTAATAATAGTTTTCTCAAAGAAAAGCACTTATGTGGTTGAGTTGTAACATGAACTGCTCAAATTATTATGAAAACAATTTTTACCTAAAAGATTGACAAACCGTGGATACTGAGACTTAAGTATTTGCTAGAAATTTTCTCAAAGTGAATGAAATGATTCTGTCATTTAAAGGAAAACACTGACGGTATTGTTAGCTGTCATAAAATTTGACTTTCAAGTGAAAATTGGAATTTTGGAAAACTTACATCTGTCACTGGGAGCTTGAGAGAGTCCCCCAAATTAAAGGCTTTTCTGATGAGATGATGATATTATTAAAAATGTGATTTTTTTATACTGTATCATGAAATGTGTCAATATTTGGAAGATCTGCAAAACAAACTGAATAAATCAATAACTTTCCAATCATCTGGGTTTGATTTTATAAAACTGCTTGGATAAAATACCTAAAGTGATGAATAGATCTTTGGATTTTAATGGAACAGAATATAAAACCAACCCCTCTTTATCTGGGTTCAGAGTACATGTTTTATGAAACTTATGATGTTTGATTTACACTGTAGGAGGCTAAATATTTTATACAAAGGTTTTTATATAAAATATGCTATTTTCCTCATCATTTTTTAAATGTGGAAACATATTCTTAGATTTCACTAAAATCTTATTTATAATAACAAGTAAAATTTTATTATGTGATTTTATTAAATTATTAAAAACTTAAATTTTAAATTATTGATGTAAATATCAATAGATGTAACCTATATTAACAAGAAGCTCCTTAGAGTCTTCAGTAAGGGGTGAGGATATTGATCAGTGGTAGAGCACATGCTTAGCATGTATGAGGCCTTGAGTTTGATTCCCAGAATCCATCAAAAAAAGTTCTTTCTAGAGTCTTCCGTAACTTTTAAGAGTATAAACAGTATAATGTAGAGGAAAGTTTGGGAACCAGTGTTGTAGATTAATTTCTCTTTGCTACATTATTTCAGATTATTCTTTGAGACTATAGGAAAAGGAATTTTCAGTACAATTTAATCAACTAAATTGCTTTGTATGTGTTGTGTTAAATCATATGAAGTGAACAAAAAGAGAAGACTGAATTTAGAATATTCTTTGGCATTAAAACCATCTCTAGTTAAAGCTTGTAGTCAGACTTGTGATTATAATAGGCACTTGTTTTACCATCTATTTCCATCTGCAAGTTTTATGCTATATTTTCATAACTCCATCATAAAATAGGGAACTGAGATAAAATATTAACTTATCAGGCTTTATCTAAGTGAAAAAAATCACTATAGATTTGCTCTTGAATTTCTACCTTATCTAATAATCCATGTGTCCTTCATAAACATTAATGAACCTTAAATTTAAAATTTATTGACTGTCTCATATGTGACCATGAGAAAATCTTAGCTTAGGGGAAGAATGTACATATATAAATACAATGCAGATTTTACAACAGAGGCATATAAATTGTTTTGTGAAGCAGTAGCAAGAATGCAGTGGTCATTTCTTCCTGGAGGAGTCAAGAAGGTCCTCATGAAGCAGGTAGCCTCAAGCTAATCATTGAGAAATAAAAACATGTTAGCAGGAAACACACCAGGAAAAGAAAAGGGAAAACATCATAAAGTATATGGGAAAGCACAAGTAATTCCATATGATTGGAGCAAATGGTACAGGAGCACCTATAAGAAATGAATTTTCAGATTAGTCAAAGACCATGCTAAGAAATTGAGACTTAGGTCAGACTTTACCTGAAGTGGAGAGTTCTTGATATGGTATGAACAAATTTAATTTGTATTCTGTGTGGTTGAGTCTTCTATCAGTTTCTTCCTTCTCTAAATACTTCTCAAACTCTTCCTGTGTAACAGGTACTATGTTCAATCCTGCAATTATGCAAATAAATAAGACATATTTCCCAATATCAAATAGCTCTAGTGTACTATTAGATTGCCAGATGTGCTCTCATGACATAAACACTGCTAGTTCTTGTCACTCTAGAATCTAATGTTAATCAAACTGTAATTGCTATGAATTTGGTGTCTCGACAAGATGGTCCAAGAAGTAACAAGTGTTTGTAATTAATCTTGATAAATATAAGAAAACTAGTTAGAAAGTTCTTAAAGTGCCAAATGAATTAAAATGAGAAAAAAAAATCATCACAAGCAATGACAAAAATAATAAGACTCTAGGGTAAGTGTGTTTTTAAGGGGGTAGAGCTCTAGTTTAAATTTAGTATAAGTGCCTGGTTTTTGTCTTAATAATTATCCCCTAAAAGGAGGTAGAGGTAAAGCATTGTTTCCTGCAAAGAATCCAGGGGAAAAAAAAGAAATGACTTTAAAATACAGCAATAGAAGCTTGAAGCTTTACCTAAATTTTTAGTAAGTCCCTTGGTCGTGTTGCCTATGTTGTTATTTATCTACTTTGTGAGAATGGGAACTGAATAACTGACACAAGGCCAAAAAATAGATTTATTTATTTATTTATTTTTGCTGAGGCTGGCTTTGAACTCATGATCCTCCTGCCTCAGCCTCCTGAGCCCCTGGGATTATAGGCATGTGCCACCATGCCTGCTCCCAAACATAGAGTTGAGTTTTACTTACAAGCAGCTCCTGCATCAGGTTGAAACAAAAATCACCCACCTACCTTGGTCTGTAGCACATGCCTGGTGTCCATCACACCATAATTTGATTAGGAGCTATGAAATCTTATCGATTTCATTAAAACTAAACAACGAAAATAGGGGAGGAGTTTTCTGTATTATTAGGTAGCAGTAGTCTTAGAGGTAAAACAGTATCGGTAAAGAAGCTGAGAGTGAGGGATTCAGACATGTGGATAGATGGAAAGCAAGAGGTGAATAAGACTGAGAGTGACATCCAGGGCTGAACACGGGGGTGAAGTGGAGGAGATGCCTTTTAAATATCCAAAGGAAGAGATGAGGAAGTAAAGCTGGAAAAGACACACCTAAGGTGTATCACAAATAAATATGTCTTATTTATTTGCATAATTGCAGGATTGAACCCAGTACCTGTTACACAGGAAAGCTAAGGTGGGGACCATTTGGGGAAAAAAAAAAGTAGGAATGGACGCTGTATCGGATATACCTGGTGGTTACTAAGGATAAATTCTCAAAACAGAGCATAGGATTGGGCAAAGGAAAGCTACCTGGTGAACTCAGTAATAATGGATTCTATGGAACAGTGATTCCAGCTTGAATAGGTTTAGGAACACAAAGACAACGGGCATGGGCCACACTTTTAAGCAGCATGGCTGCGAAAGGAAGAAGAAAAGGGAGAGTGTCATCCTACAAAAGGACAGACTGTCAAGAAAGTGCTTTTGTTGATTTAGGTGGTGTAGACTTAAGCATGTCAGAAGCTAACAGTATGAGCCAGTGGCAAGGGAGTGGCGGGTGATTTATTTGGTTGAGTGGCAGCTCCTATTCTACTCAGGATAAGAAACCTTGAGTTATTTTCATTTATCACAGCATTTCTGCCCCTGGTAAATGTATTCTTGTCAATTCTTTCACTTTGTGTCTCACAGAACTTTTGTTACATACTTTAAAGTGAAACAAACAAAAAAAAAGTATATGAGAACAAAATTAATGATTCCAGAAGCTTATTATGATATTGCCTTGACTAACAGGAAATCAGCTAACTTACTAACCTAGTTTTTTTTTTTTTTTTTTGCACTTTTAATTCTATATGAAAAGGAACTATTTTATATGAATGAGGATGTATGTGGAGGTGGGTTATTAAGGATTTCATTTAAAACCTACTTCAGGGTCTGAACAGCAATCAGTAAGCCTTTCTTATGTGCTTGCTCTCCCAAAGATAGGACGATAGGTGCTAGAGTTAAGACAGGGAATTACAGCACATGGCCTTTGTTGTCATGAACGCTGCAATCTGAAGATATAAAACTGCACACATGAAAAGGTAGCTAACGGTGTGACACCATATCCATTATGACAAACACCATAATGAATGATGGGGATTAAATGCAATAGGAACTTAGGAAAGATGGATAGCACTGAGTTGGAGTGTTCTGAACTAACTCCTTGAACAAGATTGAATTCAAGCAAATCCTTAGGTTGGGTAGATGGGAGATGATGAGAGAGGCTTTTCAGTTAGAATGGAAGGAATGAATACCCATGAATTAGGGACTCCTCTTTGTTGGTGATAGTAGGGTTTTTTTCATTGATGAATTTTTATTTATTTATTTACTTGTGGGTGACACTGATAATTGAACCCAGTGTCTCACACATGCCAGGCAAGCATTCTATCACTGAACTACAACTCCAACCCTATAGTAGATATTTTGATATGCGTAATAATTAGTGATTTGTAGAAGTGAGAAAGAATAAGGGATTTGTTCCAGGTGACCGAATGCACCCTAGCTTACAGGACTAATGGTTTAGTTAGCACATTTTTTTAATCATAGAACTCTCCCTGCCTCCACTTTTATTTTTGCTTTGTTTATTTTTGTTCTTCCTGGCCATCTGAATACTCTTCCAGTGTTTAAGAAATTCTCCCCCATATGAATATTGGTAGGAGACAGAACTTACTTCTGCCCACATGCTTGCTGGCCCAGCACCCTTACAACAAAAGATAGGGCACAGACACATGTTCAGCCAAGCAGAAGACCCATCTGGGACTTGGAAAGAACCAGTTGGCTTTGTAGCAAGCCATGCATTCTAGCCTGGGGACAGCCTCCTCCTGTCTGTGGTGAGAGTGGCAGTGCACCTGGTGTTGAGCCCCGACAGTGTTGCTGAAGGGCTATGGCAAGCTGTGGCATCTAGAGGTCAGTGGTGGAGACAGAAGTGTCCTCATCATCATGGTTCAGAGGCTTCATTTGGATATGGTTTGGGCTGCCTAGTTTCTCTTCTTTCATGTCCATTTTCTGAGCCAGGTTCTCCTGCCTTCCCAACAATTCTGTGAGCAACCCAATAGTTCTTCCAACAAATACCTTTTCTGCTTTTATTGGTCAGAGTTTTCTGTTGCCTTTATCCAAGAATCATCACAAATACAAGAGTTTAGGATGAGATGGTTAGGGCATTTCATGTCAGCCCAAGGAATTTGACTTTTACAGGGACTACCCTTATATCAAAGGGTTTTGAGCAGAGTGACATTACCCAAAGGATGCTTTATGAAGATCATTGTCAGTATGATGAAAAATGAATATTTTGAGAGAGACTATAGCTAGTGCTACAGTCTAGATGTGGAATGTCCCCCAAAGCTCTGTGTGTTAAAAGTTAGTTCCCCAGGATGAAAGTGTTGGGGAATGCTATGAACCTTTAAGAGATAAGGCCTCATGGGTAGTCTTTAGGTCACTGGGGGCCATGTCCTCAAAGGAAACTGTTGTACCTTGGTCTCTTCCTATTTTGTCTTGCTTTCTGGCCATGAGGTGAGCAGTTTTTTTTCTGACACATGTTCCCTACCATTGTCATCTCACATGCTCATCAGAGGCCCAAAACACTGTTCTTCTTGCTTGTATTTGGAACCTCCAAAACTCTGAACCAAAATAAAACGTTTTGCTTTATAAGTTAATTATTTCAGGTATTTTGTTATAGTAATGGGAGCTGACTAATACAGAGAGAATGAATAGGAGAAGTGGGTCATATTAACAAGTAAGCTGGCTTGCAGGAGAAGCGATTAGGTTGAGTTTGAATAGATGCAGCATATATATAATTAGGCAATAGCAATGTGGGATCAGGCACAGATTAGATAAGTAAGAGTCAAAATTTTTAAATAATAATAATGTGTGTGTATTAGGTAATTGTCTAAGCGAATGAGTTATAATATCTTTGGTGAAGATGTCAGAAGACTAACACAGAAATAATGTTTCATTTTGACAATGATTATTTTCATCCTTGTCTCACTTGCAATATGTATTTTCATCTGAAGAAAGAAGGTAAATATCAATTGAGAAGTAAAGATTATTAAATAAGCCCCACCCCCTACTGTACTCCATATGCATTTACCTGGAAATCTTTTCTAGAAAGTAAAAAAAAAAAAAAGAAAAGAAAGAGAAAGAGAAAAGGACAGAAGCAAATATTGAGTACATTTACATTGTGGGATGATTAAAAAAAATGAATTTATAAAAGAAGGTAACCAAGAATTTGCCAGGAAGTATCAGGATTTCCAGAACTCTAAGCAACTGAATTTTACATTCCTGTTTTAAAGTCAGAAGCAAGGAGGGCCAGGAGGGCTATTGTAGATAGCAAGAGATACCAGACTTTGATAAGGTATGTCCCTTATTTTATATCTAAAATCCTTGTGCTGCTGAATAAGGTTTTAACCCCATTTAGTTAAGATATTAGAGAATGAAATTACTCATAAAGGATGCTCTTCCATTACACTCCTGTAAAAAAAAGAAAAAGAAAGAAAAATTCAGAATCATAACTTTCTAGATCTTCGAGGACAAACAGGAAGCAAACCAAAACATGATAAACTAACTAAGGACTTCAAGATGCCTTTCCCTACTGCTGTAATGCAGTGGAATTGAAACATGGTGGATTCTGTGCAAAGCACAGAGTGGTGTGAAAAGGCACCACACCATTTAATTAAGAGTCTCGTTTTGCCACTGACTAATTGTTTGCTCTGAAGATTTTCCTGCCCTCCCTTGGCTTCAGTTTCCTTATCTCTTCACTGACTGAGGTCACTGAAAGCCCTTGGGAAAAGATTGAGAAATTGGAACCAGGGTCTAGGAAATAAAACCAGCTACCAGAGGGAATGAACAGATGCTGCTGCTACAGGGGATAGCAGCCTCCACAGCAGAAGTTGAGAACAGTCGCTACTTTCCTTAAAGGTCATTGTTCATATTCCAATAGAAATGGCGAGCTGGTGTCACACTGAGAGAACCTGTTGTCTTTGTCTGGGAGGGACCTACCTTTCTCTGTTATCAGTTTACCTTTTAATATAATTAGGCAGACCAGATTGGTATTTAGTCTTGTTCTGACAACAGCAAATTAGGCTTAACTCTTTAATTACAACGAGAAGGAAATCACCTTTCTGATATCCTTCAATTAGCTCAAGCAGCTGTTAAGTTATAATTAAAATTTCACATGGATCATTTGAGTTCTTGGAATGTTTCCATTTAATAACAAAACATTTGCATATATGCATTCAGTTTTCAACAACCTTTTCAAATCTGTCAATGGTAAACCAAGAACATTGGATACTGTATTAAACAAAATCTTTGTAGTCTTGTAAGCAGACAGCTGGGTCCCACAAAATGAAAAATGGAAATAGAAGAAAGTAATCAAAAAGTATTAGTGCCTCCAAGTTTTCCGGAGCTTGTTCAAAGAATTAAACTTCTGTTTCATTTATTGTTAACCATGAGGGAAGAAAAAAGCTAACCAGGAAAGTGGTTATTGGCTGCTCCATAAATGGACGTCTGCGTAGATGTACCCCATAGTACGAGGACAGTCACCCCATTGTGACTTCACAAGTGGGTTCTTTCTCCATAGCCTTTCCAAAGTGTTAATGTGAGAGGAACAAATTTTTCACAAATAATTATTTGTGAAAATTCAAAGATTCTTTTTGTTTTTATTTCATTATGAGAATTAAATAGACTAAGATAGTCTCCTCTTTAAAATTTCTGTCGCCAAAATTTGTCCAATACACTTATGTACTCAACTATCTATATAGGGCCAAGATGTAAGAATAAACATGTTTTAAGCATACACTACAATTTTAGATATTAAAATCTTTTCAATATCTAAATGTTGCCTACTCAAAGTATCACAGAATTTTTTAATATTATGTTTAAAATTTCGAATTTCTGACAATTGGATTGAATGTCAGAAAACTAAAACAAAGGAGAATGAAAACTATTTTTTCTCCCTTTTCAGATATAATTTACATTTTCTATTCTTTGACATTAGTAGGAGGAAGTGATAGAAAAATTGTCCGTTAATAACAATGTTGGGAGGTGATGGTTTTAGACTCCACACTGAGGGCCTGCGGCTATTTTTAACAAACCAAGATTCTGTTCATGCTTATTTGCTGATAGCCTCTATTGACAAAAAGAATTCTATATTGGCTAAGAACCTAATGATGTCTTCCCAACCACCAATCTGTATTGTATATTATTGAATTTCAACTACCAAGGTAATTGTATCTCTGGGAATTAAAGAATGCATGTTGAGAAGGGAGAGAGATGAAAGAGTACCGTCTGATGTCATAATTACACCAGTGTGCACACTTTGGGGGGCTACCAGCTGTGATCAGCACATTTTCCATCTGCCTTTGCTAATTTTATTATGACCTTTTAGAACTGATTTCATCTGGTAGAGAGTTGGCTCTGACACCTTCACTGAGTCAATTTTATCTTTGAACAACTAAAAGGGAGAATGAGTAACAAGTGGCATTTTCTTCAGAAAAAAAATGCTCAACTAGTATCTCATGATTCCTTTGTTGGGAACTTCATTATTGACTGATTTTTAAGGTTCAGGTATTGCATTTTAGCACTCTGCAAGTCTACAGTCTATCTCAAGGAGTCAAGGTTGATCTAAACTCTAAAGCATTTTTCAATAGAAGATTTTTTAGAAAATGTTTAAAGAGATTTTATATTTTATATACAGGAAAAAGAGAACCCTAAAAAAAGATGGTTTCCTTTATTTTGACTCCAAAATCTAGAAAGATTTACATTAACACTCTCCCCCACACACCCCCTATATGGAGACTATACTCTGAACTGATATTAATAAACTTAGAAAATTTACTGTGTTCTGTTTTATTTACTGTACTACTTAATTTATTCATCCTACAACCCAACAAACTATTTTATATTACAATACACATCTTATATGAGAGAAAATTGAAGCCACAAAAGGTTAAATTCTTCCACATCTGTAGGTTTTAGCCTCATATACAAGGGTTTAATGAGGTATTAATGATGCACTTGAGACTTGCAGTAATGCTAGCAAGTTTTCAGATTCTGCAATGCAATATGTTTAGGATATTCTCTGACAGGCGTATTAGCCTTGACTGGCTGTTTGAGGAGTAGCAACAACTTAGGCAGCCACTAGAATGTTCTAGTACCCAGGTGTCTGACATAGGATCAGTCTCTCAGTTGCTCTTGGGATTTCCCTCAGTTTGAAAACAACCTCTATCCCACCTAAGCACTCTCTAGGATCCTAGTAAGTGAGGAACCCAAGTGAAAAGGTTTAATGCCTTTCACTCCCACTGGGATGCAGGGTGGTACCCCTTTTCTGCCATACTTTGGAAGTAATCCTCAGTAAGGAAGAGAAGTTGTGAAACACAGGGACAAGTAGCAGGTTCGGAAAAGTTTCATTCTGAACAATGTGAATTTGCAGGTTTCTGGTAAGGTCTCAGAGGAGCTTTTTTCCTTTATTAAGTTTTGATATTGAAAATCTAAGATGGGAAGAAGGCAAAAAAACACAGCCTTGAAATTATAGCTATTTATGTATGAGCAGCCACCCCATCTAGATAAGTAAAAGGTTATATTTAAGATTGCCACAACTCTTATGTATAGCTCCTCAACATAGGAAGAGGGTATATTATATAACTTTCCTTATGTATATATTATATATACCTTCTTATAGTATATAATTATATATCTATATATTATAAATTGATACATATATCTATATGTAGATATATAATTGTATACAATAAGGCATATAGGTATGTTATAAGCTACATTATAAGTATATAGTAAGTATATTATAAGGTATAAAATTATATAATTTCCTATAGGAAGAGGGTATGTTATATTCTATATTCCAGTGTTTAACCAATAATTGTCTCATTTATTCTTCTTATTACTATCATCATCATCATCATTATAATGTCTTTTATTGCAGTTTTGCAATTTGCTCCGTAATATCCTGGGCAATTTCCATAGAGTTATCCTCCTACCTACTGACTTTTCTCCATTATGTAGTTGAGGAAATTGAGGCTAGAAAAGATTGATTGATTTGCCCAGTATCACCCAATAGGTAAGTAGTAGAAACAGGGCAGAATTTGGATCTGTCTGATTTCAAAGCTACTTACTTTGAACCATTCTGAGTCACAAGAAGACTGTCCAGCTATCGCTGTCGTTCACCCATATGTGGACCTTGAGGAATTTCAATGCATCTTATGAAAGTTTTTCTTGGACTAAGTATATATCCATGGATTATTTTATTTCATGTAGATACCTTCATCTTTCAGTTATGTGAGGGATTTGCATGCTAATTTACATATTTTTTATGGGCGCACATCAAAGCTAAGATATAATTTTGTCTTTTAGGGGTAGTTACTCAGGAAAGATTTCTTCCTCTTCCTCTTCTTTCTTCTCCTCCTCCCCCTCCCCTTTTCATCATCATCCTCCCTCTCCTCCTCCTCCTCCTCCTCCTCCTCCTCCTCCTCCTCCTCCTCCTCCTCTTCTTCTTCTTCTTCTTCTTCTTCTTCTTCTTCTCTGTCTTCCTTCCATTACCATTTCTGAAATAACTAAGTCTTATTAATTGTATTTAAATTATTTAATTTAATGATTAAGGATCCAGGATTCATTTATCAAACAAAATTTTAAAAAATCACTATGATATCACTTCTATCAGTATAATTGTGATTTGTATTTTATTAATAAGTTACGTGTCACAAGTCCTTCAATCTCTCTGGGCTGTATGTTTTCTTATACTAAATAATGTTTCTGGTACTTTCTTCAAAGGCATTTTCAATCATCAAATTTCTAAAATTTTAAAAAATATTTGAATAGAAATACCAGGTATTATATCATGGATGAAATGAGTTTGGAATTGAAATTGAAGAGACTGGAGACCTATTCAATAGCTACCTTGGGTTTGAAATGAGACACTTCTATATTCAGATTACCACATTAATACAAGTACTGATTTGCCCACTGCTTAAATATTTCATTTTTGTCTTCCAAGAAGCTTTGTGCTGTAGGCAATCTTCATTTGGGTTTAGGAATCAAAACCTTTACCTATTAAAAGTGAAGTTAAATTACAGTGGATAGGGTAACTCAGTTTATGAAATAGATTTTTGCCTAGAAATTTTGTGTGACAATTTTCTAAAATCATCTCTAAGGGCATCAGTGCATCTTGCTATTCAAAAGAACACTTGATAATGTTTTCAATAAGAAGATAATCAACACATGACTGCACACTGGTCTTTTCTAGTTCTTCTGCTTCTTTGACATTTATGGTAAGCATATTTATATGACAATTTTAATACACTATTTGGTTAATATTGCTGTGTGTGTGTTTTCCCTATTCAGATGATTTCTCCATGAACCTAAAAATCCAGTATTTACTTATTTTATGTTTACCTACAATACCTAGCATAGTCTGAACATGTTGTTACCTTGCAAGAAATATAAGATGGAATGTGCCAAGAATGTTATTGATTTATTTAAAACAAGAAATATCTGTAACTAATAAAGTTTTTCTAATGGAGCTGGGCTTTTGATTTCAGGTGGGTGCTAACTCATACATTTAAAAAGACTTTTTAGGCCATGTTTATAAACAGGAGTCTATCCTGCATGGTGCAGGAGCCCTTGTGGAGGAAACCATCTTTGGAAGACAAGGCCCACCCTAAGGCAGTCAGTATCAGTATACTGGGAGTAAGTCACAGGCACTTTACTTTAAAACACGCCAAAATTGATACTAAGGTGCAGCCAAATTGAAAACCCTGGTTTAGAATGATCACAACCAACTCTACAGAAATTATCACAGAACACTGCATAGGAAGTTATATGGTATATCTGGCTTAAAAAATTAATGAATAAATTGGCTTACTTTTTATACATTTTTCATAAGCTGAATAGTCTAAAGGCATAATTGCCACATTAGAAGACTACTTGAAAGAGACTTAATTTAAAATTACCCTTGTGCATATTATAGATCTTAAAAGTCAGAAAAAGCATGTGGAAGTTGCCACCTGAAATTGCAATTGCCCATTGACAATGACCTGCCTTATATTGCTTGAGTTTTTCTACCTAACTGTAGGGTTTAAAAATTAAAACAACAAAACAAAAACCTAATTATAGTTGCAAAAATAATATAGAGTATTTAATATGTAAGTGTGCATGTCTATATACATACATGTATGATATATAAAGTGCACAACTATGCACACATTTATATATTAAGGACTTTTTCCAAGTGTCTTACACAGGTTTTTCTTTCCCTTAAATCTTTGGTGATCTGATTTAGTGTGGATACTTTTATCTTCCAGCTGCATGAGAGATTTGCATGTTGGTGTACAGGTCTGGGTACTAGTTTTCAGATTATAATTTTATCTTTTAAGAATAATTACTCAGAAAAGAAAAAAAAATGTACCTATCAAAAGTATGTACTATTGGGTATGGTGGCTCATGCCTATAATCCCAGTGGCTGGGGAGGCTGAGACAAAAGAATCCTGAGTTCAAAGCCAACCTCAACAATAGCAAGGTGCTCAGCAACTCAGTGATACCCTATCTCTAAATGATATACAAGATAGAGTTGGGGATGGGGCTCAGTAATTGAGTGCCCCTGAGCTCAATCCCTAGTACCAAAAAAATGTATGTACATAGCGAATTAATTATATAATTTATTTTTCATTCAGCCTTTCCTGAAATTTAGATTTTATTCTATTTAATGTTAGTTGAAAGTCATTGAAATGATAAGGACATATATTTGAAAGGGCTTCCTTTTTTTATAAAACATGGCAAAAAAATAACAATATTCCTACCTCAACTCCAGTTTTTGTTTTTACTAAAAACATGCAGAAAAGGAAGTTTGTCCCTGAATTGTATTGAGCTTGCTAGTTATGAGTTATGGATGTTTTAGCAATAAAATTTGGCTTTCTGGAACAAATGGATGTTCAAACCTGATTTTATTAGTGTGGTTGAACATTGTGGAACTAAAACAAGGAAATTCTTGCATATTGCCACAATTTGAGGCCATATGGATCATAAACTTTTCTATTTATATTTCACTGGTGGACATGAATGGCATTATCTCATCAGGTAGAGAAGAAGAAGCAAGGAATACACAAGTTAAGTTTGGAAATCCTACATGTAGCTACTGAATGTCAGATAAAGGCGACGCTTTTAAATAAGAGGCCCCTTGATTTAGTACCTTTAATGTGCACAGAAAGGGATGTGCTCGGCGCATCATTAGTGTGACAGGGTGACAGGGGCAACACGTTTCCTCTGTTCCTGTGGAAAGAGGATGAATCTGGCACCGCTCTGATGTCAGAACCCCCATCACCTTTCTCGCAGATGATGTAGATTTTAATTGTACTCGGGACTGACTCGCGTCGCACCAGCTCCTACGTGACATTGAGATAGATGAAGCCATTTGTTGGCATTATCAGAGCCAGCTGTGTGCTTGGCTGCAGCTACAGTAGGCATTTTATCTCATGCATAATCCTCTCATTGAGAGGGGATCATGAGCATCTGAACCATATGGCAAATAATTTTATTATGATCAAAAAAGGACTCTTGAAGCTAGTTAAATAGAAGAGTCCTTGAAATTCAATTGAAAGAAGTTTTATTTTCATGTCACACCATCATCCTAAATTAATTCTTAGTGTTTTCACACACAAGTAGAACCAAGACTCTCAACCCTGGCAAAATGAGGATAAACTGATAATTGCTTTATTTCGTATGAAATTTGTTTTTGTTCTCAATTTGGGAGAATTTATTTAGATCCATATTAGAGAAGAGAATCTGGATTTCAAAAACTGAAGCTGACTTCTGATGAAAAATAATAATAATTTTAAAAAGCTCTCCAAATACCAGAACAATATACCAAATAAGATAAGCTTGAATGTATGTCATAATTGCTGCTCTCTTAAAAGCTGCATGAGATAGAGGCTATTTTTTTTTCTTTAGGGGAAGAAAGTCTTAAAAGAGAGATAGAAAATCTATTTCTTCCCAGGGTAACCTAATGATCCAATAAGTTTAGCATATGTCTTCCAAGTGAAGAGGCAAACTTGTCTTTTCCACATGGTGGGATTTCCTGCACATCGTCAAGGAGATGCATAGGTCTCCATAGCAAAGTCATGTCATCCATGCCCTTCTGTCCAGGGGAGTGATGGGGAGCAGCTGCTAGAGAACAAGATGGGTTCCAGTTAGGAGATGCTGTGTGAGGCTCTGGCAAGCAATGAAATAGCTGCCTCAAGCCACATCGCTCCTAGCCATCACAGTCCTGCATTAATTGTAACTTTTATTAATCACAAAGGAAGTTCCAAGATTCCAGTTCAAATGTTACAAGACCATAAAACAGCAACTTGCCTAATCTTACCTTGTCTATGATGTATATGCTCTGTTCTTTTATTACGATTTTTTTTTTCCGGAGGAAGGTATGTAAGATTTGGGCCTGAGGGCAACTGTTAGTGATGTGAAGGCATTATCAGCAACTTCCACACCACAGTTTGAGAACATGAAGTATCACAGGGTCCATATGGCAACAGCTGCCTTATCTTGAGACTTGTCTTTTATTTGGTATTTTATTGACAAATAATAAAGCTAGTAATTGGACTGGGAGAGGAATACAGCCACCTAATTTACGGAAACCTTAATTTTCTAGTACTAAATGCCTGAAGCAGCTTTTTGTTCTTATCACCCCCTCATGACTAGAACAGAGTAGCTGACTGAACTGTTACAATGGTTTAAAATGTGTATTTTTTTTCTTTTCATTGTTTAAGAGCATTTTGGAAAAAAAAAAACTTATTCTAAGACATGACAGTGATTCCTTTAAAAAAGCAACAACAACAACAAAATGCCACTATATAATCTTGATTGTAAATCCACTGATGGCATTTGTTCAGGAGGTCCTTGTCCCCAGAAAATGTGTGTGGGGCAGAGTTGTGGGTTCTGGCAGAAAGTGACCACTGTCTCCTGCAGCTGCCAGACATGGGCTTTTCACACTAAGGAACTGGGTAAACACACACAACTCCTCACCCTTCTTCAATTTAGTGATCTAAAAGAGAAAGGGGAAAAAAGACAGAATGAGCAAACTGGGTTCCTCTTGGCCTTGCCTGTTATTGAAGTAGACGTTGTTATAAGCTCAGATTTGGGGCTCCTATATGATCTTTCCACTTCCCGTCTCAACACCAGAAGATCATGGAAATGCCATTGCTCTCTAACAAAGAACAGGCATCTGGGGGCCTTACAGTTTCACCCAAGTGAGCTTTGTTTGTGTGAAACATCCAGTGCATTACCTGGCTAAATGAGATGTGTCATGATTCTGTCTTGAGATACTTCTGTTGCTCTTCAGACATTTTTTATCCTCTCCAGAAACCATTTACACAGTATTTAATGATTATTATCCAATATGCTTTTCGAAAGTTTTTGATGGGTGGCAGAACCTCGATTTTCAATGCCACACTACATCCTTCATAGGGATTTCACTGGTAATGAAGGTTGAGATAAATAATAGATGAAGAGGGGTGACAGGGTCTGAACATTGGGGGCTTGACAGATTATCTTGTGATATATTACAATTAGATATGCGTCAGTGTCACTTCATTTATTCAGCTACTAAGAGTGCATAACTCTTTGAAGGTAGATTTATTAAGAGCTTTACTCATGTCTTTTCAAAATTTAGGATTGGTTTTTGAGCATCTCTAACAGCTTTCTAAATCACCTATCCTTTACATTTCTTAAAGTTGAATTTTATGAAAATCTCTACTAAACAGGATCAAGTTTGGCTTGTGTGTTTTATTTGTGCCCAAGGCAGTTGCTGGATGATGGATCACCTTGTCACCAGCTGGTCAACAGACCAAATGGGCCTTTGGGAAGAAAGAGCATAGGATTGTGATACAAGAATCATAGGTGCTGGCCCATGGCAAATAGCAAACATCATAATAAAGAATGCTTATTTCCATTAGAAATTTTGTACACCTGCATTCCAAATAGCCATTGGATGATTCTTTGGCAAATAGATGCCAGTGGGGAAGAAAAGATAAATCTTAGATTTTTAGAAAGCTTTTATATACATGGCTTTTTTTGTTTCGCCCCTGAGGCTGAGTTACATACATTAGCAGTGAACCAAATGCTTTAACCCGAAACTGCAGGGGAAGTTAGACCTGATCAGAATTTTACAGTCTTACATCTTGTCTGAATTTTAGATATTTTTGCTGGGAAACTTTTTATCAAGTGTGTGTATGTTCTCTTAGAGTTCAGTGATATGGGAAATAATAGAAGATACTAGAGATGACTAAGGAAAGAAAAAAAATGTCATTCTTAAATGTGAGTGAAGCCCATGCTGACTTTTTATTATGGATCCAATGTTCTAGCAAACTTTTTCATACATCATGTTAAATCAAGTCCTGAATTGTCCATGTGAGCACATGTATCATTTCAGCTATTACAATGTGATTTTTGTTCATTGCACAATGTACTTAAATAGATATTTGTAAAATAATCCACATGATTGCAAAAGCTTTTCTTGCCAGACTGAGCATCACCTTAGAGAAATGCAATTCTTAATGTGATTAGACATTCTTGTACAATCCATTGCTATGAAATAAATTATTTTGATGCCCTTTGAATGTTTAATTTTTGGCATAGGGAAGTATGTTTTGTGAAAGACAGAAAGTGGCTGCAAAAACAGAAGGATCCAGAATTCTCAAGATTATCAGTATTTTTCCTGTCTCCCTTTTGAGCCCAAATCGGTCTCTTCAGGCGACCAAATAAACAATCATGCTTGTCACTGTCAGACAACTTTTACATTCTTCAGATAAGGACTCAACTCAGTTTGGGGTCAAATTATACTGGTAGCAAAGCTGATCAGAGCAAACATGGGTTTTGGAGGATTCACTCACTCTTGTAAAAGCTGATTATAATTGATGAACGACCAGCCTGCTAGACCCTGACAGGCTGGTTGCCTGGCCTTTGCTCTCTGCCAGTTCAAGCCTTACAAGTGTGAAATAGCCAATTACTGGAATACCTATTGAAAGTAATAGGCCAATGAGCAAATTGCTACTATGGGACACCGTAGCAGTGTAGATGGAAGGAGGCCAAGATAAAGTTCTGCTCTGAGCAGCTGCTCCCGCCACAGATTGCTAACACTATTGGATGACCAAGAGATGAGAGCAAGGTATTTTCCCAAACTGCAAGTGTCCTGCCTTGTATTGACTTAAAGTTTATGATGCATGATACCATCTTGTTACCTAGGTCCTAATTTGCAGAAATAAATCCTCCTTTTAAAAGGTAGTTAAATAGGTAATAAGGATAGTCACGGCCATAGATTTTGTGCAAAAGCATTAAATACAATTTTTGCAGGGAATGAAAAGTCATATAGTGTGCAGAGTGTTAATACTTGCCAGCCATTTGCTATTGACAGAACAATTTATCTTGATAAAGGACAGTGAAAAATTCCAATCTATTCACTGACATCACATTATCAGCAGTAATATATGACTGCATCTAAATATAAGGTTGAGATCTGATACAGCTGAGAAGTTCTTGGTGATTTTCCTGTAAATATATTGTGTACTGGACAATGAACAAATGACACATTTACCATGTAATTGGATAGACTATTTTTATGTGAAATTTTAAGTTTGACTGTGTTTAATGGAATATACCATAATGTTTCCTTTTGGAGGTAACCTGTTTCTTTAGTAAGACTTTAGCAATAAAATGAGTTTTACAGAGAAGGAGGAATAAACAGAGATAAATCCTAAAAATCTACATAAAATAATAGATCCTCTAATTATTTACTACCACATTATCTTAATAATTACTATAAATGTTCATTGCATTACATTCATATAATAACATACATCTTCTTGTGAGATTAGGAACCCAGGGTTTGCATTTAATTGAATGTTTGTTTGCAAATTGTTCTACCATAAGTCTGAATTATATGAAATGTATCTGAGTGGGTCACATTCTGCAGAAGGGTCAGGGTTGTGTGACATGGAGCATAAATGGTGCAGGAAAGGTGATTTAGACCCACTGGGAGCTACTGAGCCCATTTCTCCCTAGGCTGGAGGGCATACAAGTTTACCTCAGTGAGACCACTGGAGGAAGAAGCATAGACACACACAAATCATTCACATACAACACCTTTGTCTCTATATCCTTAAGCACCTGTGATTATGTGGGTCTCAAATAAGAAAGAATCAAATCCGTCATTACCTGAGACCTGAATTTTGAGTTTATTGGTAAAACTGTTGTGTTTCTTAGGAAGACCTGTGTAGAAACCCACAATTTCTCATCATTTCTATTTGTCTTTTCTGAACTCTTTCACAGACACACACACAGAGAAAACAACAACAACAACAACAAATGCTGCTAGTAACATAAAATAGTTTAGGAGTAATTTGTGTGTTCCTTTTTGAATTGTCGTTGTGGAAAAATTAAAATAGATTGCTACTTTTTAATATATTTCCTGTCCATTTTTGATAGGATTCATGGAACTTATTAAATTATAATATAAAATCCCTTATTTAGTTATTGAAAACAGAAACAAGGAAGCAAACCCCAGAGCCATGTGTAAGTGGCAGAGGAAGTCCTTGAGAAAAATTTTTCACCATCTTTGGCATGGCATTTAACAATTTGATCTTGTGCAGAAGAAACCTATGTGTATCATAGGGTAGAGTAAAAAATAAAGTTTTTTGGCTTTCTAATATTGACCAAAACCGATTTAATAAGCAGGATACTCAGTTTTGCTGTTTGTGTCTCCTCTTAGGAAAAAAAATGGTCAAAAAGTAAATGAAATTCTTAATTTTAAAATCAGAGTCAAGAGAATTGAGAAATGAGCTCAGCCCTTGCCATTTGCCACCTTTACTTCTCTGGGCCACAAGGTGTGTCACTGTTGCAAACAGAGCCTGCACAGTTTGTTGCCCTGTGCTCAGCTGTGTTCTTGCTTTTCCAGGACAGGAGGGTTTGACAGTCCCACTCCACCTAGCATTTTCAGTATTATCCACTCTCAAGTCTATGGTCTCCACCATCCCCCACAAGCCACCAGCAGTACCAGAGACTGGGTAAGAGGGGCTCCAGACTCATGCCACATGAGAGTCTATACAGTCTACACAACTTGTTAGTTGTGTGAGAATTAAATGAAATGTATACACGCATACACTTAGAACTGAGGCTGTTAACTGTTATTGTTAATTTTCAAATAATTCAATGCACAGCCACCAGGAGGTTGGGAACAGAGCCTCAGTCTAGCCTTATCCCTTTATCAACCCATAAATTCTTCTTTGGGGGTCTTTGACATCTTTCTTGCTTGAAGATTTCAGTTGGTATTATTTCCATCCTTTCAAAGGATTCTAATAATATCTAATAAAGATGCTGAGCTCTTTCTCTCTTTTGTCCAGGCACTCCTATGTGCAGTTTCTCATCTCCTCCCTAGTGACTAGCTGTCTAGCAAGGGGCAAAGAGGTTCTCTGGACAAGAATGTAAAACTCAGCTATACTATATTGGGGGTACCTTCTGGAACAATGGAAGCCTCCTGTTTTATATTTAGATGCAAATTTATGCACAAAATCAATACAAACTGTAAGGTGACTTTCCATTTTCATTTTAAAGAAAATGTCAATCACATTTAAATTTTAGCTTCTCTTGCTAAAAACTACTGCCAGGATCATATTCATTTCCTCTTATGAGAGGAACTACGAATTTTAAATTTTAAATTTAAACTTAAATTTTAAATTTAAATTTTGTAACTACGAATTTTAAATTTAAACCTAATTATTAATTTGTCATGCAGAAAGGAAGTTGTATCACATAACAAGGTATCTTTATTATATCTTATTAAATGAACTTCATGGGGGGGAGAGAAAATGATGTTTCTAAGTGTTCCACATAGTACCTCATTTGATCTTTAAAACATCTGTGGGCAATAATAGTGTCACAAAATTTCAGGTAAGGTAAGGAGTCCATGCTCTATGCCCAAAGCCACATTGCTGAAAATAACTTACATAGAGAGAAACCAGAATTTACACAGACCACCATATCACTTTATTTAATGGACTTCATATGCAGTAAATTTATTTAAAATTTTTAATAATTTCCTAAATTTTGTATTCATACAGCTATGTCAACAAATGAAGAGATTTTTGTTTCTCCTATTCCAGTTATTTTGTCTTTGTGCTTTCCTTTCTTATTGTATGAGCTCTAGTTCCAGAGCCATTTTGAATGGGAAAATGAAAAAAAAAAATCTCTGCTTATTCTTGATTTAAAGAAAAGTTTTCAGATGAAAACTTTAATTCTGAGAATGATATACGCTGTATGTTTGTGAGAATGAGAAAGTAAATTTTTATCTTCTTTTTTATAATTGGGTACTAGGGATTAAACCCAGGGGCAGTTTAACACTGTCATAACCCCAGTGTTTTTTATTTTTTTATTTTAGAATAGGTTCATTCTAAGTTGCCCAGGCTGGTCTCAAACTTGTGATACTTCTGCATTAGCCTCTGGAGTTGCTGGGATTACAGGTGTGCACCACTGTGCCCAGCTGAAATTTTATTTTAGATGGCTCTCCGAATCAACTAGTCTTTGTAAGATAGAACATATCTCCATGTGCATTTGCAGTTTTTATGTTCCGGTTTTATAGGAATGCATTTATATATCTACAGTAATACTGTACATAATATATACGTCTATGATAGACTTGAAATATAACTCCAGACTGTTTTTTTTTTTTTTAATTTACCTATTTGTACCCCAGAGCCAGTCTTGAACCATTTTTTTAATGTTACATTTTTAGATTGGGATTCCATAATTTTATGGTTGACTTTTTTTGTTTTGTTTTGTTTTTGTTTGTAACAGGAATTGAACCCAGGGGTGCTTAACCACTGATCCACATCCCAAAACTGTTTGTTTTAATTTTCAAATAGGGTCCTTCTTAGTTGCTTAGGGGATCATTAAATTGCTTAGGACCTTGCTAAGTTGCTGAGGCTGGCTTTGAATGTGTGATCCTGTTGCCTTCTCCTCCCCTTGTGTGAGGGTGACCTGATTACAAACTGTATATGGCATTGACTTGGGATTATGATTTTATCAGAAGAGAGTTTACTTTATTGCTTGATTGCTTTCATCTCAGAATTCCAGGAAAATAGTAGGCTTTTCTCTGCTATTCTAGGTCACTGAGTAAATTTAACCCAGTATTTTTATAGAAAGGAGACAGCCCTATCAAGTTCTGGTTCATATGAGGTTTCAATCCAGTTCTTGTCTCACTTAGGCCCAAGGCCTTAAAACACCAGCTCCTAGTTGCTATGACTAATCAAAAATATACACAATACGAGCAACAACAAAAAATCCTATCCTCACCAGAGCCATGTGTTATCCACTAGAGAGTTTATCTTTTTTGTTTTCTTTCTTCTTCATTTTTGCCACATCTCCCCTATGTTCCCCACCACTGAAGTTGCTATATAGTTTTTCTTAAATGCTTTTTTATCTACTATGCAAAATTTCAACATACATATTGAGAGGAAAGTTCTTTTCAGGCTAGTCGCACACTTCTAGGAGACCTCCTTTGTTTTACACAGGAAAAAAAAATGAGATATCTCAATGCTTCACCCAAATTTATATTGATAGTTTATGTCTGGCTAGTGGCAGATCATCCAGATCTGGCTTGATTACACATTCCTTGGCTTCTTCTTTCTTTTCCTTTCAGGTATGTGCACCTTTTAGATTTCAGCATCCTGAAGAATTTATTCATCATTTTATTTCCATTATCAACCACAATATGGAACTTATTACATGCTTTAGTTGGTAGTCTTTTTTAAATTTGCATGTAATAATTTTGTTGCCCCTAAAGAAAAGATGTAAAACTATGACCTCGGTGGGACTAAAAGAAAAAAAGAAAAAGATCTTAAAGTGCTTCAAATTGAGTACAGAGAGTAAAGTTTGTGAAGCAATTATAAGTATGGGCCAGTGTAGTAATTATAAAAGCTGCTACACAAAATGTGATTATTATTCATTCATGTGTTTCTACTATGTGCTAGATGTCAAGCTAGGCTTGTCTAATATAACAGTGAAAATGACAGTTCAGAAAGCAAACAGTCTAGTGGGGTCAGTAGATAATTAAATAGCCAGCCAATTACAAGACTAAATAATACATGTTGCCATAGAAATAGGTATGGAGTTAAATGATAAGGTATGGGAACAGTTACAAAAGGAATTCTAGTAAATTTTCTCAGGGGATATAACCTACAATGGAAGCCTGAAGGAGGAAAGAGGATGAACCAGGCAGACCAGGAACCAGGTATCCTAGAGAGATGAACTTGGTTCATGCACAGGCAGTAGCACTTTTATTTGTAATGGAGACATCTGCAGAAAGATTCACATAGGGCAGCTAAGATGTTGGGGGAGGAAAAAGGAGTCAGGGAGGAGTCATCAGGGCTGAGGTCAGAAAAGAGGCTGAATAATACAGGATCGTCTAAAACATTCAAAACAGGTTGGGCAGTATCACAAAAGTACTGGAGAACCACGAAAGAGGTTTAAAAAAGATTAAGACAAAATAGATGTATATATATATTTTTTTAATTTTGAAAGAACTCTAGGACAGATGAATTTGAAATAAACTGTGCAGGGGAAGTGACCTCCTATGTTCTTGCAGTGTACCAGTCAAAGGTTTAAGAGAGGAGTTTGGCCTAGGCTAAAGGGATGGCAAAAGAACTATAGAAAAGAGGTTCTATTTAAGAGATATTTAGTAATTAAGTTTGAAAAGTCTTGAAGGTTGGTTGAAATTAGGATTTAATGAGAAGGAAAAACTGGAGATATACAGGAGCCCTGGCCACTCTCTTTACAGTCTACAGAAAAGTTTAGCCTGGAAGTAATAGTTAAAGGGAGGGATATTGTAGTGGTTTTTACAATATATCCACAAAGTCTTTGATACTTCTTACTTAAAGAGTTGGAGGTGAAGCTTAATTCCTTTCTCTGTAAAAATGGGCTGAACTTAGTGACTTCTCTCTGACAAATAGAATAGAGCAGCAACTATGTCATGCCATTTTAGAGATTATATTACAAAACCATAAGTTTCCATCTTGGGCAATCTTTCTCTTGGATCATTTGCATCTAGGAGAGCTAGTGGTTCTGTACAACTATTACCCAGAAATGATGATTTCTAGACAGTCGCTGGTGGGAACTGAGGCCCCATATGTGCTAGACTCTCCAGTCTCAGTAGACTTTGAATGACTACGAATGCATTCTAGGATTTGATTGCAATCTCTGTAAGAGCTCTAAAGGCAGAACCACACATCTAAATGGCTCCCAGATTATCAGATTTTGACTCTCAGACTGTGAAGATAATATGTGTCAATATTTTAAACCTACTACATTTTGGGAGAGTGTGCCATTTAACAATGGTAGTACATACTTTCAACTTCTAATAAAGATGATTGTATACAATTGTATACAAAAGAGAATGGCATTTGAATTACAACTGGAAGAGAAATGGATTGGAATTTCAAGAGGAAATGATTCTGAAATAAGAATAGTTATCATTCATTAAGAGCTATGTCAAA
Source organism: Marmota flaviventris (assembly GCF_047511675.1). Taxonomy (NCBI): domain Eukaryota; kingdom Metazoa; phylum Chordata; class Mammalia; order Rodentia; family Sciuridae; genus Marmota; species Marmota flaviventris. The sequence continues at coordinate 74,409,206 of NC_092500.1, read as the reverse complement.
AGCACTGTTCAAAATGCTTTACATAGACTAACTTCAAATACAGCAATTCTATGAATTAGGTATTATTATCCCTTGTTTACAGGTGAAGATATTAAAACCCAGAAAAGTATACAATTTGATTGTGATCAAACAGCTAATTAGTAGCGGCCTCTCAAGCCCCTACTCTTCTCTACTGTGCACAAAGTAAGAAACAGCTCAAGTGAGGAGATGACCCCCCCCCCAAAAAAAAAAATGTCATTCAGGAAACAGAGCCTCATCAAGTGCTTCTGAAGTGAAAGGTCTTTTGTTCATGCCATCACTCATTCATTTATTAATATTCCTTTTTAAACTGAATTTTACGTTCCAGCTTTTATTAGGGTATAATTAATTAATAAAATATAAGGTATACAATGTGATTATTTGATATACCTATATATTGTGAAATAATCACTACAACAGGTTGGGTAACACATCTATCACCCAAAATAGTCACCATTTACATATATCTGGTGAGAACATTTAAGATCTTCTCTATTAGCAAATTTCAAGTATAAGCTATTGTACTGTAAACTGTGGTCACCATTTTATAACTGAAATTTTGACTTTAGTTTTTTGTAAGTTTGATAATTTTAGATTCCATGTATAAGACCATACATTAATTTTCCTTCTCTATCTAACTTATTTCCCTTAGCATAATACCTTCAAGTTTTATCCATGTTGTCAAGAATGGTAGAATGTCCTTTAATATGAATAAATACTATTACATTTTATATATGTGTGTGTGTGTGTGTGTGTGTGCTTATGTATATCACAATTTCTTTAGCCATGCCTCTCTTTTTTATTAATTTTTTAATTTTTTTATGTTAGATATACATGACAGTAGAGTATATTTTGACATATTATACATACATGAGTATAACTTATTAGGATCCCATTCTTGTGGTTGTACTTGATGTGGAGTTTCACTGGTCATGTATTCATTTATGAACATAGGAAAGTTATGCCTGATTCATTCAACTGTCTTTCCGATTCCCATTTACTTCCCTTCCCTTTATTCTCCTTTGTTTAATCCAGTGAACTTCCTTTCTCCCCCTCCCCTTATTGTGGGTTAGCATCTCCATATCAGAGAGAACATTTGGCCTTTGGTTTCGGGGGGGGGGGGGGGGGGGTTGGCTTATTTCACATAGCGTGATAGTCTCCATCCAGTTCCATCCATTTACCAGAAAATGCCATAATTTTATTCTTATTTAAGCTATGCCTCTTATTAATGGACATGCAGGTTGAATAGATATCCTAACAGGTATAGGATGAAATGTGATTGTAGTTTTAATTTTCATTTACTGGGTGATTTGTGATACACAGCACCATTTCCCTTACCTTTTGGTCACTTGTATATCTTTGGAAAAATATTTATTTAAGTCTTTTTCTCATGCCTTACTCAGATTATTTAATTTATTTAATTATTAAATTAAATTATTATTGATTATTTAATTACTCAGATTATTTGCCATTAAGTTGTAAGAGTTTCTGATATATTTTATCAGATACATCATTCTCAGATCTTTTCTAATATTCCATAGGTTTTCTTTTTATATTATTGGCTGTTTCCTTTTCTGTGTCAAAACTTATTAGTGTGATGTACTTAACATTTGTTTTTGCTTTTGTTGCTTGTGATTTAGTGTCATAGTCAAAAATGTCATCACCATGGCCAAGGAGCTCTCTCTCTTCTTACGCTTTTTCCCTAGAAGTTTTATGGCTTCATGTTTTACTTTTGAAACCTTAATTTATTTAGAATTAATTTTTTTGAGTGAGGTATTATAGGGTTCCAATTTCATTCTTTTGCAAGTGGGTATATAGTTTTTAACCATCATTTATTAAAGAGGCTATTCTTTCTCCATTGTGTATTCTTGGTACCCTCACCAAATATTAGTTCATTGTATGCACATAGGTTATTTCTAAGTTTGCATTTGTTACATTAGTTCTTGTGTTAGTTTTAGGCCAGTATCTTACTCTTTTGATTACTGCAGCTTTGTAATATAGTTTGAAACCAGGAAATTTAATGCATATAGCTTTGTTTTTCTTTATCAAGACTAATTTGGCTATTTGGAATTTTCTGTGCAATATTTAGCCAATATTTATTTTATTTTAAATTTCTGTTAAAATATCATTAGAATTTTGATAAGGATTGTATTGAATCTATGGATAGTTTTAGGTAGTATGGACATTTTTTTAAAAAATATTTTTAGTTGTAGGTAGGCACGATACCTTTATTTTATTTACTTATTTTTATATGGTGCTGAGGATTGAATCCAGTGCTTTTCATGTGCTAGGCAAGGGCTCTACAACTGAGCTACAAACCTAACCCAGTAGGGACATATTAATCCTCCAAATCCATGGAGATGAGATATTTTCCCATTTATTTGTCTTGTCTTTAATGTCTTTCATCAATATTATGTACTTTTTAGTATATAGATATTTGCCTCCTTGCTTAAATTTATTACTGTGTTACTGGCTTGATGCTATTGTAAATGGGAATTTTTTAAAAATTTTCATAAAGTTCATTGTTCATGTATAGAATCACTATTGATTTTTGTCTGTTAATTTTGTATCTTAAAACTTTACTGAATTCACTTACTGGTTTATTGGTGAAGTCTTTAGGGTTACTACACATGATATCATGTCATCTATAAACAGAGATAATTTAACATCTCCCTTTCCAACTTGGATGTCATTCATTACTTCTTCTTGACTAATTGCTCTGGCTTGTCTTTTTGATATAATGTTGAATAGAAGTGACAATAGTGGCAATCCTTGCCTTTTTTATCTGATTCTAGGAAACAAACTTTCAGCTTTTTATTGTTGAGTGCAATGTTAGATGTGGACTTGGCATTTATGATTGTCATCACCTTGAAATACACTTCTTCTATAACCAGTCTATTGAGAGTTTTTATCATGAAAGAAGATTGATTTTTTTCAAATGTTTTTGTGTATCTGTTGAGATCATCATATGGATTTTATCCTTAATTCTGTCAATGTGGTGCGTCCCATTTATTGATTTGCATGTGTTCAGTCCTCCTTGCATCTTAGTGATAAATCTTAGTTGATCACATTGCATGATCCTTTTACTATATTCTTGAATTCAACTGGCTAGTATTTTGTTAAGGATGTTTGCATTTATTTTCATCAATGATTTTGACTTGTAATTTTCTTTTCTGTGGTGCCTTAGTCTGATTTTCATATCAGGGTAATGTGACCTCATAATATGTGTTTGAAAGTGTTTCTTCCTTTTCAATATTTAGGAAAGATTCGAAGTAATTCTTCTTTAAATGTTTGATGGAATTAGCGAAATCATCCAACTTGGGCTTTTCTTTGTTGTTTTTGGGTTACTGATTCAACCTTGTTATTCTTTTTTGTTCCGTTCAGATTTTCTGTTTTTCATGATTCCATATTGATAGATTATATACTTCTTAGAATTGGTGCTTTTACTTTAGGCTAGCAAATCTGTTGGTATATAAATAGTCATAGTAGCCTTAAAATGCTTTGTATTCTGTTATCTCTTATTTCATTTAGAAATTTATTTATTTGAGTTTTTTCTTTTTTTCTTGGTCAGGCTAAGGCTAAAGGTGCACCAATTTTGCTTACCTTTTGTTTTAAAGAAAACTCTTCATTTTTGCCTGTTTATATTGTTTTTATAGTTTCTACTTTGTTTATATATTAAATAGGTATATAGTAAATATTATTTCCTTCCATCTAAATTTAGGCTTTACTTATTCTTTTTGTAGTTTCTGAAGGTATAAAGTTAGTTTTTTTGTTTGTTTGTTTTACTTGAGAGCATTTTTTTTAAACCAGGGATTAAACTCCAGGCACTTGACCACTGAGCCACATCCCCAGCCCTATTTTGTATTTTATTTAGAGACAGGGTATCACTGAGTTGCTTAGTGCCTTGCTTTTACTAAGGCTGGCTTTGAATTCATTATACCCTTGCCTCAGCCTCCTGAGCTTCTGGGATTACAGACTTCTCTGTATTATAAAAAAATATTATAAATATTATAAAAAATAATATTTTTATTTCCTTTTGATTTACTTTGGCCATTTGTTGTTTAGGAACATGTTTTTTAAAAAATTTTGCACTAATTTGTGAATTTCCCAAATTTCCTCCAATTATTGATTTCTTATTTCATCCCATTTTGGTCATGAAGGATGCTTGATATGACTTAAATCTGGAATTTATTGATTTGTTTGGTGAGTCTACCATAGGATCTGTCCTGGGGAATGTTCCATGTGCACTTGAGAAGAATATGTATTCTACTACTATGGGTTAAATATTTTTTGTATGTCAACCTGTACCATATGTCTATAGTGTTGTTCAAATTAACCATTTTCTTATTAATATTCTGTCTGAATGATCTCTTCATTGTAAAGGTTAAAGTTTTCTATTATTATGGTATTGCTGTTCATGTCTCCTTTCTGTTCTGTGAATATTTGCTTTATATATTTAGGTGTGCCAAAATTTAGTGCATATATTTTCAAATTATTATATCTTCTTGATAAATTGACCCTTTTAATATTACATAATAACCTTTTTTGTTTCTCTTCACTTAAATTCTATTTTTTCTATAATAAGTATAACCACTCACGCTCTCTTTGGTTTTCATTTGTAAAAAATATCATATTTTATTCTTTCATTTTAAGTCTATGTGTGTTCTTAAAGTGAATCTCTTCTAGGTATTAAATCATTTACTTTTATTTTTAATCTGTTCATTTTATGTCTTTTGATTGGAGAATTTAATCCATTTATATTTAAAATAATATTGATAGGTGAGGCCTGATTGTTGAAATTTTATTATATTTTTCTTGTTGTTTTGTAGTTTCTTTCTCCCTCTTCAGTTGTTTTCCTTTGTGAATCAATGAACTTTTGTGGTTGTATGCTTTGATTTCCTTCTCACAATCTCTTTTGTGGTTAAAATATGACATAAAAATATGGGTCATCACATCCTATTTTAAGCTGTTAACAATCTATCTTTAATCATATAGAAAAATTCTATACTTGACTTTCCTCCTTCACATTTTAAGTTGTTATAGTTTACATCTGTTTTACACTGAGTATCCAATAATAATTATTGTATTTAGAGTTATTCTTAAAACATTTTCTGCCACAATCTTGACTCTACTTCAGGTCCTAATTTGCACAGTAGGCTTAGCCCTTGTAGTGAAGAAGGTACTGGGAATCATAGGAATTAAACTGTTTGGCAAAGTTCACATATGTAATATCAGCAGTCACTGCTTTTCAAATTTGGGCTTTTTCCTTTCAGAAGACTGGATCAAAAAGTGGAAAAACTCAGGTATAAATGCACTAATCTTTTCTTATATGACAATGTTTTTATGCAATGGTTTTCACATCTCTATTTATAGATGTATCTCACAAGAGCATGCTGATAAAAGGCTAATATTAAAGAGTATAAAATTATCTATCATATTTACTAATAATCACATGTCTACTGACACAGAAAAAACTCATCTAGTTTTGTCAGTTGTCATTTTGCAGGCAAAAATAAAATGATTCATAAGCTTTCCATATACCTCCTCTTTGGAGTTCTCTCAGAAAGGCAGTAAATATGCCCAAAATATTTATTTAGATGTGATGTGGGTGACTCACATTTTAATAATATAATTTTATAATGTATTAAGCCTCAGATATGACTACTTGGCCCTGATTATGCCCCAGGTCCTCAGATGTGTGAGGCCAAAGAAATAGGATCCTCTGTACCTATTCTTGGAATTCTTTTGAGTACCAATTGAGAATTTTGGGGATTGTATCAAATAAAGTTGACTTCAAGCCAACATTAATCAAATGGAAGGACATTTCATACTGCTCAAGGGAACTATACACCTACAATATATAACAATTATAAATAGATCTGCCACGAACAATGGAGCAGCTATGTTCATTAAACAAATTCTTCTCAAGTTCAAGAGTCAAACTGACCAAAACACAATAATCTTGGGTGACTTTAACACACCTCTCTCACCACTGGATAGATCTTCCAAACAAAAGTTGAATAAAGAAACTATAGATCTCAATAATACAATCAATAACTTTGACTTAACTGACTTATATAGACTATTTCATCCTTCATCAAGTGAATACACTTTCTTCTCAGCAGCACATGGAACCTTCTCTAAAATAAAGCATATAATATGCCACAAAGTAACCTTTAGCAAATACAAAAAAGTATTACCCTGCATTTTATCAGATCATAATGGAATGAAATTAGAAATAAATGACAAAATAAAAATAAAAATTACTCCAACACCTGGAGACTAAACAATATGCTACTGAATGAACAATGGGTTGCAAAAGACATCAAGGAGGAGATTAAAAAATCTTAGAGGTAAATGAGAACATACCAAATCTCTGGGACACTATGAAAGCAGTACTAAGAGGAATGTTCATTGCATGGAGTTAATTCCTTAAAAGAAGAAAAAGTCAACAAATAAATGACCTAACAGTACATCTCAAAGCTCTAGAAAAAGAAGAACAAATAAACACCAAAAGCAGTAGAAGGCAGAAGATAATTAAAAATTATAGATGAGATCAAAACAAAAGACACAATTGAAAAAATTGACAAAACAAAAAGTTGGTTCTTTGAAAAAAATAAATAAAATTGACAGACCCTTAGCTACACTAACGAAGAGGAGGAGAGAGAAAACTGAAATTACTAACATATGTGATTAAAAAGGTAATGTCACAAAAGACACTACAGAAATACAGAAGATAATTAGAAATTATTTAGAAAACTTGTACTCCAATAAAATAGAAGATATTGAAGGCATCAACAAATTCATTAAGTTATATGATTTACCCAGATTGAGTCAGGAAGATATACACAATTTAAACAGACCAATATCAAGTGATGAAATAGAAGGAGCCATCAGAAGCCTACCAACCAAGAAAAACCCAGGACTTGATGGATACACAGCTGAGTTCTATAAGACCTTTAAAGAAGAAGTAATACCAATACTCTTCAATTTATTTCAGGAAATAGAAAAAGAGGGAGCACTTCAAAACTCATTTTATGAGGCCAATAACACCCTGATTCCAAAACAAGGCAAAGACATATCAAAAAAGAACACTTCAGACCAATATCTCTAATGAACATAGATGCAAAAACTCTCAATAAAATTCTGGCAAATCGAATACAGAAACATATCAAAAAGATAGTGCACCACGATCAAGTGGGGTTCATCCCAAGGATATAAGGTTAGTTCAACATATGGAAATCAATAAATGTAATTCATCACATCAATAGACTCAAAGATAAGAATCATATGATCATCTCAATACATGCAGAAAAAGCATTTTACAAAATACAGCACCCCTTAATGATCAAAACAGTACAAAAACTAGGGATAACAAGAACATATCTCAACATCATACAGGCTATCTATGCTAAGCCCCAGGCCAACATCATTCTAAATGGGGAAAAATTGAAAGAATTCCCTCTAAAAACTGGGACAAGATAGAGATGCCCTCTTTCACCACTTCTATTTAACATAGTTATTGAAACAGTGGCCAGAGCAATTAGACAGACAAAAGGAATACACATAGGAAAAAAAGAACTCAAATTGGAACTATTTGCTGAAGACATGATTCTATACCTAGAAGACCCTAAAAGTTCCACCAGAAAACTTCTAGAACTAGTAAATGAATTCAGAAAAGTAGTGAAATATAAAATCAACACTCATAAATCAAATGCATTTTTGTATATCAGTGACAAATCCTCAGAAAGGGAAATGAGGAAAACTACCCCATTTAAAATAGCCTCAAAAAAAAAAAAATACTTGAGAATCAACAAAAGAGATGAAAGATCTATATAATGAAAATTATAGAACCCTAAAGAAAGAAATCAAAGAAGACCTTAGAATATGGAAATATCTACCTTGCTCTTGGATAGACAGAATTAATATTATCAAAATGACCATACTTCCAAAAGCACTATACAGATTTAATGAAATTCCAATCAAAATCCCAATGGCATTCCTCATAGAAATAGAAAAAGCAATCATGAAATTCATCTGGAAAAATAACAGACCCAGAATAACTAAAGCAATCCTTAGCAGAAAAAGTGAAGCAGGTGGTATCACTATTTCAGATCTTAAACTGTAATACAGAGCAATAGTAACAAAAACAGCATTGTACTGGCACCTAAACAGACTAGTAGACCAATGGTACAGAATAGAGGACACACAAAATAACCCACAAAATTACAATTATCTTATATTAGACAAAGGTTCCCAAAATATACATTGGGGGACAAGATAGCCTCTTCAACAAATGGTACTGGGAAAACTGGAAATTCATTGCAACAAAATGAAATTAAATCCCTATTCCTCACCATGCACAACACTCAACTCAAAGTGGATCAAGGACTTAAGAATTAAACCAGACATCCTGCATCTAATAGAAGAAAAAGTAGGCCCTAATCTTCATCATGTCAGATTATTGACATGATTCCCAACTTCCTTAATAAGACTCCTATAGTGCAAGAATTAAAATCAATAATCAATAAATGGGATGGATTCAAACCAAAAAGCTTCTTCTTGGAAAAAGAAACAATCTGTGAGGTAAATAGAGAACCTACATCTTGGGAGCAAATTTTTACCCCTCACACATCAGATACAGCACTAATCTCTATGGTATATAAAAAACTCAAAAAGCTAAACACCAAAAATAAATAAATAACCCAATTTATACATGGGTCAAAGACCTGAACAGACACTCCTCAGAAGAGGACATACAATCAATCAATAAATATATTTTTTAAAAAGTTCATCATCTCTAGCAATTAGAGAAATGCAAATCAAAACTACTCTAAGATTTCTTCTTACTCCTGTCAGAATGGCAACTATTATGAAGACAAACAACAATAAGTGTTGGCGAGGATGTGGGGAAAAAGGTACCTCATATATTGCTGGTGGAACTGCAAATTGGTGCAGCCAATAAGGAAAGCAGTATGGAGATTCCTTGGAAAACTGGGAATGGGACCACAATTTGACCCAGCTATCCCACTCCTTGGTCTATACCTAAAGGAAATGATAATGCTAAGTGAAGTAGTCAATCCAAAAAACCAAATGTCAAATGACATAAGGAGGCTGATTCATAGTGAGGTAGGGAGGGGGAGCATGGGAGGAATAGACCAACTCTAGATAGGGCAGAGGGGTGGAAGGGGAAAAGAGGGGGACAGGGGATTAGAAATGACAGTGGAATGATATGATCATCATTATCCAAAGTACATGTATGAAGACACGAATTGGTGTGAATATACTTTATATACAATTAGAGATATGAAAAAATGTGCTCTACATGAGTAATATGAATTGTAATGCATTCCATACTCATACATTAAAAAATGAAAAAATAAGCTTATTTTTCAGTTATGTAGAATTTATCTTAGAAGGGCCCAGATGTCTACTGTTCTTGGTGTGGGTCACCTCTGAAGACAGTTTATCCTTGCTGCTATGGGTTTATTAGTTGATGACTCTCTTATTTCTTTGGCATGTAAAACCTTTTGCTTGGTACTTAAAAGGTTGTACAATATAAAGCAAAGAGGATAGACTTTTCTAAAGTTACCAGACCTGGATTGAAATCTTGTATTTCCTATTTAGTCATTTGTGCACAGAGGGTTAAATTTGGTTTCACTCAGGAAAAGGGAAATAGTAACACTATAAGTAATAACAATACTCAACTCCAAGGGACTTAAGAAGAATAGTTGTTGAATATATATTACTTTTAAAATCCTGCCGGTTCTCAGTACATGCTTAGGAGGAGAAGGCCTCAACACAACTACCACTTACAGGCAATAGACACCTGAGTGAAGTGGAGAGCATCATGAAACCTCCTACACTTATCATTTTCATTCATTCATCAACAAACAGAACATGTTGATGCTAAAGATGATAACAACACTGATCCTACATCATTTATAACAAAAATGACAAATATATTGTACTTACATATTCTGAACAAAATATATAAGTAAGTATTATAGTAGCATGGATATATTCACTGAATATTTTTTTTAAAAAGCAAGTATGTGCATATAGGAAGTTCTGTAGAGGAGTTGCATATATGAAAAGAAAATCAAGTTAAAAAAAAAAAGGAGAGGTAGGCGGAACTGTGACCACCGACAGAAAAGGCCCAGTGGCCCACAGAGGGGCAGAGCTTCCAATCACTCCTGCAAGGTAGGTGGGCCTGCGACCCACCGGCAGAAGAGGAGCAGCGGCCTGCTGAGAGGCAGAGCCGCCCCCTCCCCCTGCGCTGGCAAGGTAGACGGAACTGTGACCACCCACAGAACAGGCCCAGCGGCCTGCTGAGGGGCAGAGCCGCCCCCCACCCCCCGCGCCTGCCAGGTAGGCCGAACTGTGACCACCGACAGAAAAGGCCCAGTGGCCCGCGGAGGGGCAGAGCTGCCAACCACTCCTGCAAGGTAGGCGGGCCTGCGACCCACTGGCAGAACAGGCGCAGCGGCCTGCTGAGAGGCAGAGCCGCCCCCTCCCCCCGCGCCTGCAAGGTAGACGGAACTGTGACCACAAACAGAACAGGCCAGACCTGCAACCGACAGACAGAACAGGCCCAGTGGCCTGAGGAAGGGTAGAGCCGCACCCCCCCCCCCCCCGCACCTGCAAGGTAGGCGGACCCGTGACCCACGGGCAGAACAGCCCCAGAGGCCTGCAGAGGGGCAGTGCCGCTGCCTGCGCCTGCAAAGTAGGCAGAACTGCGACCACCGACAGAACAAGCCTAGCGGCCCGCAGGGGGACAGAGCCGCCACCCGCGCCTGCAAGGTAGGTGGACCTGCTACCGACCAGCAGAGCAGGCCCAGGTCACAGGGCAACTCTTAGACAATATAAAGGAGTAGAGATAATACCATGCATCTTATCTGATCATAATGGAATGAAACTGAAAATCAACGATAAAAGAAGGAAGGAAAAAGCATACATCACTTGGAGAATGAACAATAGGTTACTGAATGATCAATGGGTTATAGAAGACATCAAGGAGGAAATTAAAAAATTCTTAGAGACAAATGAAAACACAGACACAACATATCGGAATCTATGGGACACATTGAAAGCAGTTCTAAGAGGAAAATTCATTGCGTGGAGTTCATTCCTTAAAAAAAGAAAAAACCAACAAATAAATGATCTCATACTTCATCTCAAAATCCTAGAAAAAGAAGAGCAAAACAGCAAAAGAAGTAGAAGGCAAGAAATAATGAAAATCAGAGCTGAAATTAATGAAATCGAAACAAAAGAAACAATTGAAAAAATTGACAAAACTAAAAGTTGGTTCTTTGAAAAAATAAACAAAATCAACAGACCCTTAGCCATGCTAGCGAAGAGAAGAAGAGAGAGAACTCAAATTACTAACATACGGGATGAAAAAGGCAATATCACAACAGACACTTCAGAAATACAGAAGATAATCAAAAATTATTTTGAATCCTTATACTCCAATACATTAGAAGATAGTGAAGGCATAGATAAATTTCTTAAGTCATATGATCTGCCCAGATTAAGTCAGGAGGATATAGACAACCTAAACAGACCAATATCAATTGAGGAAATAGAAGAAACCATCAAAAGACTACCAACTAAGAAAAGCCCAGGACCGGATGGGTATACAGCAGAGTTTTACAAAACCTTTAAAGAGGAACTAATACCAATACTTTTCAAGCTACTTCAGGAAATAGAAAAAGAGGGAGAACTTCCAAATTCATTCTACGAGGCCAACATCACCCTGATACCTAAACCAGACAAAGACACTTCAAAGAAAGAAAACTACAGACCAATATCTCTAATGAACCTAGATGCAAAAATCCTCAATAAAATTCTGGCCACTCGGATACAAAAACATATCAAAAAAATTGTGCACCATGATCAAGTAGGATTCATCCCTGGTATGCAAGGCTGGTTCAATATACGGAAATCAATAAATGTTATTCACCACATCAATAGACTTAAAAATAAGAACCATATGATCATCTCGATAGATGCAGAAAAAGCATTCAACAAAGTACAGCATCCCTTTATGTTCAAAACTCTAGAAAAACTAGGGATAACAGGAACATACCTCAATATTGTAAAAGCAATCTATGCTAAGCCTCAGGCTAGCATCATTCTGAATGGAGAAAAATTGAAGGCATTCCCTCTAAAATCTGGAACAAGACAGGGATGCCCTCTCTCACCACTTCTGTTCAACATAGTTCTCGAAACACTGGCCAGAGCAATTAGACAGACGAAAGAAATTAAAGGCATCAAAATAGGAAAAGAAGAACTTAAATTATCACTATTTGCTGATGACATGATTCTATACCTAGCAGACCCAAAAGGGTCTACAAAGAAACTATTAGAGCTAATAAATGAATTCAGCAAAGTGGCAGGATATAAAATCAACACGCATAAATCAAAGGCATTCCTGTATATCAGCGACAAATCCTCTGAAATGGAAATGAGGACAACCATTCCATTCACAATATCTTCAAAAAAAATAAAATACTTGGGAATCAACCTAACAAAAGAGGTGAAAGACTTATACACTGAAAACTACAGAACCCTAAAGAGAGAAATAGAAGAAGATCTTAGAAGATGGAAAAATATACCCTGTTCATGGATAGGCAGAAATAACATCATCAAAATGGCGACATTACCAAAAGTTCTCTATAGGTTTAATGCAATGCCAATTAAAATCCAAACGGCATTTCTTGTAGAAATAGAGAAAGCAATCATGAAATTCATATGGAAAAATAAAAGACCCAGAATAGCAAAAACAATGCTAAGCAGGAAGTGTGAATCAGGCGGTATAGCGATACCAGACTTCAAACTATACTACAGAGCAATAGTAACAAAAACAGCATGGTACTGGTACCAAAACAGGCAGGTGGACCAATGGTACAGAATAGAGGACACAGAAACCAATCCACAAAACTACAACTATCTTATATTTGATAAAGGGGCTAAAAGCATGCAATGGAGGAAGGATAGCATCTTCAACAAATGGTGCTGGGAAAACTGGAAATCCATATGCAACAAAATGAAACTGAATCCCTTTCTCTCGCCATGCACAAAAGTTAATTCAAAATGGATCAAGGAGCTTGATATCAAATCAGAGACACGCCGTCTGATAGAAGAAAAAGTTGGCTACGATCTACATACTGTGGGGGCGGGCTCCAAATTCCTCAATAGGACACCCATAGCACAAAAGTTAATAACTAGAATCAACAAATGGGACTTACTCAAACTAAAAAGTTTTTTCTCAGCAAAAGAAACAATAAGAGAGGTAAATAGAGAGGCTACATCCTGGGAACAAATCTTTACTCCTCACACTTCAGATAGAGCCCTAATATCCAGAGTATACAAAGAACTCAAAAAATTAGACAATAAGATAACAAACAACCCAATCAACAAATGGGCCAAGGACCTGAACAGACACTTCTCAGAGGAGGACATACAATCAATCAACAAGTACATGAAAAAATGCTCACCATCTCTAGCAGTCAGAGAAATGCAAATCAAAACCACCCTAAGATACCATCTCACTCCAGTTAGATTGGCAGCCATTATGAAGTCAAACAACAACAAGTGCTGGCGAGGATGTGGGGAAAAGGGTACACTTGTACATTGCTGGTGGGACTGCAAATTGGTGCAGCCAATTTGGAAAGCAGTATGGAGATTTCTTGGAAAGCTGGGAATGGAGCCACCATTTGACCCAGCTATTCCCCTTCTCGGTCTATTCCCTAAAGACCTAAAAAGAGCATGCTACAGGGACACTGCTACATCGATGTTCATAGCAGCACAATTCACAATAGCAAAACTGTGGAACCAACCTAGATGCCCTTCAATAGATGAATGGATAAAAAAATGTGGCATTAATACACAATGGAGTATTACTCTGCATTAAAAAATGACAAAATCATAGAATTTACAGGGAAATGGATGGCATTAGAGCAGATTATGCTAAGTGAAGCTAGCCAATCCCTAAAAATCAAATGCCAAATGTCTTCTTTGATATAAGGAGAGTAACTAAGAACAGAGTAGGGTCAAAGAACATGAGAAGAAGATTAACATTAAACAGGGATGAGAGGTGGGAGGGAAAGGGAGAGAGAAGGGAAATTGCATGGAAATGGAAGGAGACCCTCAGAGTTATACAAAAGTACATACAAGAGGAAGTGAGGGGAAAGGGAAAAATAATACAAGGGGGACAAATGAATGTCAGTAGAGGGGACAGAGAGAGAAGAGGGGAGGGGAGGGGAGGGGAGGGGGGATAGTAGAGGATAGGAAAGGCAGCAGAACACAACAGAAACTAGTATGGCAATATGTAAATCAATGGATGTGCAACTGATGTGATTCTGCAATCTGTATATGGGGTAAAAATGGGAGCTCATAACCCACTTGAATCAAAGTGTGAAATATGATATATCAAGAACTATGTAATGTTTTGAACAACCAACAATAAAAAATTTAAAAAAAAAAAGGAGCACTTGACCCCCAAAATAAAGCATGCAAGGGATGCAGCCATTCGCTTTCCTGTGGGAAGGATGTTCCAGGCAGAGAAAAGAGCCAATGCAAAATGAAATGGGCATGTTTTTGCCATGTTTAAAAGCCAATGCTCTAAAGCAAAGGGAACAAAGCAAGTGCAATAGAAAGTGAGGTCAGAGAAGTCACAGTAGCCAAATTGTGAAAAGCTTTGGAAGCCATTGTCAAGACCTGGCTCTTACTCTAATTGAAATGGAAGCCATTAGTGGGTTTTGAGCAAACCTGTCATGGTATCTGCTTTGCCTTTTATCTCTCTGATTGCTCTTTTGAGACCGACTGTAGGGAAACAAAAGTGGAAGCAGGAATACATTTAGGAAATTATTGCAATAGTCTAGGTGAGAAATTACCCAGTGGTTGTGAGTGAAGGTGGTGAGATGGTTCAGATCTTGGATATCTTTTAGAGACAATGCCAACAATATTTCCAGATTGGACCCTGTATATGAGAGAAGGAAAAAAATTAAGGACATCTGTAAAGGTTTTGACTTGATCTTCATTTACCGAGTTTATGGAACCCTTGTCAATTACTTTCAAATCTTAGGCATCTTTGTTTGAATATTTGTCTGATCTCAAGAGCTAGTATAAATTTTTAAGAGCAAAGATAGTGTTCTATCTTTCCTTCATGTGCACTCATAGTACTTTTTTTTTCCATATGGTAATCAGCAAATATTGATGACTGATTGATGGATCTTGTATGGCTTGTCAGTGACACTGATTAAACTTGTCATAAAGTTGGCTTTGATGACTGAGATAATTCCACATGTTGTAGTCATAAATGGTTATGGTTGGATTGTTAAATGTCTCTGGAGGTATTTAAGGTTATATGAAAACAGAGGAAAAATAAAAGTTTGTTCATGCTAAAGATTTTGACTGCCTTTAAAATCCTCAGATCTCAAATATACTATATTTGAAAGTTCATGATAGGATATAAATAATACTATCAATGAGAACATCAATACATTCCTAAGTGAATTAATGTCTAATTACAGCAAGTAAGTCTAAATTAATGCTTTAAAGACTAAAAACATGGCTTGTTTTGTTACCAAAATCTTTAAAAGGCATTTTCTAGGCTTTTAAATGAAAGCAAATGAAGCCCTAACTTAGAACAAAAGATGACCTTTAAATATAGACAAGCATACCTGTGCCTCAAGTGAAAGTGAATTTAGTAAATAGTTAATGACAAAGGATGGGGTCAAGCCCACATCTACTTGCCCCTAGCCTGACATCTACTTACCCTGTTTGTGCCTTTACTTTAATTATTTATTCTTAATTATTATGTAATTTAGAGACTATCTGGCACAATCCACTCAGCCCATTAGTGACAGAGATTAGAAATGAGGTGATTTGAATGCCAGAGAGGAACTTGACCATCTCTATGGCATCACCTGGGCTGAAGCCCCCATATGCTTTCCCAGGTTATGTGAGTTCTTAATCTCCAGCATCCTTTTGTTATTGCTTTTTGCATTGGCCACACAAAGGACAAATAGAGGACAGCCTCACCTGGAGGTGTGAGCAAACATTTCCATTTGTGGGCACTTTGGGGTTTTTCACCACTTTCTACAAAACATGGAATATAATCATCACACTCTCCATTATAGAATAAAAGCAACACAGTCTTAAGCACTTTGAGAATTCAGTAGCATCCTATGCTAGGTAATGTCAAAATAAATTATTTTTAAAACAAGATAAATTAATGGCTAAATGCCAGTAATTCAACATTTGGTATGTCATTTGTAAAGAAAGGATGGTAAATCTTGGTTAGATGCCTGAGATTAAAACCCTTAATATACTTCAGGACGGTGATAATTTTAATAACACTGTTTTACAATTGACAAATTGTATATTTTGAACACTGATAATATAGCCATTTATTAGACTTTTAGAGCAGGAATAATTAAGTATTACTGCCCAGAAGAATTTCTGTGTTGTTATTTATAACCACAATGAGTATAAAAAAAAGAAAAACCTTTTATGTTCAAATGAACATTAATTCTCGCTATTAAATACATACTAGGACATTTGCACTGAGGTTTTCCCTATACTCTTGCATTTCCCATGTTGTTTGGGCTGCTTATTTGTCATTGTTGTTTATTCTGTTTTGTTCTTCATCCCAAACAACCCAAAATGACTTTACAAGTGGTACAAATTAGCTAGTAGGAATTTCCTAAAAGAACTGTGCCTTATAATTTTAAGCAAACTACAGTTTTTACCTACTGATGTTTATAAAGAACTTTTAAGCAAAATAAACAAATAAATAAAAGCTTTTCTGATATTTCCAAACCCATGATACATGGGCTTAGATCATACATGTCCTATTAATTGAGATAACATGTCATTATCCCATCAATATGGCATACTCTTTAATTCCAGTGCATTTTTTGGTATGAATACTCTAACAATATTCAGCAGGAGGTGAGGTTTTCCCAGCCCCTGTGGTACAAACAATTTTAGAAGCTAGTAGAACCAAATAACTAATACAAAAACCTTTTTTGCCATTTTTTTTAAAACAAAGAATGAAGATTCCATTAACACTTTTATTTTTCTTAATTCTAGGTGTAAGTCACAGATGCAGTGAGAAAATATGTTTTCATCATGAACAAAAAAACTAACTTTTCAAGTTCTTCACTGTAGCTAAAATTATGGTCCCTCCCTAATATTAGCCTGTGGCTGGATGTGCAGTCTCAAATGTTGTAGGAATATTGCAACTTTCCTTCAGAAAGCCCAAAGACTCAGTTTCTTATTAAAATTCCATGCCTATGTGCTGTTATGTTATGCCTCCACCTGTTATGTCACTCCCACTCTTGATAGAAACTTATTTGGATAATATCTGGAAGTAAAGCATCCCCCCTTGAAAAAGGTTAGGAATGGAGGCACTCTGTCAATACCTGACAGGTGTAAATTTTTTAATGTATGAGCAGTGTATGAAAATACAAATCACCATGGAAAGCCAGGCTGAAACAGACTGAAAAGCTGTCATAAGCAATTTTCAAAAAGCATGAGTTATTTGGTTCCCTTCCAGGGGGAACGACTCTACAGGCATAAATTTGTGAATGGTACTTGACAATCTTAACAAGTCCTGCTCAGCCTAAAGCTTACATAATGCCCAACATGTGATGTGGACGTTCTGGTCACCTGAAATCTAGAGTCCAATGAGAATTCACAGAGCAGCTGGGAAGATCTTGAGCCACCTTACTGAGGCATGTGTCAAAAAACAGATTAAATAGCCTCACAAACTGGAACATTTTGAAGCAGATTATTTGCAAATATATTATTTAGGAACCCTCCTCATTCACACTAATTTCTTGAGTTTCTTAATATGAGGAGAAATGGCAAAGTCTTTAAAATGTACCCCTCTCCTAGTCAGTAGTTTATATGCTCTAGCATTGTAAGGTGTTTTTTTTTTTTCCTTTTGGCCTCGGGTTCACTGAAAAATCTTTACTAATAGAATAATGTTCTCCCACATGTGAGAAGCTGACTTTAGCAAAGGAGTACATGATTGGCAAGTCAGTTCTAATTGAATAAGTGTCAAGGTCAAAAACCAACAAATGATGAAGATGAGGAACCCCTGGAGTGATGTTTGTTTCAAATCCTATTATATCTTTTTTAGTAGCACAGAGCTTTAGGGATAATATGTAAAACTGAAAGAGCAAGAACATTATAGCTTTATGCTCTAGATGTTATATTCACTAAAATGAAGAAACGTGTATTTCATAGCTCTTAATAAAATTGGTCGCATGAAATGTAATGATATCAGAATTCTTGTGAATTCAACAATTGGGGATGAATTAATATATGAATGTGCACTGAAGCCTTCACTGTAACAGAAGAATAAAATGAAGGCTTTTTTTTCTACAATTCAGGATTCCCTAATGGCTTCTACTTATATTCAAGTAGGAAAATGGTTCTCAAACTACTTTGGTCATGACCCAGAAAGAGAAGAGTTTATTCACTGGGGCTTAGTGTATACACAAATACACACACCTGAAATTAATGCTATCAAAAATACCTATTCCTATGTCACATGATTTACTTTGGTACTTTTCATTTCGTAGGATATATATTCTAGAGTATATATGTAGTACACATAGATTGTTATAGATAGATAGATAGATAGATAGATAGATAGATAGATAGATAGATATAGATAGATAGTATTTATGTATTTTCTATTTTATTTCAATACTCCACTTAAAAGACAGATTATATTACACTACCTTGATGATTCTGCTTACCAATAATTAATATACTACTGCTTGAAATACAGTGCACTAGAAGGCTCCAGATTCCCCAATTATCTTGTCTATATTCCTCTAATTGGACTTGTGTTCATGACATCATTCCTTGTGGGATGTCTTCCACATATCTACATCCTAAATGTCCTGAAAGTAACCTACTGAATCTTGTGAAATAGTTGGGAGATGAATGGCGTATGGTTAGAGAACCCAGTAACATGGCAGCTTATTCTTTATTGGCCATTTTTTTCCATGAGGTTTTTGATGAAAATAAAAGCATAATGGAAACTGGCTGGCAGAGGATGTCTTCCTACTGCTGTGGTTTTAACACCAAACTACAAGGTAAGTAGCTGCTCTTAGCCACTGCATTCTGCAAGCATGTGCAGTATTTAGTGACTCAAAAGTCAATCCTTTATTCAGAAAGAGTTACGGAGTGCCTACTGTGTCCCAGGCATCAAGTGATTAATATGGTAACACTATGGTAGTGCTCTTCCTGCCTCCTGTACATGTGAGTGAAAAGCCCTTCTATTCCATTAAGTCCTTCAGCTTCTTTCTTTGGTTCCTTTATTAAGTGCTTA
The DNA here is from genome assembly GCF_047511675.1 of Marmota flaviventris. NCBI lineage: Eukaryota > Metazoa > Chordata > Mammalia > Rodentia > Sciuridae > Marmota > Marmota flaviventris. Next base: position 74,389,828 of record NC_092500.1, on the reverse strand, counting down.
CCTCAATTTATAGGATTGACCATGCAGAGAGTATTTAGAAGTAGTTCTTACCCTCTTTTAAAATCATATCATAGTTTACATAATACCTAGCACAAGAATTTGTAATATAATGATGACTTTTTCTTTTTTTGAACACTATAATTAGTCTGAGACTAATAGATATTTGTCGGATAAATACACGAACACATTAAATTTATTTAAAAGGCTTGATTTGTTGCCATAGCTATGTGTAACCCAATTAGTTGTAGCAAGTACATATTTACATATTTGGAAAACTGAATGTTAGGATGCTGACTCTCAACACACACACACACACACACACACACACACACACGACTTCCTAGGGTCTTATAAATTTAGTAAAAAACCTAGAACTCTTCTAGAATGGAAATGGTAGCTTTTCTCATCATGTATTGCTGTGTAACAGAATATCTTTGTCCAGGAATAAAAATGGCACTATTTTATTTATCTATTGCTGCATAACAATTTCTCCAAGCTTAATACTTCAAAATAAAAACCACTTTTATCATAATAGTTAATGATTTTGTAGGACAGGAATTAAAGGAAGACATAAAGAGACTTGAAGAGTGATTGTTTTCTCTATATAAAGCTTACTGAGTTACTGAACATTATTTGGCAGGAATGTGGGCTGATCAGAGGACCCAAGACAACTTTACTCCCACATCTGGTGCCTCAGCAGGGATATACATGCCTGGCACCTTGGCTAGAATGGTTGTGCAGATGGGCTTCCCTGGAATTGATAACCAGAACCCCTGCACATGGCATCTCCATAGTGAGAGTTTTAGCACAGTCAGATTTCTTATATAGCAGGTAAGAACATGTCTTAGTTCAGGCTGATAGAATAAAATACAATAGAGTTTGGCTTCTTAGCAGAAATTTCTTTCTTTCAGTTATGGGGGTAGAAGTTCAAGATCAGAGTACTGGTGACAGTTCTGCTCTGGGTTGCAGACCACTAGCTTCTCATTGTATCTTCACTTGGAAGAAATACAGTGAAAGATCTTTCTGGGGTCTCTTTCATTCATTAACCCCATTCATTAGGGCTCCATCCTCATCACCACATTTTCACTCAAGGAACCACCTCCAAATACCAAATACCATCACATTGAGGGGTAGAATTATGGCATATGAATGTTAGGGGGACACAGATATTCAGTCTGTTGCAGGACATTTCTAAAGACAATGTTCCAAGGTAGAGCTTTCTAAAAGGGCTTCATGGCAGCTGTAAGTCTTTGTTTCATCTAGACTCAGAAGTTCCAGAATGTACTGTCTCTGCCTTCTAAGAATAGTGCATCACTTTTCTATTGCATAACCAATTTTTCCAAAAGGTAGCAGCTTAAACCACCTAAACACTCAATTGGGTAGATTTTGTTCCCAAATTCACTCATATGGTCATTGGAAGACATCAATTCTGACTGTTGATCAGAGAGTACAGTTCCTCACCATGTGGCTTCATGGCATGAAAGTGTCTCCATGGCATGAAAGCTGGCTTTTTCTAGAGCAAGTGGAGAGAGAGAGAGAGAGAGAGAGAGAGAGAGAGAGAAGAGAAGAGAAAGAGAGAGAAAAAGAGAGAGAGTGAGAGAGAGAAATTCAAATCAATAGCAAGTTTTTTTTATTAGTGTATTATAGTTATACATATTATGAAGGCTAATTTGACATAATTATACATATATGGAATATAATTTGCTCCAATTCAATCCCTAGTGCTTCCCCTTTCTCTTTCCTCCTCCCTCACCCTCTTCCCTTTCCTCTCATGAACTGGTCTTCTTTCTATTTATTTACACTTTCTATAAATTAGTGCTTTATAGATAAATATGAAAGTGAAATTCATTGTGGTATATATCATATATGTACATAGCACAGTTTGGTTGTTTTGGTTGTTTGGAGAATGGCATGCCATCACTTCTGCCACATTTTTTTTCACTGGAAGCCACTAAGTCTAGCCTACACACAAGAGGAGATGAACTAATTTTCATTTTTTAAAGGGAGAACTACGAAAGAATTTTTAAAAAACACCACACCCCAGCCCACTTTTTTTGTGTGTGTGTATACCAGGGATTGAACCCAGGGTTGCTTAACCACTGAACTGTATTCCCAGCTCCTTTTTTCATATTTTATTTAAAGGAGGGTCTTGCTAAGTTGCTGAGGCTGGTTTTGAACCCTGATCCTCCTGCCTTAGCCTCTTAAGTCTTTGGGATTACAATTGTGCGCCACCATGCCTGGCTCACCACAGTCCACTTTCTAACCACAAATTATTTTTTCCATTGCTCATACTTGCAAAGTACACCCACCTCTGCCAAGGCCCCCCCCAAATCTTACCTCATTATACTATTAGTTCTAATTCCATAAGCTCATCCTCTAAATCAGGTCTAAGAGAGTCTTCTTTGCTCAGAGACCCTTAAATAAAGATTCAGTGTAGTCCCTCGTAATACGTGGACCATGGGCTGGGACTGTAGCTCAGTGGTAGAGAGCTTGCCTAGCATATATGAGGCTGTGGGTTCAATCCTTAGCACCACATAAAAAATAAATAAAATAAAAGGTATTGTGTCTGCCTACAACTAAAAACAATTTTTTTAAATAATAATATATGGACCTGTTAAATCAGAGGCAAATTATCTGTTCCTCACATAGCCAAAATAGAACAGAATCACAGGTCTAAGACAACAATATAGATATTCCTTTCAAAAGCAGGGGAATGTGAGAAACAAAGAGAAGTTACTGCTCCATAACAATTCTGAAGTTCTTTCATTAAGTCTCAGAGACTGCCGTTGATTCTTCATAACTCTCAGTTCCATCTTCTGGCCTTTGTCACGCTTTGTTTTTTATGAAAGTTAGCACATGGCTTGGAAATGCCCTTAACTAGATCATCAGGTTTCGTGAGGACTCTACTACCTTCCATGTTACTTCCGGTAAAAGGGTTTTTTTGTGTCATTCCATAAAAACATCCCCTTCCCTTGGTTCCTAATATCATTTACTTCACTTCTTGAATATATCCTCAACAGCCCTATCAATGACCATGCCACAATTTCTTCAAGGCACATTACATTCTTAAGGACACCACCTGGTTCAAAAGGCACTCGAGTATGGCACAGGTATTGTCATGGCAGCACCATGCCTCCTGGTACCAAGTCTGTATTTTTCTGTATTATTGTTATGTAACAAATTACCCAAACCTTAGCAGCTACCAACAATATACATGATGAATTTACAGATACTTGGTGTTTGATTAGGATATTTATTTCTTGGAGCCAGATTCATCAGAAAGCTAGACACAGGGAAGATCTATTTCCAAGTCCATATTTATAACTAAACCAACCGATTCTTACGTCTGTGGCATTTTCCATTATTCATTTGTATACTGGTTAATTGAGGAATCTAGTTTGAATAATTTTTTTAAAATTTCTTCATATATTTAAAGAATAACATTGAAAAATTGTCATGTCTTAATTGAAACACACTTAAAAGAAAATTATCAAACAGATTAAGTGTGTGCACAAAGAGGAAATCAGGTATTGGAGATGAATTTTGGGGTCAATTTTACTAGTGATTATTTTGTGATGAAATATAATAATCATTGCATTATGATATAAATGTGATATAAAACCATAAAATACAAATATAACATAAAATATTTACAGTATAATATAAATAGAAACTATCCAAATACAGTTTTTACAATAAATAGTTTATTCTCTTGCTCATGTGATACAGTTTTAGAGTGGCATTTGTGGATTGATTGGTAAATACATTTTACTAGTAAGCAAGAAATAAAGGTGTTTTTTTTTTTTTAAGGTAACTCTTTTTGGAATTCTTTTAAGTTCAATCTGATACTTGATTGTTGTTCAAAGACCTTATGTTAAAACACAACATAACATGGAATTACTTTATTACCTTTCCTCTTCCTTTATTGTAAATGCAGGTGTGATTTCTAAGGGTGTGTTTTACTCTATACTCCTTTTCCTAATCCCAACTAGACACAACAAAGGATTCTTGCTTTGCCCTGTGCTTGTAAATGTCTGGCAAAACTAGTACATCTTTGAAAGCAATTTCTACTATTATAACAAGCTGGAATCAAAATGGCCAATCAGTAATAAGCCAACTCTTATTAACTTGCACTAAATTATTTTCATTTGGCAGATAAAATAACCACTTTTCCATCCTTAATTAGAGTTTGGTCTAATAGGATTGACAAGACAAGCTGGAGGAAGAAAATGCTCTATTTAATTGCTTTTAGAATTCAGTGTTTTTTTTAATAGATTAGGTTTTGATAAAGTTCCAAAGAAACTTGGAAAACCCATATTTTGTTTTCCAGATTACTCTTACTCTTAAAAATAAACATCTGTAGTCAATAGACATTTTTAAAGTATGCTGTCATGTATTGGTCTTTATGTCCTTTTAGAAACTAATACTATTGTTAGAAAATACTACTTTATTTTGTGAGCCAGTTGTATTTTTTTACTCTTTTATTATGTGAATACTAATTATTCCACCCCTTAGGACTGTGCCTTATATTAAAAAGTATAAAAAATTACTTACAGAAAAGGGAAGTACTATAGAGGGGGAAAAAACAGTACAGGCATTAGAGTCACAAGAACTCATATTCAAATCCTGTCTCAACGGCCACCTAGCTGGGTGACCTAGCACATGTAATTAAATTACCTGGGCCTCTAAGATGACATGAAAAATAAAGGTATAAATCATAATGCTTCTAGCAAAGTTCTTGGTCCATAGGCTATGTTCTGTAAATTTTGCTTGTTCTTTCTATTACTACCCTGTTCTCAATATGACACTAAATTTTAAAATATACCCACATTGGCATACCCTCTCTTTCTTAGACCAATTCCTGTAAATCACAAGTCTTGCTGTTGTTGGAAAAGAGTGGGTTAAAAGCAGCCATGAGATGAAAGTTTTTAATGAAGTTACATAGAACTTTTAATAACCAAAGGTGACTGGGAAACTATGAGATTGGCTGCAGATGTCATTCAATAATGGGAAAGTGGGACAAAGTGTAGATAACGCCAGCTATTGGAGAAAAATAACTAGTTCAAGTTTGGAAGGACATAAAGAGAGAGAGAGAGAAAGAAAGGGAAAGACTTTGATCTGTTTTTCCTTTTTTAGAAAAATAAGAGGCCACTCCTTGAAGGAATGAACAGATGGAATTGTAACTATAAAGTACACGGTGAGGTCTTTTGCTATTCAGATTTAAATAAAGAAGTATAAGTTACAAAAGCCACAGTTCAAAACAAAACAAAACAAAACAAAAAGCCATAGTTATAACTTTTGTGTAACTTACACTTAGCAAAGTTTTATGCTTTTTTCAAATATCTGATGTTACTCTATTTTAATTAATATCTCAGTTTAAGCCTATTCAGTCTCCCTGAGAGGTAGAAATTCAACGACAAAGATTTTGCTCCCCATTTCCTTCATACCTTCCATAAATAAATGACAGAAATATTTATTCCAGAACTCACAACAGTGCCTGATGTATACTAGGTGCTCAACAATTTTTGGTTGCACAAATGATAACTTAGTTTGAAAAATTTCTCCTAGTCCACTAATTCTAAAGTGAAGCCATTTTCATCTTATTTGCACAAATTCACCCATATAACATTCTCGGTTGTAGAACAAGAACTTTCAAAGACATTTCAATACTTCTGCTTATTTATTTTATTTTAAAAGGATTGAGACATTGGATCTTCAGAAAAAAGTAGAAGGCTGGAGAGGTTCTAAAAGCAAAGTGTTTTTACGTATAATAGAAAAGAATATGCAACTCAGAAATACTGTCTCTTATTTTCATATTTTGATCTATTAAAACCCATTATTTGTTTTACTATGTAAATAATACATGTTGATTATCAAAAATAAAAATGATCAAAAAAGAAGAATCAATTATCTATATCATTAGAAAATAATCAGTTAATACATACCAGATGCAACTATAAACATATATGCACACATGTATGTGGTATATGTAAGAATATTAAAATTGTAAGAATATTCTTACCATTAAAATGGTAAGAATATTAAAATTCAAATGATAAATTGTGTCCCTTTATGCTGTTTCTTATTTCTTTTGCCTGTTTTGCCACCTTCCAAAATTTTCTTCATTTTTTAATGCTACACGCTAAAATTTTTATAGATCTATAGGTTTTTAAATTATTCCCACTCGCACTGATATGTGATATTGATGTTCACAGAAGACAGAGGAAAAAAACAAATAATTTTTTTTCATATTTTTTTTCCTTAATCATTCTATAAGTCTTTCAGTTTTAGGGTAAAATCCAGGTACTCCTGTTAGGTTGATGCTTCTACTTTGTCCACCTGATAAAGAAGGCTTCTCATACTCTTCAAAGGACACTGCAAAAAGGGAGGGTTTGGGAGGTGGGAGAGGATGTCATGGCCTTTTGTACCAGCTTCATACGTAAAGTGTTGTTCTCTTTTAAACTTGGCCTATTGTGCAACTTTTCTGAGGGGATATTGGAGCAGCCTGCAGTTATGAGCAGTTATCAGATAACTCAGGTTCTGGTCATAAGAATATGAGAGCAATGCACAGACACAGTCTCTTTGTTTCTGTATCTACAGAATCTGCAGTTTTCTAGCAGCTTTTTTTTTTCTCCCTGTTGTACATTTAACTTAAATCTGACAGAAACCATAGATGAATTTTTGTAATAGACATGATTGGTACTTAAATCCCAGAAAGGCATTTTGAATAGGCTAATATCAGCAAAATTTTAGTGGGTAGTAAGGGAATGATATAGAAAATATGTAATTGGCTTCCATGTGAAATAGTCCACTAACACTCTTCTGATGGGGCTTCAGATTCATCTAAACCTGAATAATTTGTGTTAAGTGATTTGCAACACATCTGAGGCACCACCAAGGGTGCATTTTGGGCAGAAGGCATACTTTAGAAATTAGGACCTCGTGGGTTTGGGGGGATTTTTTCCTTCCTGTATGAAAATATACTACATATGTTCTGTTTTGTTCTGGGACTGTCAGAAAGCCCTAAAATGTTTACAGCTTTCAGCTAGAGGGAGAACAAGGTGGTGAGTGAGGGGAGGTAGCCAGGGGAAGATGACTCCATAAAACCGCCCCAGCACACCATTTTGCCCTTTCTTGCAGGAGAATCTAAACTAGCCCTTCCTGCAAAATAATTTCCCTGAGACCTGTCCTATAAAAGTGCCTTTAGGAACAGAGGCCACTTTACGAGCAATACAAAAAGTCTTTTAATAAAAATGTTCAAGAAGCCACATCAGTTCTGGAGAGATCTAGCCTACTTGGCCAAAATTGGGCCTCTTTGGATTTACCTGCATCGAAGTTATTTGCATTTTTGAGGTTGGCCTGAATCCTGTTTTTCATATCGTTTTTTGTATCCTTGAGATTCTGGATCGCATATTGCAGTTGGTATTCTCATTTATACAGGACCTAAGCATCTAAATAACTCTTCCTAATGATTTAAATGTTTATCTTTCCAAAAGATGACTGACCACAATGTGCTTTTTGTGTACCAATAGTGTCTATTACAAAAATTCATCCATGGTTTCTGTCAGATTTAAGTTAAAGGTACAAAAATCCACTACCGGCATTTCGTGTTTTCTGTGTAAACATTAAAAGTTTATCCGTATGATTTTCTTGATCAGCTTTCAAGGTAAGCCAAAAGCTGAAAATATTTATGAGGATACAAATTGTCACCACCTTAATATTTTGCATGCCTCTATCCATAAATGTACACCCTCCCTCCAATTAAAGAAAGGTTTAATGACTATCTTCTGAGAACTAAGGGAAGCTATTTGAAGCTTCTCCCCAGTAGTTGTGGTAGGAATAATTTCTCAATGTCTACAATAAAACAAGTTTTAGATTTCTTTAAAATTTGCCCTTATATTGTACCCTTCACTAAATTTAATAGTTTTATTATGAATGTGTGATTTATAAAAGGCTTTCTATTATGGTTTAAATATGGCTTGTCCCTACCACCCCCAAAGTCATGTAGGAGTTTAATCTTCAAGGTCTTGCTTAATAATATGAAGAAGGTAGAAACTTGTCCAACTGTGGTATTTAGAGATGGGAACTTGGAAAGTGATTAGAATAGGGTGGAGCCTCCATGATTGAATTGAATCCTGATGATTTTATGAGGAAAGAGAGAGACAGATCACACAGAGATGTATATGTGTGCCCACTATATATATTGGTCCTTGCTAGACCTGCACTGGGCCATTTGCATGTCCAGCCTTCAAACCCATATGCCAAAATAAACCTCTTTTATTTATAAAGTAGCATTCCTTAGGTATTTAATTATAATAATGAAAATTTGACTGATATAATTTATTTCCTTGCCTTCAGTAAACATTAGTTATCTAGTCATAAATGCTGAAATTTTCTTCAATTTCCCCACTTGCCTTGACCTTCTTCCATGAGACAAATTCTGTCTTCACACGGCTTCTATATGCATCCACCCCTTTGCCACTCCCACCTTTCACTGTACTATAGATTCCTTTCATACATTACTCACCTTGCTATAATAATTTCCCATTGTGTTATCCAGTCCAACCCCTCCAGTGTTGCCAGACTCTCTCTTCTCCAACATAAAACCGACTACATTATCTTCAAGGTGAAATCCAAAGTTCATAGAAAGTCACAAAAATGCTACCCTTTGTTCCTAATCTTAACCTTGAATCTCTTCTCCTGCAGTTCTCCACAAACTATACCAAAATGACCCCAAATAATTCATCCGTATCATTGTATAAGCCCTTATATTCCCCAGGACTCTTACATATTCTGTGTCTTCACCTACAGGACCTCTTACTAATTTTTTCTCATGTGAAAAGATTTTGTCCATCACTGGAGGTCAGTGCTGAAGTCTCCTGCCCTGTCAGTGGTCCTCCCACTTAGCATAGTTGTTCTTCCCACCCATGAGTGTAGCAGAAATATTTGTATTTACTAAGCTCTAGCACTCTTTCTCAAAAGTCAGAATCACCAGTGACTTTAACTTATCATGGTTGATCATATTAAAAGATTAGATTCTATTTTATGTAAGAAAAATCAATAAAAATATTAAACCCTTTGAGGGGAGGATCAGTGTTTTATTTATATTTGCCCATACAGTACCTAATAAAACATTTTTTGTGTAACGTGAAATAAATTTCAAAATTTAAAAAGTTTATACTATGGTAGCAGATGTAAGGAATATTATCTTTCATTATGCCTTAGATCTCATTGCTGAGTGAGTCTTTTCACTTCATAATTCAAATCATATATCTGATTCTCTGTATCTAGAGGTATAAAAATGGAAGTCACGATAAGTTTTTAAAAATTCAAAATTGATAGAGTGTCTTTCTCCAGCTCATTCATTTGAAGTAAACCCAGCTTAATAGTGACAGGCAGCACATAACCGTTGAGCCATGTGACAAGAACTCGTGATTCAGGCCTTAATACTGAGCCCAAGTGCCTAATAAGCCTCAGTATGAAAGTTTGAAAAAATATCTACTCTTTTCAGTTTGTTGACATTTTGCTGATTTTAGTTTAATTTTATTTCCACCTTCTCATTTTATCTTGATTTCATTTATAAAGCATTGTCAGGAGCTAGACCATTAGTAGCCGCAGAATTAAAGCAATGGATTTTAAACTACCTTTTGATTCTTAAAATACTTGTTGGGTATAAGATATTTCTATCAGGAGAATGAGGGAAGGGGAAGGAATATTCTGGTTATTTTGGCAAAGTGTTCCAGGTGATTTACACATGCCCCTAGCTCAGGTGGAAAATGTTACAGTTCACATTTTATGATAATAACAATTTCGGATTCTAAAAGTCCCAGATTATTCTCTTGATATGGTTAGTAAACAAATGTACTAGAAATATAAAGTTGTTGTTGATGGTGGTGAGGGTGAAAGGAAGGTGGAAGTTAATGCACATATTGACCAACCTCACTGAAAATTTTGACATAACATTTTACTCAGAACAGACATGAGATTGTTTTTCTTCTTTTAACTGTCTTTACTAGAGTCTCCTGAAATGTGAGATAAATTTTACTTAGTGCTGGTATATAATTCATTCAAAAAATTTTGTCAGTTACTTTTTACAGTCCAGGTACATAAAATGTGATTTTAAAAATCACAAATTGTTCTCAAGAAATGGACAAGCAGGATGATAAATTATAGGAATCCATACATTCGAAGGGAGTAGAGATGTGGATAACATGCCATCTGTGGGAGGGTATAGGAGAGAATCCAGAGCCCTGTCTTGGGAGCTCAAAGACAAGTTCCCAAAAGATGTATCATCTGAAGGAATTGTGTGAGTTGACTGGTACTACTGTTGTCAACTCCAGCTGCCAGCCCATATCACTTGAGAAGCTTTAAAACAGGCCAGATGTCCATGTCCCGCCCCTGAAAATTCTAGTTGTGTGAGGCCCTCAATTTTTTTTTTTTTTTGGTGCTTAAGATTGAACCGAAGCCTTGTGCATGCTAGGCAAGCACTCTACCAAGTGAGCTATATCCCCAGCCCTTCACTTTTTTTTTTTTAACCATACTTTATTTTTTTTCCCAAGCTTTAAATTCTTGATTGCTATAGGTAAGTACTAGGCATATGTACTATTTTTCTTTATTTTTATGCTTGCTTCAGACTTTCCAAAACAATAAAAAATAAGTTTTAAAAAGAATACCAAAACACTCCAAATCACTCAGATGAAATGTGGATGTTAAAACTCATTATGCAGGCCCAAAGAGAGAGAGGGGTTTAAGACAGTACAATATAGGTACTTAGCAGGTATGAATATCAATATCAAATTCATGAATTAAGGTGTTGTTTTTATTTTTAATCAACTTAATTTCTACTTAGAAGTTCTTAATAACTGTATGTTGAAAATGGAATCTCAGTCAAATAAGGGCCCTACCCCACATGCTCAAGGTTGTGTCTATGTATGAGCTTCTATTAGTGCAAACCATCAGAAATGGACATCTGATCTTCTGTGCCTCCTATCTATCTGTCATCCAGAAAGGAAACCTCATTTGACCTGGTTTTCAATCAAGAGTTCAGCAAAGTCACTGTTGAGAAGATCTTCATTCAATGTGATAGGCCATTACAGGCTTTAGCTCTTTCTCATTTACTTCCCTGCCCCTCTTACATTAAATCTCTCAAAATACATTGTCCATCTTCTGATGCTTGTTCCCCTTTATTCTCCACCAAACCCCCAGATGAAGAAGAACAAATGCCAAGAAATTAATCTTTTAACAAGTATTTTAGTGTCCTGATCAGCTATATTATTCCTTAGTAGTCTCCCCAAGTTAATGGAAAGTTGAGGGTGACAGAGAGCTACAGGAGTTATGGTATAGAGAGGGAAGACTAAAATTTTAGAATGTTTCATACCACAAAGAAAATGGTGTGTGCACAAAAAAGAAAAAAAAAAAACCCAAAGGCAAAAGAACTTAGGTACTGCTAAGGGACCTAAAAAATAAATAAATAATTCAGTCTAGCCAGAGTTTGGAGAAAATGCCTATGAAAGGATGAAGAGGAGGGAGGCAAATAGTGGCCTTTGGATCCTGAAGAGCATTTCATGCTATACACTTAAATTCTATCTTGAAGGCAATGGAGAAACACTAAAAGATGTGAAGAAGGGAAATGGTCCCACCGGATTTATGTTCTATAAGGATTAATTTGAGTGTCTCCCTGGTGGATTCCTGATAGACAATGAGACTGAATTTAGGGGATTGTGTCTTTTGCTCTTTTTCTGGAAAGACAAAGACAAAGCCTTGGAACAGGATTGTAGACACAGAATTAAGAGAATTTAGGAGTATAAAAGATTTTAATTAGAAATGATCAATAACACTAGATGATTGATTGGATGAAGGGAATGAGACAGACAAAGTAAGGTTTAGATGGCAACTCAGTGTCTAGCATGGTTAATTGGATGAATTATGCTACCATTTTTTAATACATAAAAACCTCAGTTGATTTGAGAAATTACTAAGTGCAAAGAGGAAGGAATCCAAAGAATTCACTAAGTTCAAGATTGTATATGTGAAATGTAAAAGTCTTTTGATAATCTCAAAAGAAATCCCCAGAGACATGTCCCATAAACTGTTGACTGTGTAGGTCTAGAGCTCTGGAGAGAAATTTACAAAGATAAAGATTTGTCAATAATCAGCATATACAAAGGAAAAATAAGAATTTCTATGATTCAGAATATTTGAATTTAAAATAAAGTATGTTTGCTTAAGTTACGGTTTAAGTAAATTTTCATTATATTTCAACTTTTTTGTCTAGATAGTTAAATTTGGTCAAAACCAAATTGTCCAAAATATCTGCAACTATAGCAAACAATAATTGCCTGTTTGAGTTTATATGTTCACTTATCTACATAAGAAAAAAGTATGAAGTGGCTTATATTTCTCTTATTTAAGAGAAAATTAAAATTAATTTTCTCTTAGATCCTCCTTAAGAAAATAGAATGCCACAAAACTAATATTGAGTTTCTTATCAAAACTGTAGAATTTGAGTGGCAACTTGAAGATGACCACTGTGTATGAAGAAGGGGATCTTTTGTCTGAATTCCTGTGGAATGTCTTCTTTAAAGCACTGAATGGATCTAAAACATGATCTTACTTCTTTTCCCCTTGAGTGATGACAGTGTTTTTGGCAGAAACACTAAATTACAAGTACTAGATAGGCCTAACAGTAAGAATATTAAAGCACTCTAACTTTAGGAATGTTTCTTAAGAGCAATGCTATGGGGGCTAGGGGTGCAGCTCAGGATAGAACCCCAAACTACCTTTTGAGTTCACACTAGATGCTAAAATGGAGAGGTTATAAGGAGTTGGGGTTAAGAAGAGTGAAATAATAATTTCACTTCACAGCAACATATTGAGGACATCACAATGGCTTGGTCAAGATGGAAGAAGCCACACTCAAGTTCCTGGGTTCAATTCCCAGCACCAAAATAGAAAAGAGAAGAAGCAAAGCTATACAGTCATGCATCACATAACACATTTCAGTCAGTGACAGACTGCATATACTACAGTGGTCCCATAAGATTCTATTGCCTGGCACATCAGAGCTGTCTTACTGTGTGGAAGTAGAGTCTGTGATGTTCACACAATGATTGCTGAATGACACATTTCTCAGAATGCATCTTCATTATTAAATCATGTGTGACTGTATTAGCAAGAATAAAAATGAAGAAATGGAGTAGTTAGTTAAAAGGTCAAAAAAGAGAATGTTAGAAACAAAACAAAACAAAAAAATTCAGAGTCTATTGTGGGCATGAGGATGGCTCCTTCCATCTTGGCCAAGCCATTGTGATGTCCTCAATGTGTTGCTATGAAGTGAAGTTATTATTTCACTCTTCTTAAACCCAACTCCTTATAACCAACCTCTCCATTTTAACATCTAGTGTAAACCCAAAAGGTAGGAAGAGAGCTGTCAACTAGAAAAATTACCTTTAACCATATTTTATTTTAAAAGATGTCTAATTTGAAAATGTTCTTTTATTTCATGTTCATGTTATGTCAACAAAAGAAGAAATGAGAACAATGCATTCCCCAGACCACATTCACAGTGGGGGAATTTCATTGACAAGAAATGCTACAACCCCTAGGTGTTCAAGAAGTGCCTGATTTGTGAGCCCCGGTCCTCCTAATGAGTTGTGTGTTGTGATGCAGAACTTATATTCCCCATGGACCCTGCACTCTCAGATCCACTAATTTATCTTCTAGGAATTAACACTTAATTGTACAAGGTCCAAGCCCTTATTGAAGGGGGAAAATACCCACCTAAAATAGCTCAGTGTCATTTTAGGTTAGTATTTTAGGTGACAGAGTAGACTCACCCAGCAAAAAAAAAAAAAAAAACACCCTTCTTTTCTTTATAAGAAGGCTTCTAAGTTCTCTGATTTAACATGAGCCTCTAGTAAGCAGAGTGCTATTTGATGCTGAATTCTGAGCAAAGGGTTCTTTGTGGGAAGGTCTGTCAAACAGCATAGTTACCATGGCAACCCTGGCTAGATAACCCATTTGGGAAAATACTTGTAGGACCTAACACTCTATCATCTGTCATTCAATAATTTCATGTTCATAATAACTAGGAAATCAATGGCTGTCCTCTGAGACAGTTTGTGGAAAGGGCAGACATGCTATTGGCAGTGCGCAGCTTGCATTTGCGTCTATTTGTTGTGATTCTCGTGCCAGGTTAGGAGTGTGAGAAAGAACTTGTTTGTTTGGACTGGCACAAAGATTAAAGGCAGGTTCAGTTTTGCAATCTAATTACAACTGTAGTGTTTACATGTACAAAAGAGAGAAAACCAAATGGCATATTAATAAAGCATTTGCTAGACTGTTAGGAAGTAAGGTTCACCTAATATTAACATTTCACATTTTAAAATTCTGCAGGAAAACACAAGTTCAAGTTATCATGAGATTGGCATGTACAAATTTGGTAATGTAAAAGGCATTTTTCTTATCTCAGCTTTCTAATTAAACTCCTTATCATTGTAGGAGCTGTGTTACCTGGATGTTATGTACAGAATATAAAGTGATCATAGAAAAGTAATTAAAATTCTTAAACATGCAGCCCGTTGACTTTACATACAATTAGTTTTTAGAGTGTGAGGTTTGATAATAAGCAAGTTAGCTGAGTAGAGAAATATACACTTAATAATTACCTTGACAGTGTTTACCAACTGGAAAAAAATGTCAAGAATCATTTCAGGAAATAGGTTTTATGAATAAGAAAGCATGATGAACTGAGACCATGGATATGAGTAGAGGAGAAAAATTAAACATTTGCATTCTATAAAGAAAGGGATGTTTTGCCTTTATGGAAGCATTCAAAAGGTACTTACTCATACATTGGGGAAAGCTCCTTGTTTTCACACCTAAAGATGAAGATGTCTGCAAATTGCTTTCACTCAGCACAACAGGTTTTAGTTTTGAGCCGCCCTTGGTAAGTGCACAGAGTTATTGGTCCTCCCCTAAGTTTACAGAGTGAAGGTTTTGTCAAAGTGAAAGCGTGAGAGCCTATGAAAACATCATCTTTTCCAACCTAAGAGGTGAAGTCTTTCAGAATAGAAACAGTGCTTTATCCAGAAGAGGATTCTATAAAGAGCTATGCTGAGCCTGAGCATGTGAAAATGCAAAATGACGTGGCATCTTTTGACCATGTAACCTACTATATACCTGAAATCCAGTAAAAACTTTTAAAGTCTGAATTTTATACATTGCCCCACTAAACAGTGTATGATTTTTAAGGCTCTAATTGGACAAACTATTTCTCTCTCTCCCTTCTTTCTTCCTCCTTCCTAACTTTCTTCCTTTTTTCACTCTGCATTTTTTCTTTCTTCTAGCTACTTTTGGAACTGAAAGATATTCATTTATGTTATTAGTGCTTACTTGAAGGAAAAAATGAACATGTGTGCTTTCCTTGCCTTTAGAAACTTCTACAAATATTCCTAACTTTTAGATGCCTAAGTAGTATCCAAGTGGTTTCAAAGGCAAAACTATTACTATTATGGAATAAATTTTTGGCTGCAAATAGCTTTAGTTTTAAAAGAGGGAGTTGACTATATTTCTGAATGTAGCAACAGAGATAAGAAATATGATAACAGTGGAAGATGACAAAATATTTCTTTAAATTTATCAATGGTCTTTAAATACAGGGAATGTACCATACTTTGTAATAGGAAACAAATTTTAAATATCTCTTTTATCTAGATTTTGTAATGGATACGCTCTATGCTATTGGCTATTCCTTCATTCATTCAGTGTATATTTATTTCCTGAATATTTACTAGGTCTTCAGGCATTCTGCTAGATGCAATAGCTACAAAGAGACGATGATCCTATCCTCAAGTACTCCCCAGCCCATTGGGGAAAAATGTTAGAAAGAGGGATGCCTAGTGTTATGGAAATGAGGGGGAAAACATATTATCTATCATTCTTAGATGCATTTATTCTCCTGACTATAAAACTTACTGATATGCTCCTGACCTTTTTTTTTAATTTCAATTATTTACCACTTTATAAATGAGGACTCAGAAATATCAACATGTAAAGAATGTCAATAAGTTTCAGATGATATGAAAGATACTTTTTATATTCTCTAGTGAAATTCAAACAAAGCTTGTGTTAGCATTATATTAATTTCAATGGTCTGTCTCTGGTGGCTTAAAACAACAGAAATTTATTCTCTCACATTTTTGAGTGTCTGCAGTTAGGACTCCAGCTATCTGCTGGGCATGTTCCCTCTGAAGCCTCAAGAAGAATATCTTTTCTTGCTCTTTCTAGCTTCTGGTAGCCCTCTGTCTTCCTTAGTTTGTAAGTAACACAATTTTAATCCCCCTTAGTTCAGTAGCACATAACACTTCTTCCTGTGTCTGTCTTCATATGGCCCTCTTTTTATCAGCTCATCAGTCATATTAGAATAGGAGTCCACCCTATGCCTATATGTTGTATGACCCCCATCTAGACTAATTACATTGGCAATGGCCCCATTTCCAAATAAGGTCATATTCCATGGTATTGAACCTCAACATAACTTTTCTGAAAAAACACAACTCAACCCATAATTACCCATAAACCTCCATTACAAATTTCTTAACTCTTTGAGAAAATTAAACACTTTAAAGTGTGAATAATAAATATTGTTTATCCCCAATTTCAAACACTTTTTAAAATTATTTTGTTGTACAAGGTCACATCTTGCTTTTTTTTGTATTTTTGTTTAAAAATCATATGCATAAATATTTACTGAAAACCCTTGATATTCTCATATACTGAAAAATCCACATAATAAGTACAAAGATAAAGATGGGTATGCTGAAACTTTTGCATCCTTTAAACACAAACCACTGCCTATAATGCTGTATCACAGTGGGACTATAATTAGCATATCTATTGCTACACAGTTTACTATTGAGCCTTTTGATGTTGTTCTGGTCCAGCCTCAAGTGAAATGCAAAAATATTATGTCATATTCATTATTTAAGCGATGTAGTCATTTCTTTGACATTGAGAATGTCAGAAGGCACGTTGGGTTTTGTACCTTGTAGAGGAGGAAAAATGCTGGGATGATATGTGGACAAAGACTGCTTAAATTTGGAATTCTTTCCAGGTTTCATGACTCTTTCTGTTGAAACTGACTGGGCCTTAATTTCCTCATCTTTAGAAAAAAAGGGCTGTTGTTAGATGAAATCAAGTAATACCAAAAATGGGAGCTTTGTGAGGATGGGTCAGGAATTCAGTTGGGAATCAGCAGCAAGTGAATCAGACTTTCACAGCCTCATGCCTACGATGTGAGAACAAGTAAAACCAGTGTTCCCTTCCGCTTTAAGTAGGGCTGTTATATTTGTACTTCTAGACTTCACTTCTAGACCCATGTCCTTTCTCTTCCCATGTAAGAAAGAAGGAGGAACTAGAAACACGGTAGTCCTCAAGAGCCACCAGAGAGATACTCTCCCTCCCATGATGTTCATCTGTCTTTGGTTATGAGATTTCTCAGTAGTAGGAGTAACTCTGGGTGAGAAATGGCATTGGTCACGCTGACTTCTCTCACTGTGTCAAAGACAGTTGATATGGGTTGGATTTTATTGGACACTCATCAACAAAAGCACAGACATTGCATCTTGGGCTTGGCTTTTCAGTGTATTAGAGAACTTGGAGGACAAGCAAGTCCTGGTTTATCCTGTTGGGTTATTGCTTTTTTTTTTTTTTTTGAGTACTGCTTAATTGAAGCGAGTTCTATTTCAAGTGAAGACATCAAAAGGCATTTCATTTAAACCTAGTTAATTCTTTACAAGGCCCTATAGTAAACAAAATAGAGCAGCTATATCCTCCACTTTTCACTTTCTTCTCCTATTAATTTTGGCTGTTAATGTGATCAGCAACCTTTTTATCCCAGGTGGGATAGCTAAGAATTCTGCAGGTTAACAAGAGTGAAAAAAAAAAAAAAGTTGAGAAGAAAGGTTATAAAGAGAGCCAAGGGCCCACAAGCTCAGGTTCAGTCTAATGGCTGAATATTCGCTTTATATTTCTATAAATACAAACCTGGGGTAAGACAAGCTCTATCTGGGGCACTTGCCTTAGTTGTCAAATAAAAGAGGTTGTAGTGCATCAACTTTAAGTAATATTTTTAGGGTAAAGTTCCCCTCGTTGACTATCTGATAATTCCTACAGATGTTTTCCTGCTGTATGTGGTCTTCTGTACTTGGAATGCTTTATGGTCCAAATGACTTCTTCACCTCTGACCATGCCTGCTTATTTCCTGCTGGAAAGATAGCAGAAAGGATAAAAAAGATTAATGAGCAGAGAGCATCATTTCAGGGGTAATTAAGGAAGGTGCTGGGAGATGCCACATGAGATTTCACCAATGGCTCATTGGTCAGCAACTTCAGCCACACCTGAAAAATGTAGTCTTTCTTATGGATATTCATGTGTCAAAGTAAAAATAAGGAATTCTCTTATATGATGTACGTGATACTAGGTAACACCTAGCAGTCTCTTCTATAAAGACAAATAGATACATAGACGGATATTGAGTAAACAACCAGGGCAATCAGACCAATAAAAAATGTGGAGAGAAAAAAAAAATGTTTTTAAAAGGGCAGTCAGCATTAACTCGAGGAAAAGCAAGACATTTGTAAGAAAGAAAATATAATCAGAATACATGATATGACTAGACTGTGACTCTCATACACACATGATGTCATGATTGAATATTGATTTAAATGAAAATTATGAAATAACAAGTAATATAAAATGCTATGAGGGTAGTTAAAGACCTAAATCCTTATTATCCATTGTAGAATATCAATACTTGATATTTAAAACTTAAAAACTCAGGTGAGTTTACTTAGTGAAGAAAGATGAACATTAATCAGATTTTCACAAAAGTAATTAAAACTATGCCAGTTCCAAGAAGGAAAAAATACAGAAGGCTAAAAATATGTCTAATGGGCAAATAAATAATCTGATTTTGAATTTCAGAAAAGGTGTCCCAGCAGTGACACTGCAAAATGAATTGGGATTTATGAAATGTGGAGAACTAATCTTCATTCAGAGAGCACAGTCAAAGGCCCTGAGGTGGTCAGGCAAAAGGCCAAACACATGGAAGCATGGACCTAGACCAGAGAGGCAGTTTTAAACAGGCCTTACACACAGAGTAACAGGTTTAGGAATTTAAAAGACACTAAGAACTAAACTCAGGTTTGAAGAAGGGATGTTGTATGGTCCAGTTTGTATTTTAAGATATCCTGTTATCTTAGATGAACTACAGAGAACTTGTGGAAGGTGTCAGAGGTGGGGCAGAACATGACCCAACCTCGAATTAATTATACACACATATTGTAAGTTGATATAATTACTACTAAGGCTAGTCTTAGATGCTGCAGTAAAACATAGAATTAAGAGATATTTACAAGGAAAAGTTAATGAGACTTTTTTTTTTGTAGCACTTTATAAAATTCAGTTACCTGGTTGGAACTTTACTTTTTCCTCTTAGAGACTAGCACAAATAACAAACATCTTGGCCTATGCATAGGAAAACATTGACACCATTCAATTTCTGAAAACCAACAGTCTTTATTGTAAGGCATATAACATTTCTGGTGAAATTTAGACTTTGGGGAAGTATAATGGTTAAGTATATCAATATTTTTCTTCTGTATTTAAAGGAAGAAATTGGTTACCTTACGGTAGATAAAACATAATTATTTGGAAACAAGGAATTGTGTCCAGAAGGCACGCTTTGCCATAGCAACCTTAACATTGAGTTACAGTATGTCTTTCCGTTTTACAAAGGGTAATTTATCATGGGAGGAATGTGCTGAATATGTCACATTTTACTATCTGCTTATTTAGTTAGATAGTCAAGATCTTGACTCTGGAAATAGAATTATTCTAAGTTTTGTCTCATTTTCATGCTTGCAAGGATAATATGCATGTACTCTAAATTCATTTTAAATTTTAAATAGAATGAAACAGACTGTCGAGGGAACACACTCAGGACCTAGAAGCAAAGCCATATTTCAGTGTTCTTCCATGACTTTACAACTGTGTGATTGATGGAGACCCAAATATTTTCTCTGAGATTGACAAATATTTTTTCCCTTAAACCAAGCCATTAAAAATTGAGGATTTAAACATAGTGTAAATAGGAAAAGAGGATTTGAATTCAAGTGTGAGCAAATGCACAGAATTTATGTCCATGTTTGTTTCCACTTACTCTACAGTCTTACATGTCTATGTAGTTTAAAGTCTGGTGACTAAATTTTTATTTTAGAGATATGATTTTCCTTCTGTTTTAAATAAGAGAATATTTTTCTCCTTTCCAAAGACAAAGAATAGGAAGACCTGCACTTTCATTCTGATTAAGAGCATTTGATCTTTTATTTTACTCAACATGGATTTTTATAGACAGCTAGAAGTTTAGGCAGATATAGCCTCGGGAGATGGCTACAAGAAATGAATTGGTGTTTTTTTGTTGTTGTTGTTGTTGTTTTGGCTTTTTGTTTTTGTATTTGTTTTGTTTTTTTCATTGCATACCCAACTTTATTATTATCAGTTTTTAATGAAACACAGGGCACACATAAAGGTGGAATCAAATAATTTGTTTCAGCTACATTTTTCTCTTTTTTTAAAAATTGATTTTATTTTTAAATACATGTTAGTGGAATGCATTACAATTCTTAATACACATATAGAGAACAATTTTTCATATCTCTGTTTGTCTCTAAAGTGTGTTCATACCAATTCATATCTTCATATATGTATTTTGGATAATGATATCTATCACATTCCACCATCAGTGCTAACCCCCCGCCCCTCCTTTCCCCTCCCGTCCGTCTGCCCTATCTAAAGTTCGTCTATTCCTCCCATGCTTCCCTTCTCTACCCCACTGTGAGTCAGTCACCTTATATCAGAGAAAATATTTGGCATTTATCTTCTCCAACTTAGCATTATCTTCTCCAACTCTATCCATTTACCTGCAAATGCCATAATTTTATTCTCTTTTATTGCTGAGTAATATTCCATTGTGTATATATGCCACATTTTTTAATCCATTCATCTACTAAAGGGCACTTAGTTTGGTTCCACAGTTTAGCTATTGTGAGTTGTGCTGCTATAAACATTGATGTGGCTGTGTCCCTGTAGTATGCTGTTTTTAAGTCCTTTGGGTATAGACCGAGATATATATTTGGGGATAGTTGGGCCAATGATGGTTCCATTCCCAGTTTTCCAAGGAATCTCCATACTGCTTTCCATATTGGCTGCACCAATTTGCAGTCTCATCTGCAATGTATGAGTGTGCCTTTTTCCTATTCTTTAGATAGCTCTAGTTTGGGGCAAGTGGATCTTCAAGTGTATGCAGGATTAGGCCTTTTTGTTTTCAGTGCTGGGGATCAAACCCAGGGCCACACTTATGCCAGTCAAGTTTTTCACCACTGAGCTGCTCCCCCAGCCCATTCTATTCTCATTTGCAGCACTGGGGCACCAAAGTTAAGTGCAAATATGTGTAAACTTTTCCCCAAACTCTATCATTATACCCTTTACTTGAAAGCATTATATGCCTTGATGTTTGAACTTAGTGTTAAAAACATCTAAAGACTATGTTCATAGGCTAACTGAAATTTGTCTTTTTAAAGGATAGCTTCTTTGGTTATTTAATAAAGAGGTTGTTTAACTTCTGTTTATCACTTTTACAGATGGAATACTGAAATGGATGCAAAATGTGACCAAGGGTGATTTCCAAATATCTTATTTGGAAAGAAATTTGTCATATTACCCCAATTCTAAAGAAAAACATTTTAAAAATATTTTTATATATTTGAAATGTAAAAAGATGCTTATAATTCAGCCGAGCATGGTGTTGCATGCCTGTAATCTCAGCCGCTCAGGAGGCTGAGGCAGGAGGATCACAAGTTCAAAGCCAGCCTCAGCAACTTAGCAAGGCCCTAACCAACTCAGGGGATCCTGTCTCTAAGATACAAAAAGGAATGGGATGTTGCTCAGTGGTTAAGTGCCCCTGGGTTCAATCCCTGGTACCCTTTCAAAAAGATGCTTATAATTCATATATCCCTTAAATATTGCAGTATTTTCTTTCCTTCTCTCCTCCAAAACTGATGTGAAAGGGATGGTCATTACATAGACAATGCCACTTTGGGCCAGAGGAAACTTGACTAAGTATCATTGTCAACATGAACCAAATAGTACCATCTACTTTCAAGGAGAATTGGCAAAACCATTGACAATGCTAATTGTTTTAGAGATTTCCATACAATGTTCTTCCTTAATTTAGTCACAGATTTAGTTTCACTCATCTTCTTCAATCATCCAATAGTACTTAGGGAATATCTTTTGTGTCAGGCAGAAATCAAGATGCCAAATATGCAGATATTGTGCTTGACCTCCATGATGTCACAATCCAGTAGGCAACTAAGATAATGTCAAAAGTTCTATAATAGTGATGATTACAAAGTGATATGGAGATACAAAGGAAGAGTACTTGATTCTTCTACAGAAAAAAAGGGAGAAGCTCACAGAAGTGCTAAAGTTTGATTTCTTAAGTGAGCAATGATATTCGTGATGGAGAAAATAACACCAACAAAAGTATATAGGAATAAATGTGCGTGAGAACGTTGTGGAATGGTAAGAGTACACAGTGTTTGCAGGAGTAGAGACAGTTAAAGTTATGAGGCAGGGACACATCATGTGGGTCTGAAGATATCACCACACACTTATCTACATATGATATGACAAAAACTTAGTCAAACATGTTAGCTCCTTCAATAGTCATGTAGCACAATCCAATTCATTAATTTTCTAATTATTCAATCTTATAGTGGATAATAAGCATTCTGTACCTATACAACATAACATGTAATTACAGATTTGTATATTTTTATAGAAATACTGGACATTGAATACAAAGTAGAATTTATGCAGTTCTAATAGGGCTCTTTTGCCTGCTTCTGTGAGCACCCTCTGTAGCAGATTATCATTTATTTGAATTTATAACTGACATTGACAAACAACAAAAGAACACTGATATTGCATGTATTCACTTTTTAAAATAGAAACATGCTTTAAAAATTAAATTGAAAAACTTGGAAACATCGCTTTCATTCTATGGAACATTAATTGAAAGTAGAATGTCATCCTAAATGAATCATTGGTATCATTTCTGCTGGTACATTATCTGGAAAGAGTAACAGGGAGAAAGATACTGTGATATGCATTTTCAAACACTAACAAAGGCATTCTAGCTTGCATCAAAACTCAGAAGTAATCAGAGCTATTGCACATCGATACCAACTTTAAAAACTGCCCCTCAGGAATTTTATTCCTAGTTTTAAATAAAATAAAAAATCCTTGACTTTTAAAAAGTGTGTGATCAGGTTTCACACAAATCCAAAAGCAAGCTGCATCTTTATAAATAGTCATGACTTTGCCCTATTTTTAATGGTTAAACTGGAGATTCTCTGAGATTCACTACATTTTGCCTGTGGCTACTTTTCTACCATGAAATTTCAGAGTTGGCTGTTATGTAAAACAAAGCAATTTTGCTGCAGTCCTCCTTGGAGGACAGCTCTGATATATGAAGGAAGTGTTGATCTATTGCTATTTCCCTGAGCAGATGCAGCAGCAGCCAAGGGAAAAGAGGGTTTGGCTGGGGAAGAATAGTTGGGTGGCCAGCATAGGGTGTAGGTGTCAGTGGGGGGTGACTGCTATCTCAGATCAGCATCTTGCCAAAAACCCACAGCCTGAGAAGCAGTCAAATGTGACAAATCTCCCCTTGCAATTTGATGGGATGCCCTGCTTGGTTTCTTGTAGCCAGAAGAAGAAAAGCAGATTTCAGATTAAGGATATATAACTCCATTCGGAGATAAAGCAGGATTTTCCTATGCTAATTTGTATTATTTTCCATAGGAAATGAGAATAAAAGAAATCCTTTCTTAAATGGGTTTGAGTGATAACCCTGTATGGGGATCCTTCCTTTTCTCCATGTCTTCTTATCTTGAATACCTGTTTCATATCTGGTAGTTTGGTTTTGTGCCATTTTTTTTTTTTACAAAGTATAATGACTTCTCTGAGAGTTCCCATAAAACTGTGGTTGGATGACAGAGTGCTTACTGCCAAGCTTGTGGTTTCCTGAGCTGTAATCCTGTTAAGTACCTGTACAATAGTGCAACAGCTGGTGCAGGCTGCAGACGGTGTGTTCCTATGCTATGCTGGGACTTGGGATCCAAGCAGAAGATGAGCTGGGTCAGCTTAGAACAGACCTAAGTACCCCTCAGACAGCTGGCCCAGTAACTATACACTAGCCAGTCTTGGGAGAAAGACTCATTGCATAACATTAATTTTCTTCTCTAGCAGACGGTAAGGTAACTGAAGCCAGGTTGATTTTGCTACCTTGGGATTTTTACCTAATGATCTTCTGGAAGGCAGGTGCATTGGCAGGGATATTAAGCTTCTGAAAACCCAACTAGTATTACAGAGTAAACCTTTGCTGCCATGGGGGTTTTAAAGGAGTGGGTGCATTAGTGTTAGATCATTACAAAGCATTTTGCTGACTACTGCAGAATTAATGGCACTTTTATGGCTTGCGGTTAATGACTGTCAAGAAATAAGAGTTTATATTTGTTCAAATTGTAATTTTAAATCAAACCAGCCAGCTGTCAGGGCATCCAGCACACACAGACTCCTTCTGGGTAATTTTTGGTGCTTCCCTTACATCCATCAGGGTGTTAGATCATTACTTGGAATCTCAATTGTTTTGCATATACTCCATTTAAGTTTTATCATGACAAAGGCAAAGCAAGTTGTCATTTCAAGAACAGGCAATTTCCCCCATCTCTGTGGAAATTTTGTTTTCTTCAGCATAGATGTGCTTGTAATCATTGTTATCTGCTGTGCCTGATTTTTTCAAAGTTTTTTTTTTTAATTTGATGAAAGCACATGAAAAACGACCTCATTTTCTCCATTACTAAATGCCAAGACACCTGATGTGAACTCTTGGTCTGTACCTCCGCTTCTCAAACTTCTAAATTGACCAAGTCTTTACTTATCATTGTCTTGTGTCTGAGGGGAAAAAAAAAATTTCTCCTCCAATCAATACCTATTTCCTTTACTGTGCCTCTCTTCACTTTTACCCCCTCTAGATTTGTCCTGCATCACAGTTTAGCATCTGCAACGTCCTCTTTCTTGGTTTCGTTTATTTTCAAAAGCAAACAAACGTACACTTCCTTTGATCTTGCTGTCTGCTGCAAAGCCTTTTTAGCTCCCTCTTCTTTCCATTACAAACTTCTTGAAATTCTAGGCTTCATCTGTCTTCTCTACTCCATCATGTGGGACACACACTTCTTGGTCAGCTCTGCACTACCTACTCTGCCTTGCTCTGCACAGCTCTTGCAGAAATGACCGATGGGTAAATAAATGATAAAGCCACCACACCCCACACTGCTTCCTGCAACCTGGAACTCTCAACCACACTTAACTCTACTGAGAAACCCCTCAGTTTTGAAATTGTACATCTGCGGTTTTGTAGCTCCTTTGACTCAACTTTCTTGGTCCTTCCTTTTCCAATTTCTTTACCTAAGAATATCCAAACGCTCAGATATTTTCCACAAATGCCCAACTCATTGCTTAGGTTTCAAACAAATTCTGTTGACCTTCAGATTCATCTCATTATCTTTGATTTCTCTTGTCAAAATCTTAGCTCCATAAAGGACATCACCATTCTGAGAATTAACTGGGTCTCAACATACCTAACTCTAACCTGTTTATATCCCTACCCACCATAACTCTTCCTCCTGACCTTATGAAAGAGCCTCTGTCCCAGACATCAATCCCTGACATCCAGTCTCACAAATGCACTCACCATTGATTTCCTCCTGTCCCTTGCCCATTGCTTGGCAAGACTTCTTATTCTTACTTCTGTGGCATTTCTCACATTTATTCCATATACCTTTTCTTCCTATTTCCTTTATTCAAGACCACCCACACACTATTATAAAAGGTTAATTACTACTTTTAATTATTACTATTGTTTGAGACTCTTGTTTGCTTCTTCCAGTTAAAGATCTTAAGAAACTGAAATTATACAATAAATGTTGGCAATCCTTTACACAGAAATCTCCAGCAGCTCTTCATTACCCACCTCAGGAAGCACAACGCAGACCCTCAGATTCTTCACCTCACTTTCAAGATCATCTGTCCTGAGAGGATCCGCTTTTTATACCCAGACTAAATAATGTGCCACTCCTTTAACACTTCTATAATTTACTAATTCTTCCTCTTTTTTCTTCACTATTCCTTTTCCTAACAACTTTTTTTTTCTTTAATTCCTCCATGTCTGCCTGCTAAATATACCATGCCTTGTGATATTTTTCTGAGAAAGTCAAAAATTATGAGCAATAAAATTCATGTATATGGTTCACATATTTATAAGTGAGTGATAAAGAAATAGGTCTTTCAACCAGCTAATAACCCACAGTGCTTAGTATTCTGTATCTCTACTAAGAATTCCGTTTTAATGATTTATTTATTTAATTATTTAAGGTTAGCAGAATACCCATGTGTATCAATAAATACTTGTTGAATGAGTAAATGAATTTAACTGATTGTTTTTAATTAGAGTCTCTTGCCTCATTACCTTGGTATTTCTTGGGACTGACAGAGTTATCAGTTTTTCTTTTATTTGCAGTTTTGTTCTCACTGATTTGTATGCCATTTTGTACTATACCTATGATAAACTCATTTCACCATTAAAGTGAAAACGGAAGAGTCAACATGATATACCTTACTTTCATGTTGCTAATTGGTATTAAAAGTGAGGAGAGTGTATCTGTTCTTAAATGACAGGAATTACAAAATATATTCTCAGTCAAATGAGAGCTATGTTTCATAGGTACCAATCAGATACTCTCGCGTTTCAATGAAATTTATGGTAATCATTAATAAACTACATTAAAAATCTGGCTCATGTCCTACATTTTCTGAATTTATACATATACATAAAATGTACACATACATAGTATTCTTTCTGTGTGTGTTCATGTGCATGTGCACATGGACCTTTCTTTGACAATATAACATTTACCTAAAACATTTACAAAATGCTTAGTCAACTTTCTATCCTCTAGTATCTTCGTTCCACTTATACATAGTGACTCTGGTTTTACCAATCTTTTATCTCCTGATTTCCTTTGTTCAACAACATTTCTTTGTTAGTTAAAACGTGGCAACCCAGTTTCAGTTTGTTTATAGAGGAGTAGGGGATGGATAGGGGCTGCGGGAGTAGGTTGGGGGGGGTGGGAGGGTGGGGTTGGACTCCTCAGTAGTAATTTTAGTTAGATAAGTTTTTCTACTTGATTCTACTGGAACAATTTTCCTAAAATTTTATTGAATCTGTGAAATATCACACCTCTGATCTTTTGCACATAATATGGTATTCTTAACAGACTGCCATGAAAATTTTACTCAACTTCTAATGTTAATTATATATTCCTGTATCTCTCCCCAGAGCAGAAATTTCCAGTTTACCTTGCCACTGTATTCCCACCCCACAGTGGGTAAATTGTTATATATTTAACTTCCTTAGCTGTTGAGATTTTGAACAAGCTTGTAATTGTAACCCTTCCAAATCATTCAGAAAGTGATATGGCTCTTGGGAGCTTGGGTAGGAAAAGATGGTTTATATGAGGGACAATTACTTCAGGTAATCAATTCTGTCAATAACACCAAGAGGCAGAAGCTGTTAACTCTATCTCACAAATGGAGAAACAAAGACTCAGAAAGTTAAACATGGTTTTGTTGCTCAAATTGTGGAGTCAGAATCTAAGAGCATGATTCTTATTCTGAAGCCCATATTGTTCCATTATTTTGACTATAGGGAAGTTCTTCATGTCCTGATAATTTATATTCTCTGAGCCACACTAAAAGATGTCCATTCTGTATCTGTTTTCCTTCAGGCCTTACCCTCCTTATGTAAAAATAATTATTTATCACTTGATCAGGAATCAGCTCAATCTATTTATGCTGTAGTTGTGTGCTATAGAGTTGCTGTCTTAACCAAGTTAAGACGCAGAGTTCCTCTGAGAGTCTGTATTTCTGAAGTGGGCAAGGTATTTGTGCAGAAGAATTGTTGGTTCTATAGGATCATGTGCTATATAGACTGCATATATAAAACTATAATTCCATTTCATTTATTCTATGCTCCCAACAAAAAATAGTGCTTACTATATAGGTAAACAGACGACCTGATTAAAGTCTGGATGGCTTATAGCAAGATTGACATTTCTGAACATTCATTCAATTATGCTAGGTAAAGTTGCTGTATCTCTCTGCACAAAATAGCTCAAGAAGCCTCTAGAAGTCACCATGACATGTTATTGAGTCATGATGACTTGAGTTTTTTCATTTAAATACATACACTCAGAAATGTTGTCTTTGATTCTAAGTTATGCTAACCCGTCAGAGTAACAAGCAATCCTTAACGCCTTCTTGGTTTATTGAAGTAAAGCTACAATTCTCCTTCATCAAGAATTAGTTAGGTCTAGAATCTCCTGTGGATGACTTTCTTGTAAGTGGGAGTCAGAGATTTAGACTTTTCCTACCATGTGGTTCCATTGCATTGGTGCCTTTAGCTAACTGTCATGTGAAAGGTGGAAAGAGAGCTGAAAGCAGATTTCAGAAGCCAGGCCTGACAATGCTCTTAATTAGCACTTCTACCTGATTCTGTAGACTAGAACTTGTCATATCTTCCCACCAAGGTACAAAGAGATGAGCAAATATAGGCTTCTGGGTCTCATAAAAAAGAAAATAGATTAGTTAACATATCACATAGGCCCTGTCACAATTAGGAAGACTTATGTGGATCAAAACTATACTCAGAATAAATGATTTAAAAGTATTTTCAGTAACAAATATTTAACCAGTTAATATAAAAATAAAAGAATCTATTTAAAATAAAACCTTATACCCATGGTTATATTGCTTTATTTTTATATTTAAAAATTAAGTTAATCAAAATTCAAACCAAATGCCTAAAGTGAAGTCAACTTTCACATATGAGTGAGGAGACTAGCTGGACAGAAGTTAAACTAAGAGCTGGTCATTACAGGTTATGGGAAGGAGAAAGGATGGTCAAGGGGTAGGGGGAAAAGCTCAGTCCACCGACACACAGTGGTAGGGAACATTCAAATTTATTGGCCCAGTAGAGAATCTGCTGGCCCAAGAACAACTGGACATTTTTTTAAACAAGTAATTTTCTGTTATATTTTAGATGTTGTTCTTCTGTTACCGAATGAGCCTTTAGTCATACCTGTGTTTTTTGGCAAATATGTCTGAGAAAAATCCACCAGGTCTAGGAACTATTGTCTCCTATCTTGTGACATAAAGTCAGAAAAAAAAATATGACTATATTTACACTTGGGTCAGAGGATTCACTTTTCATTTGACTTGAACAAACAACTCAAAGCATTCATCAGATGTTAAGCAAATACTCTAGAGTTGATCTAATTCAGTCAATAGCAATTGTGGATTTTTAATGAGTCTTCTTTTACCTACTAAAACCTATCAAAATATAGTAGATTCTATATTTATCAGAAGATTTTCCATAATGCACTACAAATTATCAAGCAAAACTGTAAACTTATTCACTTGTTTAAAATATACAATTTTTGTTATTTATAGTATCACTAGACACCAAATTCAATCTGACTGGGGCTAAGTTGCTTGTGATTGAAAGCCATTTCACATGGTGCAATAAGTAGTGGTGATAAAGGACTTATGGTACTCCAAGTCCTAAAGCCTGTAGTATTAGAGCAGTGGTCATGCAAGTTCTGCCTAGGAAAATATAGCTCCAATTTGGAACGCTTAAAATTGTAGCTTTTTTATCTATCTATGTGTAGGCCTCCTTCCTAATTAATCTGAAGTAGGAACAGGTGTCTTGTGACTAAGTCCAATGGGAAAGGGCCAAACCTACTCAAGATGCATCACTCTTCCTAGAAAACAGTCACTTAATTCTCTTTGCCGATCACCAGCCCCTGGAATTTGGGCCAATCACTATTCCACTAGTGGATGGTAGGTTCATAATGCTGATCCAGAAGCCAAATTTCAGATTAGCTGCAGGTACAGTAAGAATCTGACCACCTGCACACCCATAGGTAGGATGTGTCTGGTGAACTGAGTGACTCTCACTCAAAGCCAGCGCTACACAACTGCTTCATTCATGGAACACAGGGCTAAATCCACACAATGCTAAATGAAGTGGATCCTGATTCTTAGCCTCTGAGAGAAGAAGGGAGTCCTCCTAGAAAAGGTGGGGTCTTTAAATCAAGTCACTTCAAATTTAAATCTCCACCATTTAACCAATTCTGTGACTTTGATCAAATTACATAATATTCTGACCACGAGTTTTCTTTTATGTGAAAATGACGACATATATCTCATAGAATTTTTGTGAGACAGAAAATGTTTTAGATATAGTAGGTGTTTCATAAATGTTAGTTCCCTTTTCAAATTAGTAAAAATCATGTAGGAAACCATATCAGAAATTGTCATAATGTGAGGCAGTCAAGAGACAGAGTCTGGTTTAACACCTTATGTGGAGATTTGGAGGAGGGAGAGGAAAGAAGGCAACACATCTGAATCTTCTGTGGGATGTTTAAAAATACACATCATCAGACCACTTTCCAAATGGGCTATTCTCAGAAATATGGGGTAGATTTTATGTACTTGTAACTTGAAAACCCTTCCTGATTGATTCTGATGCACATCCCTAGAGAAGTACCACAGCTTTGGAAGCAGAATATGGTGAATTGAACAGAAGTTACTAGGTGAATACTTGTGGAACAAAGAGGATTCATGCCTTGGCCCAGTTTCTACCTCCCATGATCATAGAGGTCCTTTCTTCCCCTTTTTAACTGACATTCACCATTACACCAATCATTGCTTATCCTAGGGGAATCTGACCCCTCCTAGAGAAAAGTTTCAAAGCATCTTTCTAGACATTTGCCAAAATGTAGACAAAGCAATAATATGGCTGCCTGCTCATTTGAATAATTTCACAATAATAGAATATAGACACTTCTGTATGTTGTAAAATGTAAGCTAATATTTATTAAGCAACTACATGGAATAGGCCCCAGGGAAAGCACGTATTCACAAACTCCTTTGGGGTAGCTGTTATCAATATCCTTTATTCACAGTGAGGAAACTGAGGCACCTAAGTGTACCTAAGTATGTAACTTGTTCGAGTTCATATAAAAAGCTTTTTAGAGTGAATTGCAAGTACACTTTTAGATGACTTCAAAATCTAAAAAGTCTGCTGGTGCAGTGGCACATGCTTGTAATCCCAGCAGCTCAGGAGGCTGAGGCAGGAGGATCGTAAGTTCAAAGGCAGCCTCCGCAAAAGCAAGGTGCTAAGCAACTCAGTGAGACCCTGTATCTAAATAAAATACAAAATAGGGCTGGAGATGTGGCTCAGTGGTCGAGTGCCCCTGAGTTTAATCCCTGGTACAAAAAATAAAAAATAAAAATAAATAAAAAGCACCTAAGTGTTCCTTCTAATGACAACAGTATCATGAACTAGAATTTGTATATAATTAGACATTCTATATTATTATTTTCACAATGAATGAAGCAGTATTAGCATTCTGATTTCTAGTGCCAATGTTTTAAAGAGCCATGTGAGGGCCATTTTTAAAACATAAAAAGGTAACAAAGGACAAAGTAGGTCTGAAGCTCCCAGGACCAAAACAAATAAGTGATTTCCTAGGATCTCCCAGGTAGAGAAAACTTCAGACCCTGAATGCCTTAATAAAATAGCTTCTCACTTAAAAAATAAAATAGTTTATCTCTTTTCTTGCTATCTCCTTACCTGTCTTACTTTCTTCATTTAGTTACTAGTGATACACACACACACACACACACACACACACACACACGCAGCTAGGGAATGAAGCAGAGACAAACATTCCAGGTTCTGAAATGTCCAAGAACACAGATCCCCACATAGCATTCCATGTTAATTCCTTGCATAGTCCCTATAATTGTCTTAATCTTTTATATAATAATGATCTGTGTCGGTATTTAATGATTTCTTTCAGTACAAAATTTGTTCCATGCAATCTGGGATCTTTCTTTCTATGTTGTGAATATCATGATAATGACTAAGTGAGCAGAATTGAAGAATGATAGAGGAATGATCATGTTTCATAGTACCCAATAAAAAGTAATAGCTGTTAAAAGAAAAAAGGAGAAGGAGACAGAGAGGTTGGGACCAGGGAACTGAGGAGTAAGAAGGGCTTACAGATGTATGTTTGTAGGCAGAGAAGCAGAACCCAGCTGAGTAAAGATGGTGGACTGAATCTAGGAGAATCACCTGGGAGAAATGGAAGGAAAAAAAGAGAAACTGAGCCATTCACATTGACAGTGTTTTGGCATTAGGTGTAGGCTGCAGGAAGAGCCAAGACAGACACTCAAACCTCAGACTTGAGCACCTGGAGATACTCAGGCCATTCATTCATATGGGGCACATGCAGAGCAGCAGTTATGGGGAAGAGGATTATAATTTAAGTTTTGATAAGTTGAAGTTAATGTGCTATGGTGGACAGACCCAGTGGAAATATCAGTAGTTAATGAATAGTGAATCTGAAGCTTAAGAAATTAAGTGTGGCAATTTAGACTTGGGAGTCATCAGCAAATCTCTACCTTCACTTTTCTCAAAACCTCCAAAGGTTATTGGTCTTGATTAACTGTTGGTTATTCCTCAATACAGAGGTATGATATGACTGTCCTATTGTCAATGTATATATTCCCTACCATAAAAAATACTAAGAAAGAAAAATATTCTACAGTTTGGGGTACATATTCAGTGCAGCAGTACCCCATCACCAGTGGAGTGGAGTAATGTTATGAAATTGCTTAGGTTTTATTCAATCTATTTTATGCAGTCATGCTTGAGGACGCAACATGGAACCTGGAAGTTAATTTTAGACTATACGTCTAGTCCTCAGGGAAATTCTTACATCTCAGTGTGCTGCAAGCATCACCAGAATTTTACCCCTAACCATCTAGGAATGTGCCATAATAATAACTACTCCTCAGGAGCAGGAAGTTTAGGATGCCAGTTCAATAGTTGATCCAGACTGCTTGCATTTGAGTTCTCCTCCCCCATTTACCATTCATGTGACCTACTAATCACCCATGTCAGGAGGAGTTATTTATAGTACATACCTCATAGTGTTTATATGAGAATTAAGTGAAATTAATAATACATAGTGCTTGAACTATAATGTACAAAAAGAGCTAAACAACCATTTTTTGTTTTCTTGTTTTCAAAAAGGGCCAGCAATTATCACCATGCTTTGCTTATAGTACTATTCAATAAATTCTGGTTGAGTGAATTTACAGAGCATTTACCCCTTTTGCAGAACTAAACACGGTGATGGTAGCATTCTGGGTAAATTCCACATAGTACCTATAGTGTTGCTGAATAGTGTGAAATAATCAAAATATTATTTAACCTCCAATGAAATGAAAAACCAGTATTATACTGGGCTAGGTTAGTAGATATTAATATTCCTAAAATAAATGTTTTTGGGCTCCCTATTTCATAAATGTATAAGCCTAGCTTCATATGGTATAACTGGTTTCCAGTATACTCAGGTAAGCACTGCTTACACATTGCACATTTTAAAAATAGAGTAGCGAAACTATTACTAAGAGTGTATTACATCACAGTCCTTATACAGAGAAGTGCGTGTGTGTGAGTGTGTGTGTGTGTGACATTTATCAAACAGGTACTTCCTGGGCTACCATTTCTGTTATACAAAGAACTAGTAAACAAACAGCCTTTAAAATGATTGAATAACCAGCCTAAATGTACAGTAGCAAACAAGGTGAATAGAGGAATGACCATAATAGTCAAAGAAGTGAATTTCAAATTATATCGAGTTATGACAGAAAAAATAGAAATAGATATTTGAAAATCTAAGATGGAAGTCATTCTTATCATGACTCGACTCTGTCCTGTGATTACTAGTAGCCATTATGCATTAGGCAAATACTCTGTGCCAGGTGTACTTAACATGTATCATCACAATGGCTTTGTGTCTTGCAATAACTATATATAGATCCTGTTACCATCACAGTTTTAGATATGAAGAACCAAGAAACAGAGTGAAGAAAATTATAATAACAACTTGCCTCACATTACATAGATAGAAACTGAGGAAACCAAGACTTGACCCCAGACACATGACTCTAGCTTTCATGCCTAACCTGCACACCAGTGTGGGCAAAATCCTTCTCAGTTCATGAATCTCTTTTCACATTTGTTCCCTTATTTCAATCTGTGTAATCAGCCTGCAAGGTCAGTATTATATCAGAGTATATAAGTTGCACAAAGCCACACAGGTGAAAGTGACAGGGCTCAGATAAGAACCCCAGTCCTCTCTCTTGACATCCTACAACTTTTCTTTCCATTGCAGTCTAGCCTAGGACCTGGCAGCTGTCAGGAGTTTGTAAGTCAGTAGGGCCATCTTGGTTCAGCAGGCAATGACTATAGTACAGCTTGAAGGTGGCCAACTAGTGAGCACAGTGTACAAAGGATCAGCACATTGATCTGTGGAGTTATAACTGGGGAAATGGAGGACACGTGGGAACTGTCAGCAGAGCTCCTTTCTAAATTCGTGACATGAGTTGATGCCGCACAGTGTTGTGGAAAACACTAGATTAGTGTCAAAAGGCAAAATCCCTAGACATCCTTGGAGTGGGAATGGCAATACCTTATAAATTCTTCATTAACAAATGAGGGATGATATCTGACATATTTACCTCTGAGTTATTGTGGAAATGAAACAAGATGATTTATAATTCCAAAAACCTTGCACTCATATATCATCAGATTTATGATAAGCGCTGAGTAAATACTTCTGGAATAAATAAGTGAATAAGTGGCTGTGATATGGATCAGAGTGTAACTTTTAAGTGTGCAGGTAGTATATTCATATCAATACACAAATAATACAGCATATGTTCTTATATCTCATTTATTTGTATCCCTACCCACAGACATTTTTCCAGACTCTAAAATTTATATTTATAGAATCGAATCAAATTGAACATATTTTATGTTTATAATTCTTCAGTCTTTTAACTTTAACATTCTAGAAATATCCCTAAAGGGGAAAAATACCTGACAATTAGCTATGGAAACAAAAATACAAATTTATGTCACTTTGCCAGGTTCAGGTAAACCATTATCTCCCAGTTACATTCATTTATTCAATACGTGTTTATTGAAGTCTTGAAATATGAATGGTACCATGCTACAAGTTTTAGGAACTCAAAAAATAATTATATACTTCTGCTTCCCTCATCTGTCTTATAATCCAATAAGAGGGGTGAAGCATGATATATAGAGAGGGGATACATGCTTTGAAATGGGAATGGATAACATGCACCAAGAATTTAAAAGTTGTTGAGATCACTACTAGACAATGAGGTCAGGGAGACAAGAGAACATTTAAACTGGACCACAAAGTGTCCAGAGACTGATTTGTAGCATTTCCAAAAAAATAAGCAGAATGAGGTACTATCTGGGGTAAAGATAGGATGGAGTGGACCTGTACACCTCAGGATGACTTTGCTGGAGCCTTTTCTAGTGCCCTGAATCAAGGAATTCCAGGATCTGAAACTGAGTGCTAAAGCCAGCAAAGTCCCAGGTGCAACAGCAAGAATTGGTCATCCTAATGTGCATTGAGGACTGTGAGATCTTAGCTAACAGAGTATTCAGCTGTAAATACAAAAACATTTTGGTACTTAAATAGATAAAGTTTACATTTTTAACTACAAACCACTTCCCCTATTTTAGGTTCCATCTATTTTAAGTTATTCTCCACCACCCCCACCACCCCCTTGCCTTTAATTTCAGCACTTACAAGTACTAACCTCTACTTCCTCAGTCACCAGGAAAATACATATCAATGGCGCTCTGGCTTCCTCTGCCAGAGAAGTAGGTCAGCAATTAGCTATTGAATTCAACCACAGCATTTGTAATTGGAGAACTGAGTTCCGATCTCTTTACTGAGGTTGACCTTGAGCAAGTCACAGTCTTTCTCTAAGCACCAGCTTCTTTGTCTCTGTGTTTGAATATAAGATACATAAACTTTAGAAGATGTTAGGCAGCTGTATGTCTATTAATATTCAAAGGTGCACAAATATCCCCTAAGATGAATGGGGGATTGGACTCAGAATGGAAATGTGTAGCCACACATTCAAGTAGTTGGAAAGCATGCCCTTGAGGAGAGTGGAGTTACCCACTGAACTTCTACAACAACACAGGAAAAGAACATCAGAGTGATTGCAGAAAACAATAGAGAAAATGGGCAGCTACAATTTCAGGCAGCTGTCACAGACTCAGGACTTAGCCAATTCAGGATAGTCCTATCTGGCTTTCTATCCCTCCTTCAGTAGAGACTTCAGTAGAAGATAGGTACATATTCCCTTCTTATCTGCAGGGGATATGTTCCAAGACCCCTAGCAGATGGCTAAAACTGTTGTTACTGTATACATACTTAAAGTTTAATAGATAAAGTTAAAAATAAACTTTAGAAAGTTTAATTTATAAATTAAGCATAGTAATAATTAACAATAACATACAAAAATACAATTATAGTAATTTACTACCATAAGAGTTATGTGAATGTGATCTCTCTCTCTCTCTCTCTCTCTCTCTCTCTCTCTCTCTCTATCTCTCAGTGCTTATTGCATTTTCACCTTTTCTTCTTGAAGCACTTCATGGCTTCTCTTTGGCATATTCAAATAGCCAGCATCACTATGCTTGTGCTTTGTGGCCATTATTAAATAAGGGTTGCTTGAACACAGGCACTGTGATACCACAACAGTTAATCTGATAACAAGACAGTTACTAAGTGACCAACAGGCATGTGGATACATTGCACAGAAGGATGATTCACTTCCCAGGTTGGGTAAAGTAGGACTATGTGGATTTCATCATATTATTCAAAAGGGTATGCAATTTTAAACCTTTGAGTTGTTTATTTCGGGAATTTTTCATTGAGTATTTTCAGACTGAAGTTGACCCAAGTAATTGAAACTGAAGAAAATGAAACCACAGAAAGCAAATTGTGAACATGGGGGGACTCCTGCACTGTATTGACTATCAGGGATGAGACAGGCATAGTCTCTTTTCTAAATTAGTATTCAATAAGTCTTCTTACACATAGCAAAAATATAGAAAACCCCTAAAACAAAGGTCAGATTAATGAGTATGTGAATATTTAGTTAAACCAGTATCCAGGTCTGAAGTTAAAATTATTTTAGTCTCACTAAAACTTTCAGTATACCTAATCACAGACCCTCTCTCCCACTAAAGAGTACCCTCTTGACTTTTTTGGCAATCATTTTCTTATTTTCAAATTTATCATTCAAATTATGGTCATATGGAACAGAGTTTAGTAATGCATGGAGCTTTGTTTTCCATGCCATTGAAGTCTCTTTTAATCCACAGGCCTCCTCTCTTTCCCTCCCCTCCCCTCTCTGAAACTGGAATATGTATATGTCTATGCAGTGTTGCCCACAGTCTGAATTTGGCTGATTGCATCCTTATGGTGTAGTTCAATATGCTCCTCTGTCCTTTATCTTCATTGTAATTTGTTCCTTGTGGAAAGACTATTTCAAGAATGGTGTCATTTTATTCTATCAGGTGGCACATAGCATTCACTCTTCTCTTGTGTGAGATTCTGTCATAATGTCAGCTTTCAATTCACAGTGCCCAGATCTACTAATTGATTAAGGATTTCTGGCTTAGGCATAGTCTATCTTTATTTCTTTCTTTGTTATCCTGAATGGGTCTATAAAGATAAATTCCTTCTTACCTATTCTTTAGCTATTCAGGGACACAATTTATATAAGAAAAGCCAGAAATTTGTTGGATGTCTTCCTTTCATCTCTTGGTTAGGCTCTTCATCTAGATCTTGGCAGACACATGTCCTATTTTGAATGCTAATGTATGGGTGTGGAGTAAACTCACAAATATTAAATGCAAATAAAAAACTGCATCTTGAAATACATATAATATATATTCTTACATATTTGTATGTTTTTTCCCCTAGAGAATTTGGAAAGATAGTCATTCATTCTCTACTTATTTTTTATTCCATATTATCATCCAAGAGAGATCGTATCTAATCCATTTGTATTTATAAAATGTTGTTCATATTAATGCTTTTATCCCTTTCTGTTTCAAAGGTTATGTTCAAATACAATATTTAGCTTTTTAGTCATTGGAAAACCCTCATATTCTAATGACATTTAGAGGACACTGGCCTGGCAGGTCTCCTTTGTTCAAGTCACTCTTTAATTCTTTGGGATGAGCCCATTAGTAGCAGAAGATGGAATCTTTCCAGGGTAGATGGGCCAAGGGCAGCATTTGATAAATGATTGGAGAAACTGCTCTTGCTTCCTGAGATAGAAACAAAAGAACAGAGGGACCAATGATGAATAAAGAAAACAGCCAAGAGGAATTGCTGAGAGAATCACCTCAAGTGTAATCGCTTCCTTCACTGGAATGTTCATTCTTCACTTTTTGATCACTAAGAAAATGGTTTTTAAAGCTACATTGTTTAATTTTTCTTAAAACCCAGGTATAACATATTATGATCAGAAAGTTGCCATAAGTAGAAGCTTTGACCATTGTTTCCTATAACTTTTTGATCACTAAGAAAATGGTGAAGTTATAGCAGTGGACGAGGCAAACACTTCCTTTGATAGATAGGTGAGCCATCCTTGCCTTATTGCATTCTAAGTCCTTGATCTGGCTTTTAAAATACTGAATCTACATACTTGATAATCAGATATCCATTCAGAATTTAGCAATATAGAACCCTTCAAAAAAAAAAAAAAAAAAGAGTCAATGTTTTCTTGGAAGATGTGAAATCTACCAAAATAACACTTCATGGGAAGTGACAGAAGGACTCTGAAAATTAAGACTTTTATAAGCATCAAAAACATATATTTTACAACTACTGCACATAGGGATTTTGCTTCTCTTTGTGGCCACTGGTGATTTTCATGATTTCCCTTCATATACCTCCTCGAATGCATTTTTTTCCCATAAGGGAGTCACACCTTAATGAATGTCTCCTACAAGTGGTTTCTAATTTGGAGAACTTTGTTCACAACACATTGTTCCCAATTATGGTGCCACTTTCATGTAGGTCCCTCAGCTTGGCTTCCAGCCAAGTTGTTAGGTGAAATTAGGCCCAGAAAATCGGATTATTACATCTCAAGGGAAACAACCCATGAGCAGCAGATGATTGCTCATCTCCTCGCTACTTACTGGTGTTGAGGTGTTGATAGTTGCAAAGCCAATTTGTTAACAATTA
The DNA here is from genome assembly GCF_047511675.1 of Marmota flaviventris. Classification (NCBI taxonomy): domain Eukaryota; kingdom Metazoa; phylum Chordata; class Mammalia; order Rodentia; family Sciuridae; genus Marmota; species Marmota flaviventris. The sequence goes on along the minus strand of NC_092500.1, from coordinate 74,350,415 downwards.
GTGCTCATTAGAATCATTTCCTGTTATCGATTCTAAACATTTGACAAAGCACTTTTAGGAAATTGGACCCCAAAACATAGCAATACGTAAGTGTTGAGCAATTAAAAATCTTTAAGATCCAGTGTAATTCCTAACCAGAGTCATCAGTTTCCAAGTAATTATTTTTGCTTTCAAACCCACCTGCTATCCTGTCCAGTTTAAAGATGTGCTGGAACAAGGACATACTTCTTAATTAGCAGAGATTGTAGATAAAGCAGTGTGGAAACAAAAGGAATTTTCTTTTATTATCTGCTTTGGCTATTTGTAGTATATCTTTAAGGGACAAAAACTGCCAGCTTGCAATACAATTTAAGTATTTCTGAGAGTGTGAAATTAAATGTATTACTTCTATTATCTAAACATCTAAGCTTAGTTTATAAGTCTTTCACCTTTGCACATTATGAATGCTAAATATAGAATCTTAAATGGCATCACTGTGCATTACATTAGAATTTAAATATTGCCATTGTCAGCTTTCTGAAATATTATATATGACTTTAATAAAATTAGCATAAATACCATATGCATTTGAAATTTTCTCAGAAAAAGCATTATATTTATCTATTTTTTAAATATAGATCTACATGCATTACAGTGCTACAAATTTATATTCAATAGAAATGCCCTTATTATCTAATTAAAATATTTATTATCTGTATAGTATCATGTACTTATACCTGCTTAAATGTTCTTTATTTAGACTGTTTTCTCTCCTTCTTAGTAAGTAACAGTGTTTGTGTATGAACTAATTATTTACTTTTGTAGGATCAGAATTAGAAATGAATGAAACCCCCCACCTCTTTTTCATTTCTCATATTACCCCCCCATTTTTTTTTTGCTTCTAGGTTTATTTTGTAAATTTCAATAATTGCACCTATTCATTTCTCTCTAGATTTTATAATGCTTAAAATATTTTCTCATTGTTGAAAACCATGGAGATGTGAACTAAGTCCATTTCTATTTCTGAATTTCTTACAAAACTGTTATCAATGGAGAAATTAAGTGTGTGCTCTTTTTTGAAATGCCCTGTGCTCAACCCCTCTATCCTTAATAAACAGAGATGGTATTGACACAAGTGAATTTTGTTTAACCACACTACATTTGCTTCTTAATTAGTGAATATTCATCTGTCATCAGCAGCAGCTATGACACCCCTCCCTGCTAACATGTTCTGTCATAAATAATCAATGAGGCACTATTAATATTCATGAGCTGGAATCTGTGTAGTCATGTGCACTGATGCAGAGACAGGGGGAGTGTTGCCATGAACTGACTGGAAACTCTGTGTGTGTATCCGTGAGTGCAAGATACTTAGGGAAAGCGAAGAAGAGCATGCTGCTACACACCACCCTGGCTCATGCTTCCAGCTAACAGCGGTTTGTCTGTGTTTCTGGACTGAAGTGACTGATGAAAAACAGTAGTCAAGTCTGGAGGGTGATTCCCTTTCAGTTCACTTGCCTTTCAGTTCTGGGGAAATTAGAAGATTTGCTCTCTCTCTCTGCTTCTTAGAATGGGCTGCAATTTGTGCACTTTTCAGAAAAGAGAGGAACACTACAAACTGCTCTATGAAGTTTCCCAGGTGAGTGCAGGTCTAATACCAGCAACTAAATAGCCAGGCTTTGTGTTTGTCTGAGAGGTGGTAAATTAATTCTGGCTAGCTTTATTTTATTTTATTTTTGTTTTTATTTTGGCTTTCAGTATATTTCAAAATTGAGGGTAGACGTGCTGGTTTGGGGCTTTTTATTTTGGGTTTGGGTGGCAGTTTTCAGTTTCCTTGCCACTCCCCCTTCAGATGACTTCCTGTGGGATTCTTTTTAACATTTTGTGTATCTGCTGCCAAGATGTCAGTCAAGTAAGAGGAGTAAAACTGAGATCCATCTCTGTAATACTTTGAGATACCTCTTTCATTTTGGAATAATGTTGACATTTGAAAATCAGTTGTATCTTTGTCTGCATAAATATTGGGATTTAATAGGTCTATGATCTCAGTTATTTTGAATAGACAGGAAAAGTTTCTTGCCAAATCTTGTTAGCCAGAGGAAATTATTTGATTAATTAGGAATTTTTGCTTTGGTTTAAGAGGAAGACCTGGTATTTTGTGTGTGTGTGTGTGTGTGTGTGTGTGTGTGTGTGTGTGTTAAAAAAGAAAAAAATATTTGACATGTCTTGGCTTAAAAATGAGATAAAGAAATATTTTTACTACTTGATCTTGGATCCTTTTTAAATAATTTTTTTGCCTGCTTAGCCCTGAAAATTAAATTCTAAGAGCTTATTATAGTATCTATATGTGACCTAGGAAAAAGTATATTAGTTTATATATTTCTTTAATGTGTATCTAGGGACTTTTCAGAATAAAAATAAGAAAGTCATATACACAGCTTTCATAGTTTTAATAGAATTCTGTTAATTTACCATTGTATTTGAGCAGGTTCCCTTGGGAGTGAATGCTCAAGTACAAATGTCTTGTCAGGCAAAATAAAGTTTATTTCCCCTTCTTCCAGTTTGCTCCAGATGTGACACTACTACTTTTGTTTATAGACAATATTGCTGGTAAAAGATGATGTTTGGGATGTTGGTGGTCTGTGGCCCAGCAGTAGCCAAGTGCCCACTGCCTCCTGGTTCCCTCAGATTCCCCCTGACGTGATTCATTTCACAGTGGGCTAATTACAAAGTGGATTTGCTACACATGAAACAGCCTCCTCAGTTGCAATGTTAATGCACATTTTCATGGTAATGTGATCAGAGGCTCATTAGCCAGTTTCCAAAATGATCCTCTGCATTAATTAAATATAAAAATGACTCCTTTATCACCATAGAGAGGAAAAAGAAGATTAACATTGTTAATTACACCAGGGGCAATACCTTTTGCTTCTTTTTATTATTATTTTTTACTACAAAGTTGCAAGGATGGGCTAAAATAATATTCATTTTCTGGATAAGCTCTCATCCACTTTGATTCATGAAAACAGTCTCTAGGTGGAACACTTTCCTTTAGTTTGCTTGTTGGAGTTTGAGTTCTAGTATTGTTTTTCTTTGGGTGGTCAAGGAGCAATGAAGTAGATTCATGAATCTATTTTTTTTCCTCTAAATTACTAAATGATATAAAAGTATAATGTGGCAGAGGTGATAGCTGGTGACCCCCAACCCCAGCATTATGCCTAGGTTAAGCTTTTTATATTCTAGTAAGAAATCAAATAGGATTACTGCATTCAGAAAAGACCACTGTATTTGCTAAGGCACAGGAGCCTTTGTTATGGATTTTTAAAATGCTTGTCTGTGAGTTTTGCCTTCAAGTGCTTCCTAAATCTTGAGAAAATAGATAAGCCATACTCTTTATTGCCTCTACCTGTACTCCTCCATATATTTATTTTATTTTCTCTACCACTGAGTTGCAGTACTTATGATCTTTAATAAAGGGGGTGAAAAATGAAGTATTAGCTTCCATTTAACTGGCTTTTATTAGATAAGTTAAAAGCCCAGCTTAAAGGTCTTGCATGTGCTTTCCAAGAGGATCCCTCCCACAGTTTGTCCCCAGCTTTGCCTTCTATTTTATTGAGTTAATGGAATAGATAAGATATCAAAGGAAACCAGTGATAGGCTCATATAATACACTGAAGCCCCGTGTGGTGCTGCAAACTAGTTTCTATTTTTATTCGGAGGAAAGGCATCTCAGAACACACATGAAAGTGAACAAGTTCTTAACCAGGTGTTCAGGAGGGCACATAGCTGCCCCTGTAAGAGAGTATTCTGTTTACAAAAGTGACTTGAGATTGGAAGGCTGAGTATTTCTAGCTGGTATATTAAAACAGATTAGCTCACACAAATATTAACACCTGATTGCCCAAATCCTATGCATTTAACACTTGTAATTCTCAAACCACCTGCATTTTTGTTTCTTTGGTTATTATTTCTTAAGAGCTTAGGCAAATCAAAGTTTAGCAGGGAATGTGATAATGCAAAATTAGCAGTGGCTATTAAATGCATGCCCAACAGTAAAACGTTTATTTCTTTATAATAGAATCATTATGATGTTGAACTTTGCCACATTTTCTTTCTAGATTTAGTGACCTGGTAACACAGGCCAACTAGAATACAGTTTCAGGTTTATAACTGCAGTAAACAAAAGCAAATGTGTTCACTGAGGAATCTGATGAAACAGAATGATGTGCTTGAGGTGTGAAATGAGGTCAAGTTTTTATTTTTTGGTTTTTTCTTTTTGTTTGTTTCTTTTTTTGTCTTTTGCTGCTATGGAGGAGCTGAGACTTTCAATTGGCAGAAGAATTGGAATGTTGCCTCCAGACAATTATTTTCAGCTGGAACTGGGCCAATGAGTGTCCAATATGAACCCAGATGCAAGAATCCAGGGTTTGGGGAGATTTAGTAACCTTCCCACCAAATAGTCTTCATGCCTCTTTATGCATCTATTAACTTTTACATGTGCCAGGAAAGGAACTATTTTCTGCAGTGATTTATTTTATTCAAAGTAGGTTATTTATTAACCTCTTAAGAATTAATAAGTGGGTAATTTGAACAGTGCCCTTCTATTGACATGAACTGAATTGCCTGTTTCATATTAATCTGATTAAATAACCACCTGGACCAAAAGAGCTACTTGTAAGGCATTTCTAACCTAATAACAGATTTACTTCGGAGTGAGACGGTATGATAATTTCCCTAATCTAATGACTTCTTGGCCTGATTTTTCTTAGAGATGAAATGTAACTTTTTGATTGATTCGGTGATAAAAGTTATCAATGGGATGTTTGTTGGTGTTAAATAGTGTGTAAAAGCAGGGGCAAATATTTAAAAGTTCATGCTGTTAACAGAAAAGTGTTTATAGGATTTCATTTAAATCCTATAATGTAATAAGGCAGGATTCTGTTCTAATTCACTTGCCAAATTAGAGAAAGGAAATTAATTTGCTTTCAATCTCAGCAAAGCAAAAGTAGCACAGTGCTGATTTCTCCAGGCCATGTCACTGCTGGGAGTCTGTTTTCTTCTTGTGAACACTGTGGCACAAGCAGAGATGATTTATTAATTTGAATGTTTGTGCACAGCTCAGAGGGCTGCCCACCATCTGCATCCATGAATCAGTATCATCAGCTGGAACAGAACCTGCATTCATGGTAACTACCACATTGGCAGCAGCTGACAGAGAGCACTTATGGTATCCTGGCACGGCACTGGGTACTCTTCCCCACAGCATCAGCTTTTTTTATTCCTTATAAAAACTCTTTATCAGTAAGGAGTTGTATAATCCCTTCCCCTAATTTCTACATATGTGAAAGTCAATTCTATTGACAGTGTTCCTTGAATCTTATATAATTTCCTTTCTCTAGATACCATCCTAGATCATTGAGAAATTCATATTGTCTTGTACCATGGAAGCCCAATTCAGCATCTCAACCTCTTTCCCCAAACGCCATGTTTTCCCCCACATTTCTTAGCTAGTGAAGGTCTCACCCTACTGGTTTTCAAGACAACTCAGAACCAATGAGTGGAAATGGACACTTCTGTTTCTGCATCCACACATATAGCTTTCCTGGTTAGTTTTCTTCTTCTCATTCTCAGGCCTCAGTTTCTGCCTTCTCTCCACCATGGATCCTTCAATAACTTGCTCTGAAAGCACGCTGAGAACTTTCCCCTTCAGTTTGTTGGTAGTCTCGTCCACCCTGATTGCTGCTGCTGTAATAATTTTCTAGAAAGTGTTTAATGACTTTTGATTCCTATAAAATGAAATAAAAATTTCTTATTCCAGTATTCAAGGCCCTACTTGGCTGACTGTCTCCCCATTCTTATCCTTATCCTTCCAGATCTTCCTCTGTTTTGCTTTCGCTTTTCTCTTTAAGTCAGCATTACAGCTTGTACTCTTGCAACTTATTTCCTTTTCTTGAATTTCTGTGGAACACTCTCTATATCCACCTCCACGATTACTTTTTTTTCTGCAACTAGTTATTCAGATGGCTCCTTGGGCAGAGAAACTTCAGCGATTATTTTATTTTTTATTTTTTTATTGGTTATTCAAAACATTACAAAGCTCTTGACATATCATATTTCATACATTAGATTCAAGTGGGTTGTGAACTCCCATTTTTACCCCAAATACAGATTGCAGAATCACATCGGTTACACATCCACATTTTTACATAATGCCATATTAGTAACTGTTGTATTCTGCTACCTTTCCTATCCTCTACTATCCCCCCTCCCCTCCCCTCCCATCTTCTCTCTCTACCCCATCTACTGTAATTCATTTCTGTCCTTGTTTTTTTCCCATTCCCCTCACAACCTCTTATATGTAATTTTGTATAACAATGAGTGTCTTCTTTGATATAATGTGAGCAACTAAGAACAGAGCAGGGAGGAAGAGCAGGAGGAAAAGATTAACATTAAACAGAGACACGAGGTGGGAGGGAAAGGGAGAGAAAAGGGAAATTGCATGGAAATGGAAGGAGACCCTCATTGTTATACAAAACTTCAGCAATTATTGATGAACAAAACAAGTAGACTCTCCCACATTGGGATTCTGGTAACCTTGATTTGCATGTTTTAGAGCTTCTTTTTCACATTTGTCTGCCATGTAGTATAGTCAGTTGTGAATGACTGAATGTAAGCATCTGGAAGACAGTTCAGGTGTTCCTTTGCTCCTTTCTCAGCAGTTTCTCAAGATCCACACAGTGCTTTGCTCACCCACAGGCTCATTGCAAGTAAGTGTCTCATGAACAGTTTCTGGAAAAGGGCCTTATCATTGCCTTCCTCTCTGCCCCATACCTAACAGTTTATTAGCACTTTGTGCATGAAGTTGAAAGTTTAATTAGATGTTTTTCAGTCTCAGAAATTTATCATGGGAATCATGTCATTAGTAATGGAATTAGGATACAAAAGTAAGCAGAGAGAGAGAATGTGAGACAGACAGGCAGAGAAAGCTTTGAGCTGGGAGCTTGAATTTTGGTGGTTCACCACATCTGTGAGGATCAGACATACCCAAAGAAACAGAAACATCTGAGAAATAAAGCAGAAGGAGCTAAGAGAAGCCTAAAAAAAATAAGTAACAGGGCCTGAGAGAATGACTTCTTTCCCCAGATCTAATACACTCCCATAATAAACTCCCATTTTATTTGCTTGACTAAGCTATCTTTCCCTACAACCAGAAGAGCACGTGAAGACACATAACAACATATTATGTCTAATAGATTATGTCTTGCTTTTGTTGACCACCTATCAGGTGCCTTAAACTCTAGACATGTGATTCAGTTGAATGAATTTTCAACAAACTTTGACTTCTTCATATGTGGAAAGTCCTAAATTTTGTTATGATGAACACAAAGACAAATGTGACAGTCTTTGCTTTTGAGAAACCCACAGTCTAGCATCAGAGGAAAGATACATAAGCAAAGATTTTCCATGTAATATGGTAAGTGAAGCATTAAATAAATATAAGTTGATGGGTGTCTATAGGAGTGCAAATGTGCTCATCATGATGGCAGCTTGGGAATGGAGAGGAAAAGGCAGAGGAAACCAAAAAGATGGAATGGCAAAAAGATCCATTGACATGGCAAATAGGCGCTACATGGGAATAGATTTGTGGTGGGGAACTATAAGCAGTAAGTGTTATGAAAGCAGAAAGTGGGAAGGAGGCTCCATAGACATGGCCTGAGAGTGGATAATACCACACCCTAGAGGGTCTCTCATGCTGATTTTAAGTTTTTGTTTGTAGTGTGTTCTCTTTTTTTTGTTTTGTTTTGTTTTTGTTTTCTTTTATTAAACAGAAAAAGTGCTCTGATAAGTGGTTACAATGTGGATTTGTTGCAGTGTGTGTTGTGGGTGGGTGGGGATGGTGAAGCCAAGACAATGAAAAGCAGTATCAATTGGGAGGCTGTTGCAAAGGGTATGTTAATCTTAGAATGCAAAGATAGGGCCAAATTGAGACCCCTGAGGACATAAATTCAGTAGGTTTCTGGCATCTGAGATTGAGTAGATGTAGTGAAGTTTACAGAGAGAAGAAATGAGGAGGTGGGGGTGAGTTCTGGAAAGAACAGGAAGGCTGTTAATGCCATTTCGGGGCTATCTAGGCAATGTTCATCATACAACTGAACCATGAATCTTCAAAACAGAAACCTGGCGTATGTGTGTCTGTTGGAGGAGATCATTAGGCCAATGTAAAAAATGGGAAGAATTGAAAAGTGAGAAGTTGCAAGCCACAGATAAAATATTGAGAAACAGGCAAAGGAGAAGAAAGGAAGACGAAAAATTGAATTTGTTACAGAGCTAGGAGAATAAGCAGAAAGTTATAGGATAAGCCCAGAGAAGAGAGTTTTAGAAAGGTAATGGCTGTTACAGCCAGGTGTACTGGAGTAAGTAAGAACTAAAGAACCACAATATCTTTTTTTTTTTAATATTTATTTTTTAGTTGTAGTCAGACACAATACCTTTACTTTATTTATTTATTTTTTTTATGTGGTGCTGAGGATCAAACCCAGGGCCTCGTACATGCTAGGCGAGTGCTCTACCACTGAGCCACAATCCCAGCCCAAGAACTACAATATCTTTACACTTGAAAATATGTGATGCGCTACCAGATTCCTCTTTGGGAAGGACTGGCCTCGGGTGTTAGGAGTATGTGCAGGGAAAGACTTCAACTCTTACTCTTTGTGGACTATGGTAGTCAGAGAACCCCTCACCTGAGTTCATTCCCTTCCTGAGAAGTTCACCTCCAATGACGGATTGATACAAGGATAAAAGGGTCTGGCCATCTTAGCCTCACTTGGGACTCTGAGTGTCAATTCAAACTCAAGAGCCCCAGGGCCATTGATGGGCATGTCTCATAGTTAGTTCAGTCTTCCTCTGTCCAAACCTACTTCCTTCTTCTCCCTTGCAAAATAACAAAGACTTCTTAGTAAACATCTTGCATAATCTACTCTCAGAGTTGGCTTCCTAGACAACATAACCTGATGATGATTACAAAGCATTTCAGCACAGAAATGTGAAAAAAATAATCCAGAAGTGTCTGGAGTTGAAGCAGAGATTGACTGCATTTTCCAGAAATTGAGATATGACAGGTTATCAACAATGGAGTTTCTGCTAACATTAGACTATAACTTTTCTTAATCTTTTTTTTTAATACAAAAATACTAAAAATGTGTGAACATTAAAAATTTATATTCACTTTTCCTTTAAAATCATTAGAATATATACTTAATCTTTTTTAGATTTTTATGATTTATTTAATTGATTTAGACATAGGAGAAGATAATCCATCTGTAACTACACAACTAGACAAAAAACTGCAGGAAAATATTTTCCCTGTTCCATATTATATGCAAGGGAGACATGTTAGTAGTTACATTGAGATCTTGAACTCTTCAATTTACCTGATTTTGTTTTTTAGGAAATAAGATATCTGATGAGAAATTTCTTTTTTTCTTCCTTCCTTCCTTTGTATTTTATTATTTATTTATTTACTTTTGGATTAGAGATTGAGCCCTGAGGCATTTTACCACTCAGCCACATTCCCAGCCCTATCTATTCACTAATTTATTTACTGAGAGACAGGGCCTCCCTAAGTTGCTGGGGCTGGCCTGGAACTTGCAGTCCACTGCCCCAATCTTCCAAGTCACTGGAATTACAGGCATGTGCCACTGTGCCCAGCTAAGAAAATTCTTTAATTTTAATTTATGTTGAAAATATTTTTCAAAAACACATGCTCTGATTTACATAATTACTAAACAAAAGCGCATTGGTTATTTTCAGTCAGGTTAGATGGTAACAAATGAACCAAATATCTTTAGCAAACAGTAGTTTCTTAACTTTACAAGAGTTATTAAGCAAGTATGAAGATTAATTGATAGTGAAAAATCCCTCCACAACAGTCAATCACCGTCCAGTACATTCATTTTACATAAGTAGATTTTCACATATTGAATTTTCACAAGTCATTTAGTAGGTATTCAATCAATCTTATTAAATGATTGAGAAAGGCACCAGAATTAAATCACTAGGTACTCAAGAAGAGGCTTCCAGGCTGTGGCTCTGTGACAGAACTGTACTCTTGAAATGCTTATAATTCATGGGGGGAAAGTGAGTTCGGTATCTAGAACAGGGGTTTCCTCAATCATTTCAGCTTTCGCAGACAATGTTTTCCTCTTTTTCCATCCTAGACGTCAACCTTAAGAATTTTAGACATTATTCTTAAGAAACTGGGACTCATGTGGATTTAGGTATCACTGGATAGTAATTTTGTCTACACATTTACAATTCTTGATAATTCAAGTGCAGCTGTGTTTTTCATATCTAAACACAGCATTTCCAAAGTCATCAATATAACCTGTTCCATCTTTATCTCCTTCCAGCTGTGGTCATGACTTCTCTCCTAATTCTAACTCTCCCAATGTGCAATACCAGCTTCAAAAGAGTTATTATGAAGAGTTCATTGTTTCTGTCAACAAATTGCTCAAAAGGTAGCAGCCTCATATTCTCCTGTGTTTTGACATCTAACGTCTAATTGCTAATCTGTGCCATTCTGTAACAAGCTGTAAATCTTGCTTTATGGTTGTTTGGATCCTTGTAAAGCTTTCTCCCTCCACCCCTTCTGCTTTTTGTAGCTTTATAGAAACATTGTAGGAAATTGTTTGGAAACTGGCTCTCATTTAAGTAGAAGCTGGATGTTTTTCTGAAGTAAACTTTCTCACTCCCAAGCCATTTGATTGTCTGTTTCAGGTATCTTTATTTAAAAAAATAAATAAATAAAAATAAAAAGACTCTTTCCAAGGATATGTGAACAGAGAATCTTTAAAACAGTATGGTTTTAAAAAATAATAAATACGTAGATGAAAGATCACTGATATAAGCAGTGATAATGTTTTCCTAAAGTGTAATTTTAGTAGAATGCAGAGGTTATATTTTCTAAAGAAAAGAAAGTTTGAAAAAGTGTGTATCCCATTGAATAACTGTAAATAATCACTCCACACTTGCTTTGTGCTTAGGTCTCTGGTAGATAGTAATACAGGATGAAAAGGAAGTATAAACTCAATCTAATCTTGAAGGAATGTGTCATCACAAAGCAATTAGAAGAAAAATTTTAAAATGTGTGACCATAACAAGGGACACTGCAGAGAAAGAACAATTCTGTATGGGCAAAGAACAATTCTGTAGGGGACTTTATGGAACAGCTTAACTGTGACTCTTATTTGGAATGTGCTTGATCAAGAGCAAGATTAATTTCTTAATGCAGTATGATACCGTATATTCATTCAGTCAAAAGTAAGTATTTGGTGTCCAGGATATATTGTAAAAGCAAAGTCATAGAAAGATGACTTTGTGGAAAATTAGAAGAAAAGCCTTACTAAACTAGAATATGGGATGTGTATCATTGTTGAAGTTCTTGATCTCCATGCAAAAATGAATGAACTTGGTGCCCTCATCACCACAGGGCACTGTACACTGTAAGGATGCAATCATATTGAGTCTGAGGTCAATTTATATCATAGAATATGTATAAATATTGTTTTCTTGGCACTTTACTTAAAAGAACACAGTCATGTTAAGTTGACCTGTGGTCAATACGTTTACCATTCAATCCATGAGCATGCTATGTAAGTCCTTAGTGACTCATATTTGTAATGCTTGAAGACAGTTTTGCCTAAGTAAGTATGTACCTCAATGTTAAGACAACATGGGAAATAAGGGAAATGTTCACTAACTTAACACATGAGGTGTTACTGAGCCATAAGTAGTACTAAATACCATGCATGGTATAGTTCATAGGAACAGCACTGTGCACAGGGAAACAGAGGCTTTCAAATCTATCAACAATGCCACTTATTCCCTCTCTCAATGTGATTTATTTAACATCATCAGCCTACATTTAATAGATTAATACCCACCTAAGAGTGTTTGAGGATTAAGTGAGAGAATATATTTAAAGGCTAGAACACATTACAAGCATGCCATGAATAACAACTTTTATAGTTATGATCTCATTTCAATATAATAATGACCCCATGAGATAAGTAACATCATTCCCACTCTGCAGATGAGAAGACTAAGACACAAGTGATCAAGTGACAAATTAAAAATCAGTAAGAAGAACACATGGAATTCAGACCAGAATCTGCCAAATGCTAATATCCAAGTTCATTTTATTAGAATTTCAATATTTCATTCCCTTTGAGTGCTCCATACTTATCCCCTAAATTGATCCATAAATACTGAGCTCCTGGCATATAGCAGGTACTCAGTAAATAGCTGATAAAGGAAGAAAAAAGAAAGAAATGGAAGGGAGAGAGGAGAGAAGAGAAAGAATAAAAAGTGCTATTTAAATCTCTCCTTGATATTTATGGAAGTTGTTCTTTTGGGTATAAGAAGAGAAAAAATGGTCCTCTTTGCTACTTCTTTCCATATCCCCTTAGCAGCTTAAATCAAATCATTTCATCTACAATAACTCATCAATATGAAGGCTTGAACACCTCTCACCATTTTTTCCATAAATCCATGTCCATCATCAAACAGCCTCCATAGTCCATTTCCTCATTTTCTCCTAACAGCTCAAATTTTAGCCAAACTTAACTACAATTAAGAAACAATGTGATTCTTCCCATCTCTTTACCTTTGGACACAAAGTACCTTTTTCCTAGAGAGACTTTCCCAGCCCAAGCTCATGAAAACCCAATTCTTCATGACTCAATTCAAGGTTTGCCATATATGAAGTTTTCTATGAACCCAAGACAGTGTAGTTATCTCTTTCCCATATTCCTCTTTGAGGATGCATCATAATTTGAAATATAGTCAGATGTGTTTGTGTTTGTATGCAGTTCTGCTGTATCTGGGCAACTTTGCCACCTCATAAGGTATCTGGCACTGAGTAAGTACTCAGTAAGACTGAGTTAGGGAGTGGAGACATAGTAACAACTGCATTTCCTACAGAAATCTTACCTTATTATTTTCCCCAATATCCAGAGAGATCCCTCTGAAAACAAAATTAGTAAAGAGACTGTGCTGTGTTTTCTTGATTTTAAAGATGTCATCTGTTTTAAGAAACACTTTAATTGTAAGGCTCATTATCAAATTTAAGAACAGTTTTTTTGGGGGGAAGGGTTAACAGGCATTTTAATTTGAATATTTTAATATGCATATTGATTACAAGCTACATCCAAATTTCAGAAATAATAAAATACTGGAGAGAACAGATGTGTTAGAACTGATTTGTAAAATGGTCAATTTTTTTCTCAAAAAAAACCCCAAAACACTATTGACCCTTCCTTCGCACCTACCGTGCTCCATTTCCCTGCCTCTTATCCCAGACTGAAGATGTCAAAACCCAGGAAAATGTAGATCCAGTACTCCAGGACCTTATCTCAAAATCTATAGTCATTATGGGAAATTCTAGTTTTCTTTACTCATTTTTTTTTTCTTTCAAGAAGCTCCCTATAATTCTTCAGCTAAGTTGTATAGCTCTCCCTGAAGTGTGGGTCAGGTGTCACTTTTCCCGGGAAAACTTCCTGGAGTCCTGGATTGGGTAAACCCTTGCTTTTCTCTTTCCAAGGTACCCCAGGCTTATGTCTCTCATAACATCCTAAAATGCTATCATTTGACTTGCTTATGATTTCCAATGGTCTCTAACTTCAACCGCTGCATCTTCAGACCCTTCTCTGGTACCCACATGATGTTTCTTGAGTCAAATGTGAAGGACTAAGCCCACATGAGCTGTGTGTTGCAGAATAGTATGATGTAGGTGACATAAGAGCATAATAAAGTTGGTGTCTGCCCTCAATGCTTCCTGTAACAGGCCTCAGCAATACAGTGTACACAAATAACCACAGTGCCAGGAGCAGCAGTGGTTCCGTAGGAGAGAAAGGGACAAAGTATCCTGAAAGGTCACTCTGGTGATGATTTGCTTTAGCACAGATAAAAATTAATGTGCCTAAAATAAGACGTGTGTGTGTGTGTGTGTGTGTGTGTACTATAAACAAAACTGTTTATCATATATCATTATTATATTATATATAATATATGTTATATAGTATAAAACAAAACACTATTCTGTGTGTGACTAAGTGAGTTGATTATTGATTATTGATTTATTAATTGTCATGTTTCTCCTTTTGCTATCTTCTATGCTATAAAATTGAATGTGCTATTTGGTGTAAGAATAGCTCAATAATACTTCTTTTTTATTTTACATGATTTATATTTATCCCTTTTTTAAACTTTATTTTATTTGTTTATTCTTTTTTTTTTATGTGGTGCTGAGGATTGAACCCAGGGCCTCATGCGTTCTAGGCAAGCATTCCACCACTGAGCCACAATCCCAGCCCCAATTTATGTTCATCTTTAAAATAGTAAAAGTGTACCTAAAAAATTAAACTATTTTTCATATATGCTTCTCCTTAGAATAAAAAGAATTTAAGATTATGGTTGTAAAATAAACTGGAAATTGCCTAAATTTTCCCTAATGATGATGCCTTTGGGCTCCATAATCTAGCACTAATATGAGAATTTCTCCAAGTGCAAATATTCCAGTTAAGATCACTTACAGCAAATACTAGCCTAAGAGCATCATTAAAATTTTTTCAAAAATTTTAAGCTCTAAATAAAACCTAATCCAATTTAATAAAATACTGAGAATATATTTTTCTAGTAACACAGAATCACATTTCTTTCACTTATATTAAGCTGTTTCTTTACAGCTAGGATATTCTTTGAACCACAAAGAATATAATCAGAGTAAAGATAATCTGCCTTTATATCCAGTATCAGTTAAGCTTTTTAGGAAACTAACTCAGGGAACACAGATAACTTCAGATAAAAAACTCAGAGAGGATAGACGTTAAGTTTTTGCAAAGTTATTTTTTAACCAAGATTAAGTTTTCACTCCCCCCAAAAATCCACTCTGAACTAAATGTTGAACAAAATGCTAAACATATTTTCCATGTCTGCCTTGAATCTTATCTAGATTCTGGGGAAATCCAAAGAAGAAGGGAGGAAGAATATTTTTACTAATTTATAGTGACCATTTTAAGAACTCAATATTAGGGTGGGATGTCTACTTATGGGTAAATTTATTCAAACTTTAACAATTTGTAAAAGTCAGGTTCAAGTTTTTTGAGGAATTTTTGGCATTACACCAAAAATTTCACTTAATGCAGTTAGTACAACTGACAGACTAAGACAATATTTCCATTCAATGTAGTCATATTTCATTATAGGTGAAATTTAGGCTAAAAAGTCTCAGAAAATATCTTTCTTTGTTATAATTTTTAATTGGTGCATTATAATTATGCATAATATTGGACATAATATTCATTATGTCATATTCATACATGCACATAGCATAATTTGACCAATCTCATTGCCCAGTATCTTTCTTTCCCTTCGCTCCTTCCTCCTGCCTCCCTGGATCTGCTTAGCCTATTCTAGTGATCTCATCATCATCATTATTATTTTAATTAGTGCATTACAATTATATATGAAAAGGAGATTCATTGTGGTATATTCATGGCTGGACGAATAGCTTAATGACTTAGATTCATTCTGCAGTACTTCCCCATGCTTTGTTCCTCCTCTCCTCATTCTCCTTCTTCTACTCTATTGGTCTCCCATTTTAGAGTATCTCTTTATGATTTGGCACAAATTACCTGGCTTAATATAGTGTTTTCCAGTTCTACCTATTGAAATAGAATGTCAATAGTCACTACCAATAACCTCCACAAATATATAAATATGACAGATTCGTTTGTATGATATTTCTACATAGAGTAACTTATTAAGCAGAGTCAGTGACTTTCCATTCTTTTCAGGTTTATGGGATCTATTTGGAAACTAACTACATTGGAAAATGGTTGAAATTAAGTTCAGTGTAAATACATAAAGAAGCTGCCTTAAACATCTTTTATACTGTCATTCCAGTCTCCTGAAAGCAAGTAACTAAGTCCTGAGTTTCAGGAAGATGAACTGTGGTTTTGTAACTGGTTAAAAACAAAAAAAAAAAAAAAAAAAAAAAAAAAAAACAGAATAAAAGCATTTAAATCAAATAGTATACATAAATAGCCTCTTCTGCAATTTCTAAGACCATCACAACCCATGAAATAACCCTCTTGATGGATTACCATTTTCTGGCTGAGTAATTGAGATTTTGTCTGAGGCTGAGAAACATGACCACTTTGTCTCCCACTGGTGTCTTTGAGCACACCCAGTAACAATATTATCAATGTGCTAATGACTGCTCCCGAGTGCTTTCCCCTTCTTCTTTGCACCACAAATACCTGGTTTTCATTTTCCACTACAACCAGAAAATAATTTTAAAACTGGCTCCTCACTTTGAAGTTTGCTTTGACGTCTTTGAAGTATTCACAGCTTTCTGGACAGTATTATCTGTGTTTCATAGATCACAGAAAATTCTGAGAGAGGGAAAAACACTTAATAATTTGAGATGTAGAATCTTCTATTGATATGTTTCACATAGATTGAGTTTCATTTTTTAATATCCTGTAATAAATTATTGCTTTTAGAAGGCACAGGAGACAAAGAAATATGGCTAACAGGACCTTAGGGAACTATCTATTTACATATTATTAATAATATCACAGTAGTCATAAGAAGGAACCAATAGGTGATTATATCATGACTAACATTGCCTTGAATACCCCCAAAAGGAAGCCATCCTTCCTAGAAAATGATATCCTGTTCCCTAAAGACATGGACACACTTTAGCTACTGGACTACACATGGATATAGACACCCTGTAGAATTGAGCTCCTTACTTCAACTCTTTAAAAAAAAAAATTTTTTTTAATTTGTTCTCTTTAGTTACACATGACAATAGAATGTATTCTGGCAAATTATACTTCCAATTCTTTTTTTTTTTTTTTGGTTGGGGTGGTACTAGTGATTAAACTTAGGGGCATTCGCCCGCCCACTGAACCACATCCCCAGCCCTATTTTTGTTTTTTTGTATTTTATTTAGAGAAGCTCTCACTGAGTTGCTTAGCACCTCACTTTTGCTAAGGCTGGCTTTTGAACTCATGATCCTCCTGTCTCAGCCTCCTGAGCTGCTGGGATTAGAGGCATACATCCCTGCACCTGGCTTATACTTCCAATTCTTAAATGGAATACACTTTAAATTTTCTTAAAAACTAAATAAAAGTTGTCTTTTTGTCTGTGTCAGTTCTACCAACATAACAGTAGGTTATTTAATAATTGTGAACCTGAATTCTATATTTATTCCATTTAGTCCAACATTTAAATGATTATAATTTGTTTTGAAGGAAAAGCATTTTGATGCTTTTCCTTGGGTAAAATGGGCCTCCAAATAGGCCCTGAGACAGAGATTTGTCTGTAAGTAGCTGGGGCAGTCATTTCAAGAATTCCAGGCAGGGAATGGAGGAAATAGGATTGGGCAGAGAGAAAATGTAAAACTGGGATGCTCTCATGGAGACCTCAGCTAATCATAGGGAACTCTTCAATAGGGATGAGTCTTCACAGTTGTTCCCAGCCAGGCAGAGCCATGAAGCCTTTGCACTCTCACATTGTCTATTCTTTGCATGCACTTGCCATTGGGGAGTGGACCCAGCTTTGAACAATAGGACTCCCTTAGGCTGAGGGCAGCTCTAAAAGCAGAAAAAGCTATGAGGCAGCAGCAGCCAGTGTCCCCAGCCCCTGAGAATGACTGCCTTGGTTCTGAAGGAGGGATCTCAGTGCCCAACATCCAAGCAGACACCAGCTCATCTTGTTATATGTGGACATAATTTCTAGGCCATAATAAAATTTCCTCTCCAAAGGAATTTTAATCACTTAGAGACAAGGTCAGGCTCCTTGAGGTTAGATTGTTCTCCTCTTCGTCTACTTTGTGGCTAGTTTAAATCATTTTCTGGAATTAAGGGTGTCATTGGAGCATGTTTTGAGAATGTGACTTTGAAAGTCTGACCTATGGAAATGTGATGAATTGTACCTGGAGATTGATTTTGCTGAGTGCTAATACCAAATCATGCAGCGACATAGTTTCACTTACTAAATATTGCCCAGGCCATATTGTTGAACTCTGCATTGCCACGGTCACCTCATCAGGATGTTTTCTGTCCTGTGACTAGTGGCTTCAGATGTACTCATCCATCTTCTTGTCCCATTACATTTTGTGTGACTGATGTTCTGTACCCATTAAAATTGATGGGCAAGAACAAAGAAAAGAAAAATGTGCCCTTCAATTGATTATTTCTCTGAAAGAACAAATGAGAATTCTCTAGTACCAACAAGAGATTTAAAGTGGAGGGTTTCCCCCATTTATTAAATGTTTTAATTAGCTAGGTTTACTAAACAGAGTCTTCTATTTATAAGGGCATATTATTCACCATGTTTTAAAATTCAATATCCTTCTGAAATGTTTGATCTTTAAAAGATGAATTTAATAGCTGTAACATTGTTTATAGTTCAGGGGTATTTTGGTGAATTCTCGGTAATAGAATCAATTATATCAGATGCCATCCATGTTAGAATTTTCTCCCGCCTGATGAGCTATGATAATGACCCATTTTATGTTCTGTGATAGTCGATAATTAAATTGACCATTATGGTAAACTGAAGCCAAAACCATAGTGATTTTGGAAGGCCCAATCTTCCCAGGTTTTTCTTGGATCTATTGAATGTTATCTTTGTGTTCAACAAATTGCAGAGCAGCAAGATATATCTGCAGTGCTCACAAAACATTTGTTTAATTACATTATTTAATGTGTTAGGGGACAAATAAAACCTGCCCACTGGCAGCTACCAGGCTTTGGCTGCTATTCCTCCTGTCTCCTGAGGTTTCCATGTCTGAGTTAGAGGAAACTCAAGTGTGGACTTGTTTCTTTAAAGACACGATACAATCCCATTTTTTAACAGATACTTATTTTTCACTTTCTTACAAAATTCAAAATGAAATAAATTTGATCAAATAATATGATACAAGTTATTTTTGAGTAAATTCCCTTGAGGGAGTTTGACTGCCCAGGGATCTATGGGGTAATTTTAGTGCTGTGGATAATACGGTCCCTTGAGGGAAACAGGAAAGTAAGAAACATTCTTTCATATTGACCTTGGTCACAAGGATGACAGGAGCTATTCTGGGACTTTGACCATAGGACATATCTGTGAACAGCTGTCAGATTGGCTGTGGCCTATGTGGTCCACATTTTCAGAAATATTAATGATCGTATACTATACAAATACTTGGACCAACTGAGGGGCAAATGGAACTAATCAAAAGGGAGGCAGGTCCTTTCATTTGTGTGAAAAATGGCCTCAACCCTCACTATCTGATAGAAATTTCTGTGATAATGATGATATTCTATATCTGTGCCATTAAGTGCAGTAGCCACTAGCCACATGCAACTATTAAGCAGTACAAACGTGGCCGGTACAACTGAGGATGTCAATTTCTGATTTTATTAAGTTTAGATAATTTAAATTCCCAATCACTTCATGCAAATTGTCAAAATCTGGGGTTCCTTCACCTCCACCCTTTCTTTTCTTTACTACCAATGTTCTGGATTTATTAAACTTGTGTTTTATGACAACTCCTAACCTATCTTTTGTTTCTGTTCTCTATGCTTCAAGCCATCTTCACTCTGTTACCAGTACCTTGTGTTTTCTAGCGTCTTTGCTTAGAAGTCTTTAATGACAGATTCCTCAATATCTGCAGGAGAAAGCCCAGTTATATTAGCAACACCAGCTCTGAAAACACTGTGTCTTGAAAGCCTTCCACAGACATCTCAGTTGGAACCGATTTTTTTCTTTCCTATGTTAATTGACTGCATTTTTTTCAGGATAATTTAAAAAAATTGCAAAGGAATTAATTGTTCATTGCTTTAAAGATTGCAAAACATTTTCAGTGTTCTTACTTCTGTTTACTTTTCCCAGACACCAAGTGAGCGAAGTAGGGCAAGCAGGATGTTTGCCCATTTGTAAAGAAGGAAACCAACAGATTACAGAGGTGAAAGAATTATCCCCAAATTATATGACCAGTAAGAAAACCAGATTCCGGGTTCTTTCCATATGAATAAAATAAATCTTTCAGTGGAAATAATATCTTAGTGCTCAGTATTGTGCCTGACACATAATGTGTTAAGAAATAAATGTTGAGAATGAATGAGTAAATGAATGAATTTAGGCATCTTGTAGAGGGTCTTTTAAATGTCATGATTGATGTTTGAACTGAATTAACTAGACAATGAGCAGCTACTGAGTCATGTGAGCAGGCTAAATTGTGTGGTTGAGGATTAGTATGAGTAACTTTGAGAGAACAATTAGGAAGTTATTGCAGAATGGGGATTCTTCAATACCATATGAGAATGGAACCCCCAAAGAAAATGGGGAGGGTGAGATACATTTTTAAAAAGAATCAAAAATCATTACCGCTTGATACTGATTGAATGGAAAAGTCAGAGAAGTACTTACATTTCCAGTGATAGTATATGAGCAAAGGGTGGCAACCATAGTAGAGAGAAGCAAGCTTAGAGCTATTTCCTCTGAATACAGATGAGTCTTTATCTGTACTAAATCCTTTGGTATCAGATTATACTAGATATTGTCTCTTGTTCTTTGTTAGATCTATGTCTAATTATAAGAATAGAGTAAAATGCTGTTTTCCTCTCTTTTAATTCTTTATTGTTCCCAAGATAGCAAGCCCACTTCCAGGCAAAATGTTTACCCTCCAAGAAGTGTGGAAACTGACTAATTTGAATACGGTTCACACCACTAGGCTATGGAACTATGCTGCTGTCTTTATGGAAGCTTAACTCAGGTGCAAATTATACATCCAAAAATATTACTTTTCAGGAAATTAACTGATCCCAAAAATACCGGCTGCATTTTTCCTAAACACATTTTGCTTTAGGATGCTTTTAAAGTGGGACAGGAGTGCCGAGAACAATGCAAACAAACTTTTCCACAGAGCAAAAGTTGCTTAAATTCTAAAGACTATTTTTTCAATCTTTCTAGCAAATACTGAAATAAACTTTTAGATAAACTTTTTCCTCTAGCTTTATAACAAAGAAACCTTTAAGCCATAACACAATGAATAATCTTTTTCTTTTCTTTTTTAGCTAGAATAGAATAAAAAGACAGGATTATTGTACCCATTTGAGTCATGTACTCAGAAATATAATTTCTAAGGAACCAAATCCTTTTCCATCAATGTTTATTTTCACTGTACCAATGTCAGAAACATGGGATTAGTTTTAAATTAAATTAAAATAATTTAATCTGCAAGTTTAAAATGTAGCTCTTATAAGTAATTGAAAATCATTAATGACGTTTTGGTAGCAGGAGTAGTAAATTAACCCAGTGTTTGATAGTGACCATCCAGTTAAATCCCCAAGCTTGCTAAGTGCATTGTAAGATTCAAAGCATATTACTGGTGCAGTGGGAACTCTAAAGGAGAATAAGGCAGGACTTTGACCTTCCAGGGGCTTAAACTCTTCAGAATGTGTTGGTACACAGTGAGAAACAATGCAGCTGCTAACCAGTAAAGGGAGGGGATTATGGCTAAGGGAGCCCAACAAGACCTCAGGAGAAACAGCAGGGTGGAGCTGTTCTTCCAACATTCAGAGACACAGATTGGGGTGCATCATTCTGGCCATGAAGACAGTGAAAGCAAAGGGGCAGAATTTCGGAAATCTAGAGTGTTCCTGTGGCCTGGGGCAAGCAGGGGCCACTTTGGGAAAGGCAAGAGGAGTAGGAGATCAGAAAATTGGAAGGAGCCGATCATTAGAGATTTTTAGTGGCAAGCTATGAAAATAAGTTTTCTTTTATACTCAGTAGAAACCTTCAAGTGTGAAAGAGCATAGGCAAGTGCTATGGTTTGGATGTGGTTTGAGTGTGTCCCTCTGGCCGGAAGCATGGTCCACAATGTGGTGATGTTGAGGTGGTGGGTCTTTAAGATTTAGGGCCTAGTGGAAGGTGTTAGGTGGGGGAAACCATCCTTGGAGGTGATTAATGCTCCAAGGATGGTTCCCCCCACCTAACACCTTCCACTAGGGACTTAGTTCTCATCAGATTGGGTTGTGATAAATCCCCACCTAACACCTTCCACTGTGGGACTTAGTTCTCATCAGATTGGGTTGTGATAAAGCAAGGCCACACTACATGTTGGCCCCTTGTGCACATGGCCAGTTCCCTTTGCACTTCTATGCTATGCTGTTGTGATGCAGTCATGGGGTCCTCACCAGAGGATCTGAATAGATAGTTCTGCCCAATCCTGGGCTTTCAGTCTTCAAAACTATGAAATGAATAAACCTCTTTTTGAAATAAAGTATCTAGTGTCAGATAGTTTGTTACAGCTGAGAAAATGACTAATGCAGCAAGATCAGATCTGTGCTTGTCTGAAAGGAAGACAGCATTATTATTAAGATTTCCATTCTATGTTTTAGAAGCAGAGCCATCATATTCAAGTGAAATAAAGAGCTTCAAAGTATAAAAGAGAGGTGACTGTCTGAATGTGGCAAGTTGTAGAGACTGAACTGAGTGTTGTGTGCCCTCAAGGTGTCCCTGAGGTTCCTGAAGATGGGCCTGTAAAGGGAGGTGAGAGAGACTAGAGGTTAATAGAAAAATCTTAGTTTCTAGGCAACAAAAATGAGAATAGGAGGAGGGAGGTGGCTCAGAAAGGGTAGCTGGGAGATGGAGCCCAGCCAGAGCACCATGATTTGGTAATGGATTTTAATACAGAAGGTTAGGAAGAGAAAGGAGTCAAACAGTCATTTATAACTAATGAGAATAAATTTAAAACAATAAAATTTTGAAAGAAAAAAGAAACAATTGGGAAAAGGTCAGTGGCACTAAAATGGGAAATACAGGATACAGAAGAACAGTCTTTCAAAATTGATGAGTAAGTAGGTTTGGGACCTGAGTTAAAAGGGTTGGTAGAATGGAATGCTGGGTACCAAAAACTTAGACAAACACTGGTAGCTTTATTCACTGGTCTGAATGTGCTAAATATATGTCTGAAATCATATTGGTATCCCATGCTTAAGGGAAGGCAATTTGTATTTATTCTTATTTTTCTTTAGTATATCCCAGAGCTTTGGTAATCTGACCTTCTACACCAACATTTCAAAACAACTTGAGGATGTGCTAGAGGAGAGCACTGAGATGTGGCATATGATCCAGGATGATGTAACAAATTTTAAAATGTGTTTTCATGTGCAAGTTAAAAATGTGCAGCTGAGAGAGTAGTTGAAACTCCATATGCCTCTTTTGGCCAACACAGTGATACAGCTTGCAGAAATATAAATGAACATCCAAAAATTGGAAACATGTCTTTGTCTAAAATCTGTGCCATATTTAATCCTTTTCACACACTGTAACCTTTCAATTAGCCATTACCAGACTTAGCTATAGGAGCATTTGCTGGTATTCAATTCTTTCTCCTGACTATCTCTGAATCAGATTCCACAGCTAAGTAGATGCAAGGTTTTTAATAACCTCTATGAATAGACATAGACACCCCAAGATTCTGTTATTTCAGGAAGCTGTTAAGAACAACAAGCCTCTAAATTGTGAATGCTTATTAGACACTATAAATCATTTCTCCTTGCAATAAACATCAATTAAATGTACTTCATGTGCCACAATGCATGGAACAGATTGATTTTGTAGACAGTATAGTTCTGCATCACCTATATTCAGAAGTATAAGGAAAAATGTCCATTAAATTAACATTACTTTAAGAAAAATGAAAACTTCTGGAATAATTACAGTTTTACTGTTTTGACTGAAGGGAAAAAAATCACCTTTGTTCCAAGAGATGTGACTTGAACAATGCTATTCTGCATGAAACTGAGAAATTGCCAGTGTCCCCAACCTGACAGATAGTGTGTGTGAGATCTTAGTTCTGCTTCATTAGGCTCTCGTGAATGAGTGGTAAATTTTCCCTATTTATACATTTTCTGTCAGGGGATCATAAACACAGGCTGCCTGGCACATGTTTTTACTGCTGCCTTTTTGTTTATGTATTAGTTGCAGCTTTGACAAGAGTTCATTCTTGGATTGAATAAATATCCTATTTTTAAATATTTAAGCAGGTATTAAAATAGGAAAAATTATGCACTTGATAAATGCATATTTTTACAATATTGCACATTAAACATGCAGTCTATAAAGGTTATCATTTCTCAGTGAACAAAAATAAACTTATATTTAACTGTTTTCAAACTTTCTAATGCATAATTTTTTACATACTAGAAAGAAAGCTTAATAGAAGTACTTCCTAAACCAAACTTTTGTTTCTTGTTCAATTTGAACAAAACACATCTGGAGAAAAATGAATGGTTCACAAATGAATTCAGTTGAATTTTTTTTTTTTTTTGAGAAATAAAGTAAAAGCAAGCTATGTATACTAGTCTTCTTAAAACCTACCCAAAGATAAGAATGGACAAATAACTGGCTTAGATCCTCTCCAATTATGTCAGTATCTTTTAATTAAACCTGTCTTAGAAGTTGTAAAATGTGTTGCAAGTAAAATGTTACTAATAATCATATAAAAGTACCAAAATCTAGAAATTATCTGTGCATGTGTGTGTATGTATAAAATACACATATACACACACCCAAAGAGTGAGAATTGTTCTATAACCAATCAATGTTACTCTGATGCATTCTGCTGTACTTTCATGAAGAGGAGAAAAAAAGAATAGAATTATGTTCTGCTCCAAAATGCACATAAAATCCTAGCTAAATATATTCATGGAGCTGCATCTCTGTCTATACAAGACACCTTTGTGGTGCTGGACTAAGGAACAGTAAAATGGATAGGAAGGGTTCCTCAGAGTTTCAAACTGTTCATTTGATTCTTTCACACACTTGGAGCCTCTTCCACTTCTGGGATTTCTTCATCTGCTTTGTATCTCCTTTACACCGGATAATGCTCTACAGTTTCCCTGTATACAAAAGTAAAGCAGTTTCTCTGGGTATTGGCCTTTGGAATGACTGCAGTCATTTGACCACAGCTGCAGAGAGACAGTTCACATGCTTATGCCAATCAAACAAATCATAAGCCCCAAAGCAACAGCATGCAACAATCATTGTGTTGTGTGAACTCCCTAAAGAAAGAGGAGGAGGAGGTGGCTGCTTTGACAATCACTTAAAATCTCAGATACTCTGGAGGATTAAGGCAGAAGTATCACAAGTTCAAGGCCAGCCTCAACAACTTACTAGTAAAGTGTCCTGGGTTCTGTCCCTAGTACCAGATGAGGCAGTATGTGTTGGGGAGAAAGAGAGGAGGCCCCCTAACAGCCACACTTCCCTGTGGTACTCCCTAGTGATAACATACCACTCCAAGAAATTCTTAGGTATTTATGTGTATCAACCAGATATTACCCATATAAAAACATTCTTAAATGTTAAAATCAAGATTGAAATTGTCTTCCCCTGATTTCTTTACCTTTAGACCCAATTTAAATACTACCTGTTTCACAGAGCCCTAAATAGAATAAATGGGTTTCTCTTCCTGAACTTTTAGCAGATGCTTTGTATTGTAATTGAGTGCATGT
Source organism: Marmota flaviventris (assembly GCF_047511675.1). Classification (NCBI taxonomy): domain Eukaryota; kingdom Metazoa; phylum Chordata; class Mammalia; order Rodentia; family Sciuridae; genus Marmota; species Marmota flaviventris. The sequence goes on along the minus strand of NC_092500.1, from coordinate 74,324,862 downwards.
CTATCTTTTTCCTTTATAGCATGACCTGTCTCTTTCAGGTTTCCTTTACTCCCTCACTCCAACTCTAGCCCCCAGAACAGTGTTTTGCACATGGTAGATGTTCTGTAAAATGTTAGTCATGTTCATATTCAAAATTAGCCTCATATCATGTTCCCAAGAGTTAGACTTGAAAACAGCACTGGTTACATTCAGTCTCATGGGACTATGCAATGACTGCCTCTTCTGCCCATCAATAATCCAGGAAGCTTTCTGAACTAGACTTTGAAATCTATTCAGTATTAAACACAAGTGGATTGACGTCTACACTAAAGGGTCCTTGAGGAAAATATCCACTTCATATATCATTTTGAATCCCACAGAGTTGCTTAATACAGGGCTTTTAACAAAATAGATATTCAGTGTTTGCAGAACTAAATTGTTAAGTCAGGAATACCTATAAAACTCAGATGGAGTCACCCAGCTGCTGAACATGCATTTCTTATGTATATTTCTCATAGAAAGTTAATGTACCAGGAAGCCTTCATTAAGTTTTCATTATGCTTTAACTCTAAAAAGGTATTGACATGGTTTAGAAGTCATTGATCATTAGTCACAAGATGCTACTAATCTCTCCACCTGAGTAAAACAAATGAAGCTATCCAGGTAAAAAATTGGTCACCACTCACTCATTCCTTTATGACGGAGTTCCTAGACTATCTTTAAGGACAAACATGCAGTGACCTAGGGAGTGACCCCGTCTGGATTCCAATATCATTTCTAGTCAACCTCTGAGAAAGAGGCCAAATATTGACTAATGTCAGAATATGACAAATCAAGTTTTTTTTAAAATGTGAATTTTAGAAAGGAATGAAAGAATATATCACCAAAAAAATTCAATTTTAAATCAGTAATCCTGTCCATTTTTTCAGAAAATCATCAGATAAGAAAACAGAAGAATTATAATTTAACAGTAGTATGAGTATTAGTAAAAATATATTTGGATGGATATTAAAGCATTTGGGGACCTGTCCCCTGCCATACCCTGGATATTCTGGTTTCCTCAAGGTCAAGATGAAGGAATGGAATACATGACCCGTGAGATCACTTCAGTAATGGGCAGAGCCTATGGAGCCACTCCATGGCCAAATATCAAATAGGTACTCTTTTTTTTTTTTTTTGAAACCAGGGACTGACCCTAGGTCGGATAACCACCGAGCCACATCACAGGCTCTTATTATTATTTTTTTTATTTTGAGTCAGGGTCTCACTAAATTGCTTAGGACCTCATTGAATTGCTGAAGCTGGCTTAGAACCTGTGATCCTCCTGCCTCAGCTTCCAGAGTCCCTGGGACACATGGATGCCACAGTGCCAGGATATGTTCTCTTAAAGAGTATCTAACTGTAGTATTTCCTTGCCAAAAATCTTCAGGCTCTCTCGTCTATAAAAATCACAAAATCAGGTGTGATTAGCATGTATTTTAAGATTATAGAGCAGTGATCAAACTTCCCTTTCTCTCAAGCCATGTTTTCTGATTCTTCTAAATACACACATGCCAAACTGGACAATTGGCTGACTTCTAACTTTATTTTGAACTGGGTCCATTTCCTGTTCTCTGCTGAGAACATCTTTCCACCACCAGAGTGCCTTTCCTGGGTTCCTCAAATCTATTTCCTCTAAATCTGTACTGTTCCCAGTTTGCTGTTTTGGAATGCAGTTCTTCACACCATATCTGGTTTGCAGTTGCTCAGAGCGTTTGGGCTGCTTCTTAGTTCATAATCTCTTGAAAGGAGGAGGCCTGTGTTAGACCCTTTTATCTTTGATAATATCAACTACGGTACCTTATTCATTGTGGATATAAAGCACTTAATCTTTAAGTAATCAAATGAGAACCCACAGCACCTTGAGGAGCACAGTGCAAAACACATGTGTCAAGAAACATGGAGAAGAATATTATATGGTGATGATTACATTCAGCATGTAACTCCCTTGATACTTCAGACAGGAGGGTCACAGGTTATTCATACCCATTTGTTGTCAAAGTAATTTTTTTCCTATTTCTATCAAACTGATCATGAGAAAGCACCTGGACTCACTTAGACAAGATGAAAGACAGTATACTCTCCCACCAATAGTTAATGAGATGGATTAACCATTTCCATCTGACAGGAGGCTCCTCTGTGGCCAAATAGGGGGATTCTGGAAGCTCAGCTAACCTGAGAAGAAAACAGCTCTGGGGCACTGAGGACAAGTAGGGCTCTCATGGCTCCCCACAGTGAGTCTATTGTGAGGGTTGGATTTGCATCCCCAAGGATGTCATGAGAATAGAATTCAATTACTTCCAGAAGTGGCTGCTTTGTCTTCCACACTCCATAACATCAACCATCTTCAACCAGAATAGTCAAGCAGTTATGTGCCAGCCTAGCCCTGAATGAACACAGAGACAAATCACATTCTATTGATGACAGAACTGGCTCTCTTCAGAAATCCAGCTGAATGTCAAGAGAATTAGCCCAGTTCTAAATTTCCACTCCACTCCCTTTTAGAAAAGATAGAATGTGGCTCACGTGTGTTGGTCAATTCTGTAAGATAGAAGAACTCACATTTCAGTGAACAGAATAGCTACCTCTGCCTGCTCACCAATGCCATTATGATGCCATTTAATAAAGTCACTTATTTCATTCAGAAGTGTCCAGGGAGGTCCAAGTCTGGACATAGGATTAGAAGATGTAGAAATTTTCAAACACAATTCATATACATTCTGAAATTGTAGTTGATGTGTTTTTTTCTTAGGCTTTTCTGGTCCATATTGCTACTTTTCTTCTGAATTAAAGACATATTGCACGATAGAGTTTACATATGAAAATCCAAAACTAAAAACAGCCAAGTTCTAACTTACATATTGTTCTCTTTAATTCACTCATTCAGTAAATTCAGTAATCACTCAGGAAAAGTAAAGTCATCACATAACAATGATTGGGAGCCAAAGCCCATTTGGAATCATTTGGGATGAATTCCATTGTTAAATGAGTGACTGAATGTTGGACTGTGCCTTTTGCTCCTTGTGCTCTAAGATAGTGAGTGAACATGAATGGACAATTGTCATACCCAGGAACTATGCCTCTTTCTCTTTAGGGTCATGAGAGTGACCTGTAAGCATCCCTCTACTTATGTGGCTTGTCTTCTGTGGCGTGCAAATATGGGCCAGTGGAGAAGATACAGATGCTTAAATTATGACATCTAAGCACATCCATAAAAAAACCACAAAGATTTCACTTTTAATTGCTTCTCTACACATCTAACAAACCAAATTTCTTTTTCATTTTTTTCTAAGCCAAGAATCATAAGAAAATGTGCATTTCTGAAAAATTTGTTAATCAAAGAAAACCTCTGAAGAGATATTTTGTTAAAAAATTATAAATGAAAGCTTATGTATAGAAGAAAAAGCAAATGCCTTGATATGCCTACAGTCCGATTAATGACAACATCATTTATAGATTCTTTTGGGGTTCCAGCAGTTGTCTGTCTTTAACTCAGCTCCTGTCCTATCCTGCCCTTACCCCCATGACCATATCTGGACAATTTTGGAACTAACTGGCCTCTGTCTTTTCCTCCAATTCATTGTGGCAGTGGGGGTGCAGAAGAGGAGACTGGTGTGAGAAATTTTTACATAAAACCACTTCTAGTCTTTCTAATCTTCTGCCAACCTTACTTATAGAATCTTGCCTCCTACTCTGTACATAGTATTGGCTATAATGCTATGGTATTCCCACAAAATATATGCAGGATTATTTTTAGCCAACTTTTAAAATAGGTTTGCTTTCAATATCATCATCTGTTCATTACCAGTGTATTGTTTTCCTCATTGTCCAGCACAACTATCTGATAAAATCCTTAATTATTAAGCATCTGATAATACTATCCAAACTGCTTTAATTACAGCACACTTTGTGCCTTGTTTTATTACATTTCATGCCAGAATGAACCTAGCCAGGATCTTTAATAAGGCCATATTAAATCCAGGCTAGAGGTTAAAACGCAGGAGACTGCCTTGATTCTCTGCCTATTGTGCAGGGAATCTCATCAGAAAAGCCCCAAACTTCATTAAAGACGGCTGGATGCGGGCCCTCCTATATTGCCATTTACTTTAAGGGCTATCACTCAGGGGCAATTATTGGTGTGCTCCTCATGATCCCCGTTATATTAAGGCAATTTCTACACCTAGGTTAGGCATTAATACCGCCATTATCTCCAACACAAATCCCCTGACAGTTAGAAAAGCAGGAGAAATTACAGACGGATTAATCTCTAGTGCCCGTCCAAAAAGAAAACCTTTCCCCAGAGGATAGCAAAGGGTGTGTTGAACTCGGTTAAGCTATGTTAAATGTAATGAAAAAGAGCCCCCTGTGCCTGCCTCTGTCGGAGGCGTTAGATGACCCTTTCTCAACTTGTCAATATTCCTTTTGGGCTTTCAGTCTCTCCACTCCAACCAGGCTTCTCTGAGTTTTATGGCATCTTCAAATAATTAGGTTTGCATTTGAAAAGTAAATAAGAGGAAACAACTAAGCTTTCCATGTCAGAAGACTAGACAAAGCAATCCATTTCATACAAAAAGGAGGGGTGATGGGGAAAGAACCTCGTGGTCCACAAATCCTTAGATTTCCAGTGCTGTTTTCCAGATGTGTTTGTGGGTCTCACATCATGAAGGACGCTGAGAAAAGCAGATCATAGAATAAGGACAAAGAATCCCACTATGCACAAAGGAGTAGGAAGAGGAGAGGATGCAGTGACTTGGCAGGTCATTCCCAGCGCACCCTGCTCCGCCTGATAAGGATACCTTTGACAGTGGCTGATGCTGCTGTTGACGCACCTCTGTGCTTGCTGCAGAATAGCTGGGGTTTGGGAAAGGAATGATAAGGAACACAATGAATAACTAACAAAGCTCCTTTGATGAATGCAGTCATTTGCATTACAGTGCAAAATAGCTTAGCTCCTGATGGGAGCTCAGCATACCTAACCACAAATATTGTTTGTATCTTTCAATGACATATAAGGGCAACAGAAGACAGGGTGAGAGTTTGGTGAGAAGGAAGTTTTGATTTATTTTAGTGTAATAGTGTAGAAAACATTGAACTAGAAAATAATTTTTTAAATGATATTGGTCTTGGGGAAAAAATGAAATTCTATTGTTTTTTTCTCTATTTTTTTCTGGTTTGGAGTGAAAATATTTCTAATCAAATAGGGCATACTTTCAAAACCCAGTATTATTTAAAATTAGTATGCCATGTATCTTTATATAAAGTTATTAAGAAATGATTCAATTGAACTGTTTGCCTCAGTGCTACAGAAATGTCACCTCACCCCACTCTTTTCCCTATCTTATTCAATAGGATAAATCTAAGGAAGGTTTTGAGTAGAAAAGAGTGAATGCAAGGGACTGTACTCCTTTAGAGGGAGCAGCCGAATGCACTTGTCACTCTGATGTGTGTGAGCCATTTGCTCAGAACACAGCAGTGATTTGCAGGGTGAGCTTAGCCACTCTTATAAACCAGAAATAAAAAACTGTGACCCTGAGCCGGCCGTGGTCTATAGCTTCATCCCTAGTTTTGATCTACTGCCTGGTGATAGCTGTGATGCCCAACTCACAATGCAGAAAACCCCAGGGGACTCAGAACTTTCTGTCCAGGTAAAAGCTAATATAAAGCAAGAAATCACTTATTCCACAAATCATTCCTAATTCATGGTGGATTCCTTTTTTGTGGTTGATAAACTAGCTCCTCTTCTGACAGAAAGACTGTTTTCTCCTTTAAATTACTTAATAATATATACCTGCTATAATTATTAATGGTCTTAAATGAACTAAAAAAAAACACATGTTGAAATAACCAAAGAGAACCCTTCCTCTAATGGAGGAAGAAATAACATGCAAATATTTGCAATCCAGTTTGAGGGATGTCGTCGTTGCAATGCCAGGAGGACTTAGGGAAGAAAAAGAGGCTTGGAAAGAATATACAGTGATCCTTAGAAATGTGAAAACTAAAAATGAATTGGTGACTACACAAAGGGACTTCCTAACTTAACTTTTGGATTGAATGCCTAGATTTAGAAAATATGTGGACACATTTTCCACAGATTTAGATGGATGTTAGAAAGGAACCCATTCTCATCCATAGATAAGAGAGAATGTCATCCCTTTGAAAGACTCCAGAGTATAGACTCCTTCTGTACACAAGGCCCCCAGACATTGAGCTGAACATAAGGTAACTTGACATCAAAAACAGATATTCTTGACTGAAGTGTAACCAAAAGAGAAACCACCTGAAAAATCCATATGCCAGTTTTCTTTGCTAAAAATGTACTTTCTTTGCTTCTCCCATTCATCCACTATAAATATGTATTTTTAAAAAATAGCCAACTTTCTCAAGAGATTTCTCTGCCTATTTATTTCTTTTGAGTTATAGAACTAAGATTAAAACTTGCTTAATTTTGTGGGTCTTATCCCCTTGTGAGTATAACCTACCCTCATTAGGATAATCATTACATAAATACTTTAAATCTCCTACAGAATCTCTTCCATTCATCGACAGCAACTAATTAGGAATAATCAGAAACAATTCTACCACAGTCTAGTAAACCCCTCTTGCCCCCTTTTCTTTTGTGCCTTCAAATGTTTAGTTGTTGCTCAAGTCATCTGATCCTGTACCTCCTAGCCATCAGGGTTAGTCAGCTTTCCATCACTGTGATTAAGTACCTGAGAGAATCTGTTTAGAGGAGAGAGATTTATTTTGAGCCATGGTTTCAGAGATTTTGGTTCATAGTCACTTGACCTCATTGCTGTGGACTGGTGGAGAAGAGCACCATGGAAGAGTCTTTGGTGAAGCAGGATTACTCACCTCATGGCATCAAGGAAGCACAGGGCTGGGGGGTGGGAACAAGACATACCCTTCCAGTGACCTACTTCCTCCAACCATGTCCATCTCTTACACTTTCACTGCCTCCCAGTAGTCCATTCCACTATAACCCATCAATGGATTCATCTAGTGATGAGATTAGAACTCCCAAGATCCCATCACTTCCCAAAGTCCCACCTCTAAACAATACCTTCACCACAGGAGCCTTTGGGGGATATTCCACATCAAGGACACAACACCATCCCTTCTTCAGTTTCTCTGTGGTACTAGATTTCCTTACTGTCACCGTGAGATGCTAGGCATATAAACAAAGAAACACCTTTTATAGAACTTTGGAAAGCATTTAGAAAACTAACTTTCCTCCTAAGTATTATAGAACAACATTTTGCCTGAATAGCCAGCTAAAGGTAATGTCTGAAAAGTGTACTAAGAATAATTGAAAAATTATAAAAGGGACAGTATAATTAGTAAAAGAACTAGGTAACTTGATATTAACCAAATGTGGAAAACCAAAGAGTTTCAATCTACCCCATTGCTGCTGGCTTATTCCATGTGAATCTTGTTCCGTATGTGCATAAGTGTTTTCTAAATCCAAGCTTGGTTCTAAGTGAAAAGAAACAGTCTATTTAGTTAATACAGTGATTTGTATTATTATACTCCCTCTACTAAATGCCCTCTCATAGTTATTGAAATTTTTATCTCTAATTTTTGAAGGTTTTCTTTTTTGGTCAGTTTTTTACATTAATCCTTTCAGTTCCATTTCTTGCTGCAGTGTGTGTGTGTGTGTGTGTGTGTGTGTGTGTGTGTGTGTGTTGGTGGTGGTGGTGGTGGGTTTTGTTTGTTTGTTTTTTCTGTACTGGGGATTGAAGGCCGGGTTCCTTTACCATTGAGCTACATCCTCAGTCCTTTTTTATTTTTAATTTTGAGACAGGGTCTTGCTAAGTTGCCAAGGCTGATCTCAAATTTGGTTCCTCCTGTCTCACACTCCCAAGTAGTTTGGATTAAAAGTGTGTGCCACCACACTGTGCCAATTAGGGTGTTTTTAAATTCTTGTGTACCATAGACTGGACACCAGATAAATAGGTTCTTACTTGTAAAGTAAGAGAAAATAGACTGAGACTTGAATCTTATAGATCCCTCCTAACTTAAAGTCCTGTGATTTGGCAGTTTGAGCTTGTAACATTCACTTATTCTGAATATTTGAAGGCCTTTAAAAGCTTACTTTGGATATCTACTGTGCTTTAAAGAGATGTATATTACAAAAAAAAATGCAAATGTAACTTTTCCCCAAGTGACACAATTAAATAATTCTTGATAATTTTTTGATAATGATGATAAGAAAGCCTAAGCTTATCTTGGTAAAAAATTCTCTGCAGGAGGAAAAATGCCAGCCCATGCGTGGCTACTCTTTTATTGGCAAGAGAATGTTCCCTTTGTAATTTAGGACCCAGGCTCCTTCTGCCTTGTGCCCCTGTTATCCCCTTCAGGTGACTGTCCATCCATTTTCTTAGATGACAGCAGATCCAGAATCCTCTGCTTCCAACTAACAGAAGGAATAAAATAAGAGTAAAATAACCTACCCTTCTGCTCTTACTCTGTTACCTAGAACCAGCTACATCTCACACAGTAGCATAGTCAGGATATAGTCCCTGGCTGGGTAGCGCCCTCAGCCATAACCCCACACTAAGTAAGATACCATAAATGTAACTGTAGTGTTTTAGAAGTTTTGGCAAGTAACAGAAAATGCATAAATATATAAGAATAGCCCCCCCCCCCCACAAAGACACATAAGAACACAAATAATACCATCTAGCTCCACCAATACTCAAGACGTTTAAGAACACTCCTGGCTGAGTTAGCCACCCATATTGAATGATATGTTCAGTAATAGGGGTAGTTTGTAATTACCCCTTGTGCAATAAGAAAGTTGTGCCCACAAGAGCTAGTGACAGAGACAGTGATAAAGAGCACCCATACGGCAGCCTGAACTGAACAACTTTAATACTCTGAAAACATGCAAATGTTCAAGGAGTAAGAATTATTTTATTAATCAATACCATGTTCTTTTTCTTCTTGATTTCTCTTTAAATGTGATCATTTATTTTTTGTTACATATTTTCATATCTAACAGGTGATGTCAAGGAGAAATGTAAAATGCAGTCAATTCCAGAGTAAATTATTTGTGTTACGACATCTGAAAACATATTAGGGGATTTAAATTTAGCTCTTCTAGAGTTATTCTTTACTTTTGCAGAAAGGAAAAGTCTATTAGTTTGCTTTTTAAATTATTGTTTTGTAGGTAGTATTTAATAAATATTGATGAATTTGCATAGACCATTTGATGATGTTGTTGGTGATTGTGATGATTTTCATACTGAAACCCAGATAGTTGTATGTATTAATGAATGCATATTGAAGTTATTTCAGCTTTTGTGATGGACTGTATCATCATCATAACAATAATTATTATGATTATTATGGGGATGATTGTATATATAAATTATTGGCCAAAATATTCTGAGAATAATGCTCCACTTAAAATAGAATCTGCTCCTTTATTAAAATTTATTTTTGGAAGTCAATTTTCTTTTAAAAAATAAGCGTTAGTATCTTGAGATTCCCTTGAGCATAATTAATTGTACTTCCAAAAAACTTCATTGTAATTGACAGGTGACACATGTTGTCATCAGTAAGTCAATTCAAGGAATAAAAGTACATACATTAAGTAACCGTGTTATTCTGTATTACCTATTTTAAAAGAACCTATTTTAAAAGTACTTGAAATGTTTTATATTCTACAGTGCTGTTTGTTGATCAGCTGTGACAAAAGAGAATACATTTTTGTGGATGCAGCTCTTTACTCAGATACATTTCATCTCCTCAGGAACATTAAAGTAATCATTTTCTTTGAAAAGTGTTTTTAAAGACTTGCCCTAAGTTTGCCACAGCCTTTTCACCATGATTGTCTGTTAATATGCATGCAGCTAGTACTTGTTGAATTTTTACCAATTACTAGGTGTGACTCAGAGTTTCATGTTTATTAACCCATTTGGTCTTTTCAATAGACAAATGATGTAATAGTAAGGTTATTTCTATTTTAAAGTGAAAAAATTGAGGAACAGAATGGATATATAACTTGCCCACCCTCATCCGATATCCCACTGCTAATAGGAGAGTAGTACTTGAACCTAAGAAATTGAACACAAGATCCAGTAAGCTTTGGGTCCCTACTGGAAAAAAAAAAGCTTCCTCTTTATTAGAAAGAGCCCAAATATTGATCTTATGGTATTAAGGTTTTACACAATCGTTTTTGTAATGTATGAAAACAAGCAAGACATTCCTAAGCAAACAAAGTGAATGGAATATCTGTGTATTTTGTTACTATATTTAAGAGACAAAAATAATAGTTATCACTGTTTCTTTTAAATTGAAAAAAGGGTTTTGTTTTTAGAGGCTTCTCAAAACAGTTAATACTACAGGAAAAGAAAAAGAGCTGGTAGTTAATTTTATCAGTTTCAGTTGTCTTAATGGCAAAATGTTTTCAGTTGTCTTAATAAAATCAACGTTTTTGAAGATTGAAAACTGTCCATGAATTGACAAGTCCATATGATTCAATCTATTATCAACCCAATGAAGGCCACAAGCATTTAATGAATAGTGGATCAGGACTATGAGGGGGAGATACAAGAATTCCCATCAACCTTGTCGTAGAGTTTACAGTGTGAAGCACAAGCCATACACACCTGGGAACTTAAATGATACCACTCAGGAGGTCTTCAATTGGAATCATGTTCAGTTGATGGGTTCAGATAGCCTTCTCTATCAAACAAAAGGAAGCCTGAGGGTAGGAATGAACTCTCAGGCTTTCAGAAAGAGCCTCAACCTTATCATACTTCCCCAAATCACTTTGAATACTTCTGCCTTGCTGCAGCCACGATGCCCACTGTATTCCCTGTTGATTCAAGCTTATGCTCCTGCTCATCCTTCATAGCAATGAATTTGCCCCCTGAAGCTCAGGTCCTGGTGACCTAATGATATGCACCAGTCCCTGTCCCACCCACTGTCCTCACCTCATCTTTGTCTCTACCTGCTATATTCAGTGGAGCTGTCCCCAGTGCCCATCTGGTATCTTATAAGATCCAACCTACTAAATTGTTAAGGTATAAATATCATGCAAGGTTTCTCAAAGTGATCAATACATTTAGTGTAGTAATTTTTGACAATCAGACTACTTAGTAAAAAACTTCCCTGATGATGGGGTCAGGAGGTTTGAACTAGAGGATTTGAATGAATGGGAAAATGCACATTAGAATATTTTGGCCATGGAAGCACTAGGACTAAAAGTTCTTTTTATTCCTAGTAGAGAGGTGTCTAAGGCATGTGAAGGTGGTAAGAAATTGTCTGGCCAAACTGAAGATTATATGTAGTGTGAGATAAAAAAGAAAGATTAATTAAAACAGTCTGTGTGAAGGCCAGAACGTTAGGCTGACTGTGAGTCACCACCAAGAATAACCAACCCCCAAATACTAAGCATCCACTAGGAGCTGGGCACTAACCTATAACCTCCCAGGTTTTGCCAAATTGAAGAAATTATCAGTAATACAAATGGGAAGCTGAGACCCAGAGAGATTGTCTCATCAAAGAATACATTTTTAAGTTATTTTTAACCATTTAATTTATTCATTCATTCATTCATTCATGATATTGAGAATTGAACCAAGGGGCTCTGTATCACTGAGCTACATCCCAAGCCCTTTTTAATTTTGATTTAGAGGCAGGGTCTTACTAAGTTTTCTGGGCTAGCCTTGAACTTGCGATCCACCTGTTTCAGCCTCCCAAGTTGCTGATATTACAAGTGTGTGCCAGCTCTAATCACTTTTAAAAAACTTCCTTATATAATATATATTGTATTATATATATATAATATATTTACTATATAATATATTATATATAATATGTATTATATAGTTTATACTTATTATATATAATATATAAATGCTTAATAAAAATTAACTCATTTGGACTACACAGCAAATCAATGAAGGAAGTACTATTATACTTCTTGTTTTCTATTAGAGCTAACTGAGTACCCAAGGGTTAACTTGCTCCAAGTCTCACAGATCATAGATGATAGGGATGAGTTTCAATTACAGGGAACCTTGTTCCAGGGTCTGTGTTCTTGCACACTCTGCTAATAGATATACAATGGGAAGGCCACGGGGTATTAGAAGGTTTGGACAGAATAATTACTTACCAAAGTGGGTTGTAAGTATTATTAAACATTTTAGTGGGAAGTATTATGTGGAGATTATGCCTGTGATCTTAATTTGAGATGATCAAAGCTTGGATTAAGGTAGTATTAGTGAAGAAAGAGAAAAATATGTGAGAAATATTATGAAGGAAGAAGAAAATAAATATGAGAATAATTGGAGATGAAAGGACAGTGTGAAGGAGAAAGGTATGATATGAGGATGTACACGTAAGTAGCTACAATTATGATACAATTATCTGAAATTGAAAATACCTTCAAGAAACATTTTCAGCCCAAGCTGAACAATGCAAGTAGAAATATGTAGGAAACTTTTGGAAAGAGATACCTGGATTTCCCATTGCACACTGGACACACTTACATGTATTCCATGGTGTGCTCATACTGTATCATGGCAATGTCTCCTACTTGGAAGTGATTTGCAGGCTCTCTTTCCCTTTGAATCACCAATGTCTTGTCCAGGACCTGGTGACTTAGTAGGTGCTCAATAAATGATTGAATAAATAAGAATTATTCCGATGATAGCAATATCTCAATGATCTTGAGGCTCTAGAATAGAAATAAGTATAGAAATAAGGAGCACAGGTTAGATTTCTCTTTTAGTTATTGTGATTTTGACTCTGTCTTTTCCTAAAAGACTCTGGAACTTGCAACCTGTGATATTGTAGAGTAAAATTAATCACCAGATGTTTAACAGAATATTGCCTTAGAATTCTCTTAATGGCTTAGTATTTGGAATCAATACGTGTCTCTTATTTTTCTGTCTTTAATTGTGCTTATCTAGAGTACTTGATGGCTAGGCTATAAGTGGTATGGAGAAACAAATTCTTTACAGCTTTAAACAGTATTGTAGGAAATTCCCTTAAGAACATTTATGTACTAAAAGTTACTTTTATTTCAGTACTATAAATAGCAATGTTTTTGGATCCTGTGCCTCTTGAATCTACACCATCACAAAAAGAGCAGTTAGCATTAATAGTTAATTGCATATTAGCATTAACATTTTGTACGTTGCATACCTGATACCATGAAAAGCATGATTCTTGTTCTGTGATCACAGTATTTGAGCCATGTTAGAAATGTGGAATTCCTACATGTATATATCTTGAACACAGTACTTATAGAGCCTTTTCCACTTCTTCTCTTTGCTTTCTTCTCCCTCTATTTTCTTTTTTGGGACTCCGGGAGTAAATTTTTTCTATACCATTTATTTGACACCTGCTACACAGCATTTTAAGCTGCAGTTTCATGCATAGAGGATTTCAGCTTTTTGAGGACTCAGCCTCAGGCCTCTAAAGATGCAGCTCAGGGCCCTGCAGCCCCCATACATACCACACATGCACACAGGGGGTACATCCAAATGCATCTGTTAAGTGATAGCCTTTTGAGACCCCAAACTACTTTGAAGTTAGTCTTAGGATTCCCTGTAATTGTGTTATTATGATTATAAAAACTTGGTATATGAAAAACGAAACAAGATATTAGAATGAAAAAGATCTACAAAAATGGAGTTGAAAAACAAAGTCTGCCTTTTCAGGGGCTGTTCCAGTACAATTTCTATGCTTGATTTGTTTCTCTTTACTAGGTTGACTTTAAATTAGAAGTACTTGTTGTTCTTTGCAAAACCAACTAAAACTATTTATTATCATAGGATGTATGCATTGCTAAAGAATAAGCATAGCAAACCATGGACAGAATCACAAATAAGAACTAAAATTAGGAGGTGCATATCTCATTTTTATTCTGAGTTGTTAGAAGTGACCTAAAATGAACTGGCGTTTGAATGCTATTCTTTACAAAAACTGAAATAGGTAACCAGTCATTGCTTCATCCATTTGATACTCTTCTAATGTTTGTTTTTGCCCAACAGAAAGGCCTACAATGACTTCCCTTCCGACTTATTCTCTCCCAGGAACACACTGGAACCTTTGGTCTACTTTGAGAGCTTTGTTTGTTTTATTTATAAAAAGCTCCTTTTATCCAGGTGTTTTACTCTTTCAGGAAGGTGCCACCTTGTTGACAGCTCTGATAGTGAAAGAAAATTGACAAGCCTGAGCATCTAATGTCCTTAAACTACCTGTTAATGATTGTGGTGCCCATGCCTGCCTGGCCGCCTCTATCTCCAATTAAGCATCTGTGAAAGCTGGAAAGCAGACTCTTAATTGGGAAGCTGCAGATGCAAGGCAGGTTGCAATTTCTGCCAAGACATTTATCACTCAGACCAAACTTCCTTCCCTCTCCTTCACTCCCGCATTTGTGTTTGGTTATTCTACACATCTCCATGTTGCAAGACAAGGATGCTATTTGGCAAACATCTGAATATACAAAAGTCATTTTGCATGAGGAACTTTGGAGTGCCATAAATAACACCCTACAGAACCAGGATCCGTGACAAATTTAGTCCTAATTACACTTTATTCTCACCCTTCCCCCAACCTCCCATTAAGATATATTGTCTAGGACACATGCAGGAGATCTGTTTGCAGCTATCTTTTACATAGAACTGATTGTTTAATTGCAGATTAAAGATTAATGCAAGTATAATGATTCCATGAGGACACTTCAGACAAAAGCATCCTGCATCAGGCTGCCTGCCTCCATTTTTCAATTTGACCATAAATTTGGCTGGGAATTAAATAGTAAGTAGCCGTGATTGCAACTCTGGTCTCTGAAGGCACTCACGGGAATGAAAATAAATGAACAGGCTCTCACACAAAGCATGTTTCATTATGGTCATTAGTGGGTAGATTCTCAGCAGTATTGAAGGTGAAATTGTGTAGAAGAGATGTTGGCACATGTCTGTTAAGAAGAGCTGGGAAGTAGGGTCAAAGTAGAGAAGTAGTCTTGGCTGGAAAGTACTGCAGCATACTTCTTGAATTTTAATTTATTTTGTTTATTTTCATTTTTTAAAGGTATCAGGCATTGACAATAGGTTACGTATGCTAGAGGGTCACGTAACCGTAAGCTTATTTTGTATGAATTCAAAATCAGCACTATGGATAATATGAATACAAACATGCATGACCAGGTTATTTGGTAACCAGGCCACTTCTGCATAAACCAGCCAAATATTAAAAAATATATTCTAGAATAAATGTGACATGATAAAAAGCCCACAAGGGCCTTTACCATGTATGTGGTAATGATTTTGATTATGAAATACTTATGTTTGGATTTCTGTTGTGCTTTTCAAATAAGATACAGTTTTTCCTTAAACTTTTGGCATTGTTGACAGGTTGGCCATCCATTGCAAGGATGAAATTAACTTTATTTCATTTGTTTATTATTTTCCTAGTGAATAAATTAACCTATATGGCTAATGAGAGAACAATTCTCGATGTTCTGGTCTTTTTTTTCTTTGACCACTAGTTCTGCACCCCTAAATAATATATTTCATACAAAAAGTACTTTGAGTAATATTACACTTTCAAATATGTTACTTTATAGATCCTTTCATTCACAGTAATTTAGTTATATCATTATTTGAAAAACTGGTTTTACTAATTTTAAAATGCTAAAAACTATTCATATTATATATGATTTTTGTTTTGTTTTGTTTCTTGTTACTACTGGAGATTGAACCCAGAGGTACTTAGACACTGAGACATATCCCCACCCCTTCTTATTTTTTATGTTGAGACTGAGTCTTGCTAAATTGCTTAGGGCCTTGCTAAGTTGCTGAGACTGGCCTTGAACAAGTGAATCTCTTGCTTCAGCCTCCCCAGTTGCTGGGATTACAGGTGTACACCACTATGCTGGGCATAAATATTTTAAAACATTTTTACCTGCTCATAACTTTCATGAAGCAAAGATATAACATCGGACAAGACATAAACTTACCCTCATATTCTCCAGTCTTACAGAAGTCCTTTTATATGAAGGAACAAATATAACTGTAATATCAGCATGACCCAATAGTATGTTTAAAAAGAAAAACCTAAAATGTTGTACAACCAAAATGCATTTGGTCCCTTAAGTAAGAAAAACATAGACATATTATTCCCTCCCGTTCATGATATTCTGGGAGATCATCTGGGAAAAAAAATGGATTGAATTCTGCTAAAACTCAATAAACTCTTTGTTAAAACCATACTGCCTCAGAAACACACATCAATTGCATGGCTTCAGCATTTGCAGAGATGCTTCAAGTCAGAATTCTAATGGAAAATAATAGTGCCCTCAGTTTTTCACATATTAAGAAAATAAGGACCAAACCAACCTCTACCTCTATCTCTCTTGCCAAAATAAAAGCAAGTAGTTAAGAAGGAAATAAGTTTTTATTTTCTATTATGAAAAGCATTCCAATAGTTGACCTCAGAGTTTGATGAGAAGATTTCAGAATAAGAAATAATGACCTTCACCAGTGGACCTGTTGAGGATATGGTGGGGAATAATAGCATATAGAAAGGATATGGTCACATCAGACTTGGTTGTAGGCGTGTGTGTTTGATTGATACATAGGAAGAAAAGCTGACTTCCTCTCGAAATTGGGACAGTATTGATTTTTCAGGCAACTAAAGTGGTTAAAGTGGATGGCACAGTATTTTTTCTTCTTTTTTACAGTCTAATAGGTCAATGAATATAGTTATTATATTATTATGATAATATATATCCATCCATTTTGACTTGGTTCCATTATTGCTTCAAAATTCTTCTATGGCTGAGAGTATGATTGAGTAACTTCTCATGTGCATGGGATTGTTTTATGAAAGAGGTTAACCAGCTGCTCACTATTTTCACTGAAGAGTGAGCAAGAAGAAGTAGTTTAAATTGAAGTAGCAAGTTTCTAAGTTTCATGGGAATCATGATCGCTGACATCATCATCAGTCCAAAACCTCCCTGCATTTTACTTCCTGCTATACACAGAGAAAAGTGCTTCTTCTCTATAAGGTGGTTTGATACAAGAAGGCTCAAGAGAGGAAAGTTCAGAATGCCCATTTATAGATCCCTTTAAAAAAAAAACATAGATATAAGTATGTCCCTTTATTCAAGGGATCAGTAACAATTTGATATTAAAGAATGAGAATTCAGAAAATGAGAAATGTGAGAATTAATAATTGAACATATTAAAAATACTTTCCCATCATTAAAAATCACTCATTTGATCCAGCTGTTTTATCCACTCTGAATAACTATTTTGTTAAATTTGAGTGAATATCACTGATCCATTACTCTGTAGAAATAGATTAACTGATGTCGTGTAGTTTACATGAACCAAGACAGATCCTGTCTTGAGACTATACCATTCTTTACATACTTTAAGTGGGACTGTTTCATGCTTATGGTCCTCTGGTACAGAATCCTTCTCTCAATTAATTACTATGATTGGAAGTTCAAGGGCATGATTTTGGATATGTCAGCAATTTCTACTCTCACAATAGCTATTGCTTTTGCCAGTCACCTGTTGAGAGAGCAGCTGGCCTATTTATTGCCTCAGTGACCTTGGTGTCCTTTTGCAAGAAGGCTAGCTTATCATCCTCATTCTAGTTTTGATTCTGTTCACAAGACATGTGGTACTGACATTCGCCAATTGCTAGGTCATCAAATAGCTTTCATGTTAAGCATAGTCAAGTCAAATTAATCAATATTTGAAATCCTTAGGTAAAATGCATTTCCACTCTTTGTTCTGTATCTACCTATTGTGCTAAGATAAATATTCAACGGTGTTAAAGGTCTTACTAAGATTTTGGTCTTGAAACTGACTCCAAATTAAATGTTGAAACATAATATACCATGAGAATATAAAGTTGTTTTATATCCAGATGCCTCGTGGGAAAATTTCTAGTTGTCTATGTCTACATAAATATAGCTTTAATGAATGTAATAAACAAGCAAAATACATTGATAATGCCATTAAAATTTCTCAGTGGCAGACTTAGTTACCAAATATAGATTTTTATGTATTTTCTGATTTCTTACCTTCTTCCCTGAAAGATATTTTTTCTGGATAGTCAACGGAGAGCAAGATAGGGGAGGAGACATAGAAAGACATTCTGTATAATTTGGATGAGAGCTTTAGTTTGCTAGTGTGGTTATTTGGTAGCAGGAGGAACACATAAAATATCAGCATGAGATAGAATGGAAAAGATAGATTTCAAAACCTCACTAAATAATTTTTTTGTTAGACTGAGAAGCTCTATTTTGTCAGACAAGTTAAATATAAACATCAAAATAAAACATCAAATTATAGAAAATTACTTTTTCTAGAAGGTCCTATTTCAAAATTATCTCCATTCCCCCTCTGTGTAAGTGAAATTACACTGCACATTAAAACAATATTTGGTGTTGAAGTGTTGTATGCCTCAAAATATATCTATTTCTCAACTTTCCCATAATGCCTCATATTTCCCCTACAACAGTTGCTCTCTGTGAACTGTGTCATGGTCTATCAGTGTGTTAGTCAGCCTTTTGGCTCTGTGGCCAAAATACCTGACACAAAGAACTTAGAGGAGGAGAGATTTATTTGGAATTGTGGTTTCAGAAGTTTGAGTCCATGATTGGCTCCATGATTTTGGGCCTAGGCTAGGCAGAATATCATGGCAGAAGGACATGGCAGAGCAAATCCACACAGCTCAAGGCAACGGGGAAGAAGAGAGTAGAAGAGGAAAGGGCCAGGGACAATATATAGTCCCCAAGGTCATGCCTTCAGTGACTGACTTCTCCAAATATGCCCCATCTCCCTGTAGTCAATTCAGATTATTAATCCATCAATTGGATTAGCCTGCTATGAACATTGCTGCCTTGAGGACCAAGAATGAACACAAGAGAATTTGAGGACTATTCCAGATCCAAACTTTCACAATCACTTACTACCAATGTCACCCATCAAAACAGAAGCACCTCTTAGTCACCTCTCCTTCTCTCTTCCTACTCTGACCACCTGTATTTGTAGACTCAGCTCAGGAGCTCTCTAACCTTCAGTTTCTCTTTCCCAGAGCACTACCAACTTACTCTTTCTCAAGCATGAAACGACTTATATGTCTTTGCTCAAAATCCTCTTGCCTGTATAACCAATTCATTAACTTGGTTTTATACTCCATAATGTGCCCTTAGGACTGGTCTCATCACATCATGAACGATCTTCTTTCCTGTGTGCCATTGACCTAGCCATGTTTTTCCTGACTTTCTCTTTATTTTCCATTTGAAATCATATTCTTCAAACACTCCTTCTATATAAGATCATATCCAAGGCTTCTATGGAGTTTTCCCTGATCATCAATAATACTGAGAGTTCTTTAAATTCTCTTAGTACTGATCACTTGCTCAGACAATTTAGCACTTCGTATATGCTGTTACAATATTAACCTTTTTTCACACATGCTTTATCTCCTCAACTAAATTGAGATTCTCTCCAGACAGAAGTCATACTTTATATCTATTTGCCAACCTAAGTATCTAGTACATTATTCCACATAAATTAGTCATTTACTAGGTGTTTGTGGATAATAATGATCAACACACTGAATCAAGAAGTATGATTTAATTACAGAGAGATTTTATACATAATTTTTATCATTTTTATGTGTTTTGGCTGCAAGTAATGTAATGCTCACCAAAAAATAGATTAGATGAACTAGATATCTTCAGGCTCATTTTGATTACATCAAAACATTCTAGAAATAATTGTTCTACAAATAATTGCTCTAGTGGGTCATTAAGGTCTGAGCATTGCGTTAGCTTCTCTTTCTATTAGACTTCTTGTTATTCTCATGTATGGATGCCACAACTACAAGCATCACAACCTCACACAACCTACCAAAGCTAAGATGACAGGAGTTTTTTCCTTGTCATCTCTTTCTTCTGTCAAAATAAGAACTTAAAATAAACACCTCAGCACATATCCCTCAAAATACTTTAGATAAGTATAGCATTAGATAGGCAGATAGATGTGTCTATCTAACACACACATATATAGTATGCATTATTACATATGTAATAATGCATGCATAAGCATACATAATATATATGTATATACATATGTTATATATATATATATATATATATATATATCAAAGAAACTAGAAAAGAAGTATCTGAAATATTTATTCCGTGTCAGAGAAACTGAGGTTCTACAATATGGAATAAGAAATAAATGAATGGTAATTTGTGAGGCGACCAATAGTATCTGTCAACAGGTAAGATTCAGATTCAACTAACAATCATTGGGTACCTAAAACACCCTGGATTCATACTACTTGCTACTGTATATTTATTTCTCATAGAAATCCTGTGAAATTGGTATTTTCCCACTTAATATATGAGGATAAATTCAAGACCATGGTGTTTTCTGTTGCATCTCAGTTTAGTCTCAGAACTGAGAAATTTAAAGTTTGCAGAGAAAAAGAAAACTAATTGATAGGATTGAAGAGGGTGCCCAGGGTGTACTGAGAAGCACAAGCCCACGGCCTTCTAACAAAAGAGGCTGCTTCAGGAGGAGGGGGACACAGGGGCATCCATTCCAAGTGTACTCCAAGATCCACTCTAGTTAAGACACTGAAGAACTATTCTAACCTACACAGTTGTTTTTATTTATCTAAACAGAAAAATATATAACATTTTGAGAAAATTCATCTCAGCATTAAAAATAATATATATTTCAAGAAGCAGTCATGAAATTGAACTTTTTAAGAGATAGCATTTATGTAGGATCAAAAGTGAATCCTGTATTTCAGCTGAGCCTTTAAACATTCTCAACATTTTATATTCTGTTCTCTTTATCAGATAAGCAGTAGGAGGTATCTGCCATATCCCAGTTTGGTCATTTTTGTCCTGATTTTAAAATTTCCTTTTTTAAGGCTATTGGGAAAGTTGCAATTTATTTTCTTTCTCTCCATAAGCTTATAAAAGGCTTAAAAGAGAATGATATCAAGAAAAGTAAAAAAATAATATATGTCTTTTTTGAGCTTTCTTTGGATTATTATGGTGCCAGGAGATTTCAAGAAAGCAAGATCTTAAATGTTTCCTTTTTTTTTTTTTTTTTTGGAAGCAGCTGGGAAGGAGAAAGGAGAGGGGGGGTGATAGGGTTTTCCCCTGACCCCCATGTAGGAAGCTTCAGAGCAGTGTGTAGCATTGATGTATGACATGCTGTTCCTTTCTAAAAGCATCAAGCATATTAAAATGTTCCTATTATCTGTGCTTAGCCTCAAGCTTCCTTTAATGATCCTCCCAGATCTTGCAAGAACTCAGACTAAATCGACTGTATGAGTTCAAATGGTAGCAACACAGTGACAATTAATGGTACTTGTCAGGATCCATAAATTATGGCATCTAACTGCTAGTCTTTTTTATCTCTCCTAAAGGTTCTTGGGCAGCTTATTAAAGTATCTAGCCTTTGCTCTGATGTGCCCTCTCAAAAGAAAAAATAAGCAACCAATCAAGTAGAAATTCTTTGTGGCTTAATTCAAGTCTGGTAGTACACAGATTGTGTTTATATGAATAAAGCCTCCTTCCTCTGACATTTGAACTTATATTCTTTTTTATCTAATGTACTCATTTTTCATCTTTGTTATATTTTATTCTGAAAAAAATATATTTTTGAAGTCGCTAAATAGATAAAAACACAGTAAAAATTAATGGGTAAGACACTGGTCTTCTGGGTTGTTAGATACAGCAATAAAGTTCAACAACTCATTTTTATAGAAAACTTAGGAGTGTCCTAAACCAACACCAAGGAAGTTCTGTTCCTCAGATCTGGGTTTTCTTGTCCTCTCACAAAATGAAATTAAGAAAAGATAGTTGGAAATTCTCAGATAGTCATACAGAAATCTATGGGATCGGAGAAAATCCATGTGAATTTTTAACTTGAATCTTTCACAAAATTGCAGGATTAAAGTGTTCATTTATGTGCCATCCTCTTTCCACTACAACCAACTAACTCGATATTGCTAACCTCAGTGAATTTTATCATTTTAGTGTAGTAATTAAGAGTTTTGATTCAAATTCTGCCTTTTTATAAACTAATTATGTGATTTAAGTAGTTCAGAGTCACTGCATCTGTTCTCATCTACCTGAAAAGGAGTGTTCCAGCACAACGAGCGTTTTTTGCTGGTTGAATGAGGAATATACAAGGAAAATATTTATAGTCAACGAATAGTAAGAGCTATATAATTGTTAATTATTAGAATCATTGTTTTTCATATTTTCATCCCATCTAGTATAACCCTAACCAACAAGGAGTCCAACGACCAGATGGATCTCTGTTAGAGGTTTGCTATAAACTGTGATTTTTGGACTATTCACTTCATTCTTCTGATTCAGTTTCCTTAACTTCAAGGTGAAGGCTGTGGTCCTAGTAGTCTTTATGGGCATCCAGGCATGAAACTCATCACAGGACTTTTGCCTCACTCAGATTGTAGCTGTCCACTGCTCATCAAGATTGGCCCGTACATGCTTCCCAAGTCTAATCCCTGTTCATCTACCTCATGCCTCAAAACTTATCCCTTTTCTCCAGCCTCAACCTCTGGAAAATGTATTTATTCTGGATCCAGGTTTTTAAAATCTTAAGTCTGAACACAAGTTGGCCTGATAAATTTATTTGTAGTAAAGTTCATTAATGCTAATATGTCACTATCCCCAGAAAAGATAATTTGTTTTTAATAAGGGTCTGGGCAAGTGAATGGGGGAATAAAGGGGAAAAAAAGAGGAATCCCAGGCACCCTGGCAGAGGAAGATGGATACTGAAGGAGCAAGAAGAAATATACATATCTCAGGCTTATACAATGTGCACTGTCCTGGACTTAGCCCAAGACAGTGTACACCCTGTACTTACCCTGAGATGACAAGTTCTTAGAGATTAACTATTTCTGTGGGTTGATTCCAGTACAGAAATGATACTTCAGGAAATTACCAGCATTCCAGGACTCATTGGAGGTGTTACTATTCTTACTGTCACCTGTTTGAGACTACTATTAACCTTTACATCTGGAACAGGCTCTCTTTTCTCACTCATGCTGACTAATTTACATATATGAATATGTGGGAAAAAAGAGAACAAAAATATCTCATTAATCAGAATAGAATTGAACCAGCACTTTTGGATTTAGAAAATTGAGACAATTATAGCAAACTATTTTAAATAAAGCACCAGCCACTCCTGTTCTGTATCTTAATTAAAAGCTAGAAATCATTTCTTGGGCCCCAAAGTGACTGTTTATATGTGTTTTGAGATGGAATCATAAGCAAGGCAGTTTACTCATCCCTAAATCTCTCTCTGCTATAATTTAACCTCATAAATCAAATTTAACCAGAAATATACTTAAAGGAGTACTATTAAATTTTAAAGATGTGATACTTTAAATTAAACAATTTAAAACTAAGACAAAATCAAATATAGGAGAAGAGCAAACTGAAAAGTAAGGGCAACTTTTCATTATTATTATATGAAAAACCATAGCCAACAGTTTCAAGGTTTATTAGAAGAAGACCACTAGAATTTCATTGACCTGTGTTGTAACAGTGTGCTATATTTAGAAAAAGCAACATTATTTTAATACTTATTTGCTCAAAACTTTAATGTGTAGCACAGATGATCACTTGGCAGAGATGTTGTGAAAGAGATTTATACATTGGGGGTAGGAAGCCTGGGGAAGTAAACAGAAAGACTTCCATGTTCCCTTTTAAGAGTGCAAAATAAATATAAGAATCCTAATCCATTAAATTCAATGTTTTGAAATACTTCTTGAATTAAGTTGGGGACAGAAAAAACCAGGAAGCAATATAAGTTGGTGGACCAGAATCTTGGGTTTGGAGTCAATCTAATTAGGTTTCAAATCCATTGCTTACTGATATTTATTATGCAATATAAACAGAAACACTTAACCTTTATCTCTTTTCTCATCTGAAAAATTGAGGCAGTCATAATGCCCAATCTAAGGAATTTTTTTTTTAATGAGAGTAAATACAATTATATCTAATGTCTTTTTGCAGGGCAAAGAGTAAGAGCTCAATGAATGGTTTTTTTTTATTTGTTTGGACAAATCTACCCAGACACTGCAAAAGAAATAGCAATAGCATGAGAAGGTAACAGCAGAGAGAATGCAGGTGAAGAAAGGGGAGGAAGAAAGCAGTTAGACAAAATAGGAAAGAAATCAGAGCAAGAAAAATATGAGAGAAGCATTCTTAGAAAATTGTCTTTCTTAGAAGGATAACTGGAGGGTAAAATCCTAGTCCATACACTGACCTAGTAGGTATCTGGTTACTGTGAGTTCATCTATTATACACACACACACACACACACACACACACACACACATTTTTCTTGTCCACTTTGCTCCTAACTGTGCCCAAGTGCATCAGGAATGCTTTCACCGCTGGGTATTTGCAATGGCTGTTTCTCTCCTTGGGTCCTTCCAGATGGACACAGAAGTATTACTTTATCTCTTAAAATCTTTGCTCAAATGTCTGGCACCTGCTCAGTGAGAGCTGCATTGTCAACAAAAAGAAAAATTACAGCTCCCCTCTCCCATTCCCAATCCTCTTCATGTTGATCTTTTTTTTTTTATTAATTGCCTTTCACAGCACTTAAAAATAATTGAAGTATTTATTGTTTATTTTCTCTTTGCCTTACTAAAATGTAAGCTCCAGGAGGTCAGGGACTTTGTGTGAAATACTCACTGGTTTAAAACAGTATCTGTCACATAGTTGGTGTTCAGTAAATTTTTTTAAAAAAATTCATGAATGAAAATTGGAAGGAAAAAAAAGGAAGAGGAATCTAATCAAGACTCAGGAAAATTATTTTCTAATTTTCCACTTTAATTCGTATTACCAGTGCTTTGACAGGAGCATAACATTACACAGTAGAAAGGTCCCAACATCTAATTATATTTTAAATTATAACTGTTACTTGAGTTTTAATAACATCATTTGCCTTCTATTCTAAATAGGCCACAACTTGAAATTGTATAGGCAGGGAACCTCAATTATGTGTATCATAAGTTTCAATATTGTGAACTCTACAATAAGCTGGATTTCAAAAATTGGCTAATTATGCAAAATATCAATTTCTATGTTTGGTAACATACCAACAATATTCTTTAATTCATAAAGCTTGTCTCTTGACAACCAGATCATCTGAAGCCCTGATATATGGCAATTAAAATTGGAGCGGAAGCAACTGGTGTAGACAGGCACAGGTTTTGTTGCACTTGATCACTTCTTTCTGTATCATGCTTGTCCATCCTTAAGAAAGTAAGATGAAAAATATCTGCTAGCTAATAGGTAAGGGTTTTCTCAAATTGGAGTTCTAAAATTGAGAAAGTAGTTTCTCATTGGATAAACATCGTAAACTTGACCTTTATAGCCTTTTGGAAGATGCATATGTATGTGTCCTTTTTAAATCTACAAAGAAATGCATTATATATGAATGAATGAATAAGAAATGAGTCTGCTCTGTTTCTTTCTATCAGCATCCACAATAACACTGTGCAATCATGTCAACAGCACTAAATACTTAAAGATTCTTTCCAGAACAAATGCTACAAGGTATTATTGTTAATCCAGTGATGTTTCACAACCCTTTAGTCCTGCAATGTCTATTTTGTCACCTCTTCTACATTCCTTTACCCAGAAACATAATCTTGACCCAAGTAGGTAATGCAGTGAAGTGTTCAGCTGGTTCAAACCTGGATCAGAGCATTTCTAGAGCATGTGGAATCTCAAACAGTTTTCAAATGAACAGTTTTCACATTAACACTGTCCAGGCCAGTATGAATTGAAATACATATTGTAGCTATACCTAGGCCACATTACTTGAGAAGGATATGGAAAACTTTAGTCAACTTAGAGGAAAAGTTAAAAAGTATATATAAAAATTCGTAAGGAAAAGTTATTGAAACACAGTATTTATTGAAATAACAAAGCACCAGTCATCTGGAATCCAGGGATCCTGTTGTCACAATTCTTGTCATTTGACCACCAACATCAAAGCATGATATTAACCTCTTTACCGAGAGCTCAAGGAATCCGACAAACAACAGTTGATTCACAAGTGACCATCTTTGAATTTCCATACCAGGACAGTGCTATAGTGGAAGAACCCTGATAGTCACCCTTAACTTCTTCTTTCTGACTAGTGGGAATTCCTAAAATAATGGTTCTAAACTGGGTGTGATCTTTCCTTCTAGGGAACATTTGGCAATGTCCAGAGACATTTTGGTTGTCATAACCTGGAGGGAGGGCAATGTACGATTGGCATCTAATGGGTACAGGTCAGTGATGTTGCTGAACACCCATGGTATGCAGGTCAATCCTTATGCCAAAGAATTATCCCACTCAGAATGCCAGTTGTGCCACAGTTGAGAAAGCCCAGCCTATAGGATATCGTGCTATTCAACAAGCAGTCCACTCACTTAGGAAATCATTTCCATGGCTGCTCCTTTCTACACTCCTTGTATTAGGGCAACCGTGAGGGTAATGTAGCCATAGATGAACTTACCTCCATGTTTGGAATAACAGTAGTTTACATACAATGTTTAAGCAATGAGAGACAGTGAACTCACCACTCTTTAACCTAAGTTATTATTTTATTTTGAAAGAGTATATTTCATACATTTTGGATATTTTGCTGAGGTTTCCAATTCTTTTCAACATAAAACTTTGACCTCATGTTGCTGTCATTTGATAAATCTAGGACATTAGTTATAATGTAATGGTGATGTCAATTCCCCATAATCCTCAGCTTTCTAATGAGTGGCAAATGGAACTTCCACAAGGGTCAGGTTCAGCCAATAGTTCTGTGTTCTGACTTATAGTTAACTCAAATATACTTATCAGAACTTGAGAATCAATAGTTTCTGTCATGTTTTCATTATGTCTTTTTAAGTAGTTTTGCTGAGAACATAATATTTGGATTTAAATTAAACCACTCCCTGTATCCCACACAGTGATTAATTAATCCAGATATTAGGTTGAGGACAAAGATGAGACCTCTCCTGATGATATAAGAAGAATGCTTGGAGCCAGTCAGAACTTAATCCCAGCTTTACCACTTGTTATGTGACCTTGGTAAAAAAATCAATTCAACCAATATTTACTTCTTCCTTAAGATGTGGATAATACTTAAATCTCCTGTGAGCAGTGAGATAAATGTTGGTGAACTAATTAATTTATAAATTACTAAATAGATTGCAAATGGCAAGCACTAAACTCCCCTCATCTGTGATGCCTTCACATGTGTTTGAAAATTTATTATGGATTCACATTTCCAGAGTATATGTGACTTTTCCAAGTCTAAATTAGTAACAAATGGTAGAACTAAAATGAAGCTTCAGATTCTCTGACAACTAATCCAATACAATGCTCTTTTGGGGTATAATATTTTACTCCTCAATTTAGTACCATCCAAAAAGCTTGCAATCATGCCTTCTCTACTTCTAAATGTACCATTATTATCCTGCACTGGCAAACATTGAATAGACAGACACTCCTTTTGAATGTTATGTTGATGCCAAATAATTTCTACATTTTTGTTGAATTCCTACTGTCTCGCATACTGATTTCTCTTTACCTATTATTTGTGTATCTTACATTATGTCCAAAAAGGAATCAATGTAAGATAAAGGATTTGATAAAAAAAAATATTATATATTTTATATTACCTGCCCTAGAGAGCATCACTCAGGATTTCACCAGAGTCCCTGGACTCTCCTGACTGGCACACCTCTAACATCTCCTACTTTGAACTTTACTACTTTGTACTTCAAGAAATTCCCACTATTTACCTATTCGTGAGATCTCACTTCTCACCTTGTCTATATTCTGAGGTTTAGCAGTGTCAAGTCTGAGTTATTAGAAGAAACTTCTTGAAGTTCTAAAACCTTGATTTAGTTGAATCTTTTAAGAGTACAGAGCAGAGCATCATCTTGTACTCAAAGTACCATGGAATAGTGAGGGTGAGCTTGGACACGATCCAGCTCTTTGAGGTTTACCTATATGATAGCAGTACATCTGCCACTTCACTGTCCAGAGGATCTGTGGGTGATTGCTAAATCACACACCCCTCAGATGCCCTTGATACTCCTCCAATATCATAAGAATCCTCAGAAAAAGTTGTCTAAACTGTCAGTCCCATTCAAGAAAAATTCTGTGAAAGTTGGACCAAATAATGGAACCATGAATCCTGGCTTTGACTGTCCCAGCAATTTATTTTTTTCCTGTGACTTCACAAATAATTTTACTGGGACATTTAAAGAGCCTATGTCAGGAGTTGCCAAGTAGTCACAATTCAAAAACTGAAGACTCTCTCATGCAATTTTTAGAATAATTGTCTGTAACAATTTTGTTCTCAATGGAAAGTACATGTTATTTTATAAACAAATTAATTGCTGAAGAGATCACCATGTATTTAGAGTTATTTTTGATCACATGATATTAGTGGTGGCCTTTGAGAAACCTGCAGTCTGTCACCTCTGTAATTTATTCTACTCTTTGGGTCCTAGACCTTTATAATGCCCTGTATAGAACAATAAAAACAGTTTCACTTGATATAATTTTAATAATTTAAAACATATCAGTTTCTTTCATACATATTCATATGAAGACCACGTAACCCCCAGAAAAATGGGGCTTAGGCTATGAGTTGATGAGCATATCAAGCAATTGTATCAGATGCATACAAAAATACATTCTCCATGATCCAAAAAGACATTTTTTAAGGATTTGTCCAACAATCTGTTACTCCTACATGGTACTGTAATAATCTTAATAATAGTAAAGGCAAACCAATAATTAAGTTTCTCCTAATTAAAACATCTATGCAAGGTGGGGGAAAAAAACTACCATCTAAGATTCATTCATTATGTTGTCTCCTTTTCCCCAAAAACTTTAAATACTGCTTCTAAAAAAGCAAAGAGAAAAAAAGAAATCTTAAATCATATGAAAAGCATGTGACTGCCTCCCAATAGAGGTTTCTCACAAAAAGTAACAAAATGGTCCCTTAAAAGCAAACATTTACTATATTTGACATGGAAGAGGTCTTATGGGTGTGTGTGTGTGTGTATGAACATTTGTGAACACAAATTTACCACTATATGTAAAAGCTATCAAGTTGTTGCAAAGAGGAGTCTGTTTTGCTGTGCTCTGTGGTGTGAGCATTTTACCAGATTGCAGGTGATGGAAATCTCTGAGTCTCTGCCATATAAGAGGAAATAAAGGAACTGTTTAATTCCAAGTCTAACCGTTCTAACAATCTTATTAATTTAGAAGCTGCCTACAGTTCTCTAAATTATGAGATCTTTATGGTACAAAAAAAAATTCATTTAGCATTCTACAAGACACCCCTTTTGGATTATTCCTTACACCTTTGAAATGTCCATGTCACTCTGGGATAGCTATTATAAGCTGCCACTGTGAGATGACATTTAAAATGAATAAAAGAGATATAGACAACATCCTCTCTAAATAAACAAAATCAACTGTGGCTTGAAAGCTGGTGTGGAAATGCTTATTTTCTGTCCCACTCTTCTGTGCATATGACATTCTGGAAATTATAAATTCTATTTCACAGAACTACAATATTTACTACCAGAGGAAAATAGATTATTAATTACAGCCAAAGGCTGCTTTGATTAAATATACAATTAATTAGCTATGCTAAGCTCATCCATCCCAGAGCTCCTAATATTTTCAGCCCGATGATTCTTCTAGTACTTTTAATTAAAATTGTTCTAAAAAGCCACAAGTTAGCTGCATGTGCACTTAAACTGAAGTTATCTCTTCAGTGTTTCACTGGTTTCCGTATGCCATGTAATTAATCTTTAGTGATTAAATGTACATAAAATCATCAGAGATGCAAAGTAATTTGTGCAGACATGGAACAATGGAGAGCTTTTACTGGGCCTTGGCAGGATTGTTTAATCTGCTGAAAATTATTTCAAAAGCATACAGATGTTAATTGCTTGAAGGAAGTAAATTTACAAAAATTTGCCCCTTTCCCACACTCTTCCAAATGAAACTAAATGAAACCAACAGTATTAGTACAGAAACATTTTTGTGGCAACTTAAATTTAAGACCATGATGGCTCTATTTGTGGAGCTACAACCTCTCTATTGCCCTATCTTATTCCCTTCGTGAAGCAGACATAAAGCCCAGAAAACAGTGGTCAAAGAGTGCTGCCATGCATACCAATCCATGGTTGTGCATGGATGAACCCAGAGAGACCCACAGCCTTAAGAGGGGTTCAAGTCTCCATTTGCTCCAGCTCTTCCTAGAGATGTTCTCCCTTTTTGAATCACTCATTGATTATGTTCACTGAATAAAAGCATGTGAGAACCCAGGTGGTCTTTCCTCTGGGTGTACTTTGTACCATGTTGTCTGTGAGACAGAAATAGCTAACATTATTCAGCCATGCGTGGCCTAGGCTGGGCCTTGAGTAGAGATCTTAAGCTAAAAGTGCTATAACAGATTGTCAGGCATTTGAGATAACTTTCAGAGTTTTTTTCTGATCCACTTACAGAAAAAAGAAAATGAGGAGGGAGTTATTCCTCTTTACCATACTTTTTAATAGACTTTTGGAAGTGAAGCTATCCTTGAGTAGCATCTTGTCTAACCTGTCCATTTAACAGAAACATATTTTCATTTTCATCTGGAGTTTTTTTTTCTTGACCTAGAGTCACAGGTTAAGATACTTATCCATACTTTATAAATGTCAGCAATTGATTTACTACCTAATCATAATTATATGTATTACTTACTGAAAAGAAATATAAAAATAAATTTCACACCTATTCTTTTTTTGAGTGGGGAGGGAGTACTGGGCTTCAACTCAGAGGCACTTGGCCACTAACCACATCCCCAGCCCTATTTTTTTTTTTTTTTTTTTTGTATTTTGTTTAGAGACAGGGTCTCATGAGTTGCTTGGTACCTTGCTTTTGCTGAAGCTAGCTTTGAACTCTCAATCCTCCTGCCTCAGCCTCTTGAGCTGCTGGAGTTACAGGTGTGCGCCAGTGTGCCCAGCCCCCAACCTGTTCTTTTGTCTGAGTTTTAAAGCTTCTATCCTGAAACTCCTATTCACTTGTTTGAAAATAATTAATGTTAATTTATAGAAAAATCTCGCTTCTTTTTTCACATAGCAGCCTTGTGTGTAGGTAGCTTTGTGATCTGGAGCTTGACCTGTTGGTTTAAATCTCTTAGTCTATTTGAATGAACATGATAATTCCTGAACCTCTAATATCAGATAGTACAGAGTAAGCAGAATGCGTGGCACGTTCTAAGTACTCAACAAATTTTCTTATCATTAGTATCATAATTGCCAACTTTGAGGTACACTTTCAGAAATCCAAATCAATGAAATTGCTGGGACAAATACCAAATATACAGGAAGGCATCCATTGCTATTTCAAGTTCATCACTTCATTTTTGCCTTAGTGTGTTCATTACTTTTCCATTGCTCTGCCAAAATACCTGAGGAAAACAACCTTAGAGGAAAAAGATTTATTTTGGCTCAAGATTTCAGAGGTCTCAGTCTATCGTCCACTGACTTCATTGTTTCACTCCTGACATGAGACAGAACATCATGGTGGGAGTGTGTTGCAAAGTAAAGCTGCTCAACTCACTGTGGCCAGGAAGGAGGATAGAGACACACCCTCTGCAATGAAGGAAGGAGGACAAAATAAACCATTAAAAGGCATATGCCAGTGATACACTTCCTTCAACTATGTCCCACCTCTTCAAGTTTCCACCACCTCCCAATAGCACCACAAGCTGGGGACCAACTTGTCAAAAAAAAAATAACCTCTGGGGAACATTCCAGATCCAAACTAAAACAGACAAAAGCCTAATTTTTATTGACATAATACAAAATATGTGTTTTCCAAAACCACGAATTCAAGGAAGTTGGGAACATGGTTTTAGGAAGGTGAATGTGCACAAATTCAAGTGGTTTTACTTGTGTATGTGAAAGTTGGTGAATTTCCCTGGGGACTTGGCCTTTTAAGTGTGGTTTTATGTCATTGACCAAGTTCAACAAATGTCAGAATTCATTCAATGGCAGAATTTATTGAAAATAGTTTGAACCTCCTACTTCTTCTAGGGTGATGACAGTTTGTTTGGATTTTGACCTGTCCTTTCAAACTAGAGTTTCATCCTACAGAATCTGCATTGGAGATGCTGGTTTTGAAGAGACAGTTGTATGCCATTCACGTTCCTTCTTCTGTTAATCTCCATGTCCTAAAATTCTTATTAATTGCCTTTGTAAAATATTTTTCTAAGTTTATATCTTACGTGAGGTATAAATTATTTTGGTGAACCCTAGAAATCATAAAATTGTGTGTGTGTGTGTGTGTGTGTGTGTGTGTGTCTGAGAGAGAGAGGGGTTATAGTGGGACAGTTATTGGCTAAGCAGATAATAATCAGAAGAGCAGAGTTTCAGAATATAGGAAGCAGTAGGTTTTTTAAAAATTTATTTATTAGTTATACATGACAGTAGAAAGCTCTTCGATTCATTGTACACAAATGGAGAAGAATTTTTCACTTCTCTAGTTGTGCATGAAGTAGAGTCACACCATTCATGCAGTCATACAGGTACCTAGGGTAATGATGTCCAACTCATTCCACCACCTTTCCTACCCCTTTTTCCCCTCCCCCCACTTTGTCTCATTCAAAGTTCCTCCACTTATGCCATGCATTCCTTCATATTGATTAGCATCCACTTATCAGAGAGAACATTTGGCCCCTGTTTTTTTTTTTTTTTTTTTTGAGATTGGCTTATTTTATTTAGCATGATATTCTACAGCTCCATCTATTTACCTGAAAATGCCATAATTTAATTCTCTTTTAATGCTGACTAATATTCCATTGTGTATATACACCACAATTTCTTTATCCATTCATCTTCTGAAGGGCATCTAGGTTGGTTCCACAGTTTAGCTAATTGTGAAGTGAGCTGCTATGAACATTAATGTGGCTGTGTCCCTATAATACACTGATTTCAAATCCCTTGGGTATAGACTGAGGAGTGGGATAGCTGGGTCAAATGATGGTTTCATTCCAAGTTTTCTAAGAAATCTCCATACTGCTTTCCAGATTGTTTGCACCAATTTGCAGTCCCACCAGCAATGTATGAGTGTACCTTTTCCCCCACATCCTCACCAACACTTATTGTTGCTCATATTCTTTTTTTTTACTTTTTTTTTGAGAGAGAGAGAAAATTTTAATATTTATTTTTTAGTTATCGGCGGACACAACATCTTTTGTTTGTATGTGGTGCTGAGGATCGAACCTGGGCTGCACGCATGCCAGGCGAGCGCACTACCGCTTGAGCCACATCCCCAGCCCATTGTTCATATTCTTGATAACTATCATTCTGAATGGAGTGAGATGAAATCTTAGAGTAGTTTTGATTTGCATTTCTTCAATTACTAGAGATGTTGAACATTTTTTTTCATATATTTGTTGATCAGTTTCTTGGAAGAAGTAGCTTTTGATAGGTAAAATAAGTACTGAAAATGTGAGTCTATATACTTAAAATTTAAATTTTATAGTCTATATTTCTGCACAATGTGGATTTAATTTAGAGTTAGAGGCTGGATTGTTGTAGAAAAATCATTCATCTGATGAAACCCCATGGAATATGCATGAGTGGGAGCATCAAAGTACTCTTTACACTCTTTCCATCCTCCACACTGTCCATCTTGACTCAGACACACACCATTTCCCCCAGTATCTTCCTGATATTACTTTCCTGATTCCCTTCAGATACTTCTCACCACAGCCTTCAAAGTCATGCTACTAACACCTAAATGAGATCATGATACTTTTCAGATGAAACTGTTTGGAATAAATCCCTTACAATATCCAAGCAGGACAATAGGATCTGCGTTAGAGTCTTCTCTCCAGCTCTTTGCCCAGTGTTCTCACCCAAATCCCTCCATACTCAGTCCCATCAGATCTCTCACTGGTACTGAGAAAATTTGTTCTTTTGTGCATTTACCCTAGGATTCCTTTCCTTTCTCCCATCTTTGCAATTTATAAATCTTCTCATTTTCTAAGACCCATATCCAATTTTAAATCCTGGAGTCCTATTGGAGAATTCCCTGGCATAATTAGCCCTTTGAACTCTTACAGAAGTATTAACACCCGTAGTTATTGGTGTACTTTGTTTTTCCCTAGCAGATTATGAAACCAGATGCCTTTTCTGTTCAACTTGCTTTATCCACCTTTTACATCTTTCAAAAGGCACTAAAATACTGACCTCACATGCCTGTTTTGGAGTGTGATGGAGAGAATAATGTCCAATGGTTTGGCTCAGCTGCTGGTATTTTGTGCATGCTCACTGAATGCTAACTGGTATTGTTGCTGTCACTGCCCAGACTACAAATTGTGTCCCAGAGAGTGACCTAATCTCTGTCATTCAAGAGTTAGGAAGGAAGGCAGAGAAAGAAGTTCTATGTATCAAAATAGTACTGTGTCTATGCTATATTATTTACTTGCTATATTATTCATTATGCTATATTATTTATTATTTAGCTGCCTTCACTATATTATTTACTTAATCTTATCTACAACTCTGTGAGTGGCTATTATGATTGCCCTTTCCAGATGAAGAAACCTAGGCTCAGAGGGTTTAAGTGACTTAAAGGCAGACCACTAATTAAGAAGCATGTTTAGACCCCAATCCTCAATGAATCTACAGTTGTGTTCTTTTCAATACAAGTGATTGGTAGGGCTTAAGAGCCCCTTCTTGCCCCTCATAAGTCATTTGCATAATATATTTAAATTAAAAAAATAGTATGGACAATTGGACTGCAAAATGAAGCTGAAAAGTGAATGCAAGGCAGTTTGCAAGTAAACAAATAATTTTAATGGCAAATACAATTGTTTGTTTTAACATTTGTCTTTATGGAGAAGTATAAGAAAATTTATATAACACCTTTTTATTGAATGTCAAGTATGTACTAAGCCCACATTTTTAAGACCTGAAATTGCAACACTAAACAAAGCAGTTTCTTCCCATCCGATGCTGTTTTATAGAATTATGTGAGTCATTATTTGCTCTCATAGATGGGGTACAGTTAATCTCTGGTGATTTTGTTATGACACATGCCCTATTAGTTTTCATTCTATTAGAAATTATGTGGTAAATTGTTTTTATTTAATAAACAGCTATTTTAGCACTTCTTTGGCACTGTGTTAGTCAGCTTTTTTTCAAAACTGACCAAAATATTTCACAAGAACAACTTAATGGAGGAAAAGTACCATAGTTGGCCAACTCCATTGCCAAAACATCATGGTAAGAAGGGCATAGCTCATGGCAGCTCTGAAGCAGAGCAGAGGGGCACAGAAGGAGAGAGAGAAAGGGGCCAGAGACAAAATAAACTATTCTAGAAGAAACCCCCCACCCTAGTGACCTGTTTTGTCCAACCAAGTCCCACTTCCCAGTAGTCCAACCAGCTTTCAGTGGAGGACAGGGTGCTTATGATACAGTCATTGCCTAAAAGTTCCACCTCTAAACGTTGCTGCCCTAGGGACCATGCTTTCGAGCCATGAGCTTGTGGAAGGACATTCCAGATCCAAATCACAATAGATACATACTAAGATGCTCCTTACAAGGAGAGTATTTTATAACCCTTATGCTCTCATCATAAAGATGGGACCAAGAGATATTGTATTGTCCAAGGTACAAGTACATATTTTCCCATGTCCAATAGATATGAAAGATACTAGCTCTTTCTAAATCATTAATTACTGATTTACTTTTTTAATGGATTATTTAATTAAAATGAAGTTTTTCCCAATGAAATTATTTGAATTCATTTTTGCAGCATTTCCTCTGTATATGCCTTATATCTTTATATCCTGGGCCTGTTGCACAAAAATTTATGTCTCCATCAGAATTTCTCATTAAGTTTAACATACTGGGATCTGATATGTCAAAACTCAACAGATAGCTTTATTAATAATCGCCTACATGAGCTTAGTATTATCTTAGGAAGTGAAAGGTCAGTAAGTAGTTGTTATCCTACCATTTCATCTGTGGACTCTTTTCCAAAGACTTTAAGTCATTATTCAATGCTTATAGAGTCACTTGAGATATAAAATGTCTTTTATAGTAATGAAAGAACTCCCACAATTAGCCAGAAGGCAGCCATCTATCTTCTTAAATAGCTCAGCTTGGAGAAGAACAGTATTTCAGGTGATATTCAGCAGATGAATTGTTATGACAATGATAAAATTGGTGATACCAATCTGTGTTTTTCACTTGTAGGGATGTGCATGTGCATGCACAAGCACACACAAGAAAAATAGACATTCAGAGCACAGTAGGAATTTGCTTCTCTGAAGATATACAGAAACAGAAACAAACACTGTAGGAAGCACTTCCTCCATCAGTTCCTTATAATTATTTGTGAATTCTAAATGATTACAGCATGAATCCATTTTTAACTAATGAAAATATAACAATGTTTTTGGAATGTTTCATTTTGATATGATTTCAGACTTATTAAAAACCTTTAAGAAGCATACAAAGAATTTGCAAATACCTTTCACTTAGATTCCTCCAACTTTTAACACTAGTTAATACATTGCATTTGCTTTAGCTCCTTCCTCTCTCTCCTCTTCACTCTCATCTCCACCTCCTCTCTTCCCTTTTAAGTAATAAAAGTTAACAACCAGTGATAGACAAATAGAAAGACTTGCTTCCTAATAGAATAGACAGAGAGGGACACAACTCCACTTCTGGGGCATTCCTGCCAAAAATATATAACCTAAACCTAATCACAAGGAACACTAAACAGACCTGAATTGAAGGACATTCTATCAGATTATGGTATGAATCAACTGTAAGTATGTTTAAAATTTGCCATATGATCTCAATAGGAGTCATATTTTAGTTTTCCCTTAAAATGTGTGATTTACTAGTGCTAGATGCAGTGGTGCATGCCTGTAATCCCAGCAGCTCAGGAGGCTGAGGCAGGAGGATCATGAGTTCAAAGCCATTTATTGAGACCCTAAGCAACTTAGGCCCTAAGTAATTTAGCAAGACCATGTCTCAAATGAAATATAAAAAATGGGCTGAGATGTGGCTCAGTGGTTAAGCACCCCTGGATTCAGTCCCTAGTACCCTGCCCCCCAAAAGTGTGACTTGGTAAATTTGAGCAGCTAATAAGTGCATTGAGATGCAATTAATTTTGATAGTGAAGTCAATGGGCAAAAAATGGCAAATTTCAGATTTAACTATCTTTTTGCTATTTTTATTGTTTAAATCAGGGGAGTTTCATGTTAGATTATATTAGTCAAGGTTCTAGAAGGAAACAGAAGGCACAAATGGTTTAATTAAAGAAAGCTTGATGATAGTACAGTTTCCATAGGTGGGAACAGGGTTAAGATTCAAAGAGCTTAGGGAATAGCAATGGAGAACACTTTATTTGCTTAATTATATTTTTAATTGACAAATAATATTTGTACATATTTATGTGATACAATGTGATTTTTAAGATATGTTTACATTGTAGAATAATTAAAACATGTTAACAAATAAGATGGCTCACCTAATTTTGTGCAGAGATCATTTAATATCTCCTCTTATAGCAATTTTGAAAGATGTAATACATTATTATTACATATGGTCACCATATTAGGCAATAGACTGGGAGGAGCCCGAAGGAGAATGGAGAGGTGCTCAGAGATAAGTCTTCATTACCTATAGACCTAGAGCAGGATGGTGGGCAGGGATATGAACAGAACCTGGCAAGCATTGGCATCTTGAAAACCAGGTAGGGAGGGGGCTGGATGAAGAGCTTTTATGTGCTCTCCCCAGTGACTGAACCAAACCAAATGCATGGTTAGGCAGTATGTAGTGGTTATCATCCCAAAACACAAAGATGGGTAGAGAAGAGTGGGCTGTGGATCCGAAGAACAAACCAAGAACAGCCAGCTCCTTTGCCAAAGAGGGAAACTTCTCTTTATATTCTTAAGGCAGAGGAGTTTAAACTTATTTATAAAGAGACAAATAAACTATGTTGAATACATTCTAGTTTATTTCTCTCATTTAGAATCAGAATATATCACACAACCTACCTGTTCCTTAATTACAGGAATAATTTGTGTAAATAAGTGCTCTTCAAATGTGTTAAGTCCCAAACAGGAAAGTCTAGAAATGTGGCAGATGGATAAGGAAAGGAACAGAAAATACAGAAGAAGGGATAAAAAATGAGGCAAAGAAACAACAATAGAAAGCAATTGTAAAAGAGACATACCCAAGACTTCCTACAGACAAAACTGTAAATTGACTCAAGAATCGTTTTGAAAAGTTCACAAATAAAGAATTCATAACATCTTAACATGAAAAGTTAAGGTTGAATTTTCCTTACATTTGAGAAATCCTAATCATCAAAGTATGCCATGGAGGGGGATCAGGAAGCAGCACACTGGACCACTGTTGTGACCGCAGTGCTACAATCCATGGGCTAATGTCATACTTGACCTTCTAAATATTTCTCTGGGCTGCTTGGAGCCTTCAGTTCAGTATTACATATATAATCATTTCCCACATGTGCAATTTTCTTTGGTGGGAAATGTTTATAGTATCATATAAGCTACCTGGTAAGGGAAAATCCCAAAATGTCACAAGTTAAATGTCAGGCAACATTCCTAACCTTTTGGTGTAGAAACACAAGTTAGGAGTCAGCCACACACAGAGTCAAGCAGGGGTCCAGAAGCTGTTGGAGATGCAGTAAGACTAAATTATAACAGAAAGATCCCACCCCACCTTGCTGTCTCTTCTGGCAGGGGGATGCATTGTTATTCAGAGAAGAGACTGCTGGAGTTTCAGGCAGTCTGGCTTAGAGGTCAGTTGTTTCCACTTGTCTGGGAAAAGATTGCTTGAAACCTGGGAACTTTGGAACTCAAGGAAGCTGCAACACCCTCATACACAAGGAGATGAAGCTACACATTCCTCTTTGTCCAGAAGGAGCCCAAAACCACTTCTGGATACATCTGCTCATGTGTCAAATCCAATAACTACCATATTCTCTTCCAAAACTCTAATCATTGAACTGTCAAAAGTAGTACACTGGACAAAATGGACTCTGGGGTTGATGCAATCTAACATTTCTAATGTTCTAATGCTATTAAACTACATAATGAACACACACCTATATACCATTGATTGTTTTGTTCATTGATAAATTTTTTTAAAGGCCTAAGTTCATTTTAGTCCATCTACCACTAGGTTTTCTTCATGCATTTTGCACAATTTCTGTTGTGCAAAAATTGTGCATGAATTCCTTTTACTATAAATGTTTTTTTTACACTGTGCAGTATTTAATTTACATAACAGATGCCCACCTAAAACCAAGCATAACAAAGTTTAGGAAAAATTATACGTTTAAATAATTTAAAATTAACTTGAAGATTGCATATGACAAGTGGTTTAATAAATATAGAGTTTGGATTATTTTGAATTTCTTCCATACCAAACATTTTAACAAGAATTTAAATGTTATTTGCTCTTTCTATGAAATGTTACTAAACCATATTCTGGCAAGAACTCTGTAATTTCTAAATAGAGAATTTGATCTGAATAGATAATTTCATCTATTTGGGGAATTTAGGAAAAATTAATTCCACAGTTACTTTTGCGGGTAGGAGCTCTTGTGAACTAACTGGGTACATCATCAGGTCCACCCAGAATCCTAATATTCAAACCCTTCATTCTTATTTTCAATTTGAGATTGGGCTATGCTAATTGGTATCCATACTTCTCTGAGATTTTCTTTTATTTATGCTCCATTGGAAGCCATAAATGCTTGGAAGTTCTTAGTTTTCTTAAGGGAAATTTGAAAACCCTCATTATTTCCAAACAGATAATTCTAGAAAAGGCCATTCACTGTGGCGACTTGGATATTCATGTGAGAGTGGGAAAACCTGTTGGTTTTCTGTTATTCAAAAAGAATTTTCATGGGGTTGAATTTGGAGGAATAATCAAAGAGGAATAGCTCATATCCAAGCACAGGCTATCATTCACTGAGGAAGTCAGGATGAGTGGGCCAGGTTTTGCAGTTTATCCAAAAGGGTACATTATTCATTAAACAGAAGCTTCATCAAAGATTGCCATAATACAGTTTACATATAAAAGGCTATATTCTTTACTTAACATT
The DNA here is from genome assembly GCF_047511675.1 of Marmota flaviventris. NCBI lineage: Eukaryota > Metazoa > Chordata > Mammalia > Rodentia > Sciuridae > Marmota > Marmota flaviventris. Next base: position 74,284,613 of record NC_092500.1, on the reverse strand, counting down.
CACAAGTTGCTATGGCTTAATTAGCCCATCTGCCACAACAAATGTATTCACACATCTTTAGCACTGATTGCTGAAAAGTGATTTTTTTCTCTACCCACTTAAGATCATACCATCAGTATCATGGAAAATAATAACTTTTTAGAAATAAGATGCTCAGAAAGTGGAAGACTTCCGATATGGTTTCCTATGATCATTTTTTCTTTTAGTGCCCCATGTGCTTGCTGGTTCATCTGAATGTCTATCCTGTGACTGCTTCAAAGGGGACAGGATTAAGACCTCTCTCCCCACTTTCATCCAACCCAAATTTAGTTTGTCTGAGGACAACTACATATCACTATTTATAATATAATCAGCATCTCTCTTTTCTCATTTTTGCTTTTGCCAGTTCTAACGCCTTGTTTTTGCATAATGTGTTTGCTTTCTGATTTATTCTGAATCAGGTGACTTAATCACCTTCCCAGAGTCCAGCTTTCCCTCTCTGGGACTGCTGCCCTCTCATCAAATAGCAATCACACCTATCTTTTTAGTTTCACTCTAGCTGCTCAGTTGCGGCCCAAATCAGTTTGGGATACAGTTATCAAAATTCCAGATGTAGCAAATAGATGCAATTATACTATTCATGTTTATCATAACACTCTACCTTCTCTCTCATTCTGTTTAACAAGGTGTTGTGGGGAGAAAAAAAACCAACTTTCCTTGTAGCATACTTAAACTGCTATCCTTTGTGAAACTCCTGCTTGAAAACTTCAAACTCAAAGTCCTTAATACACTCCTTTTTTTAAATCATCTCATTCCACTAGTTTTGCTCCCAACTCTCTTCCTCTATTTTTTTCTTCCTGAAAATTAATTCTGTACTCACCTAGCAAAAATAATAATTTTAAAATAATAATAAAAAGGAATAATAATAAGATGATGAAGAAGGAGAAAAAGAAACTTGGATATGCACCCTTAGTTACCAAGTGGGAAACCTTTAATAGAAGGCTTCTCCATCTCTAGTCTCATACATACAAGCCAAATTTGATATTTAGAGAAGGAATAAGAGGTGAGGAGAAGAAAAAGAGTATCAGGGTTGTAAACATAGTGCTAAAGACACAGAATGATAAAGGTATGGCACCATGACATCCAAATTCCTTATTGGTTTAGAAACTAACCACTTGAAAAAATGAAGTTTTACCACTAATTTATTTGTTTACTTACTCCAGAATTTTCCTATAACATTAGGTATTCTTCCCGTGTTGTTATTCTCTCTAGCTGTAACTGAAGACAACTAAGCAAAGCAACTGCCAGAAAATCCCAATTAATCTATTCTTTTTTTTTTCTGTTGTGAAAGGCTTAATTTATAAAATGGTGACCTTTTTGTAGGCTAACACTATGTTGATGAACTTCAAGTGAAGTGAAAAAAAGTGTGTTTAGTATTAACAGTGCTTACATTTTCTAAGAGATCACGTGGGGCAGCAGAGCCTTTAAAGGTCATAGACTTCTTTACTTTGAGAGATATTAAATAGCTTATGAAAATAGAGGTCAGCAGCATGGCAACTGGAAGAAAAGAGCATTTCCCAATCGGGAAGGAAGATATTTGAGATTGCATTTCCTGTTCTTTTTTAAGATTATATTTGATTGTCACAGCAAAGAATAAAATTTGCATATAAATGCCATCATCATAAATGAATGGATACAGGTCATAGAATTGATAGCTATTGATCTTATGTATGATGCCAATTGTCTGCCTATACAAAACATTGTAATAAAAACTAATGATTTCTCAGCTTAAAATACTTTTCCTGCATATTTTTTTGTTTCTGCAGAAATTATTGTTCAATCTGAATTTGTCAAAAAATAATCTTACTTGGCACATAGGAACACAAAATAAATAATCGTTATCAGTGGGAAACTTACTTTTGCAAAACGTGTTCTCGCTTTGAAGGGCACCAAAGTAAATAAGTGTACTGAACACCAAGACTAAATTGACATAGGCAAAGTTCTCAGCCACCTAAGGAAAAAAAATAGGTTCATGGCATTGTCTACTATATACTGAAACCTTTTATCCACTAATAGGCTCTAAGGTGTGATTGGAAGAAATCCTGGCCACAAATTTTCCCTTTATCCTCAGATAATGCTTAAAGTAACTTCAAAATGGGCAGGCAATTCCTTTAGTTTATTCTGCCATTTTTAGAGGTTGTTCTTGGTGCAAGGTTTTAGGAAAAGGTAACCTAATGACATAGATCCAATAGACGTTAAATAGTTGGTAGATTATGACTGAGAGTTTATTTCAGAGAGGGAAGGGTATGGAACACTGCAAGAGTGGGTCTTCATTAAACTGAAGGGACATCATGAAGCTGAAGGCTGGAGACAAGAGGATAAGTCTGATTTACTGCATAGACTCAGCAGTCTTAAATGCCACTTTGTCATATTCAATAATCTGGAATTGATAAACACTTTCCACAAGGAGAAATAGAGGGTTGATACCATTCAACCTGAGGGGCAAGATATTAGGTTATGCCTCTTAATTCTGGGCTTTCTTTTCTGATTTGCTGACTACACATCCTCAGGGGAGGCAGTGTTGGCCCTGACCCAGAGCACCTGGCTTGCCTCCAAGAATGAACAACCATATTTGTAGGTACCCTGTGTTGCTGTGTCCCATGTGCCCAAGTCAGACATCACAAGATGGTGTCGATGAAAACTCAGTGACAATTTTTCAAGCTTATTCCATGGAGGAAAGAATAGGAAATGGAGTGCACAGACTAGTGAATACTTGTACACTATTGGGCACCCACTTGGATTTCTATGTGCGGGTTCTTACTAGTGATCCAGGGACTGAACTAGGACTGATTTTGTGCCATGGAAACCTAATTGCTCATTTTTTGAAGGCACATTAACTCTTTCAGGGTCCATTGAGTAAATTAGATCGTGCAGGTCATTAAGCCTGTCTCTATATAACATGCCCATTTCCACCTGGCATTGTGTCATTTACCCTCAAATGCCCCATTCTTGCTCTGAGTGCATACCTACCCTTTGTGTATTCAGGAAGAGAGAATGTGTTCATCTGAATGTCAGCAATTGTTCTACAATCTCATCTCACTGATTTCCTGTTTTAGTCAGCTTTTTCGCCGCTGAGACTAAAGGATCTGACCAGCATCACTGTAGGGGAGAAAAAGTTTATTTGAGGGCTCACAGTTTCAGAGTTCTTAGTTTAGAGAAGGCCGGCTCCATTCCTCAGGGCTTGAGGTGAGACAGAACATCAAAGCAGAAGAGGGAAGCAGCTCATATCACAGTGATCATGAAGCAGAGAGAGACTCCAGATACAAAATATATACCCCATAGCCATGCCCCCAATGAATCACTTCCTACAGCCACAGCCCACCTGCCTCTAGTCACCACTCAGTTAATCCCATCAGGGATTAATTCACTGATCAGGTTAAGACTCTCACAATTCCATTATTTCTCCTCTGAACCCTTTTGCATTGTCTCATACATGAGCTTTTGGGGAACACCTCACATCCAAATCACTACATTTCCCTTTGTTCTTTTTAGGCACCCTGGGATGTCTAAGGGTTTGCTACTGCCTAACAGATAGTGTTTTACCAACAAGGAGGTAGCTTAGTTATCTGTCTAGAAATGTTATAATTCCCAGGGTACTGGGCACAGGACTGGGTCACCAAATTTCTCTTTGCTTTGGCAAAAGCCAACATTATTAATTCATTTAGGATAGGAGTCATGAAGCTATATCAGGATCCTAGAGTCCTTTATTAAAACACAACTTCCACTGAAGCTGTGTCTCAGGACCTATTTTAGCAAAATAAATGGACAGCTATGTCAAAGCAGTCTGTGTTGCCCCTGAGAAAGGGTTAAGGAAAGTGTGCAGATGTTTTGTGTGCTACCAAGGCTGGGAAATATCCCTGGCCCTCAGTAGGCAGCTGTGGGAGAGTCACACCTAAAGAAGAATTTTTTTTCTCTCCTAAATGCCAGTGGTTGTGCCTTGCTGCAGGGCATGACCAAGAACAGATGCAAACTTTACCTTTTTCTCTGTTATGACCAGGGCTACCTTGAATGGTCATAACTGGGTATAAATTGAGACAGGTGAGGATGCAAAGGGATGCCAAGTGAATTGTTTCAGAGGTGTTCAGAGCAGCGCTTCTTTCACATGCTAGAAATCAGCTGTGGTCTTATTAAAATGCCAATCCTGACTCAGTAGGTCTCAGTTAGGTCCAGGGATTCTACATGTGTAAAAATCTCTTCAATGATTCTGAAGATGCTGGCCACACTCAGAATAGTGAAGATTTCTGATAGAATTCACATGAGCAACAACATAGTCTTGGCTAAAAAGATGAATATGAAGGAAATGTGATAATATTCTCAAAAACCAGATTTCAGACAAGTAAGACTTTGATTAAACGCTGAAAATATCACCAGGTGATTTGTTGATCATTTTTACAAAGGATATATTTAATTTCTACCTATCTTGAGGTTTGGGGAACACCTTCTGATACTGATGTGTTATTTAAATTTGTAAATCTTTACTAATAATTGTGATGGTATTTTATTAATCAAATCCAGATACTTCATAAAGTTACAAAACTGATCTTCACTTCCTCGTGTTGGGAAAGAGTTTGGTAAATGTCAATGTCTGATTAAATATTCCTTTAACAATTCCTATCAGAGCTGGCTGAAATCTCCCCTCTCCACTGTCTACTAATCTGTCATGATGCCCCCCTCTCATTCTTTCCTCCAAGATGAACACTGTCCTTATATCCTCCTAGGTCAATGGGAAGGATCTCTCAAAGGCCACCCATGAAGAGGCAGTGGAAGCTTTTCGAAACGCCAAGGAGCCCATCGTGGTGCAGGTGTTAAGGAGAACTCCTCTCAATAGACCCACCTATGGAACGGTCCCGGAAGTGCAGCTCATGAATGCCAGCACCCAGACTGACATCACCTTTGAACACATCATGGCCCTGGCCAAGCTTCGGCCACCTACCCCTCCAGTGCCAGACATCTGTCCATTTCTGCTATCAGACAGGTATTTCTCTGTCATTTGTCTCCATGCCCTGTTTGTTGTTGTTTGCCATTGAAAGCAGGTATTGGAAAGAATCAGTCCCCTCAGCAAGCTGTCAACTATGGAAGCAGGCTCCCAGCTCTGTTTGGAAAATCTCTCCACTGTGCCTGCCTCCAACAAGTCCTTAATTGTCCCTGCTAGCTACCCTCCTGACCCACCCAGTTGCTTCTCCTCTGCAATCACGCTTGCTGAGATACAATAAAAAAATTCTGGCTCTGATTAGCTCATCTATATACTTCCAGCCCTCAAAAGCCTCTCTCTACTCATGAGCACTGGTCAGGGAAATAGCTTTTCTCACCAAAGCTGCCAAAAATCTTATTAAGACTCAGGTGGAAGTGACATGTTGGCACTGTACTCTCCTCTGTGGGTTGCTTCTCTCTCTCCCTTGCTTTTCTCTTAAAAGAGAATCTAGAAAACTAATTTAATTAAAGTGCAATTCTCTAAAGAAACCAATTACCCAATATATTGAGATGTAAACAAAGGGTCCTGACTGTCACACAGTAAGTAGAGTGCTAGGAAATACGGAGTGATTAAAGAAAAATTTCCTTTCTATTTTTACCTTGTTTTAAGGCAGTTAGATTTTAATTCAAATACTCTTACATGTATAGCTTTGGAAGTGCATTTTGACCTATATATTTTGTTCTTTGAGCTTTTAAGCAAATATTCAAAGATTAACAAGAGTTTGATTTATCAGAGCAGTCTTCTCTTTAGACTTCATTTTTATTGCCTTCTCTAATCCATTCTCTACTTGGTCAACAAAAGTGATCTTGCCACGTCTCTGCCCTTTAGTGTCTTCTATAAGCTATTTCAGTGGGTCACAGGTGTGCATGTGAATCACGTGGGAACTTTGAGAAGCTCTATCAATGCCTTATCCCACCACAGGCTAATTACATTAGAATTTTTAGAGTGGAGCCAAGGCAACAAAAATTTTCAAAAATCTACCTAGGCAGCCAGGCACAGTGGCGCATGCCTATGATCCCAGCGGCTTGGGAGGCTGAGACAGGAGGACAGCTAGTTCAAAGCCAGCCTCAGCAATGGCGAGGTGCTAAGCAATTCAGTGAGACCCTTTCGCTAAATAAAATACAAAATAGGGCTGGGGATGTGGTTCAGTGGTCGAGTGGCCCTGAGTTCAATCCCCAGTATTCACACCCCCCAAAAAAAAATAATCTACCTAGGCATTTCTAATGTACAGCCAGGCTTTAGAAACTACTCCTTGAGACTTCAACTTCAGGAGGGCCGTGGCTCTGTTTGCATGCTCTCCATGTAACTACATGATTCATAGTCCTTTGTGTCATGCATGGGCACTAGGTATTAGGTATAAAACTATGAGCAAGAATAAAGCCCCTACCTCCTGGAGTTTATATTCTAGAGGAGGAGATGAATGATAAACAAAGAAAGAAATATATAATATTCATTAGTGCAGCTTTTGACATAATAAATACTTTCTTAAATGAATAATAATATTTAACTTTTATTAGCCAACTGAACACATTTTAGGTAATATTGCAAGTATTTTATATTTATTGCCTCATTTAGACCTCACAACAACCTGATAAGGAAGCACATTATATTACTACCATCCCCATGTCACAGATGAGAAAACAGAGGTTAAGTAATGTGGCCAAGACCACACAGGAAGGAAGAGACAGGGCCAGGATTCTAAGTAAGACTAAGAGGTCTGACCACTGAGCCTACTCCCTTGACCCTTGTACTGTGCTGCTTTTCCTAAATCTTGCAGCTCTTAGCTTACAGGCGACCTCTTCCAGCAAACTTCCTAGGAATGCAATAGGTTCATCTTCATCATGTGTTTGCACTGTTTCCATGTCTTCCTTTTAATCATTGCTCTGAAATTGCTATTGTGCTACTTTACACAATTAATTGGGAGAAAATTGGGTTTTGTGCACCAATGTATTTCCAGCACTTAACATAGAGCCTGACATCTGGTAGACACTCAATAAACGCTTACTGAATGAATAAGGTATTCCTCATGATAGAGTTCCACTCTTACTAACCAAAAGACCAGGAAAACACACCAAATGCCCCCAAACAGTGAGCTCTGACCTTCTCCCAGCTCTATGAGACTTTTCAGAGTCAGTCTAGATCCAAGCAAGGAGGTTCTACCTGGCAGACCAGCAGACTTGGTGCAGAATGCTGCATAGTGATGCTTTTGCTATTTTTTGCTTAACCTTATATGGAACCAATAGCCACAGAGATAGTAAAAAGATGGTGATAGAGTATTTATAGTAACCCTAGGAAGGTATCAGGATGCATCTCTCTCACCTTTCAGCCAGCAAAAAGGGAACTAATTTATATTACCCAGTTTTTCAAAAATGTCCACAATGAAAAGATTTAGAGGTCATACCTGCAACCAGTGTTTCAATATGACAACAATTTTTCAATGACTTTTAGAACTAGAGATGGCTTTATACCCTTTCCTAGTAAAGTATGCTTAACTTTCATTTAGTGAAATGTATAGTATCTATATCAGAACATATAGTAACTCAAATATCACCTCTATAAATTATTTTAAATATTTCCCAAACTTGAAGGATACACAAAAAAGTAATGCCCAGGTTCCCACATTTGCTTTACCTAATCTATTTTCTCTGTCACTGGAAATGTTACAAAAGGATTTTGAAAACTGTGGCTTATAGGAGCTTCCAGTGAGTTAAGACCAATGAGTACTCTTTACTATTTGAGCATGTGCCCTTTATCAAAGACAGAAAAATATGGGCTATGAGGGCAAGGGAGGAGGGATGTCTTAAGGAATGAGGGTAATGGAGTATATTCTATAGTCTGAAAAATATGAGCTTTTGAAAATGGCTTTCAAAAAAACTGTTTGGGGCTGTATATTTTGAAACTGGTAGTGCTTTGCTCCAAAATATATCCTTTTGGATAGATTGCAGTGTCAAATGCCACACACCCATGTGAACAGGTAACACTCAATAGAACGGAGTCAGGTCAAAATATCACTTGAAGCATCATGCACCCTGGAAGATTTTCCATCCGTCCCTTCACAGAATGCCACTGCAACCTGGGCCCTTCTGTTAGTGTTCTCTTAGAAATAGCAAATCGATGGACTTCATGGAGATGAGAGAGAAAAGCAATTGCTTTTTCTGAGCTGTAGTCTGTTTGAAGGGTTGGCTCTCTTAGATAGCTACAGTTCTTATTCCAAAGCAGAGAAAACTAAAGTGAAATCTAAAACCAGTTTTAATCTTGAAAACAACCCTTTTGATCCATTTCTACCATATTGTTGCATTCCCCATAGCTGCCATTCTCTTCATCCGATGGACCATGAATTTTATGAGGACAACGAGTATCTTTCCAGCTTGCCTGCTGATGCAGACAGAACAGAGGACTTTGAATATGAGGTGAGATCATTTTCAGACCACTTCACATTTCTTCATGAAGTTACGGCTGAAGGGTTTTGCATAATAAAGAAACTAATGTATTACTGTAAGAAATATCTTGCCTATTATATATCTAGGGTAGGATCTTTTGAACAGTATTTGTTTTAGCTATTTGTTTCCATTTTAAGTACACGGGAAAATATTTTTATAGTATAAGTTTGAAAATAACTTGTCTGTATTTTGTTGCCTTTTATATGCAATTTTATAGCAGCTATATTTTTTCTTCTTTCTGTAATATAAGCAGATTTCTAAGTAGAGTTTGGAAAGATAATTATATTTAAAGCCAAAATTGTGATTACTATTTTTAATTCATTTGCGAGTGTTCTGATTTTAATCAATAAAGTAAATTTTATTATATTAGTTACATCATCTTTCACACATTCCATATTCTCTTTATTTGTGACTTAGGTAAGTACTCTAAACAGCATTTTCATAAGTATTTTAGATGTAGAAATGGCCTGCTGCCCTTTGTTGTTAAATTGTTTGGCCTTCTCATGTTATAGTGGTAGAGAGCCTGTACTGAAACACGTAACACTTCAAAAGGTCCTAATTATTTTCAGAGCTTTCACAAAAGTTAAAGGATTTATCCTAATATTTCCTCTGCTTCTGCAGTCTATAAATCTTTGAAAGGTTTCAGACTACTCTGACATTTAGAAATAAAATAGATTGAGGAGGTAAAGAAGCTTTGGTAAATAGGCAGAGAACCCAAGATTATCTGCCCTTTGGATGCTTCAGATGATGTCATACAAGTTCAGCAAAGTGTTCTTTTCCATTTTACAACCAGGAAATCCTGAAATCTTTTCTCTTAGGAGAACCTGAAATCAAATAAGGCCAATTCAGTGAAGCTTGCCTAAAGCAAATACACGTTTATTTGAAATCTTCCCCCTGCAAAAGCCATTGCTAGCAGTTACAGAAATCATCATTTCTTTACAGCCAGATTTGGCAGGATGTGCAGTGACACCTAACATCTGAGTATGTGGTTTTGTTGTCATTGATGATGTTAATTTTTTCCCCTCATCATCATTAGGTTGAAAATTTTTATTTTATAAATGTCCTCAAGTACTGGCATGCATTGAAGTATCCATTAAGTTTTGTCTACATGCATGCAAAATTAATTATGAAATTAAAATAATTCAAGAGTAAACTCTTTTTACTTCAATTAATGAAAACTTTGGGTTTGGGCCTGGAATTATCAAGATAACGTAAACTTTTAATTGAGTCTGTGCCTTGAAGTTCCTTCAAAATATGTTCCTGTTTTAGGGGAGAGCATAGGAGAAAGACTTCTTTAAGATAAGAAGGTTAACAAGAAAAATGCATTTAGTTAATCAGCATGTCATAGAAGTACAATACAGACAGATTTTCTTCAACTCTATGAAGCTTATTGTAGCTGAACCACATCCTCCTTTGTGACCACTATCAATCCTAAGTAGAGTCTCCCATTAGGAAGATGCCAGTGATGAGTGCTCAGACAGGCTCACTGTAGCCTGTAATTCAACTAATCACAGCATTATAGTCATTAATTTGCTGTCAGCTGTGATTCTTGTTGCCAAAGGCACCTTTCTAAGTGATTGAAATAATGAATGTTCCTGTGAAATTTAAATAAGGAAGGATTTGCTATGACAGTCTTCAATCATGAGAAAGGATGCATTATGAGAACACCAGGCAAGTTAAAGGAGTGGGTAGAGACAGGGAGGATGCCCCCGGGACAATTCACCAAACGTAAGAGAATGAGGAATCTACCCAGTCCTCTTCAGTTTGTTATAGTTAATGACACACCCATAGAGTGACACTTGCTATCCCACACAATTGTGACAGATTATAAAATCTCGTCAGTCCACTATCATCACCAGAGTCTGTTAAGGATACTACTTTAATTAGGCTGATCACAAAATGCTGATCCTGTCCTTATGTTTGGCACATCACTATTACACAAAGAAGCAGACTGATGGAGCATTTTTGGGACCAGCTCCTCTGGGAGCTCTACCATAACCCTGCAGCTCTGGGGGTAGAGTGGATGAGCATCTTCAGGGAATACCAGATTTGTGCCACTTAAAGAACATTACAAGAAACTGAATTGTGGTGGTCAAGCAGAGATTTGTATTCTTCCTTCACCTAAACATGAATAACATCATCCTAGAAATTAAGGAAATAAAAAAAGACTAATTTTTTTCATCTGCTTTTATTCATTTGTATCATAAGTATTGAACGAGCACTTAAAAGGTACCAGGAACCTATCAAAGAATAGATTTATGCAGTTCCTGCCCTAGTGTAGCTAAACTTCTAGAGGAAGGAGAATGGACAATGAATAAGTAAATAAAGAAGTATTATTTTAGATAATGACAATTGCTAATGGAGATCAACAAGCATGGGTATCAGAAAGGGGAGGTTTGGTAGCAGGACAGGAGGTTTCTGTCTTACACACAGTGGTGGGGAAAGTCTTCTATCAGGAGAGACATGAGGAAAGTAATAGATGGAGCCATGTGGAAGGAGCTTTCAGAAAGAGGGAAGGTATAGTATAAAAGCCTACAGCAGGAAATGATGGTGAGCTCAGAGATCAGCAAAGAGGTAGGGTGCTCCAGCAGCACAGAGAGGACCAGAATAGGAACAGGTGCATCTGTGAGAAAGGGTCTACTTTGGGAGCCTTTGGCTTTTGCTAGGAGATGGATGGTGGCTAGAGCAGATCAGGGCCATATTCTGGCTCTATGGAGTGCTGCTCTGGCTACTGGGATGAGCTTGACAGAAGTAAAGCCAGGCAGTCAGATGAGAGGAAGAAGAGCCTCGGACCTGGATAGTGGTGGTAGATAGGGTAAGACACAATTTGGAAAGACAGCATATCTACCCTGGCCCCAATTGCTGTGCCTAAATTTCTGTGTTTCCGTTTCTTGCCTCATAATTTTAATACAGTTTGTGTGTGCTACGATGGTTTTTTTAATTTCATTTATTTATTTATTTATTTTTGGTCTGACTTTAAAAAAATACATCATAGAGCAAAGTATCCTAGAGCAGAGTGAAAGATAGCTTCTGGCATCCCCTGGAACTACCATAATAAACATGCTCTTTAACAATCGCATTTCTGAACCTGCTAAAATGCAAACTATGCAACTACATAGGCGCCTTTTTAAACACCTACTTATCACTGACTTAGTGAACCAAAGCTGATCTGTCTATCTTGTGAATACATATTTAGGGACTTTTAGCACATGGATTATTGACCCAGCAGACCAAAGCAAATCTGACTATCTTGTAAATACATATTTAGGGACTTTTTAACATGCAGATTATTACATTGATAGACTGTAACAGCTCCCTTCAGAGCTGTGATGGACAGCAAATGCTTCTTTGGAGATATTATAGTCCATGTGTCAATGTTATAGTGACTCTGGTGTGTTAGGGACCTCAATGAAATTTTAATGACACACATATCTCACCATGACCTATCACCACTTTTCCTAAGAAAAATATTTGACTGGGTTTAAAATTTCTCCACCAAGTGCTTCAGAAAAGTCTCAGAGGACCAGTCTACATTAAAAGACTCACAGCTTGAAATTTGTTCTCTTTAAAAAATGATGGCACTTGTTCTCTAATTAAAAATGATGAATGATTTTAATTTTATTTTTGAGAGGGAAAAAATAAAAGTATCAAAATTTAAACAATGCACCCATCCTAAGAGTCAGGAGGCTCCCTGCCACTGGGGTACCACTGGGAATTAGATTCTCCTGTTCTTTATTTTCAACTTTGTTCATTTTTTTTCCCCCTAGAGCCAGCTAAAGGTTGAAATAAATCATAAATAGCCCTTAGCAAGTCAGAGGCAGACCTCAAATCCAACCTCTACCAGAAATAATTTAAAGGGAAAGGCTCTGAGAAATATAGAGCTCTTTCATCCAACTCCTAATAAAGATGTGTTTGCCACTGCCTGAAAAAAGGGAAGAAGCTGAATTTTCTGCAGCATTTGCCACGAACTCTCAGAAATCAGTGCTGATGGAGAAGTGAGAAGCCAATAAGTGTCCAATTTTAATAGTAAAAACCATCATGTTTACCAAGACAAGCTAATAATTGAAGCAACATTCTGGGCCTCTAAATTTTCATTACTTAGGTATGCTTTATCCCTTGAAATCAGGCTGAAGTAACATCTCCAAGAGCCTGAATTAAGTACCCTTTATGTGTCTACTGTCATAAAAATAGAAACAAAAGGTATTTTGAGAGTATTTTGAACCAGTGTTAAGTGTAGAAAGGAGAGGGCAAGTATATGTCAGAATTTCATGTACATGTTAAATGAAAGCCAAACACTTGCGCCAGTTTCATAAATAGAAGTGAGCATTTAGCATATTAATTAGCTTCCTCTTGGCAATCCTCATGCAGAGAATAAGTAAACCCTTGTGCTATGCTGAGAAGTGTCATTTTGCAAAATGTACTTCCGGGCACTGGATCCTTACAAATGCGTGCAAAATATTTGTGAGAATTTAAGTATATAATCTCTCCTATATAATTTAAGAGAATTATGGACCAAGAAGATTGGAATTGCACATATACATATACGCAGGTGTACACAAAAAGTGGATGAAGTTTTAACTAGATTCCAGCCACATTTTTTTGAATTTCATGATTTATGAAGTTAACATAGAGAAAAATCTCTTCTGTGTGCATGTGTGAAGCTACAGGTTTTTTTTTTTTGTTGTTGTTGTTTTTGTCTCTAGAAACAGAAGATTGACCTACATTCTTTATCATTCTATCATATATTTGTTTCTTGTGGGTGAAATAGATGATGGATTTAGTTTCTTGATAAAGGAATAAATGAGAATCACCACAGCTCTCTGTATGAAACAACTTCTGAGCAGCTCAGTCCCTTTCCTCTTTTTTATATAAGGGAATTGGAAAAAAAAAATCTGGGGCCACCATCAGTCACAGCAAATGCCCTCTCCCTTTCCCAACAGGTATCTGTTCTTTGAGTCAGGGGCTTTAATACTAGTACTACTATTTGTTTCAGTTAAATACTTCTAAGGAAAGGGGTAAAAGATAGGGAGAAATATGTAAATCAATGGATGTGTAACTGATGTGATTCTGCAATCTGTGTATGGGGTGAAGGTGGGAGTTCATAACCCACTTGAATCAAAGTGTGGAATATGATATGTCAAGAAATTTGTAATGTTTTGAACAACCAACAATAAAAAATTTAAAAAAAATTAAATTAAATTAAAAAAAAACTATGAATCAGTCATGGCCCCCATTTCAGGCTACTTACTTTAGCCCTGAATATGGCAATTTGAACCTCAAGATTCTGTCTCTTTACAAATGATCAGTTGTTTTCACTTGCTGGAATGATGCTAAAAGAGGGAATATACAAGTGGACACTGGACAGATCTGGTGGCAACAGGCCTCTGGCCCACAAAAAAAAAAAAAAAAAAAGATAGGGAGAAATAAGTAATGAACTAGAAAGTTAATGATCTCCATAAAAATTGGTCTTTAATAACCTTCATTGTAGGAAATCATAAAATCTCATACCTGGTAAAAATTTGGCATGCTCTCTAATCCACCCTGGTACCTCCTTTGTAATATCCTCACCAAGGGGTCATTCAGCATATGTGTGAAACACTAAAACAGGGAGCTGAGGGCCTTTGCAGCTAGTCAATTTTGACTGATGACTTCTGACACTCAGAGAGGTCACCTTATGAAAGAGCTTAAAAATCAGCCATGAAAGGAACAGGTTTGGATATGAAACATAATTGATCGAGAGACTATGCATTATCTACACATTGTAGGCCACAGTAGAGAAAAGAGATAATAGTGCATAAAGTGCAAAAGGGTATGAGAGCCACAATTTTTTTAGTTCACTGAATACTTTGCATTTCACCAGTTTCTTTTTTCCCACTTGTAGGGAAATAATTTTACAATTATTAATGAAATATCTAAAACAATGTTATACTACTTACCAGGGTAACAAAACCATCCATTAAAAATCACCTTAAGTGTCATTCTTTGGGGAGGATTTTCTGAATTGAAACAAATCTAGATGAAGGTGAAGATATTTTTATTACTTGAACACTGAGGATAAGGAGGTGTTTTGTCAGTTGGAGCTGGTTCCCTGGGGTGCCTGTTAGTGGCACCACCATTTTCTCATTTAGATCAGCTTTTATTCTTCATCATGGAGACTGAACCATGATATGAGTCATCATATATTGGAGTTTGTATTGATTGCCAGGATCTCTGTGACACATTTCTCCTTCCCATTCCCCACTGTCTCTCCTTTGTCCTGAACATTGCTCTACTTCTAGGTAGGTTTTTGGTCTCCTGTGGCCAGTTCCTAGTCTCTATAGTCATCTTCTAAACCAATGCCAAACCAAAACCAAAACCAAACAAGATCAAAAAACCTTCCCCAGTACACTTCTCATTAGGTCATTATCTGGTTCATCATTTTGTATGACTCAGTGGCTTGTATTAGCTCAAAATTCCTCTGCCTGTATGTTCTTTGCACTCTGTCCCCACCCTACCAGTACATAACTTAAGGTCTGACTCTACAGTTCTGCAACACAGAGAGCAAACTGTGTGCTTTCCTCCTTTTATGCCTTTACTTATGGGCTTCTTCTGCTCTTGGAGCCCCCTTTGACAATCTCTACCATCAATCAAAAATGGATCCAAACATCACTCCCTCAAAATTGTTCCACAGTGTCCTCCAAAACTTATAATGCCATCTTTCCTACCACTGAACTCCTATACCACATTCTAAGTAGTTCCTGATTTTTAGATTATGCCCTGAGTGATAGCCATTTATATATTTACCTTTTCTTTTTCCTTCTTAATAGATTGTCATCTTTCTTAATAGCTGTGACCACCTCTAATTATTTTTACATCACCAGGAGAGTCTGGCATATGCCCTGGCTCACAGGGGGTCTTCAGCAGCATTGCCATGATGAATGAATAAATTATTGCCCAACTGCTCTTGTTTTATTAGGGTACTGAAAACAATTTCAAAGTATTAAATTCAGAAAAAGGGAGAAGGCTGATGAAGAATAACAACTTGAAATCAAGTAGGCAGTCTTTGTTTCCCATAATTCAATTAATCTAATAACTAGAATAAACAGATTTAAGCATATACTCACCCCAGACTATAAAGAAAGAAAATTGAGGATTTTTTGTTGTTATTATTATTATTTTTGTTATTATTATTTTAACTAGAAAGATGTATATGTTTCACCCCAAACTTATAAGCTGGTGAAACCTGGTAAAGAGACATACTAATTTATGTACTTGAGAAATAACTAGGGTTTGATACTGTTAGGATATCTGTACATCCCAATTTGCCCTAAATATTCCTGGCGCATAGCTAATGTTTCACTGTAATTTTGAACAGTATCTTATTTCATATTCAAACATATACTAGCAGTACAATACATCCCATGGCTATCTTAATTTTTATACTTCTCAACTATTAACCTAAACTGATCGGTTGTGATCACTGGTAATATTCAAGGTAGCAATGAGTCCGAATTCAATTTGAATACCCATGTTTATAATCGAATTATTTCCCTAAATTGTGAGAGTCTTTTCCATGAAGAGTGACTAGAAAGAAAATGCCGCAAAATTGAGGACAGTCTTTGAAATTATTAAAATTCTTTCAGATTCATTACTGAAAGAAAAGCTAGTATTCCTATTAATTTGGTCATGTAATTTTATAAAACAAGTATGAAGCAAATCTATCTTTGCCTCACAGATTATGATAACATTAAACCTTCTTTCAAGAAAAGCACATTGAACCTTCCAAGTTTAGTTATTAGACAAAGCAACCATGGGCCCATGGGACTAGGAATCTAGATATACCATGAAGATTCCTTACACTACATACATAAATTTTACCAAAGTGCTGACATTCAGTTTTTGTTTAAAGATGCTCATGATACACATTCAGAGGATTTCCTTAATTATTTGAAGGTGTTTGTGAAAGGTTGTATGTAAGGTGAGTATTTACATATCAAATCATATTTTTCTACTGACTTCTTTCTATTCTGCTTTCAAAGAACTGTTTTCATAGGGGTAGAGACAGGGAGCTGTCTTTTCTAATATAAAACAAATTGCATGTAAGGATTCCTGTGTTTCTTTCAGGGGCAATATAATCTAGTGAAAAGAAACCTGCAAAGAGTGTGGTCCCAGTTCTAATTCCATCCTTAATCCCTCCAAGCTCAGCATCATGGCATGTGAGCTCCACAGAGGCAACTAACTAGTGTTGCATCTGCAGTGGCCTGTCAGCATCTGTTTCTCCAATGTAACTCATATTAGCAAAGTGAGACAAAGTCATGGACAAATCCTTTTAAAAATTACACATATTTTAACACTTCAAACCTATCAAGCATATTGTAGATTTTTACAGGGAGAACACACTCACGTACATGGGCACATATTGATCTGTCTCACACCAGATTATACCAATTGGTAGCAAGTAGCACATCTCTTCATATTACCTCTGACTTTAACTTTAATATTCAGGGTAAGTTAAATGATATATATTTGCTAATTTGATATGGTGGATGCAATCTATAGCAATTAGAAAACAAATCATTTTATTTGAATATACAATTATTTTTAAATTAGAAAAATACAGAGAAGAAAACTGATATGGTAGATCTTCCCCCATTATACTATATTGTCTCTAAAATAAATATTGGAATCCACAAAGGTGATATATTCTTTATTGTGATGACAGTTCTCCTCTATCTCCTCTTTTAAGGACATGAGCTATTTGTAATGTCCTGATTCTTGGCTATGTGTTTGATGTATTGCATTTACTATGCATTAAATAATCAAATATAACATATAATACAGTTTAATATGAACAAAAGAGATCCAGCACAGATGATGTATCATGAGCCAAAGATTATGGTAAGCCCAGACTATGTATTTGAGGTCTAAAATAAGATTTTAAAATATTATCACCTGCAATTTTACCACCTAACCACAGCATTTTGTGCGAATGTTCCTGTTTTACGTGTACTGTGTTTATAGAACTACAAGTTTAACATTTTAGGTGGTGTTTGCATTTTTTTTCAGGTATATGTATGGATCTCCATCCACATTTCAGAAATACCCTTATAATAAAAGCTTTCTAGAAGTAAAACTGTTGTATTAGAGCATATAAATGGTTGTTAACAGTTCAGATAAATGAGTATTAACAAATTGTTTTCCAAAAGAGTTCTGTCGAAGCTGGGCACGTTGGTGCACACCTGTAATTCCAGCAGCTCCGGAGGCAAAGATAGGAGGATTGCGAGTTCAAAGCCAGACTCAACAATGGCGAGGCACTAAGCAACTCAGGGAGACCCTGTCTCTAAATAAAACAAATAAAAAAGTGGGGTTGGGATGTAGCTCAGTGATCAAGTGAGCCTGAGTTCAATCCCCAGTACCAAAAAAAAAAAAAAAGAGAGAGAGTAGTTTTACTAGTATTCAGTGGTCACCTCCTTTATTACCGTGTAATATTTTTACAAATTTTAAAAGGGAAAGAGAATGGGGGAAAGGTTGGTCAGTGGGTACCAAGCTATAGGAACATAGGAGAACTGGTGTTGCACACGAGTGCAGGTTCTGAGCTGCTTTCCTCCTCCACACCCTCCTGCCATGATGTTTGGGCCCAGGGCAATAGAGTCAGCTATCTATGGACCGAGACCTCTGAAACTATGAGTGCCAAATAAACTTTTGCTCCTTTAATATTGTTCTTCTCAGGTCTTTTGGTCACAGTGGCAAAAAAGCTGACTAAAATGTGGAGGGTGACTATAGATAATGCTAATGTACTGTGTCTTTCAAAAAAGATAGATGAGAGGATTTTGAATGTTTTTACCACAAAAAAATGATTAATGAGGAGACAGATATATACTTAATTTGATGTGAACATTACATAAAATATACATGAATTGAAATATCACATAGTACCCTGTAAATATGTACAATTTTATATGTAAATTAAGTCATTTAAAAAAAACCTTAAAATTTAAGAAGCACTTGGATTAAATATCCAGTTTATGGAAATAATATAGTCCCATCAATGTAGTAAGTGGACTTTAATGTTATAGTTAATATTTAAGGCACATCTGCTTTCGTATCAGATGAATGTTCAATTATAGTTCCACGGCATATGGTTGGTAAAAAACATGAGGCAAAATTTCAGTGTGTTAAGATGTTTTAAATTAAATCAGGGATAGTCTCCCAAATTAAGCATGCTTCCTCCCCAAATCTGCCCTCACTTCTCTCTTCTTTAATATCACATCATCTGCACAATCATGAGACACTATGGCCAGTTGCTAGTCTCTCAGTTGTGTCCTTTAAAGATCACCTACAGTCCTTAAAGTAAGACTTGCTTTCTGGGTAAGGTGACACAGGCCAGGAAGCTCAAAGTAGTCTTAATTCCTTTCTGTGCCGCACCTCCAATCATCTCAGTTCAGCCTGTGGAGTCTACAGGCCACCCCCTCTCCTCATCCCTTCTGAGCAGTAGCCTCACAGTCTCTGCACCATTGTCTCCTACCCATGTGATCATGTCACTCTTCTGATGAAAACTCTTCCAGGATTCTCCTTTGCTTCTGGCATTGCTGCTCAGTGCTCTTTTCATAGAGGAATAATGAGGAACATGAAGTTGTAGCCCACGGAGTCTGCGTGTACAGCCTGAAGCACAGTTCCGTGTAGGTTTTGTGTTTCATTTTTTAAAGTGATGTGAAATTTGCATTTTACCCCTTAGTAGACACACTGTAGTTTTAGAAGAATTTAGATATTTTACCAGTAACTCAATTTTATTCCCTTATCCACAAATTGATACTTTAAGGAGATGCATTGTGTTTAAGCTGTGACTTTGTGGATCCCCTGACATTTGAGTCTGGAAAACTCAGGACTTTAGAATGCAATGTGAGCTACAGAACACCCAAAGCTAATCTCATCTACCTTCCTGTACTCACCTACCACTAATCAACGCACTTTAGGATATCGTGCTACACAAACTGCTTACTATTCCCCCCAAGCAAGTCTTGCCTTGATTTCTTTTGGTTTTCTTTTCTTTTTGCCTCAATCCCATTTTCTCTCCCTCTGCTCTGTTATCCCATCTCTAGAGCCCACTACCCATACAATGGAGGTAAAAATATGACACAAAGGCAAAAATAAGTTTGAACTATTAAATATTTGACAAACATTACAGTTGTCACTTACAGAAGCACTGGGTCTTGGTCTCTGGCCTCTGCACCCTCCTCTATTTGCCTTATTGACAGATTATTGTTTGTTCTCACTTCAAGTTCCCTTCAAAGTCTCCAACTTTATGCAGCATGGAGGATCTTTCCCTGTCTTCTAAGTACCAAGCATGTGATAGAATGATTTAAGTGATGATTAAATCTTAAATATACCTGCAGGCTAACAAATCAAAGGTCAAATCTATAAAGGGGGTTAGACCAGAAATTCATGAGCATGTTCTCATTTGTTTTTCAAAAAGTTTTTTATTCAAATTAAGTATGAGAGAAAATATGTTCATATTTTTCTAGCTGAAATTTGAAATTATTATTCATTGTTCCAGTAAATATGCCAAAAAATATGATACATGCATGCACGCACACTCAGAAAGCCCATGACTCTGCATCTTTATTGCTAGTAGGGTGTTTCGAACGTAGTGATGAAACAAATAAATCTTTAGGCTCACTTTAAAACCAGAGAAAGATGTCAACAGTAATGATGATGCTTACAGATGAGGCATTAGACAGTAATATTTTGAAATACAACAACAAATAATCTATGCCTGTGGTCATCATAAATGGAATAGATTAGGAGAATGTGAAGATGAATGGCACCAAGTGGATGATGGCTTTGATTGAATGGAGATAAGGCCATTACGTGGGTCATCAGATTTTAAATGACCAGATGTTGTTATGTGCACAGCACATTTAAGGCAATATATGTAAATCTTTGGTGTTGATGCCATTTATTACAGAAGTCCCTATTTTGGAACTCAAACTTAAAAGTAAATTGGAGCTCTATAGCAAAATTTGCTCACCAGCCAAAGTTATAATTAACCACTCTCTCAAATACCCTTTTGTCTGTGCTTTCATTTCATTGTTCTCACCTCTTAAAAATGTTCCCTTTTCGTATTTCTATTTGTTTTTCACTGAAAAAAAAAATTGGAAGTTAAATCTGCAGCTTTTTTTTTCTTTGTTCTATAAAACACATTGAAACCATTTGCTCTTTTCACTCTCCTGGGAAGACCAGATTTTTTTAAAGTCACAGATTCAGCCCAGTAGGAAGTGGATGATTCTATAGAAAACAGTAACCAAAGAGGAACTTGCTATTTAAAAGAAAGAAAAAAAAAAAAAAGCATGTACTTTTAAAGGGAGAAATATAAGATGAATGGAGCTTTCCTTTCAAATATACAGGACTATTAGTAATTATGGCATACTTTTAAATAAAGATGGATTAACACATTTGGAGACAGAAAAATTAAATGGTGTTTGGGTAGAAGACAATTAAAGAGAATTTTGATATGGTGAAATAAGAGCCATAAGAAGACTAAAGAATATAGAAACACATGTGTGATTCTTGACAGAGGAATCGGGAGCCCATGGAAGTTAAAGATTCACCTATAGAGCAATAATTTTTTTCTGCTACAAAAAAAAAAGAAAGAAAAAAGAGGTTTCATAATTTTAAAAGTAATAAATTCTGATTGTTGATATTTCCTTATTCCAACTTCAAGGCATGTGTAACTAAATATGTATTCTTCTCTAGGGGGTTAATGGTCAAAAGTATATAATATTTCACCTTCCTTTTATAAACAAACTAAAACTATTACATCCTACCAAGTATGAGTACCTGTGATTTATCTTACAAAAGAGGTCTAAAATTCCAAAATAGCCCTTGGAAGGATAGTAGGTTTCCAAGGGGATGTTTATGAGTAACTAGAGGATCCACTGACAGCTGTTGAGTCTTTTTAAAGCCAGGAAGTTCATAATCCTTAAAGAATTTTTCCTTCCTTTGACTTGTACGTGGATATGTGCCAAATAAACACAGTTGTGAATCCTTTTCAGCAAAAGTTGTAAATATGCTTTAAGATCCTGTGAATAATTTAGTTGAGAAATTGAAAAGAAAACTGAATCCCTAAGGAGAGACACCACTAAGTGTTTTTAAGTTAGGAAGGATTTAATCTGTTTATGTCTGAAATGCACAGAAATGAATAAAACCTCTTTTTTTCAAAATAAAAGCGAAAGGGACTCCACACCTGTTTCTCTCCTTCCAGTAACTCAGATGACCGGCAGAGTTTCTATTGCCTATGGTTCATTGGAAAGTCTAAGTTTTCCAAATGAGATGCTTTGGGATTTATCTATTTAAAAATTATTTTTTTTGACTAATGCAATCTCATGCAGTAAAACCTAGTGTAGGATGGTTAAACAAATTCATAGACATAGAATGATTCACATGTGAATATCCAGCTAGAAAATCTCTCTCTCACAGGGACATGCATTAACCTTATCAAAACCAGAGTAGACATTCATGTGCAGGTTTTATTTTTTATATCTTCCAAAAGCAGATTAGGTCAAATTTTCTTTCAAGGAATTCTCTCAAATCTAGATAAATTGCTTTTAGGACCATTTCCTGCCACTTTCTTTAATGGTTCTGACTATATTCATAGCATAGCAACAAAGAGTCGCCTTCCTTGACATAATAATTCAAGGTGATCAATATCTGATTGCTATTAGATCCGTCAAATAAAAATATTCTAAGATGCTTTCTAATACCCAAATTACTTTGCTCGTATTCCAACTTCCAACTATACGAAATAAATTTCCTTCGGTAAATCCTCATTTACTAGTCTTTATAAATAATTTATCCATTAATTTGTGAAACAACCCTTCAAAATTTTTATCCCAAACAAACTAAATTTCAAATTTTATCATTCTTCCTAAAGGATATAGGTATGTTTATGATCTGCCATGAGTAATCTCAAATCAGACTCCACTTCTTGTGTACCTAGTTCATATTAATGACTGTCCCAGGCACTGAGAATCCAGGGTCAACAACTCAATACAACTGCTGTCCTGGAGCTTGTATTCAAAATGGAAGGAAGACAATAATGATATCATTTAAAGTAAGAAAATCAGAGGAAGATAAATGTTAGGAACAAAATAGTGTGCAGTGCCAGTGTGGGGTGACTGCAGACAGGGTGGTCCAAATAAAGCCTCTCTGAAAGCCGGAAGAAAAGGAAAAACACTTGTGCACAGACCTCAGAGAATAATAATAATCACCAACATTAATTATTTCTTGCTGTAAAGCTCTGATAAAATTTCCTTATTCATCCACTTTTAAGCAACTATAAAGAAGTGGATGACATACAAAAAGCTGTGAATATTCAACATATGTAAGTTGATGAGATTAAAGATGAGCAAATATTGGCAAAACCATCACCACTATCTATGGCATAAACATTCAGGAAAGCTGTAGGATACAAAATTAACACACAAATTCAGTTGCACTTCAATAAAATAAACAATTTGAGAAAGAAAATAAGAAAACAATCCTATTATAATAGCATCAAAAATAATAAATTTTTAGGAATAGACTTAACCAAGGAGAAAAAAGACTTGTACACTGATTTTTTTTTTTAAAAAAATACACATATGAAAGAAATCAAAGCAGACACAGATAAGTGGAAAGACATCTCCTTCTCAGGAATTAGAAGAATTAATATCGTTAGAAGGTTCATACACCGGAGGAAATTCCTTTCAAAATCCCAATGGCAGAAGGGGAAAGTTTATTGGGGTAGGAAGGATAGCAGAATGCATCTGACATTATTACCCTATGTACATATAAGACTACATAACCATTGTGATTCTATATCACGTATAACCAGAAGAATGAAAAAATTATACTCCATTTATTCATGATGTATCAAAATGCATTCTAGTGTCATGTGTAACTAATAAGAATAAAAAAAGACATGGGAAAAAAAATCCCAAAGGCACTTTTTAATATTGACTCATTTAAGCTTTACTACAAATGGATGAGGTAGGAATTATAATTACACCCATTTTACATATAAGGGAACTAAAGCAGAAAAAAGTCAGGAACCAAGTCACAGCTGGGTGGCAGAGGAGATGGTGGTCCTGTTGCAGCAGCCTGGCTCCCCAGCACCTGTTCATCTACACAAAAGGAAGCTAAATGGAAAGTTCAAAGTCCCTTAGGAAAGAAAGAGCTTGACTCACTATGCCAAAGCCAGGATCCTTTGGAGTACAGCTTATAGAAGACAGAGTAGAATTATTGGCCAGATCATTAAGGGCCTTGCAAATCATAAAGCTCACAGATTTTATGGCTAAGGTCAAAAGAAAGATATTAAAAGCATTTAAGAAGGGTATGGCATTATCTAATTTTCATTTTTAAAATATTACTTTGGCTACCATTTGGGGAATAGGCTGTCAAGTTTGGTAAGGACACAGAGATAGTAGGAACTGATCATGTTAATCCTTGTGGGAACAGGATTTGGTTAGTTGGTAGAAGGGGAGAGTTAATTCAGTATATATTTTTGAGGCATGGCAGACATGACTGCTGATGAACTAGTTGTGACTAATTGTGGGAATTAGGAAAACAGGAATGAAAGTAGCTCCTCTCTTTGAATTTGAGATAGCAAAAAAAAAAAAAGACGAGGAAAACTGAAGGAGGGAAATGTGTGGTGTAGGGGGCAAAACCAAGAAGTTAATGCTTTGGGCATACGTTTGAGATGCCTCATAAACTTACATATGCAGATGCTGGGCAGGGGGTTATTGGAGTGCAGTGCTCAGGGGAAAATGAAGTCTGGATGAGGAAATCCCAGAGAGAGAAAATGACATTTTTTAAAAAGGAGGAGGAGGAGGAGGAGGAGAAAAATAAAACTACCAAAGATAACCTTTCGAAATTTAGTTCTAACAAATTAGAAATCTAATTTTTTATCACTGTTGAGGAGAAATTCTACTTAGCTGTTTTTGGAATTAGCCTGAAGTGAGCTCAAATCAAACTATCCTACTCCACTGCCTAGTACATGTGGGACCCCTCTGCATCTTGGGTTTCTCATCTATGTAAAGATAATATTAATAATACATATTTAATAAAAATAAGAGGATAATATTTGAGAGCATCTAGTATAATGATTGAAACATATATTATTATAATAAATATATACATACTACATATAAACATATATATGTGTGTGCATGTATACAGACACAACTTATAGATGATGGAGGGTGTGTGTGTGTGTGAGAGAGAGAGAGAGAGAGAGAAAAAACATTATGTACCACTGTATTCCATCATTTAACCATTCCTAAGTCTCAATTTCATCTCCCCTAGTGGAGAATATTAATGAAGAAAGAGAAAAAAAAGAGTCTTAAGTAAAGAAAATATGTCTATGGGTGATAAGGTTTGAGAAAAAACACCTGAAGCAGGACTTATGAGCTGCACACAAGGACTAATGCTCTTAGAGTCACAGTAGGCCCAAATTTATTTAAGTGTCTTTATTTTTAAAAAGAGAGAGGGGACATGGAACCAACCTAGATGCCCTTCAATAGACGAATGGATAAAAAAAATGTGGCATTTATACACAATGGAGTATTACTCTGCATTAAAAAATGACAAAATCATAGAATTTGCAGGGAAATGGATGGCATTAGAGCAGATTATGCTAAGTGAAGCTAGCCAATCCCTAAAAAACAAATGCCAAATGTCTTCTTTGATATAAGGAGAGTAACTAAGAACAGAGTAGGGACGAAGAGCAGGAGAAGAAGATTAACATTAAACAGGGATGAGAGGTGGGAGGGAAAGGGAGAGAGAAGGGAAATTGCATGGAAATGGAAGGAGACCCTCAGGGTTATACAAAAGTACATACAAGAGGAAGTGAGGGGAAAGGGAAAAATAATACAAGGGGAACAAATGAATGTCAGTAGAGGGGGCAGAGAGAGAAGAGGGGAGGGGAGGGGAGGGGAGGGGGGATAGTAGAGGATAGGAAAGGCAGCAGAACACAACAGACACTAGTATGGCAATATGTAAATCAATGGATGTGTAACTGATGTGATTCTGCAATCTGTATATGGGGTAAAAATGGGAGTTCATAACCCACTTGAATCAAAGTGTGAAATATGATATATCAAGAAATATGTAATGTTTTGAACAACCAACAATAAAAAATTTTAAAAAAGAGAGAGGGGACAAAAAATGCCTTAAGACTATTTGGATCTCTTCTCTGTTCTTTTCATTAAAAGAATAGATTGATTCTCTGTCACTTCTTAAGAAGTTCATTCTTCAACCCATTAAAAATCTGATTTGAGAAGGAAGAGTGATGCTGAATTACCAATTCCACTTATGCCTTCTACTTCTTTTTCTTCTCCATGATGTTTGGTGCTGCTGGCTATCTACATACTCTTGAAATGTACTTTCTTCTCTGTTCATAATACCTTACCGCCCTTCCTTCTAATTCTGACAGGTGTACCTGGACTTAATCCTATTCTAAGTTTTGGGCTGCCAAAATCATATGTCTTGGGGATATGGAAGGGTTTAAGCTGACCTATAGTTCTTAGTATTGTGAGCTGGTTGACAAATAGGGCTGAAGGAATCCCCAGTGTGCCTCTCACCCTTAACCTTCTATGTTTCTGGAAGCTCCAAGCTCAGCAACTCTCTGGTTCAGTGTTGCAGGAGAATAAGCCTCTTAGTTCTCATTCTATCTTGTTTGAGCTTCAGGCTTTAACATAATCACTTGTGCTTTTCATCTTCTAGGGATTTCTCACTGTTGCCAATCCAATAAGTGTTGCCTTTCCTATTTTAAAGCATGATTGTTAGTCTTTTAAAATATATGATTTTCTTACATATTCTGAGATTTTAAAGCATGAGAGAAAAATGATAATCTATACTACTGTTATGATTTGGGTCTTTAATGTCCCCCCAAGAAGCTCATGTGTTAGGCAATGCAGGAATGTTCAGAAGTGAAATGATTTAGATTACAAAAACTGTAACCTCATTGATGGATTAATCCATTTGATGGATTAATAATTTGAATGGACTACTGGGTGACAAATATAGGTAATGGGTATGGCTAAGGGAAGTACGTCACTGGGGTGTGGCATGGACCCTATCTGTCCAGGACCCTCCTTCTCTTCCTCTGTGCTTCATGGCTTACGTGCTGTCCTTTACCGTATCTTTCCACCATGATTTTCTGCCTCACCTCCAGTCCAGAGCAATGAAATCAGCCAACCTCTGAAACCATGAGCCTAAAAAAAACCCAAACATTTCCTCCTCTAGATTCTTCTCATGAGGTATTTTGGTAACAGTGATGAAAAGTTGACTGACACAACTAAGTATCTAATTATTCCTGTTCTCTCTTTCAAATTTGACTCCTTTTTTTCCATTTTTGCATGTCCCTAATATCAGTTACATGTTCCATGTTTCTGTGAAATGACTTCTTATGTATTTTAAAAGAAGATGAGTGAAGCATTAGTTTTATTTTTTAAACTAGAGTATAGGAAGCGCTAGTAGTTGTAGTAGCAGCAGTGAAAAATGAAGGGAATGGATCTGAAATATATATTTAAGAGGCAAAATTGAAAAGATTTGAAAAATGTTGGAATAGGAAATGTGAGGAAAGTCCTAAGAGAATATTAGCTCTTCTTATTAAATATAAATTACTACAAAGACACATATAACAAAACTCCAATATTTACTAAAATATCCAAGTGTTTTATTGCTTTTTAAGTTTCATACAAACATTACTATCAGAAATGTCTTGGTCCTTAGTTTTACAACTTTATGCACATGAGAGTCAAAGATTTTAAATTGTACTATATGTTCTCAATCCTTATGTATGCAAACACAGATCATGGTGTTCCCATAATATGTGATTAAATATGAAACTTTTAAATTTTTCATTTGTAATATCAGACTAAATGTTGCTTTATATCCAAAGATTTTGAAATGACTTCCACTTACATTATGATACAATGATGCTTTCCTTTCAGCTATATGAAAGTCATAGTGACCCAATTAAGTTCAGAAATAAGTAGTTCTGAGCAATAGAGTATTTCAGATTCTGTGCTGAGTGTTGATAAGCCAAAATAAATAAGCTTCTGTTAAGAAGCTCACAGTGTCAATGTGGAAACAGGAAGGCATATATAATTACACTACTGTGAGGCATTCACAAAAATAAAATACAAATGCAGTACAGAGAAGCCAGTGACTGACTCTGGGGAACAGCCAAAGAGGAAATGATACCCGAGCAGAATTTTGAACAGGCTAATATTTAAGGCAAGGACAAGAATTGCAAATGGCACCATCTAACTGGAGAGTTATAAGACGTAAAGAAAGAAAGAATGAGGCTGGACCAGATAAGAAAAAGCCTATTATATTATAATGAGGAACTCGGATTTTAGACTACAGATAATGGGAAGACAAGACAATTCCATGTCAGAAGAGGCATGATGGAGGTCAAATTAGTATTCTAGATAGACCTGATTTTCTTTTTTGCTTTATGTTCCTGGAATGGAACCCAGGGGTGCACAACCACTGAGTCACATCCCCAGCACTTTTTATTATTTACTTATTTATTTGTTTATTGAGACAGGGTCTTGCTAAGTTGTTTGGGGCCTCACTAAGTTGCTGAGACTGGATTTGAACTTGGTAACCTCCTGCCTCAGCCTCTGGCCTTAGGCTCCCAAGTTGCCAGGATTGCACGTGAGACCCATTTTTGTAGGAATGTGGAGGACAAATTTGGAGAAACAAAACCCAAAGAAGAAAGCCAAATAAAGTACCATTTTTTTTTTAGATCCTAGGTGTAATATGAAAAGGAATGTAATTAAAGTGTTGTGAATGGGAAGGGATAGATTCAAATGAGTAAATACGTGGCTCTTAAAAATTAGCACAAGCGGTCCAGGTAGACTGTTACATTTCCCCTGCATGACAAGTGGCTATGAGTCTGATTTTCTTCCTAGTCAACTGCTGACCAAAGTCATTCTGGCAAACTTGACATCCAGCATGATTTGTCCTCTTTGATAAATGTTCCACACAGTCAAGACAGTCACATGTCAAAATTGATAAGTGAGCGCCAACAGTGGGGAATGCAGTCTTATTTGTAACAGCACAGCTGCCAGCACTTGCAGCCTGTTTACCTCTAGAATGGTCTGTCTCGCTCCAAGACTTTCTTATTTCCACCCAAATAGCCCCAAAATGCATTGAGGCTGTGTCTACCTATGTGAGATGTTCATTTCAGACTAGTCTATGAGTGCAGGGGGGATAAAGAGGCTACTTTCATTAGGCTCTTTTCACAACCGAAGGGTTTCAATAGCTTTAAAAAGTAAAAGCATGAACTTGACCAATTCTCTGTAGGCATTTAGCAAAATAGGTAGTAAATTCCATGAAACAGAAAAGCTCAAGGGATTACTGTGAAGCTTACTTTTAAAATCCTAAAATGTTCATTACCTCATGCGTGGAAGGTGTCTGAGGAATAAGGAGCCTTTTTTTTTTTTTTTAAGGACTTAGTTCTGAACAATGGAGTGGCTGGTATTTTTAAATTAAATACACAAGAAGGCACTTAAATTTCATCTTCTGCTTTTGTGAGGGAGAGAAATGAAAGTCTCAAAGGACTGCACCTGTGCTGATAAGTCCACAGTGCACCCTGAACACACAAAAATGTTTCTTTTATTTTCACAATGGGATTTTGGTTATCTATGTACATGAACACATTGCTGGAAAGAAAGACCTGGAGCCTAAAGAGAGCAAGTGAAGGACTTAGGTTTATCCCCTGCGTGGTCATTACCAAACCTTGCATTCTTAGTGGAAACTCGAAAGTTCTTAAAATGAACATTTTCTTGAAGTGAGACACTTGGAACAGTTAGACAAAGCCTAATTGCATCAGGTTATACCCTTTGCTTCTCACTGCCACGCCATCCTGCCTCTTGTTCTTTTGACTTCAGGAAACCATATTTTTCAAGATTAAATAGAGTTTACTTTCCTAGAAAACAAAGAATAATTCTTTGAAATATAATTCCCTTTACTTTCCAGCACACAGTAGTGATTTCCAAGGTTTTCTCTTTACACACACACACACACACACAAGTTTTCAACAGTCGTTACGAGCCTGGTCGTATTCCCAAAGTCCTGCCTTTCATCTGCTGCAGGTATTTGCCTCGATGAAAGTTTACACCAGATTTTTCATTGAGGTTTTTAACCTTCCTTCTTTGATACAGACTTCACATCTTCCTGCTGAGATTATTCCAAGACCTAATAGATTCCATCATTAGAAAACATTTTAGAGTATGCAAATTGGCTTTTCCTATGTTGAATTTCATCCAGTTTTTCCTCTCCATTGCCTATTATAGAAGTAATTTGCAGAATCTTTGCATTTTAGCCAGGAGCATTCAGAGAGTGACTTCCTGGAGTGCTGATACCACTGGCACTGCCAAGCTGGAAAGGACTAAGCCATTTAGGGCTGGTACATATTCAAGAGGGTTGTGTGTGTGTGTATGAGAGAGAGAGAGAGAGAGAGAGAGAGAGAGAGAGAGAGAGAGAGAGAGAGATAATGATTATTTCTGGATTTCCATGTATATATAAACTACTCTCTCTATATATATTACCCTGGTTTCTTGTCCCCTTTGTGAACTCGTAGGCACCAGTTGTTGCACAAGCCTCTTTCCGCACACACATACTTGTCCTAGAGTAGACATTGAGTAAAATTTGCATGCACCTAATGGTATTAGGAGACTAACGGAAGAGCACTTAAGTGTAACAAATCATGCACCTTCTTTTATTTTCAAAAACAGTGTTCCCTAATATCTAAATTTAGAGACACTTAAAAGTCGTTTTACAGGAATTCTGTTGGATTTATGCATTTGTGCAAATAGTCTTTTTCTTTTACATTGTATCAGGTACTATTGGGGTGAAAGAAATATATAATCTATGCCCTCTGAATATCTATTATTCATTATCAGTGAACAAATAACAGCTACCCAGTTTTCTTAGAAAATGCCTAGCTTTAGCTAAAACAGAGACAGTAAGTAAACAGTATTTTTTTTGACTCTACATTTTCCTCTAGTTTTGCGGGGGATCCTCAAGTCACCCCTCAAAATCCTTCCAGAAGATTGTAGGAATCCTCAGGATATGTCTCATATGTGCTCTATGACTGCCTTGTTGCTACTTCATAAAGTCTGACATTTTCCTTTCTTTGGCTTCAACTATGCTGATCCTGGCCTCTGGTGGATCCATTGTTCTGCTGCCCTCTCTCTTTCCCTGTCTCCATTTCTGCATGGCGCAGATGGATTACTCGGATCACTGCATACACACGATGCCATGTTCCAACAGTTACCTCCTGGTAGCCTCTGACTTCAAGCTTCCAGGGTCATAAAGAGCTGAAATGGGTCTTTTATTTTTACTTGTTTTCTACTATACTTTTAGGATAGTGGAATAAGACTGTAATGGCAGGTCTGAAATAATCTGAGCAAGCAATACTATGCTACAATGTCAACTTTCTTTCAAATAAAGGTGCAGTGAACACCCATCTACCCGACATACAGTTCTAGAGGAAGACCATTACCATGTCATGGCAGTACTATGCATGCCTCTCCCTAAGCTTCTCCTTACCTTCTCCCACAGAAGTAATCTTGTGTTTACCACTATCTTGCTTATGTTTATAATTTTGCCATATAACTTTGTAGCTCTAAACAATATGTTCTTTTACTTTGTGTGTTTATATACATAAAACCATACTGAATGTAAGCTTCTGAAACCTGCTGTTTTTTTCCTCAAAATTATGAACCTAGTTCATCCCAGTTGTTCTGTGCAGCTATAATTCACTCATAGTCATTGCTCTATCAAATTCACATTTATGAGAGTGACACAGTTTTATATAGTCTCTTGGTGGGCATTGAAGTGATCCAGTTTTGCAATGTCACAGAGCTGCTATGAACATTCTCTTATGAACAGACTGGTACATACTAGGAAAGGTCTCTGGGCGACTCATGAGCATAAGATATGTACACCTTAATATTTCTTAGTGAGTGATTGAGCCAATTCTAATTCATGGCAGTATTGAGGTTCTCAGTTGCACCGCATCCTCAAAAATACTTGGCTTCAACAGACATTGATTCTCCATATTTTCAATTGTGTCCATTTAGCTTAAAATGGTAGGTAACTTATTGTGTCTTAAAATCTCCATTCCCAGGTGACTGAAGAGGCTGATCATCTTCTCATATGTTTATTGGCCTATTCAGTTTTCTGCTTCCTTATAATCTCATTTCAAAGTCTTTTGTTCATTTTTATGTCAATATTTTTCATTTATAGTTTTTTTAGCATTTTCTGTATTTTGGAATCAATCCTTTATGTGGCAAATATCATTTCCCAGGTTATGATTTGTTTTTTATTTTTTCATGGTATCTCTAATAAATAAAAGTTCCTAATGTTAAAGCAGTAAAATATATTAACATGTTTCTTTACAGTGTATTTTTCTATCTAGTTTGAGAAATACTTTCTGCCCCAATAAAAAGTGGCTTCTCCTTGTATTCTAATATTTTAAAATAATTTTGCGGTTTTTACCTTAATCTCTAATCTACACAGAGTTTGTTTTTTACTGTAGTGTGTTGGGGGCCCAAATTTAGTATACATGTTATATTCTCTCAGTACTACCCATTGAAAGTCCATTTTTTGCTGGATATGTGATTACAATTCTCATAAATCACATTTCTGTATATGTATGTGTAAGTCTGTTTCTGGTCCCTCTAATCTGTTCCATTGGTCATTTTATTAAACTTTGTGCCGTACTACACCTTCTTAAACTGTTCCATAACTTTATCAGCAGTTTTGGTGGTTGACTGGATAATGCTCTTACTTTAGTCTTCTTTATAAGTATTTTCTCTATTCTTTGTCTTTTGCTAGTGCCCATAAATTTTCAAATTAACTTTGCAAGTCTACAGCAGGGTTATGAGGAGTTTGAATCTGCACATGATTTGGAGAAGAATTACATCTTTATACCATTAATTCTTCCAGTTTTTAACAAGAGTTCTCCTTTTCTCTAGATCCTCTTTAATGTTTGTAAGTAGATTTTATGAGTTTTTCCATAAGGTGCTTATGCATCTTTTTATTAGCTTTATTCCCAAACAGTGCATATTTTTCTGAAGTACTGCATAGTAGCTAAGAGCATAGACTCTCGAATCCCAACTCTTACATTTTCTGATTGTATTACTTGGGAAAAATCTCTATGCCTTATATGTAAAATGGGGATATTTATATACCAGACCCTATAATGGTTGTGTGGATTAAATGTATTCTAAAGTGCTTGCAACACTGACTAACAAAAATTGAATGTATGTGCTTGCTATTATTAAGCAGAATATTTTCATAAAAGGTTCATTCATGCTTGAAAATAATATGTATATTCCACATATATGAGAGGATAATGTTCAATAGCTGTACATTAAATCAAGCTTGTTAATCATATGGCTCAACTTTCTGTATCCTTGAAGATTCATTGCCTGATTTATCTATCAATTAGCATTATAGTAATATTTGCCAATTTCTATGTCTACTTCTGTCATTTTTACTTTCTAAAATTTGAGATCATTTTTCAAGGCACACCCAAGTCTGGAATGTTTCTATTTCTTCCTGGTCAACGTATTTTAAACTGTGTGTCTGTGCACATGGGCTTGTGTGTTAATCCTCATTTTTTTCTTATGATACTCTGTGTCAAAGGGTATATTTCACTTTACAACATAGCTATACCAGCTTTCTCTTCATATTTCATACTTTATATCTTTTGGAAAACAGACTTTTTTCTTTTCTCATTTAATATGTTTTAGATGCATTTCTTATAACCATTGCAATTGTTTCTTGTACACTTTTGTGTAGTTAGGATTGTTTTGCTAGTGGTAGCAGATTGTTTTGCTAGTTTGTTTGCATTTCTATTTTGTCATTTAACTATCATTTATTTGACTTATACTTATCATTATTCATAAATTTGAATTTGATTACATTACTGTAGACTGTATTTCATTTGTTTTATCTTTTCTGTGTTTCTCTTTACTTCCTTGCTTATCTTTTATGTGAATTGATTGCTTTTCTCATTCACGTTTTGCTCTGCCAGATTGGAAGTATACATATTTTTCTATTCTTTTACTGCAGTATTAGAAATACTAATTGTCCATTTTTATATTTTTTTAACTTTCAGCAATATAAGTGTTCAAAACACACTTTAAGCACCCCCCTGTCTTATGTTACCCTCATAAATATTTAAATTTTGTCTCTATTTTAGCTCTTTAGGCCATTATGTGTTGTCATACACATCTCAAATTTGATTCAATTGTCTTTGCTCTTTATTTCTTTTTGAATCCCAGACCTTCCATCTGTGTTTACCTTCTGAACTTGAAGTATAACATTTAGTTTCCATTTGTAACAGTCTGCTCCTGGCAAAATGTTTTTCTGTTTTGTTTCTGAAAAAAATGCCTTGATTTTACTCTTATTCCAAAAGGATATTTTCCCTAGATATAGACCCCTGGGTCAGCAGAAGTTTCATCTCAGCATAGTAAAGATGCTGCTCCACTGCATGAAGACACGATTCCTAAATCTGTGGATTGCTACTTTTCATCATTTCTGGAACTTTCTCAGTTTTTATCTCCATGTTTCTTAATTTTTATTTCCTAGTTTTCCCCTCTTTGTCTCTTTATATACATTCAAGAAATTTCGTCAAGTTTGTCTAATTTCTAGTTGAATTCTCTCCTTAAGTATATCTAATCTGTCAAACACATCCAATAAATCTTAACTTCAATTATTATGATTTTCATTTTCCAAAAGTTTTTTTCCTGGTGGCTGTTTTTACACTCACTTTTTAATCATATTTGCAATATTTTCTTATTTATTTTATGATATCTCTGTATTTCTAATGGCTTTGCAATTATGACTGTTTTATTTTGTCTTTTTCCTCGTTCTGCATCTCACTTATCATGCTTTTTTTCTTTTCCTGTTTTTGAAATATTTTGCTTGCTTTAAAATGTTGAAATCTAAGCTTATTCTAATTTTGTCTCTGGAGTCCTTTGAGATCTGAATTTCTCTAGTCAGAAAGTGTTAAGTTTCAGTCCTTCTAGACTGCTGAGGAAATCACCTTCCTAGCTAGTTTAAGCTCAATTATCAGCTCAAACTGTTTTAGGTTCAGTTCATGCAGTGAGAATTTGAGCTGCAAGTCTCCATGAGGTTTGCAGGAGAACTAGCTTGTTATTGCACCTTCTCAAATGAATGAAAGTTTCCCTTATACTCAAGAATAAATTCTTGATAGACAATTTTCTGTTCAGTCCTCTGGGATGGTGATGGTGCCTTTCTTACTTACCATTACATGAAAAGTCTAGCTTTGGGGATTCACAGCTTCATTTCTGAGGTCTCCTATTAGACATTGCACTTTGTATGGTACCTAAATCTTTGTCTTCTGCCCTTCACATCCTATGATACCATCAATATTGTGGCATAGGTTTACTTAAATCACAAAATACTTATAAGGTTAAAATTAACTTCCTTAATTGCCAAGACTTGGAAGCAAACAAGATGTTCTTCAGTAGGTGAATGGTATAACTTGGGTGTATCCTGACAATGGAGTATTATTTAGCACTAAAAAGAAATCAACTACCAATCCATGAAAGGACATGAAGCAAACACAGGTGCATAGGACTAAGTGAAAGAAGGCTGTCAGAAAAGTTCATATACTGTATGGCTCAAACTGTTTGAAAAGGCAAAACTATGGAGATAGTAAAATAATCTGGCTTTCAGACATTAATGGGGAGGAAAGGATACATAGGCACAGATCCCAAAGGACTTTTAAGGTCGTGAAAATACCATGTGTATGAGACTCCAAGACTCATAATGTCATTATAGATTTGTTCAACCCACAAAATGCACACAAGAGTGAACCCCAATAGAATCTATGGATTTGGGGTCATTGCATGTTGATGGGGGTTTATTAATATTCTCCCATTCTGATTAGGAGACACTGATAATAGGAAAGGCTATGTATGGGTGGAGGAAGGGAGTATATGGAAGATCTCTATACCTTCTGCTCAGTTTTCCTATGAAATAAAAATGATCTTAAAATAGTATCTATTAAAAAGATTTTTAATAGATTTTAAAAGATTCTTAAATCTTTTAATAGATACTATTAAAATCTACTTCTTGAGTATTCTTCAGATTTGTACCTTAACTCATTACTATTGGTCCCCTATTTATGGTTTTCAGCAGGAAGGTTCAGAGTAGCTTGCTCTACACACTGACAAATATGGAAGTCCCATCCAAATATTTTCTCACAGGCAGACCCTGAAGCCCTCTTACAAATAGGTGTGAGAAGGCCACCTAACACTAGCTTTCTAGATATATTTACATGCAACTAAATCCTAGTGTGAAAACATAGACCCCTGAAGCTGGCATCATCCCTGTCCTTCTTAAGAATGATGTAAAATCAAGCGTGATATGTGCTGAGCTAAAGATGCAGAGACTTCTGCATACTTGGAGAGTTGGAGAACACTTCTGGGCCATTAAAAAAAAAAGACTGTGGTAAATATGTGATTTAAATATATGCATTTAAATAAAGAGGCACCAAGCACTCATTACTGGAAAAGCCCTGCAATCAACACTGAGATACAAAGTCATGTGTATTTTCTACACCCTTTGGAAGTTTGTATTTCACTAGATCTTAAATCATAGCTAGAAATTTAATCAGGGTAGGAAGTGAATTGGCATTCATTTGGAGGAAGGGACAGATACAGAAAATGGTTCTTGCGTCAGTTGGCCCAAGTCATCAGATCCCCGAGTGGAATAGTAGGGGATGTTGGGGCAAAGTTTTGGGGTCAGAGAAGAGAAGGTCTTCAGTGTCAGTCCGAGGAGTTTGGACTTACTTCAGTAATCACTGAGAACCATTCAGTGCTTTTAGCATGGAAAGGTGTGCTTAAGGATTTACACAGAGATTAATCAGGCAGCAATGTTTCAGATGGAATTGAGAGAGTAAAACAGTTGGAGAAGAGCTATTGCAGTGACAGAGGGAGTAGAAACGAAGAGGGGAAAGAGAATCATTTTGTATTCAATGACCATTATCTTCAAGAGACCAAAGTGTATAATAATAAGTAATCCTGCAGACCTAAACCTGGCTCACTGGCAAAGTGATAAGGTCATAAGCCAGCTCAGGAATAAGAGCAGCTTTCTGAAGAGTCAGCAAGTCCAAACTGCTCATGTGCAGCTTTGGTTCTGCTACCAGCACAGAGAACTTCAGGCTCAAACATGCTGTAGCCAAAAAGCTTGGCTGAACTCTGGGCATAAAAATAACTGAGGTTTTGAGTGTTTATACCTCCTTTGGGTAAAGATGAAATAACTTCTTTTTTGCATTTAGCTATGCAACAATTTGAAATTGCAGACTCTTACGAACTGAATATTCATTTCCTGCTTTTATTCCTTATTAGGTAAAGCACATTTTCCAAAGATCCTATTCTACTAAGTAGTTTTCTCTATTTCTCATGGGTTAGGCAATTGTACCTATAATGCTAGTTGAGCTTTCTACCAAAAATACTGGTACTTTGGTGTTGGCTTGGTTTCTTCTCATCCCACCAAATCAATCAAATTGCATTTTTTCTAATTTTTTAAGATCAATGCTTTACAGTAGACAAGATAGATAGAAGGAAAGAATAGAGATCTGTAGGCATCCATGATGTTTATAGCAACCATTATTTACCTTTTTGATGGTAAATGATCAATATTGTATTGTTGATACTTATTTTTCTAATTCTAAGTAAATACATGCTTGAAGCAAAAATGTTGGAAATACAAGAATTCATTAAAAAGCAAGTAGTTGCCAAAATAAACAGCACTGGAGAGCTAACCACTGTAACATGATCTTCTAAAACTCTCTTTGAATAAAAGACGTTTCTAAAATGACATCATGCATCATATAAAATATTACTATTTTTTTACTTAGTGATTTGTCATGATCATTTCCCATTTTTGAAAGTTCTTTAGAACCATAATATTCATTGTTTAGACATTCCTTCAATTATGTAAGAATCCCTGTATTGTGAAGATTGGGGACATTTAGGATACTTTGCTGCTAGAAATTACATGGTGATCTGGAGGTGTTCCTTAGTGGTAGCATGCATAAAGCCCTAGTTTCAGTCCCCAGCATAGACAAGAAAGGAAGAAGGAAGGAAGAAAGAAAAAGAAATGAAGGAAAGAAACTATCTATACATATATATATATATATATATATATATATATATATATATATATATATATATATATAATTTATATATAAATAATAGATTTTGATATACTTCTGGTTAATTTTGATACAATTTTTATTTGTAGCTACAACGTGGACTGCAGAAAGGGTAATGCGGTGATATTAATTTTCAAATGGATAAAATGATCAGATTAATTTCATTAACAACAAATAGAGAAACATGTCTACTCTTCAAAGACCCAAAGCAAAAACAATTTATAAAAGAGTTGGACAAATAACCATAAAATAATTTTAACAAATAAATAATTTTAAATTAATCTGATGTCCAAATGTTGTAAAATACTCTATAATGCCTTTAAAATGATACCAATTGTGAATGTGATTATTCAAAAATAATTATGCACCTGTGTATCAGTGACTGGAAAAATCACATGATTTAGAATAAAAAATTGATATGTATGTGAGTGTAAATTCTTACAAAAATTTATCAGCTCTCAAAAGTCTATACCATCACTTATTCTGCAATTTTTAATGATAGATGGTAACACAATGTCAGTGTTAAATAGTACAGTGCACTATTAATTATTAATCACATGAGTACAGGCAAATATCTATGATTTAACTAGAAAACATAGGTATGAAATTTTGACATAAAATAAGGTATATACTTATGGTAGGAGTCCCTGCAGTATGTCAGAATGTTCCTATCTTTCCAGAATGAATTTTCTCCCTTCTGAGAGTGTGTACTTACAAAGCATGCCTTTCTACTTGGTAAGAAATCTCATCAAGTACTATAAGTTTTTTGGAGAAAAGGGTAAAATATAAATAAAACACAAAACTTTAACCTCAATATTTCAGACCTTTTGTTATATATTTTTAGAGTTGAATTTCCTTGGTTAGATCAGAAATATTTGTATAGATTTCATTATACTTAGAAACTATTTTACCAAATAAGAAAAAGGACAGAGGAGAAAATATTGAGAAACAATTTTTGTTGCACATATAGGATCTTGGCAGCTTTAAAAGTATTGTACCATTTCCTGTTGTAATGACCATGGGAAAAGCTCCCTCAACCATAATATAAAATAGCTTAGAAAAACCTTGCAATAATAACCCAGTGCCTCATTAGAAAAGCCTATATTTCCTGCTCCAGTAGCCAGCTGATAGAAATAGAGTTCATCTTGTCAACAGGCTTATTTATTTCCTATTCTTCTTCTTCTTTGTTAATCTTCCTTTTATGTTTCCTTAATAATACACGCTGGAAAAGTTCCTGAATGCTTTTCAAATAAAGAGAAGCTCTGAGGAGCATTGACAAATTTCTGTTGTGTCAACACAGAGCCAGGCGTCACCCAGTCTGGAATTCAATGTATAATATCTGAAATAGATAAATGTGGACCCTCCTTTTCTCATTCATCAGATCAGGAGATATTCAGGTCTACTAATTGGTTTTAATGCTTGTTATTAGAATTTTATTGCCAGTACAATAAAGATGCAATGCATTTCATGTATCATGAAGAGTGGCATTAAAAAATAACTAGGAGAGCCTACTCCAAAAAAGGGGCAGAAAAGAAAACATCTAGAATTCATGTTACTAAATGAGTTCTTTGGGCACTTAGGGATTATGGTCAGTGACAAAATGTAGAAGCAATCAAATATGAAATCATGCATGAATTCAAGATCAGCCTATCACCTATGATTCATCAGTATGTATTTATAAGGCAATTTATTTTTATTATGTACTGTGGTATTAATTTGAAAATGAGGGATACTAGGTATCTTTTAATAATGAATCTTATTAGCTTTCTTATTGACCATTAGATTTTAAAATGAAATATCATTTTTAGGTTGTCATTGTAAGATTATATTCTTATACAATGTCTAAGCATTAACTATAAAAATCTAATAACATGAAAAGATTTCCTTGTCTGATTCAATTCCAGGAACACAGATTTATCCTATGTAATGTTTACAATACAAAATCTTTGTAGTACCTGTGTAACTTTTATATATTTTTTTAATCTCCTACCTATGAAGAAAGCAGTGAGTTTGCAGTATTTTTTTGCAAGTAATTTCAATTGCTTATCAGTCTAGACACCCATCATGAAGCAAAGTAAATGGAATAATCTGATCAATTTAGATTAACATCTCCACTCAAGTTGAAAAGAAATTTTTGTTAATAGACCCCAGATCTCTTTCTTTCAGTAACTTTTAGCCCAAGTTGACAGTAAATCTCTAGTCTCTACTGAACTCTTTGCCATTTGGATCAGATTTTCAGTTCTAGATAACCTTGTGTTTATCTTAAATTGCAGGCCTATAACTCTAAATTTGGCCTTTTCCTTCTTTTGTCCTTACCCATGTGTCTTAATTCTCACAGAGTATGTCATGGCTCAACTTCTGTGCCAAATATTGAACAGTGCCATATATATTTCAGAATGTTGGTTGCCAATGACGTTGTTTCCCACTAGGTAAACAATGATCATCATTAACATCAAAACTTATTCCCCAAAGTTGATGATGATACCTTATTTCACTCCTAATTTATAATACATTCCCTAAGGGGCTCCTGTGAATCACTTTAGGAATGTTCAGATTTTGCTTTTATCCCCACCCCCCAGGTTTCACTCTGTCCCATATAGTATACTAGCTGTATATTGTCTCTAATTCTCCTTATATTTAGATAAAAGATACTTTCCTTTCTCCGGTGAATGTCTTACCTCTTCCAAATGTTTTGTTTTGTTATTATTAAACAGCATCCAAACTATAGATGGCCTCTCTTTCCCGACCTCCTTTGAAAACATGGCCAGCTGAAAAACATGGCAGCCACTGTCACCAAGAGGTGCTTTTGTCAAATCAGATACAAAGGGGTTGACCTATTCTTTTCCACTATTTACTCTGCAGAAAACACATAGCTAATATCAAAGAAATGTTACTAACACTTTCTTTTGAAAAGGCTATTTGCAGTAATTCAAAGAAAAGACAGCTTACAAATGTGGAGAGTAGAGATACAATAGAGACGGCAGGACCAGGTGAAAAGCAGCACTATTGAAATGACAGTGGGTTGGAGCCTCTCTGAGGATGGACGGGGCTTTTGTGTGAAAGTTTGGTGAACTCTTTCTTCTTTATAAATTTGATATAGACACTAAGGGTTGAAAAATACTGATTTTTTTTTCAACTCAAGCCTTGTTCTCCTATGGATTTTATGCTCATTACCTGACCCAGTTGACATTACAGCAACATGAGATCCTCAGCCTTGATCCTGCCTCTGTGCATTTCACCTGAGTAGCATGATTCCTTCAGCATCTCTCGTTCTGTTCAGGGATTATGACACCCTAGCACATCTTTCCCTGAAATCCCAGCCCGTCATCCCAGGTGAGCATTATTTAATTAAAGAATAAGAGAAGAGCCAGCAAAGTAACCCATTTACAAAAGAGAGAGAGAGACAGATGAAGTGTGTCTAACATTACCTTTAAATTCCAGGGAAAAATTATAATGATATTAATTTCCTTAAAGTTTAGTCAATTTTAAAGATAAATTAGAAGAAATTTATGCTTCTGCCTGAGTTGAATACCAGACAAACAAGTCTTTGTTTCTCTCAATAGTCCTAATTTTATAAGGATTTGTGTTTTAAAGATTGATTCCCATTTATTTACTACTTCTCCCTTTTGTGCCCAGAACTTTGGCCATGGGGACTTGTAGAAATTGGTGCTAACCTACCACTCCAGCATCACCCCAAATGATTTGACTTCCCCAAATTCTCTCCAGCCACCCTGAGCTTCTCCTGTCCACTGAACAACAGCTTCTCTCTGCAGCCTTTCCTTTTGTGGCTCATCTTGTCTGTCTTCATCACATGACCCCCTGCACCAGAGGGAGTTCATTATAGGCTTTAGCCTCCATCTAGACTATGAACTCTTAGATGACCATTTGGACTAGAAGAGTGTATTGAAAAAATTAAACTTCAGGGTTAAAAAAAAAAGACCTACATTCAATTTGGGATTCTAAAAAATAGTTGCCAAGTTACCATAAGTAAATTTCTTAATGCTGGCTCTGAATTTCCTTATCTACAAAATGAAATTTATGACATCCACCAAAATCAATTAGGACTATGATCACAGAAAAAGAAGACCCAAAACAAACACTTTAGGGGAAAGAAAGTTCATCAGCTCTCCTAACTAAAAATTCTAATGTCTTACTGCTGCAGATATTACATGATCCAGGGAGCTCAAATGATATGCCTGGATCTTTCGGTTTATCACTACCTTTTAGATTACTACTCTTCTTTTATGAATCTATCCTTAGGTTCTATATATTGTGGCAAGATTAAGCTTTGAGCTACTCCCGATCTACATTCTTGCAAATTCAAGTGTGACAGGAAAGGCAAATTTCTTTTCCTAATAGTTTTAATAAGTCTTGGTCCCAATTTTGATGGGTTTGAAGTGGATCTTATACCCATTCTTAAATGATCACCATATCTTGGGGAAAGCATGCACTCATTGGCTAATATCTAGGTCAAATGCCCACTCCTGGAGCTAGAATCAACCCTAAACACACACACATGCACAGAGAAAGGAGGTGTCTTTCTGCAAGAGAAATATAATGTCATGCACTATAATATAATAGTAGCCTATTAGCTTTTTATAAAATAAAACAAGGCATTATTTGCAAGGCATTTAGCATAATATTTGGTGATAAGTTTCCAAACCTGAACGTGGCCTTTAGCATATAGTGGGCACTAAGGAAATAAGTGAGTAGAGTGAATAAGTGAAGATAGAAACTGCTAGTGGGATTCTTAGAATAAATAACTTAACTTTCTTATTTCATCTTTATAGTTCATTTATTAATTTCTTGTTGGTAGAGTTTATGAGACTAAGTCACATCTACTGTTTATAGAGCTTTCTGAATGACTTCTACTTAACCTAATACAATTACACTGCGGTACAAATATAGCAAACATGATTATACCCTATCCAACCTTTCTGCAACAGAAAACTCACCCAACAAATGCATCTGGGGCTGCTCATAAGCTCCTAGCACTATGCCAGTACTAGAAAGGCAAAGGATAAGAGGACAAGGCACCATCCTCAAAGAACAAGATTTTTTAGTTTTATATGTAAGGCTTGCAGAACACAATAATAAACAGAACAGCAAAGTACCCACTTAGACAATAGTAAATGAAACAATTAAAAATGTAAGCAACTTAACAAAATCCAAATCTGTTAATTAAAAAAGGATGAAAATTAAATGATCATAATTGTCAAGAAGTTACTAAGCAACAGTGAAATCTTGATAGAGAGAGAATTTCAAGAGCCTGACTTCAGAAAGAGTAAAGGAATGGAGCGCCATGCTGGCAGGAGCACTTGAACTGATATCTGAAATGTGAGAAAGCAATATTAGAAACTAGAGATTCCAGGTGTGGTCCTTTATCTAGAATTTGAATCCCACCTCTACTTTCTGAATGACTTTGGACAAGTTACTTAACCCTCTCTGAGCCTCATTTCTTATCTATAAAATGAAAATAATAGGAAGCATGTTTAAGAACTGAAATGACTGCATGTGTTCAAGCCCTTATCTTCTCTCACATGAACTGGTAACTTTCCCAACTTACTTTCTTCTCTCTTAACCTCTTTAACTCACCCACTGTGCTACTAGTAGGCTTTTAAATTGCAAATATAGCTGAGTTATTTCCTTTATAATGGCTCCACTTTAGTTTTTTACAAATACTATGATTTGAATCTTGAATGTCCCCCCAAAACCTGTGTGTGTGTACATTTGTGTGTAAGAGAAAGAGAGGGAAAGCGAATGGGTATGATCTCATAAGAAAAGAAAAAACTGATGATACAGGATAGAGAAGAAATAATTTCATGAGATAAATTCTTGAAAAAAATTTTAATGGTTTATACAGCATGAAGGAGGTATTTTCCTTTGATAGAACTGGGATCTTTCTTGCATTGTAATGTAAAGACAACATAGAGGATGCATATAGATTGATACAGTGATTGAAGGGAATGGAGTATCTACATCTCAAGCTTCCTCTTACTCCATGAAATATGAAAGAGGGTGATTGTTTAAGCCTGAACAGAGAAAAGACACTAAGGCAGAGTTGCAGAGAAACGGGATATGAAATACCAGTCTGGCAGAGTGGCAAGTTGAGATCATATTGATCTATCTAACTGCAAAAATGTAGTCCAATAGTCCAATGAAGTGAGGTTATCAACTAAGAGTGGGCAGTTTTTGTTGGAAATCTGAGAAAAGAAGAGAATATATGATGTTTGTTTTGTTTGTTTGCTTAAGAAAGTGGGAAAAAGGTTCTGTGGTTTGGATCTGGAATGTCCTCCAAAAGCTTATGTGTCAAAGGCTTGGTCTTCAATGCAGCAGTGTTCAAAAGTGGGGCTTCGGGAAGAGGTCAGACCATGAGGACTTTGACCTCATGAGTGGATAAATCCACTAATAGAATTATTATGTGATGGCATTGTTGGGAGGTGATAGAAACTGAAGGAGGTGGGTCCTTGTTGGGGGCTCTAGGTTACTAGGGGCATGTGCTGAAGCAGGTATATATCATCCGTGGCCCCTTCCTTGCTCTCCCTCTGCTTTCTGGATGCCATGAGATGAGCAGCTTTCCTCCCCCATGTCCTTCTGTCATAATGTTCTGCCTTGCCTCAGGCCCAAAGCAATGAAGCCAGCAACCATGGACCAAACCCTCTGAAACCATAAACCAAAATAAATATTTCACTGGATGCAGTAGCACAAGTATGTAATCCCAGTAACTCATGAGGATGAGGCAGGAGAATCACAATTTGAGGCTAGCATCAGCTACTGAGGCCTTAAGTAATTTGGTGAGACCATGTGTCAAAATTTAAAAATTAAAAATTAAAAAGTCTGGCAATGAATCTTAGTGGTTAAGTACTCCTTGGTTCAATTCCCAGTACCAAAAAATAAAATAAAATAAATATAATTAAGTCTTTATTCTTTTAGGGTTTTTTTTCCCCCCATGTATTTGGTCACAGTGACTAACACATACGGTAAGTATGGTATGATGGTGTGATTTTAGGGCAGCATTGACTGCCTATTTGGGTTTTGTTGAATGAACATACAGTGAAAGCTATCAGTCTGGTCATTGT
This sequence comes from Marmota flaviventris, assembly GCF_047511675.1. Classification (NCBI taxonomy): domain Eukaryota; kingdom Metazoa; phylum Chordata; class Mammalia; order Rodentia; family Sciuridae; genus Marmota; species Marmota flaviventris. Next base: position 74,239,850 of record NC_092500.1, on the reverse strand, counting down.
GGTGTGCATTTCCTCCAGGACCCCAAGTTGCTGAGGTGGGAATGTTAGGAAGTGAATATTTAGGCTTAACTGCAATTGACCTTTTTCTGGGTGAAATTCTGAAAGATGAGAACAAGGGAGTGGTAAATTTTTATAAAAGATGATTATGCATAACTCTGGATTCAAAGTCATGTAAAGAGAGAGGTGAGGGTATGAGGCAATTATTCATAATGAAAAGTGGAAGGGTCAACAGGTTCAAGGTCTAGCTGGAGAGCAAAGGTGCTGGAAGGGGAATACATGGGTATCTGAGCTCATCAGAGAATGAGCTCAAATGCTTAAAATCGCTATTTTACAACCTAACCAACTCTGGAAGTTATATTTTATGCATAGTCTTTCCTGCATATTGCTTATGGCATCTTAAGCTATATTGTTGGAGAACCCCAAAAAACTAACCTGAGAGGAACAAAACCTCATCACAGATGCCATGGATAGTTAACAACACCACAAGAAAAATAATAAATGATCATTTTAATGTTCAATCAAAGCTCAAGACTCAACTGTGAGAAACACTGGTTTTCTGGATTCCTGCAAATGTAAACTACATGTTTATCTAAGAGAAATTACAATTTCCTCAAAGGTTACAGAAAGCAAAACTTCTAGGTGGGGGCACATCCAGTGTAAACAGAAGGTTTTCTCTGGTTTCCTTGTATGCCTTTGTTTGTTTTTTCAAACAGCATATTTGTAGAGAGGCCATCCCAAGACTGGATTCCGCAGGGTCAGTCTGAGTTCCTAGTTGTCACAGTGGAAGTAATGACATAAAAGTAATGGGCCCCTTTTCACTTATCTCAATTTTATGTTTCCCATTTTTATTACTGGTCCAAAATTCATGACTTTGACTATTGATAACCAGCAGCATGAATCTACTACTTCAGTTGACAGTATAGATGGAATTATTATTTTTTTCTTTATTATGGCATGAAAGCCACTCGATATAGGTCATTTCTCACTTCCTAAAGTGATCCACAGCCCACAGTGAGAAGCCATAGCTCACCCATTTCTGTTTCCTGAAGAATTATCTAAGTCTATTTTGAAGAATGGGTAATTGAGGATCAAAGGCTGCCAATATTTCAGAGCAGTACCATTGAAACAGAAATAGTTCAATAAGGGATTGAGGTTAAGGATTCTAGTGAAGAGACATGACAAGAGCTTTGTCTTTCACCCTATATTTCTACAAAAAATGTGATTTGGTTAGTGTTGCAGCCACTTGCTATGAATAATACCTGGAGCAGCATGTGTGGGCCTGGAGCACCATTGTCAGATGCGTTTGGGTATTCCAGAAGTTTTATCATTTACTTCCTTCTAAGTATATTACCTGGCTTTAATTATCCAGGGGATAATGATTTTGAAGCAATCCTTCTATAGTAAACTATCTAGGCTTCCCTTATCTGTAGGGGTTAAAATTTTCACATTTTAATTTGATTTTATTTTAAAGAAATGTCTTCTTTGAACAATTAATCATGGTATTTCACTAGTTACTAATCAACATTAAGAATGTAAGACATCTGGCTGTGGTGGCTCACACCTGTAATCCCAGCAACTCAGGAGGCCAAGGCAGGAGGATTGAGAGTTCAAAGCCAGCCTCAGTAGTTTATCGAGGTACTTGGCAAGTCAGCTAGACCCTGTCTCTAAATTAAATATTAAAAAGGGCTGGGGATGTGGATCAGTGGCTAAGCACCCCTGGGTTCAATCCTTGGTACCAAAAAAAAAAAATGTAGGACAATAATAGATTATAAACACTAAACTTGTGTAACAATGCATATGTTGTTTTATAATAAAACCAGCAAGATAAATGAAATGAAAATAAAGATATGGACATAATAATCCCCTTTCTTCCTTGTTTCATGTAATAAATAACTGTCCTGCTTAGTTCTGGTTCAGGCTTGATTATTGCCTGCTCCCTCTGAATTTTCTCACCCAGAGGAAAAACTTACATGGCATGGGGTGGTGTTTTTTTAGAGTTTGGGAGTAATTCTGTTTAAAAACCCATTGCAGGCAGCTTCAAACCTTGTAAACTCCTCCATCAAGACAGTCCTGTCTAGAAAGTAAAAGTTGTTTGTTTGTTTTTTTAAGTTTTTATTCCTCCTCAATCTCAATCATAAAAATTATAAAAATTCCATAGCACTCGTAGTATAACTGATTTATGCAAAAATCTCATTTTTCAAAATAAATACATTTTTATTTTTAATTGAAACATGGTAATTATGCATTTTGATGAGGGGCAGTATGCTATATCAAGATATATATATAATGTGTAATGACCCAGTCAGGGTAATTAATGTATCTGTCATCTCAGATATTTGTCATTTCTTTGTCCTAGGAATATTCAAAATTCTCTCTACTAGCTGTTTTGAAGAATTCAATCAATTATTGTTATATTATTCAATCATAGTTATCCTACAGTCTGACTATGCTCTAGAACACTTGAAGTTATTCCTCCTACCTAGTTGCACCCCAGTGTGTGTTAACCATCCTTTCTCCATGCCCTCACCCCATTCCCTTCCCAGGCTCTGACAACCACCATTCTATTCTCTCTATGAGATCAACCTTTTAGTTTCCACATATAAAGGAAAACATGGTGCTTTCCTTTGTCTGCCTTGTTTACTTAACCTAATGCTATCACCTCCAGGTCTATCTTTGTTGTTGCAAACGACAGCATTCCATTCTTCATGTATATATACCACCTTTTCTCTATACATTAATTCATCAATGGACACCCATGTTGATTCCATGTCTTGGATACTGTGAATACTGTTGCAATAAACATGGGAGTAAAGATGTCTCTTTGACATACTGATTTCCTTTTCTTTGTATAAGCCACTGGATCACATGGCAATTCTCTTTCTAGCTTTTTGAGAAAACTCCATACTGTTTTCCACTACAGGTATACTAATTCACATTCCCAACAGTGTATGAGAGTTTTTCTTTCTCCCCACCCTTGCTAGCATTTATCACTTTCTTTTTTATAATAGCCATTCTAACTGGGGTGAGATGTTATCTCATAGTTAAAATCCCATTCTTGTCTATGATTAGAAGGCTGTTTATCAGCAAGTTATTCTTACTTTATTCCTCTACTCTACCCTCAACCTACATATAATCAGTTTCTTGCAGGATTAGATACCATAATTTGATGTGTGTGTGTGTGTGTGTGTGTGTGTCTTTATGTACTTTCTCAGAACAGAGCATCTTGAAGCCCATTTAAGTCCAAATGCACGTGGTCTCTCCAGGTGTGTGCAGTGATTTTTTTTCCACTGCAGTCACTGATGACTTATGGGTGGTTAGCACTGCCATCCACACAGGCTTGGCTTTGATTTGTATATGCCTATGAATTGTCTCCATGGAGAAAATGTACAGAGGTAGCATTTCACTTTTATGTTTTTCATCAAACAGCCTCCTAGTGACAGAGGAAAAAGTATGAAAGTTGTTAGGGAAAACATTCTCTATTACCAGGAGGTTGTTTCTTCAGAAGTCAGGGCTTGTGTGCACTGTGAAGGGAATACTTAATTGAACCTGTGCTGTAAAATTCCTTTCAAATAATAAGAGTCTGGAAAGCCACCTTTGCCTCAGACAAACAAATGGGCTTCAGGTATCTTCTTATAAGTTGTTTTGTCATAGAACTAAAGGAACTTTGATTCTAAAATCTGTGTGTCGATGTACCAATATGTAATGTGCAGCAGTTGAGACCTTTTCAGCCGAAGAAAGAAATGCCAGTTTGTACTGAGGACTGGTGTTTCGTGGATTTTGTGAGGTCAGGACGATCTCACTTTGGGGGTCCCTCACTTCCTGAAATTCTGTCACTTTAAGTTCAGTCCTTTGAGCTAAGCTTTGTATTTTCAACCTATATTAGTATGACCTGAAACCTGCTTGGTCACATTTTAAGAGATCTTTAATGATGATCCTATTAAAAGAGATTTATTTATCAATCATTTCTCAAAAGCTACTTGTGAGAGAATGAAAGCCCATGCCAAATGCCAGATTTTGCTAGGTGATAGGTAAAATGGAAAACCTACCATTTTACCATTTCTACCCAGAAAAGCAGACCTCGGAAACTCCAAGATGCTACACATAAGAGGGGTTTTGAGTGTCTTAAAAGAGGGGTATTGAAAACAAACATTAGGTAGATAACATTGAGACCTGTTTTAGAGTTTTACTTAGGTAAGATGAGAATATTGAAAAATTATTTTGACCTTGGGATCTTAGTCTCCTTTCTCCTCTGATTCTTAGATAGAAGTTTTGATTTGGAATATTAAAGCCTTATGGGTAGATTCTGCTTTTTTTCTTTTTAATAGATACATTTTATTGCATTGCCAAAAAAACCGATAATCATCTACTAAACAAACCCCAATATCAAGGCATACGTTGAGAATATAAAAAAAAACACTCCAAAAGAGCGTTCCCTTCCAAAAATGTCTTCCCACAATATTGTGAGTTTACAGCAGGACATTGAAAGTCAATGGATTTCGACTTTGACTACAGCTTCTTATTTGCCTTGATTTAAAAGCCCAGTGTCAGTTGTTTATGGAGTATTTAGGTTCCCTATCGGTCTCTGAGGAATCATAGGCTCCTTTACTAACTGCATACCTGGTTGCTGTAATGGAAGCTCTTCTGTCACTGTATTTCCTTCCTAATAGTACAGGTTTACTCAAGTATTCCTTCCCTCTGGAGGCATTAATTGTTGCCAGTTTTTAAAAGACCCTTGCTTGGTGTGTACATATTTGTTTCTGGTGCCAAATTATGTTACTATTTACTGTTCTTCATCTATATCAGGGGATTTTTTCACCTTTTTTGGTGACTGTTCAGAATACACCATAACCTTTTTAACCACTAATATAATTTGTAATACCTTTGCCCACCAGCAAAAAGTGAGTTCTTCAGAGTTTCATGTATTTCACTAATTTGCAGCACTTGTCTCAGGATAGAGGACTTAAATTTAGTTTTATTTGCTGTTAGCTGTGAAAATTATGGATCACTGGAGTCTATGATAGTAAATACCCTAAGGATTTACACATAGTTTATAGCATATCTTTAAAATAAATGGTCACTATCCAATGACAAGGACTTCACTGAAACACAAAAATTGAAAGGGATACTATTTCTTCTAATTTAGCAAAATGTTCTAGAAAATATCCTCTTTGCATGGAAATGGAAGGAGACCCTCAGAGTTATACAAAAGTACATACAAGAGGAAGTGAGGGGAAAGGGAAAAATAATACAAGGGGGACAAATGAATGTCAGTAGAGGGGGCAGAGAGAGAAGAGGGGAGGGGAGGGGAGGGGAGGGAGGATAGTAGAGGATAGGAAAGGCAGCAAAACACAACAGACACTGGTATGGCAATATGTAAATCAATGGATGTGTAACTGATGTGATTCTGCAATCTGTATATGGGATAAAAATGGGAGCTCATAACCCACTTGAATCAAAGTGTGAAATATGATATATCAAGAACTATGTAATGTTTTGAACAGCCAACAATAAAAAATTTAAAAAAAATAAAATAAAATAAAAAATACACAATTGAGTAAGATAAAATTCCCATAACTAGTCAATTAAAAGCATTATTATCTTCAATTTTAGGAATGTGAATATTATTTTAAAACTCTTAGAGATATGTATGTTTGCAATAAAAATTACTTAATAAAAAAAAAAGAAAATATCCTCTTGTTTGAAGTGAAGTGAATCTTCTTTATTTACCAAATAGTTTGCTAAATAACTATTTCAGATCCTCGACAGTTAATGTATATTTTATGTCTTAGTCCATTCTGGCTACTATAACAAAATAGCATAAACAGTGTGGCCCATAAATAGCAGAAACTTATTTCTCACAGAAATAGAGGCTGGGAAGTCAACATGACAGCATATTGGTGTCTGGTGAAGGCTCACTTCCTTTTAGAATCCACATTCTCCCAGCTTGTTGCAAGCTAGCTCACTGGGACTTCTTTCATAAGGAGACTAAATGTATTCATGGAGTCTCAATCCTTATGTTTTAATCACCTCCCAAAGGCCCCAACCACCTAAAAAATTCACTTTGGGATTTGAGTTTCAATATATAAATTTTGTGAACACAAACATTTAGACCGTAGCACTTTACTGTTAAACTTAGTAATCTTCTTTATACACACACACACACACACACACAAATCTATTTCCCTTCAAAGAAAAACTCCATAAAAGTTGTTTTGTAAAATGCAATGTGCAGTAGAAAATATTTTGAAGTAAAATCAAGCAACCTTCCTGGCGTTTACTGAGCATCAAGACCATGCCTCTTGCAGGCAATGGAGAAGGGGCATGAAGCAACACAGACAAAGGCATAATTCCCTCAGAGCTGAGTCCCAGGAACAAGATCCAGACTTCACTTCCAATTTAAATATATTTTGTCCTTCCTCTTCTGATTATTTACTATATATTCTTCATCCAATAGGAACAAGTGCTCCATGATTAGAGCATCAATTTGTGTTTTAATGCTGGGAATTAAGGTGATTTATCCTGAAGTCTTCTGCTTCTGAAAGTAGTACAAGTCTGTTTCATTATATAAAAGTGAAATACACTGAACTTTTTATTATTTTACTGAACATAAATCAGGAAATAGATTCAGTATACATTATCTAAGGTCTGACATTTCAAGCCCCTTAGCCATGTATTTCAGTAAATGTATTTTCATGTTCATTTACTGCTGCATTTTGAATCATTGCCTCTGCCCCATATGACTGTTGATGTCTCTTCCTTCAGCCTGGATGAACCCATTTCTTTCCAAGGGTGAGAGTTTTTATAAAACAATAGAAAACCTTGACCTGACCTCATGAAACACTTGCTTATTGTCACATTGTAGAGAACTCAAAAGAACTGATGGAATGTGTCCAATGGAGTTTTTTTTTTTTTAATTTAAATTTATTTTATTAAATTTATTTTACTTAAATGTTTTTTTTAAAGGAAAACACATTTTAGGAGATTTTGCTATCTACTTTGATATTCTCAAATATTTTATAGATTGATAATTTGTATATACATATATATTTAACATTTTGAGACTTTACATATTTCCAACTTCACAATAACATGAATATGTAAAAATCACATAATGTTCGTATTTAACAACTTCACAATGGAGATATGTAACATTGGGATGAATATTCAGAAATACACATTGAAGGTAAATTTTGATAATTTGGGTCACATGAGTTAATTTCGGATGTTGGGCAGTAATATTCAAACTTCCCAGGGTGACCCAAAGAATATTTGTGCCTTCTCCATTCTGCTGTGAGATTTCTCTGAGATAAATGTCGCTCTGTGTGCTGTTCTCTCAGGAGGTCGAGTTGTGTCGTGTTAGCAGTCAGGAGAAGCTCGGTCTGACAGTCTGCTACAGAACAGATGATGAAGAAGACATGGGCATTTATGTCAGCGAGGTAAGAATGCTGTGGAGGGGGCGAGGAAAGGGAGGGATGAAATGAAAGGACTCACAATGAGAAAATCCTTGCAAGGCTTGAATGTGAAACATTGGCCACATTCCAATGCTGTCACTTTCAATTAGGAAAGTAAATTATGCTGCCCAAGTAATGTAATTATTATCAGCTTGTTTAATGTGGATGCTTTTACCACAGAATCCCAGCAAGGAAAAGTGTGAAAGTAGTAACATTGTGTAAATTTAAATAAATTCTCATATAAGAATGCAGAGAGTGGAGCAAAGTTTTTGATCTGCAAACGTTTGTCCTTCCATTCCATTGCTTCTTTTATTGTTCTGTTAACAATAGCATTAGCTAATTATTTTAAGTTAATGTTCACAATAATCACGTCTTTTACTCTAGTGATGAGATGGATAAATTTGAATACCCAAGGAGCACATCTATCAGTTTTATTCAATCCCATAATCACTTTTAAGAAGTGAGGAACTAAAGGTGAAAAACCTTTGCAATTAATTATTTTGAAAAAGTGTCCAGTAAAATTTATTACCATCGATGATATTTTTAAAACTTCCAAAGATCATTTTATGAGAAATAGCAAAGTATGGAGTTTTTTAAAAAAAAAAAAAATATATATTTACATATGATTGAAAATTACACACAGCATGCAAACACACACATATAAAAGTGTGTGTGTGTGTGTATGTGTGTATGTGTAGATTCTATATTCCTGTAGAAAAATACTCAAGAGTTAGACAAACTAGATACAATTGCTCTTCCATGTTGTTCCAAGTTCTCATGGCCATGGTGCTGAAAATATTACCTAACATGACAAGCTTCAGCTTTCTCAACTTGAAATTCAATGCAACAATCTTTATATTATTGTTTTTGTAGAGCTGTTTAGAATATGAAAGTGATCACATAATTAACAAACTCAGAAAAACTACACAGCTTGATAAATGTAGAATGTATTATTTATCATTTTTCCAAAGAATTTGCTGACTGGCTATTCCGATGGAAAATGCTCCAGAGAATATTTGATCTACATACTTCTTTCAAATGTAAAGCTATGACAATCCCTCTGATTAAATTGAGCAAGTAAAAGAAATACCTACTGAACTATCTTTTGTAATAAGCACAGAGGTAGAAAGTTAAGAGTTTGAAATTAGTTTGATTATAGTTTTGAAGACAAAGTTTTAGATTGTGAATAGCTTTTAAATGGGATACAGTTGATTGATGATCCCTCACTTCCTTTCGATAAGTCTCTATTATTTAAATGTCAGATTTGAAGCTTCACTTTCCAGGGATGATTAAGAAACCACAGGAACTGAGCATATGGACTTGGAAGGAATGTTGTTCTTACCCCTCCTCTATATAATTATAGTTGCATGTATTTGATTTATCACTTAAGACTCAGTTGTTAGGTGGCACCCCTAATAAGAAAGTAATATTAAAGATCTGGATAGGCTGGATCAACTTCAGGCTACATTTGAAATACTTTGCTTGGAAAAAAGCTTTGAAGCAACAAGCCAAGTAAATAGTTTGAAACCATCAGAAATCTGCTAGGTGGAATTCCCCCAGTGAACTGTAAGTCATCACTCAAGTTCAGCACATTAAAATGTTGATACACTCTTGCTAGACCTTTAAATAACTATTTATTCTAAAATAGTTTACAGTTAAAATACTTGATCCTATATGTAAAGTGGTACTGAGTAATAAAATGTATAGCTAGGATTTCTTTTTTCATTTCTTAAGCAAGATAGGTTATAAATCCCTTCATAAATTAATATACTTATGAGACAGAAATCCCTTTAATAAATGTAGACTTATAGTATAACTATCATCTTTTCTAAGACAGCCAGGGCAGGATTTAAAGACTGACTTAGTAGAAAGAAAATTTCCTGAGTCCAGAGAATCCTAACATTAACATTTCATGTCAGCTGAAGACCATCTGACAACTGAGATTCAGAAATAAATGAATGAATGTGGGGGGAAAAGGAAGAGAAAGAAGGAAGGGATGGATGGAAGGAGGGAGAAAAAAAAAGTCTTCAAATCAAGTTCTATTCTAATCCACTTCATTTTATTATTGTTAACTCTAAAATAGTCTATTTACATTTTTAGGATTAGTAATTTTTTTTGGTACCTAGGATTGAACTCAGGAATTCATCCCCAGCCCTATTTTATATAATATTTAGACCTTGAATTGCTTAGCACCTCACCATTGCTGAAGCTGTCTTTGAATAATCGATTCTCCTGCCTCAGCCTCTGGAGCCCCTGGGATTACAGGTAAGCACCACCATGCCTGGCTAGGAGTAGTAATTTTTGATGGATAAAAATACAACATGCACTCTGTCAAAAATCAATAGAGAATTTTGAACCAGGAACTTAAAACTGAATCTGTAAGTTCTTGGGTGGATACTGACTGCCCCTTTAAAGATGTATATCCTTTCCATTTCAGGTAGATCCAAATAGCATCGCTGCCAAGGATGGACGGATTCGAGAAGGGGATCGAATTTTGCAAGTATGTGGTGTGGTTATTTCCTTAAATCTCCTACTGTCTACCCAAAAGTTTTTATTATGTTTCTTATAAAACATTAGAGAACAGATTTTGTCTTTGCTTTTGTATATTAACATCTATGAAATAGAAAAGCTACCATTTGAACATTTTTAAAGTAAAGATGGTAGCATTTATTAAGAGTTATCAGATAATAATTAATGGGTTAATATCAATCTCTGGAGTGGGATTCCTGGACTTCAACTCCCAGGTCCACCATTGGCTTGGCTGGGCACATCACTTAACCTCCTTTCATTTCAAGTCCATTTTCACATCTTAGAAAGTGGTAACAATTATATAACCTATTATTGTTGTGAAGATCACATATTATGTATGAAAAATGCTGAACCCAGTGTGTGAAAGTGTTTAATAACCATTAGTGGCTATTATTTCTAGCAGCATCAGCAGTAACAATTGATGCCTTGTCTAGAATAAATTAGGTGAACTTGGATCCAGATGTTCCTTTACTAAATGAAAGTTTTCACATCTAAAGAAAGTTCAACCACTCACTAATGAGTTTCTGGGGCCAGAAAATACAATTTCTTCTTCATATAGAAATGTGAAAATATAGAAAGTGATTAAATATCAGTTTAATGAGGAGACAATAAGCAGAACACATAGAGATTGCAGGACTGTCAAGAAAATTCCAGGCAAATCAGGAATAACAAAAGTTTGATTTTCTGCTCCAAACCTGCCTGTACATATTCCATCTCTTCAGAGTCCTCTCCCATAAAGAGTGGATGCAGGAAAGACACAGGCTCCCCAGCTCCTGTGTCCCCATCAACTCCCAAATGAAAACAGAGGTCCTTCTAGGTTGAGCTTCACTGTCAATCACAACTGTAAATGAGAGAGGACAACTATAATAGCAAGTTGAAGGAATACACACTGTTAAAATACCCAACAGAACTTCTAGTTCGGGTAACACAGTTTCCGTTTCTCCTTGCTGTATGTGGACCTCCAGAGGATGTTTCTTTGGAGAATCTCAGTTTCAAAATTATGATAGTTGCTTCCAAGCTTTCTGGGCAACCTCTCCCAGGAAGACATCAGTTTACATAGAGGGTCACAATACAGGATGACACTGTCATAATGTGGCTGTGCATCTGCAGCCTTTTCTTCTCTTCCTTCTTCAAGGGGACACTCACTGAATCCCACCACTTCTTTTTCTCTTTTCCTCTTTGTAGCAGAACTCTTTTTCATCAAAAAAATCTTCTACTAAGATTCCCATTAGTTAAGGATAAAGAGTTAATGATCGTTTGGGGTCCCACTAGTTTGCAGAGAATCTCTGAAGTATATCATTTTTAGTTCTGTGAGAATGGTAAGTGGTGACCTGTAGTTAAACAAAAGGGAATTGTGTCTGTCTTTGGATTCATCACAGGAAGAAAAAGTGAACCAGGAAACCAAGACATAGTCTTATTTGCCATCATATTTGCATCATCTTTCACAATCCACAGGAATAATTCAATGAATGAAATGAGCTATTCAGTTGAAAGGATGATAGGATAAATAAGACCTGAACAGCCTCATTGAGAAATTAAGAGTACCATTTTAGTGTATCATCCAGGCACAAAAGCTTTTAAAATGCTCACTTTTTAAATTTGAAAATAATTTAAAATGTACTGTTCATTGTGTTACCATCTCCAATTAAATATACTAAAAATGATGTTACCTTTTGATGCTCAGGGTCATGCTATACCCAGCAATCATTACACAATGCAATAATGAAATAAAATGCTCAATGACTGAAACATGTAGGACATTTTGTGCCCTGATATTAAATGACCCTATTTGGATATACTGAGTCTACATATTGTCATTTTTCTTACTGATCTCTTGGCTGTCACCAGCTGCCACTTCTTCTCACCATCTACTCTCCACCACCACCTCCTATTATTTTCTCACCTGACTTCTTCGCTAATTTCCAGCTAACCAGATACACAAACACAGTGATTAAAATTAGTCCTGTGGGTGTCATTTTAGAAATAAAATTCACCTTTCCATACATACATACAATGTTTTGACATTTCTAGAGTCTCAGCTATATTGTGGGTGGATAAATTTCTGAAGAAAAATCTGCAAGATAATAAAACATTCCTTAATGGAGTTGGTTCATTGAAGAAACAACAGCAGGATTGATAAAGTGTTGTTTGCTGCCTGATTACTTTATATTCTGTGACAAATATGTCACACTTAATGAATAAATACATGTCACATTAAAAAGCCTAGAACTCAATTCTATCTGCGCACATAGGCAGCAATGTCTTAAGGGTGCTTGTGGAATTATATTAAGTAAAACTGTGACAAAATTGTACCCATAGACAAATAGCTCCCATATGGCTGATGAGAGATTATGGGATACCATGTAATGAACAATTAATGACTTCTTTCCCAGGGAAATGAGAGTGAGGGAAACAGAGGATTTACTTCTTATCCTTGAGGTTTCCTGGCTGGCTTTTATTTAAATGAATCTCTTTAGAGCAATTGGGATTCTAATTTTCTGTTCACAATGACCTAAGTAGAGCACAGTTTATGGTCCTGCCCTTAGTGTGTAGCTAAGATTTTTTTTCCATTTGGCACACCAGGTGCTTGTGAGATGACCTCACCCAACAACATCACATGTACTCACACTTAGGATAGCTTCATGAGAAACTTGTTGGTTCTCATGTATTTTCCCTTTGCAAGCTCTTGATGGTTCTGTTTCTGTGCCACTGCCTAGAACTTGTGTCAAATTCATCCACAGTAATTATCCTAGGGAAGTCCTCTTACAAAATTGCACATCCAAAGAAAGTATTTCTGAGCTAGAAAGCAAGAGTTAAATGCTGAAATAAATTATCAGCTTTCCCAAGAAGAAACCACTGTGTTCTGTTTTCTCCTTGGCATGGTAAGTGTGTAACACTCCATGTAAGCAGCCCCGTCTCATGCTGGCCAGGAAGTGGGACATGTACCGAAGGATTACTTCCAGACAGATCTCTGCCAGAACTCAACAGTGGAATATGGAGACTTCTGATGAGCCCTTTCTGTGTGCTACACATAAACTTATCCTCAGAATTTCTTCCTACTTTTGAATTTTCTTCCCTATGAATAGCTATTTCCTGTTGGTGTTCTTTAAATATCTATATCTCTATACTTTGTACTCACCCTTTTCTCTCCATATTAAAATAAAAACAGACTTGAAATAAATCTTTCCTTTTCTACTTAAGATTATTGATTTTTCCTAAGAAATTCTGTAGGTAGTTGAGTGCCAAGAATTTCAGTCACCAATCAACCTCTGGTACAATAATATAGTAAACAAAAATTGATACATATAAGCAGAGAAACTATATCAGACCAATTCTAAGTATTTAGGCTCATTCTCTCTCATGTCCATGCAGGAGATTGGGCCTAAAGTGATATTTTTGACTCCCAGATCTCTCCTAAGACAACAGTAATACCCATCTTGAAACTAATCTTTACATATGATTATGTAAACTGAGATATATATTATCCACAAATATTTCCCTCATTTATTAAAACAAGTTACATATTATCTCCTTCTTGGTTCTCTTCCTCTCTCTCTCTCTGCTTAAAATTGTAAGAGAAGAGACTTGACTAGCCATATGTCTCCTTCCCTTGCTGTGAGGTTCTCCACCTTTATGTCAGTGTGGGGTCTTCTAGGCAACTTCCCCACAAGCAGTCCTGAATCCCTAAGCCATTTTTTTCAGGAGCACAGGAAATTGAAGTTTGGAGGCTCTATGTGGTACCATTCCTAAAAGCTTTTCATTTCTTGAGAGGAATCTTCTGAAACACATGTCTGCATTTCTTGCCTTAATATCAGTTTGGGCATGAAACCAAATCCTGAGTACAATGGGATCTACCAACCAGTTGGCTAAAGTGTTCCTTATTTTGAAAAAGAAAACAGTAAATTACATTTTAATGCCATATTTCTGAGGCAAATTCATTTCATCCTTGGTATGATTCTGCCTATAAGTGTTTCTGCAACAACTGATCTGCACCAAGCCCTCCCCAAATGAAAACTAGGACTAATTGGCAGAACTGGAGACCAAGCTCTCCAGAGGAGTTTTCAGAGGAGAAAGATGAATACCAACAGGAAAGGGACTGAAAAGAGAAAACCATATTTTTCCTGATGGCTAAGAGTTAATAAATAGAAGGTAAATATCTTTCTAAATAGAACCATGTTTAGTGCTATGGATTTAATTATTGTTTATGAATATATTTGCTTCGTTTAACAAGAAATAAAAGGAAAGAGTCTTGCCTTTACTGAGAATTAAAGTATAAATGGTGATAACTATAATAATTGCATCAATACTAATGTGTACCAACATTGAATACGATTTTTGTACCAATCACTTATTTAAACCTTCTGTAACAACCTTCTGTACCATTATTATATGCATTTTAAGATAGCAAACATAATAACAACTTTAGACTGATATGAATGAGGAATATTTAGATTGATGGCAAGTGAAATTTAGATGAAGAATGGGGACATATGTTCATTTTTGAGTGGAGACCAGGGGGAAATGTAGTAAGAATTATATTTCAAACAGAAAAGGTGAAGATAACTTGTGTGAAATCATTCAGCTCAGTTAAAATCAAAATGTGCCCATAGTGGGGAGGAGATGAAATGATTAGGTTCATGTTTGACAAACATATAATTGTATTACAGCTATACTACTAAAAGATTATTATAAAGTGAACATAAGCCCTCCAAGGTAAAAGAGAATAAAAATCATAGTCATTATTTTAAAATAAGACTTAGTATAGAATGAAGGAGGTACAGTAGAATCCATGAAGACCCAAATTTATCTTTTTTTTTTTTTATTGGTTGTTCAAAACATTACAAAGCTCTTGACATATCATATTTCATACATTTGATTCAGGTGGGTTTTGAACTCCCAATTTTACCCCAAATACAGATTGCAGAATCAAGTCAGTTACACATCTACATTTTTACATAATGCCCTATTAGTAACTGTTGTATTCTGCTACCTTTCCTATCCTCTACTATCTCCCCTCCCCTCCCCTCCCATCTTCTCTCTCTACCCCATCTACTGTAATTCATTTCTCTCCTTGTTTATTTTCCCATTCCCCTCACAACCTCTTATATGTAATTTTGTATAACAATGAGGATCTCCCTCCATTACCATGCAATTTCCCTTTTCTCTCCCTTTCCCTCCCACCTCATGTATCTGTTTAATGTTAATCTTTTCTTCCTGCTCTTCCTCCCTGCTTTGTTCTTAGTTGCTCTCATTATATCAAAGAAGACATTTGGTATTTGTTTTTTAGGGATTGGCTAGCTTCACTAAGCATAATCTGCTCTAGTGCCATCCATTTCCCTGCAAATTCCATGATTTTGTCATTTTTTAGTGCTGTATAATACTCCATTGTGTATAAATGCCACATTTTTTTTTAATCCATTCATCTATTGAAGGGCATCTGGGTTGGTTCCACAGTCTAGCGATTGTGAATTTTGCTGCTATGAACATCGATGTAGCAGTATCCCTGTAGTACGCTCTTTTAAAGTCTTCAGGGAATAGTCCGAGAAGGGCAATAGCTGGGTCAAATGGTAGTTCCATTCCCAGCTTTCCCAGGAATCTCCATACTGCTTTCCAAATTGGCCACACCAGTTTGCAGTCCCACCAGCAATGTACAAGAGTACCCTTTTCCCCACATCCTCTCCAGCACTTGTTGTTGTTTGCCAATTTATCTTTGAGAAAAAAAAAAAGACCTTGGATTCAATACATACATAACTTTTCTGATACATTTATCAGAAAAAAAAAAAACACAACAGACCCTTTTCTGTCATTATTCCCCATTTGGGGATCATGGATCCTGTTTTCTAGGTTGACAGATTTTATTTATGGTTGAAAAAAAAAAAAACAATGCACATGAAACTTGTAAAAGTTGGCTTTCTTGTCTACATTGTAAGCAAGAAACAAAGGTGGTATTTGCATTTGTCAGAGAAGATGTAACATGTGGGTAGGATTGTGTGCTTTTTAAACATATGATAAGAGGTTAAGAATAAAGATCATAATTATGGGGGCTGGGATTGTGGCACCGTGGGAGAATGCTTGACTGGCACTTCTGAGGCAGTGGGTTTGATCCTCAGCAACACATAAAAATAAATAAATTTATTTTTAAAAAAGACCATAATTGTGGTCTAAAGTTGAGATTCCTTGCTTCCTAATCATTGTGTTTATCCTCCTTTCCTCAGCCAGCATCCCTGAGTCTCACAGGGGAAAACCACAGTAGTCTACTTAATGTTTTACACAGCAATCCTTAGTTAAAGGATATTAATTATGGAAAAAATGGTTAGTGCAGCCATATTTGCCATATGTCTCTTATTTAAATAATTTAATAATTGTCTTAGGTAAAATATATGAAATTTTCTTTTCATATATTTTGATTATATATTAGATATGAAAATTTTTATTGTCTTGAAATTCAACATTTAATATAAGATTTTAATTTTTAAATAGTAAGACAAAAACTAAAAGCTAAATACATTTGACCATGAAAGTCTAGTTTAAAATACAAACTTTAGATGTTTAATTTACTCTATCTTTAGAACTTAGAAAAAGTAAAAATGCAGATTTCAAATGCCATAGGCATCTTTTCTGTGTAGCTTAAAGTTTACTGAAGATCAGTTTCTTTCCCCCATTTTTATTAACAAGTCAAATTTATTCTATGTTAATTTTTAAAAACATTGAAGTATAGTTAAGATATTGCATGAGTTTAGGGTTAGGAAATCTTAGAAAGGAGCTGGAGTTTTGATGAGGAGGTTACTGATGAGTTTCTCCTTTTGATTAGCTAAGCACTGAGATACACCCTGAGTGATGTTTGGGCATCTGAGTCAGACCCACACACAAATATGAAATGATTAAGTGAAAATGCAATCAGCAGTGGCTTGGGAGCATCGCCTGGTGAGAGATAATACTGCAGCCCTCTAATTGGCTCACAGCAAGCATGCAGGATGACGGATTTCAGTTGTGGTATTGCCGGTCCTGCTTCCCCCAGCACTATTATCTCAGAGTGACACTTCCATTACTCTGAGCGGAGAAAGATGAACGTCACCTGTCAGGGGCTGGTTAATTGTGTTGCTAGATGTATGTTGCCAGGGCGCAGGTTGGACATTTATGAACATAACTGCTTCCTCTGATGTCCGCCATCCTTCAGGGATCGATATGGCTCTTACAGTAAGCGCATAATTGAGTGAAGGCACTTTCCACGGAGGGGCTGAAGATGAGCCCATTGTGTGAGCTTCATTGTCCATACATTTACCATAAATGAGCTGATATTTGCCATTTATTGTGCGCAGCATTGTGGAAATGGAAACTAATGTGCCACTTTCATTTGTTTTCTAGATAAATGGGGAAGATGTCCAGAATCGAGAAGAAGCAGTGGCATTGCTGTCTAGTGATGAGTGTAAGAGAATCGTGCTGCTTGTTGCAAGGCCAGAGATTCAGGTCAGAACGGAGATCAAAAGTCCTCAGACTGTACTCGATATTCACTGACTTTGTGGATGAAACTACAATCATTATCTGCTATTCTACATCAAATCAACCTCATAGATACCTGTAAAACCAAGCATACAAAATACAACCAAGACTGATCTTTTCTAATTTACCAACTTTACCAAAAAAAAGTATACATTGAAGACTGCCTTATACAGAATACCAGCTAAATATCCCACTTGAGGATATTTAAAGCACACAAAATTGAATCATTATTCTCTCTTTCCATTTGCCAGTTTTTAAATGAAGTCACACAAATGGTTGACTTTATATGATTTTTAATTTTGTGTGAATCCTCACATTAGCTTCCCATCTAAAAATACTTAATTGGCATATGAAGGTATGGTGAAAGAATCTCTAATGAGAACATTAGCATATCTAATAACTGTCATGTAAGGTATTTTATGTAGTTTGGTGTGTTCCATATATATAGTAGTTGAATTTTTTTCCAAGTTCGATATGACAGAAACATTTGTCCAACCAAAAATCTGATGTTTCTAAAGGAATTCTGTTATATCTTTACCGAGGAAGATGTCATGAAAATAAAGGAGAGGTAATGGTGGAAGAAATGTACTATTGGTACTTCCTTTTATATCCTTTTTATATCCCACCACAATGCAGAAAGGACAATACATTGTCACCGTTCTATCCATCTGTCAGTAGTTTGAGTGAAGTTAGTTATATCGCCATTTGTCTCTTAGGTTATTGATCTGATATTTTTCAGACTCAGTAACTACATACTATCTATAAATTACATTGAGTAAGTGTATTTCAGTGTCAGACTGAGTCCTGACTTGAATATAGTGGTTATAAAAGATCACCCTTTCCGCATATATTTCCTTTATGCCCTTGACCATTCTAAATGGTTCTCATAAAAGTCGGCCATAGCCTGGAGCAGAATAGAGTCACACACCTGAGGTCTTAGGAGTAGGGAAGTGACCCCACACAACTGGCTGGGTTGCCTAGGTGGTAATGAATTTTTGAAATATGAATGAGACTGTAACAATTACCTGGAAATTTCTCAAATCTGTTATCTCACTGATCACGTTTTCTTGAAAAAGAACAGAATAAAAGGGCTAAATATTAGTGAAATTCATGGTAAATTGAAATGAACTCAGTCGTGCAAAAGAAATCTTTATATTATAAGGTGGTTTCCTGCCCTTTTTGTGTAACTGCTAGAGAAACTCATTAATTTAGAACTAAAGGCATTTCCTTAAACTATGCCACATAACGGCCATAATGGGCTATGAAAAGAATAGAAATTAATGACACAGGACCAGATCCTCTGAATCTTTGATGGAATACATATGCTTGGCAGAACTAGTGGCATCTTTGAATATTTGGCTACACTCCTGGTCTTTCCCTCAAAAGAATCAATATTGGAGAATGAATTTTCAAATGAGACTTACTTTCCCCAATTGATCAAAGATGGTCCTCTGACTCCATAGGATGCTACCCTGCCTGTCAAAATCAGGATGCGCATTAGCTCATTGATCCTAAAGAAGGCTTCATTGCACTGAAAGGAAGCTAATTGCCTAAAGAAAATCAGATTTCCAGAGAAATCAGCAAAGAAAATATACACCTTAAAAATGCAATTTAAGCAGACATGATATAAAGTCACTACCCCCCCAAAAAAAGAAGGAAACAAAAAAAGTTGTCTTTATATTACCCATTTTTCCCTTCAAAGTTAATATATCTCACTGCATTTTTTTGCATGTGTATTTTATTCAGGGAGAATGTGGAAGCATTTTGTGTGCTTTTAGAATGTTTTTTAAAAATGCTTCGAATACTCGCTAGATTCTTGGAAATGATCTACAAAGTTGCTAGCGGCAGTATTGTGCATCTGTGCAATATTTTTTAAATAACTCATTTCCTTCATTCCCTGTCACCTCTCTTTCATTTCCTGCCCATTTTCTTCCTCAGACCATTAAAGATATTGCTTTTCTGTCCTATTCCCCTCAGGACATAGGGGCAGAGAGGGTTCTCATAGGAACCTGTAGCCACTACTTTTGAGACAGTGTATATTGTTCCTTTTTCTGCAATGTTACATATTGTCCACTCTGGTGCAGACAGATCCCCACTGTATTATGCAGACAATTCTTCCTTTCCTGCAGCTCAGCTCAAGAGGGATGCCAATCTCTGTTGCAGCATTAGACTCAGACAGCAGTGAATGAATGTCTAAGTAGAAAGGGAAATACAATAGGGAAAGGAAGCCAGCAAGAAGAATCTCCCTCTACTTCCCAGCCTGTGGGGAAGTTTATTAAAATAGGCGTGCTGACTATATATGACATCTCAGGGTTGTATAGGGTTAGCCCATATGAAAAGAGTAATAGGGAATCATTAATTTCTACTTAGTTCTCTTTACCTTTTTTACCACTTCATTTAAACCTCAAAAGACTCTGTTCCATCACTCACTATATCAGTATTAGGAAATATTTTGTTTTGAACTAATTAAAGAAAAAAATCCTTGCTGTGTTCATGAAAAGCAAACATTTTTAGCTTTAAGTAATTTCTT
Source organism: Marmota flaviventris (assembly GCF_047511675.1). Lineage (NCBI taxonomy): Eukaryota > Metazoa > Chordata > Mammalia > Rodentia > Sciuridae > Marmota > Marmota flaviventris. The sequence continues at coordinate 74,219,840 of NC_092500.1, read as the reverse complement.
TTAGAGTCTGGCATTTGTAGCTTCATGACACTTAAAAGGGATTACAGAATGTAAATTTGGACAATTATAAATTGGACTGAATTTAAAATTTTAGTCAGCATGATTATCATAGCTCATCTGCATATCAAAGTCAGTGGAGTGCAGTTAGGTCAATTTATTCAGGCCATATTAAGATAAATGAGGGTCAAAATTGTGTCCATACTTTTGGCTCCAGTTGGATTAAAGTTTGTTCTACATGGTCTTTAATAGATAACACAAAATCTATGATTTGCCTTCTTGTTAATGAAAGTGATACATACATGCTAATTCCTTTTTGATGAGGTTTTATTGACCTTACAGGTTTATTTTGTATTTTAAAATTTTTTTTAGTTGTGGATGGAAAAAATACCTTTATTTTATTTATTAATTTTCTTGTGGTGCTGGGATCGAACCCAGTGCCTTACATGTGTGCTAGGCAAGAGCACTATCACTGATCCACAACTCTAGCCTCTTTCAGGTTTGTGTATGTTTTAAAGTTTTAAAAGTTCAATTCAATTTAAAAGCTTATTTTACCAGTTTGTTGGTGAAAGCACTCTATTGTCCATGTTTGCTCACTAGAAAGTCATTTCTTTGTAACACAGAGTAAAGCAGAGTTTTGACAATAACCTAATTCATTTAATAACTATAGACAGCTAATTTATGTAATCCAGCTCCAAAATCCACTTTGAGGCAAATTAGCTGTATTGACTGTCAACACCAATCATATTAGCAAAGGTAATCACCAATTCTTCACTTCATTTTGTGGAGGAGACAAAAGCATTTATTCAGTTTCATTTGTGTAAGATTCCCACAAGAATGTATGCATCTTGCACCCACAAATAAAGCTCTATATGCTATACACAGTTTCATCTGCCATCAACAAGTCTTTTTTCTAGTAATTGAGCCTCAAAAGTGAGTTAATATAGGATGGAATCTGGGGTTGTAGCTCAGTGAGACAGCACAGGCTTTGTATGCATGAGGCCCTAGGTTTGATACCCAGTGCCTGAGAAAATAAACAAACAGACATGATACAGCATTGATGTATTTTTTGTGTCCATTATTTACAAATGAAATAGATGTCAGTTCCATCTTGTCAACTATCTTGTTACTTTGGGAGCTACCCGTCTAAAAGTGAAAAACAAAAACAAAGAAACAACAAAAACAGGATGAGGGTTACATCAGCCTGTGGGGTGACTTTGCAGATGATCTTATTGGGGGTTGTTGTAAGGAAAAAAAGCACCTAATTGCCCCATAGTCCTATTAGTATCATTGCAGTTCTTTCAACTCAGGGACTGTTGGAAGTAATGAGCATGACAGCTATGGATTATGCAGTATGCTTTTCATACATTTTGAAAGAAGGTAATGTTCTATGCTGTGAGATTTACTCACTTATGGGAGAAAATCTGTAGCACTGTTGCAGGAAAGGATAAAAGAATCCAATTTTATTTTTTTGTATTACCTTTTCTTCTTTCTGAGAGGTGAACTATAGGAGGCTGGTATTCTGAAGAGAATCATTATGATAAAAGGAACTGGTCAGGCATCGCCACTTAAGTTTACCCTATTTTAGCATGAGTTCTCACTAACGTAATATAATGTACTAATATATTCTTTTGCAGCTGGATGAAGGCTGGCTGGAAGATGAAAGAAATGAATTCTTAGAGGAGTTAAACTTAGAAATGTTGGAAGAACAGCATAATGAAGCAATGCAGCACACTGCCAATGAGGTGGAGCAGGTAGGGCCAACAATTTGAATGACAGCATTTGATATGTTGCTAGTTCTTTATTTAAATGTAGAACCATAAATGGAGGAAAAAAAAACACAATCTAAGGGTTTGATCAAACATCTCTGTAATGGTAATTTTTTAGAGCAAATGATCATCTCAAATGAAGCCGAAGGAATACATTTTTTTTTTCTGTTAAGAATATTTCTAGCTTGGGAAGCTCAGAGACTATTGTTAATAGAGTACAATAGTATTCAAATGTTGACCCAGGTACTGTTTCAATCTAATTACAGAAATTTATAGTAAAACCGTGAGCTGCTTGCTAATAGGCTAGCTGGAGACGAACTATATCCCATGAGGCAAACCTTCAAAAAGTAATATTTAAACTTCACAATGTTAATGTATCTGTTTGAATATTTAGGTTATGACTATTGGATAATGAGACATGATATAAGCCATCAATCTTATCTGCATATTTGGTGACATGATTACATCTGTATACCCCTGAATAATCAGATTATCTTTGGTCCAATGGCTACTGTTGACACATTGTGCAACATCTTCTATGACATCATTTGAGATTTTGATACCATTTGGTCTTAAAGTCACCCACTCATTTAACAAAAATTTTTAGTTTCTATTACGTTCCAAGTACCACACTTGAATACTCAGAATGCAAAAAATAAAACATTTTTTGTAAAAACTGACAGAATTTCTGTTCTTAAATGACTAATCAATAGTAAAGATCACAGAGTGGCTATGGCAAAGTGAGGCTTGGCATCTTTTTCATTATTTTTACATTCTCACTATATAAAACCAATATCAAATAATTTAGATTTTTAAATTCATGATATTCATCTGCTTGATGTAATTTTGTTACCACTTCAATCTCAGTTTTCTGCTTTGTTTAATTATCATCCTATTTTAAATATTAATTCTTCTTAATACTCCTAAAAAATAATTTTTAAAAAATCCTGATAGGCTTAACCACATGAAACAAACATTCTGTAACTTAACCCAGCTGAAAAATGAAATGTGTTTACATGCTAACATCTCAGGACAAACGTGTGGGTGCGCATGTTCATATATTAAATAAATCATCAGATCTCAAACTACACATTTGCCTAGCCATGTGTGATGTACTCATGCGCTGACCATTGCTCCTTGGCTACCACACAGCCTGCAGTTTATGCTCAGAAGTGACTCTGCTACTGTGTTCATTGCTTTTCAATATAGGTGAGACAGACTGAAATTTTTATGTATGACTTCAATACTGGCCACAAATAAAGATATTTTTGGTGGCAGTTGCTAGTTGTAAGCAAGAAAGTCCTCGCTCCAGGCTTTTTCTCTCTTGGATACAAAATGTGACCTGATACAGAATTGACAGGAGGATGTTGAAAAAGGGAAGGGAGAAATCCTGCCCAGGTGAAGTGATATGGTGTCAAATGCTGCCTACTCATCAGACGTAATACAAATGTTAGGTCTTTTGAGGTAACATTAGATGTCCCTGAGGTTAGATTCTTATTGTGTGGAAATTTTTCTTCACCATGAAACTGAAAAATGATGAGAAGTACAGAAACCTTTAAAAGTCTTTTGCCCCTATAAACAATAATACTACATTAGAAATGTCTTGGTAGAAACATTGCCTGTCACTGTAATAATTCCATAGGGAAATGATAAATGATAGAGCAGCATTACATTAGAAGCCAGGAATTCTAGATCTGAGAATGGAAAACTATTTTGCCCATTATTCATAGACCAGTAACAAAAGAAAAAGGAATTCAATTAAAATTCAATATCTAACCATACATATGCCTACTGACATGAAAAAGTTTCATTTTCCATACTCTCCTGGCCCATATGGCTACTACTGAAATATTGTGCAACATCTCCCTTAGCATAATTTGACTGCAGTACTTCAACTGCATGTAAAGAAAAAAAAAAACTAGTCTTCCTGTAGTTTTTTCAGTTCATCACAAAATATGTGAAAAATATCATTGTAATTAGTGTGATAAACTCAAATACATGATATCAATAATGTCTGAGGGTTTTGTGGCACAGTAGGCAGACCTCAACACATTTGATACTATTGTGACCTTATAGTCAGAGATGCCAGAGGTTGCAAGAAGTTTCCACTGTCAGTTATGATCACTTATAACTTTGTTATCAATAAAACATTTAAAATTAATATGTCCTAAGGCTGAGGATATAGCTCAGCGGTAGAGTACTTGCCTAGCACATGCAAGACCCTGGGTTCAGTCTCCAGCACCACAAAAAGAAGAACCAAAATCAGTAATTTTTTTTTTTTTTTTTTTTTGGTGGTGGTAGTGATGGGGTGGGTACCAGGCATTGAACCCAGGGACACTCAACCACTGAGCCACATCCCCAGCCCTTTTTTGTATTTTATTTAGAGATAGGGTCTCACTGAGTTACTTAGCACCTCACCATTGTTGAGGAAAATCAGTATGTTTTTAACAAATGAGGGAAAATTTTCTAGGAAAAGATTAAGAATCCTAGAATATGACATGATATATGATCATCTTCTCCCTCCAAATTACGTTACATTTGTTATGTGGAACAAAATAGCAATTACCTAGAGAAATCTTTTTAGACTTGTTTTTAATACCTTTTATTACACATTCCATCCCTCTTTAGCACTAACAGTTTTTACTATATTTAATTATGTAATTATACCTGTTAGAGAAAAGAAATATATACAGTAGTAAGTAAACTTAGATGTAAGGCAAATATAATCTAGAACTGCCCTGTTATTATTGTATAATTTTTATATGATGTGCCAGAGGAGAAAATTACTTTACCCCATTCACAGAGAAAGAACTACATATGCACCTCATTAGGGCAGAGACAAATTATTCTCTATAAAAGGCAAAATCTAACAGGGAGTAGTTATGCATATGTGTGTGTATATATACATATATGTAGGATATATATGCGTGTGTGTGTGTGTGTGTGTGTGTAAACAAAGTATATTCATGACCAAATCAAACAAGTTAAGGTCACCTGCTAATATTCATTTATGCTTTGGACCAAATGTTTCAGGTAAAGCAATTCCCTTGTCACTTTGTTTGCTTAAATTAAAAAAAAAAGAAAAAAGAAAAATACCTTCTTTGAGATTTCTTTATCTCAATGAATCTCAGAGTTAATTCTTAGATATTGCCCTTTTAGTTAAGACTAACTGAAATAACAAACTTCTGAACAACCTTGAATAATCAACAGATTAGAAAGAGAGCTAAAAGCCTTTGCATGTTAACTCTATAATTGTAGTTCTAAGAATTATCTTAAAGGTGATTATGAGAGATTTTTAAATCAGGTATGCCAATCCAAAAATAGTAGAACAGGTGCAAAGAAACAAAAGCGAATTTACTGAGGGGTGGGAGGGGGAAACCATAAGACATTAACATGAGCTCAATTATGTTATAAAGGTATCGGGGAAACCCGGCCAAAAAGAGGGAAGTAGCCGCAGGTACCCCACCCAAACTATTCCTAGGAATTCTAGAGGCAGCTTACTTTGATGGGTTTGAATTAATTTCTGTCCAGTGATGTCTCCAGGACCATTATTTGAGAAGTTTATCTTATAACTACAACAAGAGTGAGTGTTTAGAAAACCTTTCAGTCTAATAATATGCTCCTTATGGGGATTCTTTCTCAGAGTCACCAATGGGCCAGATATCCCCTTTTGTGTGTCTCAGAAAACCCCAAACACCAAGGGGTGTGAGATGGCTCAAGGTATTATGACCACTCTCATGGGAATCCGTCAGTTGAGTTGTGAAAGTGCCCTCCACACCAGGAGTAGGGTGTGTTCTTCAGAAGAGGTTCCCTATTAGGCCATTGCACATTAGAGGTGAGTTACCTCCATAAAAATCTAGTCACCTGTGGGGACAGAGTAGGCTGCAGGGGGCATTGATCTCTTTCCTTTTGTGTCCAGGGACCTTCGAGTAGATAAATATTCTAATAGGACTATGTCTACAGCCACCAAATAATATCTTACCTTCCTCTATCAAAATAATTATTACAAACACATTTTTTTACAATCATTACAGACTACCAGTAATAGGCAAAAAATAAAAATAAAACAATTACATTAAGTCATAGTGTCCTCCAGAGCAGACCAGAAAACTACTAAGTAGCCCATCAGTGAATCCTTATTATTTGGACTCTAAATACAGACTCCAGAAATTGGAAAATACCAGGACTCCCACAAAGATTATTTCATCCTCAAAAGTCAAAACTAGAGGGGCAATTCATACCCCTAAACCAGAGAGAGAGAGTTCAGTTTGAGGCAGAGTTGTTCTTAATAGTCTTACTCTCCCAGTGACTTCTTGTTCTTGGGAGCAGTTCAGTTTTATAATAAAGCAGGCTCAGATGGTTAGGAATGCTGATAGGAAGTAAGCTCAGGCAGTTGCACCTTCCAGACTAACATCAGTCCAAGTGGCCACCAAAGTTCAGCAACCACAACTGCACCCTGCTGAGAAGCAAAAGAACCCCAGAGAGGCTGTCCCAGGACTCAAGGTCTATCTGGATCACTAGAAATGTTATTAAACAAGCAACCACTGCCCAGAACACATGGAAGCCAATATAATGCACCAGGCTTTTGCACAAATAAAAAATATTTATTGTGTTGTCAATCAAAAAAGGGTCCAAGAGCTAAAAAGGAACTGAAATCTGCTTCCCCAGTTAGTGGGAGCAGGAGAACTTACAGGGAGGAAGTAAAGTTGCTTACTGTTTGGATGGCATACCTCTTCACATGCCTCTTCATAAATTGGGTGTGTTAGGTTCTGTGAAGGATCATTTGAGTTTTTTACACCATCAACCAGACAACCTGGCTTCTTCTGCTCATTTCCATTCTTAAAAAGCTGGTTCCAAAGCCTAAGAATGGTTACTGCCAGGCCTGGAGGCTTTTCCTGGTATAACTAAAGAACTTTGTTATTGAAGGAATTTATGTCCAAATGGGTCCAGGCCTTAGCTGATTTTACTTGCAATGCACCAATTCTTATATCTGAAAGAAATTACTGGTTGAAAGTAGAAAAATATTTTTATGTAACTGAAATGAGTCCTAAGAAATTGTTGTTGCTTTTGAGAGATGTGATTTCAAGATTGCACTGAGGTCAACACATGTACTCAAGAATATGCCATGCTGGCAACATAAGAAGTTCCAGGAGATATAGCTTTGCCTCTTATCCCTCTGTTAGTAATAACCTGAATTCATCTGGGATTAACCTTCCACATCTATAGATGGAAAGATTTTGGGCTCTCATACACAACGTAAAACTCATCCTGCAATTTTGTAGTGTTGGGCTTACTATTGTCAGCATATTACTAAGTCAATAAAGTTGGCTCTAAACTTGAAGAAAACTCAAAAGAAAAAAAAAAATAGGTGACTACGGCCTCTGAACTCCAGGTCTCATATTGCTGAAGACCATCAACATATTCTGTCTTATCTTTCTATGTATTTCCATCTCAGAGATTCATAAAGGTGTTTCATTTATACATCTTCATCTCAGAGATTATTAAATAGGAGAAAAATCTATAAAAGCAATTCCCATATCACTTTGTTTGCTTAAATTAAAAAAAAAAGAGTCACTCATTTACATGTGTCCTCTTATTTATACCCAAGTGAATATCACAGGCACAACCAAGCAACTTTCATTTTCTCTATTTCATTGCCTAAAAGGTTTCCATGAGCTAATTGTCCTCATTCCTGATACTAATCTATATCTTTATATAGACACTAAAATTAGAGCAGCTTTCTAGGAATTGCATTTTGCCAAGAAGCATTGTTTTACAAGCAATTTTCAACAATCAATGTTTTTCAAATCATTTTCCTTTGTTCTCTCAACTTTATTTTCTCAGCCAAAAAAGCAAGAAGAAGAAGAAGGCACAACAGACACAGCAACATCCTCCTCCAACAACCATGAGAAGGACAGTGGGGTGGGGCGCACAGATGAGAGCCTGAGAAATGAGGAGAGTTCAGAGCAGGAGAACGCAGCAGAGGACCCCAGCGGTACATCTTTGAAGAGCAAGAGAGAGCTGGGGCAAAGCCAAGACACCCTAGGAAGCGTGGAACTTCAGTGCAACGAGAGCTTTGTGTGTGGTGAATACATTGACTCAGACTGTGTTGGCAACCACGATGAGGAGTGTGAAAGATTCCGGCAGCTCTTGGAGCTCAAATGCAAGATTCAAAACCATGGAGAGTATGACCTGTATTACTCAAGCAGCACAATTGAGTGCAATCAGGGGGAGCAAGAGGGAGTGGAGCATGAGCTACAGTTACTTAATGAAGAGCTAAGAAACATTGAACTTGAGTGCCAGAATATTATGCAGGCTCACAGGCTCCAGAAAGTGACAGACCAATATGGAGACATCTGGGCTTTACATGATGGAGGCTTCCGAAATTACAACACCAGCCTCGATATGCAAAGGGGGAAATTAGATGACATCATCGAACATCCAGAGAAGTCAGACAAGGACAGTTCTAGTGCTTATAACACAGCTGAAAGTTGCAGAAGTACACCACTAACCGTAGACCGTTCCCCTGACAGTTCCCTTCCCAGATTGATCAACCTCACCAATAAGAAAAACCTGAGAAGCACAATTGCAACCCACCAAGCACCTTCTGGACAGAGTAGCAAAGAGTCAACATCCACCAAAGCCAAAACCACTGAACAAGTTTGTAGCATTGAAAGCCAGGAGAAGAGTTTGGAAAGCAGCACGCTTCCAGATCATGAGAAGACAGTCAGTGAACACGTCCCTTACCTCTCTCCTTACCACAGCTCCTCCTATAGGTATGCAAACATCCCAGCCCATGCTCGCCATTATCAAAGCTACATGCAGTTAATCCAACAGAAGTCTGCGGTGGAGTATGCCCAGAGCCAGCTCAGTTTGGTGAGCATGTGCAAGGAATCTCAGAAGGGTTCCGAGCCCAAGATGGAGTGGAAGGTAAAAATTAGGAGTGACGGGACCCGGTACATCACCAAGAGACCAGTGCGAGACCGAATTCTGAAGGAACGTGCCTTAAAGATCAAGGAGGAGCGGAGTGGCATGACCACAGACGATGACACCATGAGTGAGATGAAAATGGGGCGCTACTGGAGCAAAGAGGAGAGGAAACAACACCTGGTTCGGGCCAAAGAGCAGCGAAGGCGCCGGGAGTTCATGATGCGGAGCCGGCTGGAATGCCTTAAGGAGAGTCCTCAGAGTGGCAGCGAGGGCAAGAAGGAGATCAACATCATTGAACTGAGTCACAAAAAGATGATGAAAAAGAGAAACAAGAAAATTTTAGATAACTGGATGACAATCCAAGAACTGATGACCCATGGCGCCAAGTCTCCCGATGGCACAAGAGTTCATAATGCCTTTTTGTCAGTCACCACCGTATGACCAAATGAATGGAATGCAACTGATTTTCAGAGGGTGCTACCAGTTTCGGTAGAGTATGATTGCCTCGTTCAATGTGGCGTTTTTATATATATTTTGTGACTCTTTATAGTTTAAATTTTTTGTAAGCAAAATAACCTGGTAATTTTTCATTTGTTTTTCATATGCCAGTACCTTCTTTTTTTGGCTGAGATCTTTTCCTTAACTTGTGATATATTCATATTACTCATTTATAAAAAACAAAACAAAACAAAAAAACGAAAGGAAACAAACAAAAACTTGAACAAAAATACTGAGAAGCCAATTAATTTCCTACCTTAATGTATCTATTGTAAGTTAAAAATCTGGATTTATTTCTCTAGTTTACTTATTTTCTACTTTAATAATTCAATGCCAAAACAATTTCTATGCTTGCTTCTTTGCATAATATGTACTAATTTGAACCTGTTAATAAATCACATGCCACATCCTGTTTACACATATAAACACCTCTTTTTAACACCTTGTACTTTTAACACATAATGGCCGTTGTCTTTGTCTCAGTAAAGTGTAGGTGGACAATCTTCCTGTGATTTGTAGTGACATTGGTCATGTAGCTAGGTAATTGTGATAACTGTGACAATATAAAAGAAATAAATTATTGATTATCCTTAAGAAAAGTTATCAAGGAGTGTTTTATTTTCATTGTCCACTGTGGTTAACAGATATAAATTAGTTATACATGTATACTATTTAGAAGACTCCTAATTGTGGATTATAAACTGTGTACATTTCTATCACTTTTTTTTTCAATAAAGTTGTCTTGAACCACTTCTTATATAGATCATTGTGTCACATATTCCTTCCAGGATCAAATTAGATATGTACAGTGCCTAACAGATGCTAACTAAACATTCAGTATATATTCATGCTCCTCTTGCCTGCCACTCATGTCATACAAAGCCAAGAAAAAAATCAGGGAAGATGGAAAGAGGATCAGTAAAGTGCTTGAGATTATTTATAATGATAGGATGTATTTTAGTCTGCTCAGGCAGCTATAACAAAATAGCATCTACTGGGTGGCTTAAACAACAGGAATTTCTCACAGTTCTCGAGACAGAAAGTGAAGATCAAATGTGCCGGGGTTAGAGTTTTCAGCATATGAATTTTTGGAGGACAAAATTTAGTCCTTAGCACTTAGTTCATTTATTGAGTTGATAATTTAGGAATAAATTTTGGAAAGCCATCTCGGCACTAATTTTCAGCAGAATCAAATGCCTTATATGTCAGTTTATTAAAAGGTAAGATTGTTAGATGATTAGACAGATTTTTTTTAAATCTAGTTTTTCTTCATCTGAACTGATAAATCATATCATAGGTTAATCAATCACAAGCTCCCAGAGTGAAAGGCCAGATCAAATTTGTGCATGCAAACATGAGTTTGATCTTGTTTTCATTCAACCCAACGTGTCATTTTAATATAATGGATACACAACATCTGGATTATTTCCGAAGCTTCTTTCCTGTACAAAACCCACAGTGGCGTCCTATCACCTCTTGAATTAGACTCTGATGCCTTGCATTATATTCAAGGCCCTCCATGAACTTGCAGCTTTGCCTACTGTTCCTCCAATACAGATCTTTTCTGAATTATTCCTAGCTCCTCTTCTTCCTGCTGAAGTTATGTTATTTTCTGTCTGAGATTTCTAGCAAATCCTATTCCTCGCTTAGATGGTGACACACTTTCTTGTTGGAGCCTGTTTGATTACATGGGACTTTCTCAGGTCTGTGGTATACATGAGTGTGCATATTGTTTTACCTTGGAAATTTTATTCTTTGATTATTAAATCACGTGCATAAAACTTATTGTGTCCCAACATAGATTTCAAGTTCATGAAGGGAGGTCACTGTGTCCTCCTCTGTCTTTGTAAGCCTCTGGTAGAATGCCATTTGAATAATGATGTCTACTAATTGAGCTAGATTACTTTATTCATTTCTCTCATCCACATATTAGTCCTTATGCTGCTGCTTTCCTTACTCTTCTAACCTTCCCAATTCTTGCCTTTTGAAGGGATATCACAGAGGAAAACTAACTTATAAATAATGAAAACCTGGAACCAAAAATTTTGAAATAATAGTAGTAACAGCAAAGTAAGTAAACTGAAAAAAAGTCCTAACTTCTAATTTTAGCCACTGTTAGTACAGTAGCCTAGCCAAGAATACTCTGCATACACCCAGAGTTAACATTTGACATTATGTTTTAAAAAAGAATACCTGCCTGTCTTAAGAGTTCAGTTCTTTCAATACCTAAACGTGTGATTACTGCAACTTGAACCAACATGTGGATTTTCCTAAAGAAGCATTTATACATCTCACAGAATGCAGTGTTTCCAAAGTTACCAGCTTAGTTTTAATTTTAGGAAGGACAAGTATGCTTGCCAATTTAAAAAAAAAGTGACAATGTTTTTCATGTTTGTGTTTATGCAGTTCTACAGGTTGAGAAATGTTTCTCTTTTAAAAATCAGTGAAAATCTAAAATGTGTTATGCTTTATCTTTCCATATAATCTACCTTTGTGCTAAACATGTCTTTTTGGTAAATGAAAAATAAATCTGTTGCTGAGCAAAAAAAAAATTAATTGGCTATATGTTGGATATTTTATTTCAGTTCAGAAAAAAATATCTCAGTGAAAAGAGTAAAAAAAATATTTTACTTGGGCTTTCCTTTGAAATTCCAATTTTTATTGCCTTTTAAATTCAAAATGTGACATCAGTTTATGATAGCCATATGCCAAAGACCCAAGGGGACAGGAGAAACTGTATATGCAATGGTATTTCTTCATTACTTGCCATGAAGAAGGATTCTGCGGCCATCATATATTGTGCAGACTTTCCCTTTAAAAAAAAAAAAACATACAGTAGGGTGATGTCCTTCAGGCCCATCTACATCATCCACCTAAACTCCATCTCCATCTCTCTCAGGAGCTGCTGCTCTCTTCCCCAGCCACAAATTCCTTGTTCTGTGAGGACACCACTTTCCACCGGCCTCCCAAGCTAATCACTTGATCCTTTCAGAGTTTCTCCTTTATCTGGTCAGTCACAAGCACTTTTTCTTCAAAAAGTTTCAGATTGTTTGTAATGACCATAGGTATAGCCCAAGGGCCGAATGTCGAGGTCTCATACCTAATTGCTTCAGCAGGTCTCTTCTGGCTCCTGGTGCCTCTTTTCCAATCTATCCTGCATGCCCATCACTTTTGCTCTCCTACACACGACTTTCCAATGTAAGTTCAATACCTTGAGGGATCTTTTCCTGGTTATGGGATAAAATCTGATGTCCCAAGATCATTATTCAAAGATTTCCATCTTTTAACCTCGACCTATTTTCCACCTGATGTCACACATGTCTACATGAGGGACTTTTCAACTCAGACCTTGAGAAACCTATGGTTTGGTTAGATGATTTAAGATAATATTCCTTAAATTTAAATAACACTTTTGTGTGTGTGTGTGGGGGGGTGCAGTACTGGGGATTGAACTCAGGGGCATTCAACCACTGAGCCACACACCCAGACCTATTTTGTATTTTGTTTAGAGACAGGGTCTCATTGAGTTGCTTAGCGCCTTGCCATTGCTGAGGCTGGCTTTGAATTCGTGATCCTCCTGTATCAGCCTCCCAAATTGCTGAGAACATTTTATTTTTATTTTGTATTATTTTATCAATTCATTATTTCTATTCTCAATCAAATTTTATTCATTATTTTCATTAGCAAATATCAATATATTATGTGGTTATTAAATAACATCTATTAGTTTTCAATTAATGAAGTTTAATGCTGCAACATATTCATTATTTCACTCCTACTTTAAAAAAAATGCAGACAGTAGATCTTCTCCCAGAAATATCTGGCCCTCTGCTCTCCAGATGCTGATACTTAGGCTCTGGGACTATCTCACACATTTCAAGATGGCTGAGCAGAGGTACACAGCCCTCACCTATTCCTCCACAAGGAAGAACCAAAACAACAAATGTCTAGCTGCATTTTGAGATAAGTGATGGTGGGAGAACACTGAAAATCAGCAGGAGAGAAACGGGAATCTGGCAAGATTCAGAGACCTGAGACAACAGCATAGTAAGAGAAATAAAATATCCTGGCACTTCCTCCCATAGTTCTAAAGCTAGAGGCAAGGAGTCTCCCCTCTGCAGGGTTAAGTATGAAATAGAGAAACCCAGCAAACCATCAGCACAGATACTTACAAACCTAGCTCTTAGAATGTTTTGCAATCCTCACAGGATTAGAGCCTAAGTGACCTGAAATTCATATCACAGCCTTGCTTTGGAAAAAGGGTTTCACATCATCTCTCAGAGAACCTCTGGGGTGCTATAGCCAGGAGCCACATTGAGATGAGACCTATTGTCTGAATTTGGACTCCCATAGGGGTCAGAAACCCCTATATGTTCCCATGTCTGGGACCCCATAGTGTACTAACCTGCTAGTTAAATACTGTACAATCCTTTGGGCAATGCAATAAGAAAACAGAAAATGATGTGTTTTCACTCTCACATCACTTTTGTTCTAGTCAGATTTTTTATTTCTGTGACCAAAAGACCTGACAAGAACAATGTAGAGAAAGAAAAAATTTATTTTGGCTCATGGTTTCAGAGATTCAGTCTATAGCTGGCTGACTGAATAGCTCTGGACCCAAGGTGAGGCAGAACCTCATGGTGGAAGAGCATGGTAGAGGAAAGCAGTTCAGAACATGGCCAACAGGAAGCACAGGGAGCTCTGCTCACCAGGGAGCAAATATAAAACCCCAAGGCATGCCCCCAATGACCCACCTCCTCCAGCGCACCCTATCTCCTACAGTCTTCACCCAGTTAATCCCTTTCAGTAGAAAATTAGTTTAAAACTCTCATAACACAATCATTTCAGCTCTGAATATTCTTGCATTGTCTCACAGATAAGCTTTTGGGGCCACTACATATCTAAACCATAACAAACTTCTAGGGCCTTTAATCATTATTCCATTTCTCATTATTTTAATATTTCTTTTAATAATGTTTTAAAAATAACTTCAGTGATTGCCATGATGATATAATCAGTGGGATTATGAAATAGCAAAATATTTCAAGATAGAGGCAATATGATTGCTAAGATTCCATAATGTTTTGCAAATTTATAAAAGATTTCAACAAGACTATATGATAAAAGATTAAATAAGTTTTATTGTATTTTTAGTGCATACTTTACACTTTGGATTCTGGAAGACCTCTAAGAAAGAGTAAAAGTCAAAAGATATCATTTAAACTTTTCTTAAAATACTCAAAAATCAAAACCACCTCTAGTGACTGTTGGTGTAAAATGTGCACAAGTCATAGTGAGACTCCCAGAGGCCAGCAAAGGCAGGGAGCCATCACTGCCCCAGAACAGAAGGAACAAGGTGAAGAACTTAGCTTCAGTGAAGGAGCCGAGTGAAAAAGAGGCAGAAGAAAAGGCCACTGGAATAAATAGTAATTCTGAAGATATCCAGCTACTACCATGGTGTTGTTTCCAAGCAAGGAGACAGCAGGACACACTCAGAGTCTCTCCTCCCTCCAGCTCCTCTTTTGCTCTCCCTGGCCAAACTCAACCAGCTGGCACCTCCCAGGACCCAGCAGGATAAGAACACAGAGGATGGATCTGGGCAGTGATACATAGAGAATAAGCCGAACTCCTGCTGATTTCTTTTCAGTTTTGTATATATCTTGGGCACCTTTCCATATTAGCCTACATCATTCTTTTAAGCTGCCCTGGAAGATTAACCATAGATTAATCATATTGGGGAAGGACTCTTCCTTATGGGTCTTGAATGAAATACGGCTCACTGGAGTGACTCTCAATTCAACTAGCTGAGTGCCCTGAACTGGAGGGACAGTTGTTTCAATGTGGAGGGAAACAGAAGGTGATGCCCTCAAGAACTGGGAGATTAGGAGCTCACCCTAGGAGACCAGGGAGTGGCCAGTCACATGTGGTTTTCCATTGGTTCCAGGACTAATGGCAGTCCCCCATGCAGTTCTTACCATCTCTCTACCCACCCCCACAGGCACCTGTCATAACAATGCAAGTAAAGAACTTCATGGTTCCAGTGCTTTCCAATCCACATGGACCTGCTAGGGTTGCTTTGAGCAAAATTGTGGTGCTAGCTGCCTTCAGAGCACATGACCTATAAAGGTTTATAGAGAAACTTTTCCCACTGCTGACCATGCCCCACTCTTATTCCATTTTCGGTGGGTACTTTACTTGAAAGAGTCAGAGGAAAAAAGCCCAAGGCCACCTCCCCACCCCTGGCAAAGAAAGGTCCTGAGAGGAATTTTTTTTCTGACTTCAGCCACAACCTGACCTATTCACTCCCTAGAGTCTACAGCTGAAAGAATAAGGAGAAGAAAAGCCCCAGCCAACAGCACATCCTCAAGCACACATGGAACAATGAAGCCCATACAAAACTTTGTCTGGCTGCAGCCACATCTCATTTCTACTCGTTGCCTTGGAGGAACTATAACTGAAATAAAAAGAGAAAGAACAACCTCACCCATTTCCTTATCCCACAGAGTGCACAAAGTACTGCCCATGGAAAGTACTCCCACAGTAGCAGCAGAAAGGAACACACAATCCCTGCTACCACTACACCTATGCAGTTCCCACCACCAGCCACCCCCACATCTTGTCTGACCATGCATGGCTGTCAGGACTGGATATGAGCACCACAGAGGAGGTACTATGGTTCCTGACACTACTTTGACCTGTTGAGAGCCACGGCTAGGTCAAGATGGTGCCTGGCATTTTGCCAGAAGGGGCGGTTCCTGCTGCCTCGGGTGTCCGCTATTGCTGAGCTCTCACTGAGTTACTAGAGAGTTCGCATGGGTTGGTTGAGTTCCGGTTGAACTTGCCCGGAGTTCCTGGAGGGTCGCCTGGGTGGCATTCGCGTGAGTTCAAAAATAAAGTTCGTTCCTGCTTGAATCTACAAGTGGCTCGACCTCCCGGTTATTTGTGCCCAGCCAGATTACGACATTGACCCATTAACTATCTGGTACCATGCTATGATTTGATCAGGGGACAAGTGCTTTAGGCCTCCTCCCAGTACAGATGCTGCCAGTGCAAGAGGTCCTCATAAGTAACAGAGCCAACATCAATGATTTTTGAGGGAACCCCCATTTCCTAATAGGGACTATTACTCCCATTGTAGGAGTAGCCACAAAATGTGTACCTCGCACATAAATCTATACCACCTAGCAGAACTGCTAGAGTGTCTCCACTCTTACATGAGCCTAAGAGACAGTAGGTATCTCCAACTCCAATGTGTATGCACTGTGCTTTAATTCACTAAACACAACAAAAGAGGTTGCAGGGAAACTATAATAGAAATATATAGATATAAATATATAGTGACCAGATAGAAATAAAGCTAACTTTGCAAAACAAAATGATACCCAAAGAAATAACCATAAGAAGCAAGTCACTAAGAAGACCATATTATTAAAATGGTAGAAATTCTGACCCACCAGATATGAATCTCTATCTCTGAACACAAGTAATATGAGAAGGAGATACATGATACTTCCAAATGGTCATGATTCTCTAGTAACAGATTCCAAAGAGAAGTAGATGAAATTCTTGATAAAGAACTCTATACAAATATTTCAAAGAAATTCAGTGATACCCAAGGAATGCAAATACATGGTTAAATAAAATTAGGAAAAGACTGCATTTTGTAAGTTAGAAATTCATCAAAGAGAGATTTTGAAAAAGAACCAAATGGAAATCTTAGAAATAAAGAGTTCAATAAGTCAAAAAATTCAGCTGGGACCCTCAACAACAGATATGATCATGTGAAGACAAGTGTTTTGCAATTTGCCATTCAGGCAGAAAAAAAAGAAAAGAAAGAAGACAGATAGTTCAAGATCTTTAGGACATCATTCAGTAATCAAATATCTGCATCATTGGAATTTCCAATTCAAAGAGATGAAGATTAAGTACATAGGAAACTATTAAATAAAATAAACTTCCCAAAAAAAACTTTCCAACATCTTAGGGAATCCATGCACATTCATACACAGAAAGTTTACAAGAACCCCAAAGATATGACAAGAAAAATCTTCACCATCACATATTACAGTCAAATTGTCAAGTGTACAGGATAAGGAGAGAATTTTTTCTGCAAGAAAAAATCAACAAGTCACATTTAAGGGCAACCACATTAGACAAACAGCAGATTTCTCAGCAGAAACCTTATATGTCAGGATAAAATTGAATGACATATTCAAATCTGAAAGAAAATAACTACCACCCAAGATTAATATACTCTGTAAGCATATCTTTCAGAAACAAAAAAAAAAAAGAACAATCTTTAAACATAAGCAGAAATATCATCCAGGCTTACCTTACAAAAATCTGAACAGAAATCCTGTCATTTTCAGCAAGATGGAACTGGAGGACATCATGTTAAGTGAAACAAGCCAGACACAGAAAGACAAAAAAATACATGTTGTTCTATCTCATATGTGAAAACTAAAAAAAAAAAAAAAAAAAAAAAAAAGAAAAAGAAAAAAGAAAATCAATCTGAAATCAGAATTGTGATCTCCAGGCAGGACTGGGAAGGGTATAAGGGTGGGGTGATTGAAGAAGGATGGTTGGGGGTATAATCAGTGCACACTCTACACAAGTGTGGAAATATCACACTGAATCCCACTAATAGGTACAATTAATATATATTAATAAAAGTGTTTTTAAATCCAGCAAATCATTTTCTATTTCTCCGAAGTCTGTATCCTCTCTTTAATGTTCTTCCATTATTTTCCAAAATATATGTACTCAGATCTATTTCAAAACCCAAAATCCTTTCAGCCTCTCTTAAAAGACTTAAAGCTTAGGTAAACTATTTGTTCCTATAAATATGTATGCTATAGCTTCAGAGTTTGAGCAAACTACAGGAAGCTACTAACAAAATAGATGACCAAGATGGGTAACCTCTTAAGGAGAGCTTCAAGGATCTTTTGAGAGCCATTCAATTTTGCTACTCCTTTCAGCCAAAGAAAGACTAATTTACACTGTGACCACTTTGTAAGAACTTTTCATGTTAACTTGAGTAAACAGGCACCATATTGATGAATATTTGGGGACTTTTGCACTAATCTAATATTGTACAATGTTTCTGCTCTAGTTGAACAGGACACCCTACAGTTTTTTTCAAACTTACCATTCTCATTTGCAGCAGCTATTTTGTATTCTAGATAAAATCTTCCCCCTTCTCTGTGCCCATCCTTCCTTCAATGTTCATGTCATGTCTTCCTATATTTACAGAGGATTTTTTCTAACTCTTACTAACAACCACTCTTATTTCTGAACACTCACAGTTGGTATTTTCTTATCATTCATTTGGCTTTCTACTCAATAGTGCCTAGTGTATTTTTTCCACCGTGTGTCTATCATGAGTATAGTATGCTGCAAAATTAGAAACCACTGCCAAATGTGTTCTTCTGGCATTTCTTATAAACTGAACAACAGCTGCTTAGGATTTTGGGTACTGTGCTTTTTTCACATGACCCAGCTGACAGTGCTTGCTCCCAGTGAACATTGCTCCTAGGTTTATGGGTCATCAATAAACTAGAATCCTACTTGTTATTCAATATCCTACTATATGCTTTTAACTTATTAATATGTACCACTTATTGCCTTCCAGTTCTATCATTTAATAAGCTTGTAATCTTAAACAAGTTACTTAAGCTTGCTGCTGCTCAGTACAGAAGATATAACTATAGCCCTTTTTAAATAAGTTAAAACATATGAAGAAGCTCGATAAATGTTGAGACAAGTGGATATTCAATAGACATCAGTTTTTATATTTATTTGCAGATGAGAAAACAATGCCTAATATAATTCCAATAATCTGTCAAAGATAACACAGCTACTAAGCAATGCATTATAGATTCAGATTCATGATAGTCTGGCCACAAAGATTCTTTTCTTTCTGCTGCTCACTGCCTCCACATTAATTACAGATGAACATCAGTGACTTTTCACTCTATCCCCATCAGCTTTACTTCCAACAAAGGTTCAGGCTCTGACACTGTTTTCTCTGTGTTATCAAACATGTACTGACTTTCTTCACCTGGTTCTGCCTTATCAGTCAGTATGTTTTCCAAATAGCATGCTGCCTGTGGTGGGGAATTACAGTGGGAGATTTTGTTTTTAATCAGTCATCAAGTCTATGATATTTCTCTAGAGCTAGCCAGTACATAATATCATTCTACTTCTAATTTATTATTGTCCCTCTCTGTTGTGCTGTCTGCAACATCCATGATCAGACATGTAACATTGTGGTAAAGAATCTCCTGGATATCCATTTGCAGCATTTTCAGGGATTTTTGAAGCTCGCTTGCTTTTATGCAAAGCCTACTGCTGACCACTCAATCCTCAAGTGTTTTTGAATAAGGAATTTAATTTAAAAAAAAAAAAAAGACACTCAACTTCACCTGATGGTGATGGGAATAGATGGAATAGGATGCAACTTTCCCAACATGTCTTGAAATATTTGTGAGGTACTCTGGGACACAGAGCCTCCTCATATGTGTCAAGAAATCAGCCTTTGCTTGGTGTTCCCATTATGGCTGGGTAAGGGAGTAGATGTCTATTTGTATCCATTCAAATCAGTCTGAATTCATCTTTGAAATATAACATTAATCATAACATGGATAGGTATTTGAAATATACAATGAAAAATGAGCAAAGAAATAGAAATGGTACAAAAGTCATGAGAAAAAAAATATATATTCAAGAGCCTGAAGTGTTTTCTGTGTTAGATGCTTTACATGGGTCATTAATAAACTTGTTGTTTGGGGTAGGTGAACTAAGAGCACA
Source organism: Marmota flaviventris (assembly GCF_047511675.1). Taxonomy (NCBI): domain Eukaryota; kingdom Metazoa; phylum Chordata; class Mammalia; order Rodentia; family Sciuridae; genus Marmota; species Marmota flaviventris. Next base: position 74,199,837 of record NC_092500.1, on the reverse strand, counting down.
TGAAAATAAATCTAATTTTTTAAACTACAGAGTTCAGGGTGATAGAGCCCATGAGGAGCACAGGAGGATGAGAGGAGTGAGGACTAGGTATGGGCTTTCACTATTTCTGGAAACTGGGTGAATGATGGTTTGACTTTAGTGAAACAGGCATTGACTTTAGTGAAACATGAGAAGGATGTTATAGAAGGAAAAATGAACTATTCACTTTTGGAATTACTCTTGGATTAAGTACTTGTCGATGTGCCTCTTGCTCCCTGCTCTCTGGGGCATAATGTCCAGCAGAAACTGGTTCTTCTTAGCTACAGTACCCACCAGACAGGCAGACCTTGGTCCCAGATTCCATACATTACCTCATCCCCTTAAAACCTAAAACATGGCCTGATAATGATGACAGGCTTCCCATGAGTTCTAATTTTGTTAATTGTCTCATTCTTAGGACTTTTTTTATCACACTGATCGATGTTCTGTGTTAGTCTCTGTTTTAATTAAAGCAATTTCTTTTCTCCTGCTTGAAGACAGAAAATGAAGCCTTAGCTGTATGAGCAAGCAATGCATTGCCTGTAGTTGCCTGGATTAAGTACTTGTTGAAATAATATTTTTAAGCAATCAACTAAGCTTCTGAGTTGATAGATTTGCTCAATAAGGAAATAATAATGATTGCAAAGGATATGGAGTGTGATTATGATTTCTGATAGCAACAAAGAGCTTATATTTAGAGAGGGAATGGTTATTTTTAAAGGCCTCTTAAAAAATAGGGACCATCTATAGGAATAATAAATAAACACTGATAATCATATAGCAAATCTATAAAGGACAAGCTAAGTTTCAGAATGCCTAAAGCACACATATTTCTCTTCTAATTATACTTTTTCATGAAAATACATATCTATATAATTGATTAGACAAAATGGTGGGCATCTAACTGATGGGTGTCTAAACTTGAAGCCAGTCATGTTCTTGAGAAGTGGCCTGGAATATGGGCATTGTCCAAAGAGAAATTGTAGGGCATGTCACATCAGAGAAATAGAAACCTATGATGGAGAAAAGGAAACCTAACTTGCAGACTAATGCTCACTTCCTAGTCTTGGGGCTGCACATGGCTAAGATGGAGCCTGGCGATTAGCCAGAAGGCATTACCGTGGGTTGTGACGAAAAATCGGACCACCTCTAGGATAGGCTCAGAACCCTTCCGCCCTCGTGGACAGTTCGTGTCTCCCCTTATTGCCTGTAGAATGGGTGTACACGTGAACTCTCCTCACCCTGCTGACCTTTATCCTGATTGGCTCCTGTGCCTTATATTAGCTGTGTGTGCTTCCTCAATAAACAAGCTCCTGCCTTGACTGGTCTCCCTGATGTGTCTGATTGTCCTCTGGTGAAGGAAGGCTGGGTGCGGGCGGTCAGTCAGCCCTCTCCATTCTTGGCTCATCCTGGCTGAGGCATGTTCTCCTTATCTCTCCTGCAGGTCGTGAGGGAAGGAGGACTAAAAACCCTGACATCTGGTGCCCGAACAGGGACACGAAGAAGTCAGTTCACCAAAAGTGAAAGTATCTGCGAACCAAGCCAAGGGAGTTCCAAGGTAAGGGTCTACCTGAAGAGATGGGGCAATCTCACACTAATCATGATGCTCTGGCTCTTAAAGCGCTGAGATTCATGCTCAAAAGCCGAGGTTTAGAGATCTCGGATGCCCAGGCTGAAAAGGTCTGGGAAACCTTGACACGCGCTGCACCCTGGTTGGTGGCTGCCAATATTTTGATTGGGCCACATGGGACCACGCAGAACAATTGGTGAGGAAGAGGGAGATTAACCTGGGAGAGGACCCCCCTCTGGGGGTCTACCCGACCCTATCCGCTCTCAAAGCCTGTTTCTCCCTGACCCCTCAGAAGGAACATCTAGGGGCAGCAAAGACCTTTTTAAGACCCCTACTCCTCCTACCTCAAAGGGTGACCCGGTTTGGAAAACCCTTGTTGAGGAGCAACTTGGGTCACGGCGAGTCAGACCAGGAGGAGAAAGGCTTAAAGCCTCACTCTGACAATGGCCTCCTAGACCCTTTTGATCCTTGGCTCCTTCCCGGAACACATGGTAGACAGTCGGGATAGGGAGCGGCCTCCACCATATTGTCACCCCTCCCCCTGCAGAAATTCTCTGCCATCTTGTGCAAACCCGGAAAAGCCGGTTAAGCCACCATCTTGTAAGACCATCGATGACTTATTCCCATCATGTATGGCTTTCCCGGTAAATGTTAACCCTGGGGGCAATAGACCAGCCTTATGGTATCCCTGGGAGGCCCAAGATTTGAAAGAACTCAAAAAGGCCGTCTCTGAGGATGGACCTAATTCACCTTGGGCTGAAACCATCCTCCAGGGTCTGGCCCACCAACAGTGTACCATCCAATATTGGAAAATCTTAACCAAGGCTATGCTTCCTGGTCCCCTGTATCTGAAATGGTGTGCTTTTTTTAATGAGAAGTTCCATGCTCAGGCTGAGAGGAATCAGGCTGTTAATCCCCCCATTCCTGTAACTTATGGGGTGCTGTCAGGGTCCAGTGATCAATTTTCCACAGGCCTTCAGCAAGCTGCTATCCCTGCCCCCTACCAGGAGCAGGTAGGGGCTTTAGGACTGGCTGCATAGAAAAAGTTGGAGGAAGGCCCCTCAGATACCCCGGTAGCAGGAATTACTCAGAGGGCTACTGAGGATCTTGCCACCTTCATTGAGAGGGTGGAAAAGAGCCTTCAAAGGAAATTGCCCCCCCAGAGCCCCTTCGGGACCAGTTTGTCAAATGCTGGTCTGGGAGGGGATGACCATAGACCACAAACTAGCCTGTGCGGGGATGAAGGACATATCTATGGGGAGGTGGATAGTAGCCACTAAGGATGTCGGTACTCAGGCCCACCAATCACAGTCATTGGTCGCGGCCTTGCAGGCCCAAACAGCTTCGCTTGCTGAGGCCCTTACTACCACTCACACCTCTTCCAGTGGCGCTGGAAAAGGGGTTTGTTATGGGTGTGGTCAACAGGGTCACTTCAAGAGAGAGGGCCCTACAGGCCGAATAAGACCTGGTGCCCCGAAGGGATGTCCCCCAGGCGCGGCTAAGGAGCAAACTCCACCTAAGACGCCTTGCCCCGGGTGTAGAAAGGGATTCCATTGGCGGAGGGATGGTAAGTCCAAATTTGATATTGAGGGGAAGCCTTTAAACTAATAACAGGGCGCCCTCCAGCCCTGTCACCCAAAGGAGGCGCACGACCTAGTGACCCGCCTAGGGCCCACTGGACAGTCCCAATGATCCCAGGAATTAGGCCAAAAATGGATATCTTCATAGCAGGGGAAAAAGTTCTGCTGCTTGATTGACACTGGAGCGGTTCAGACAGTATTAAGGAAAGAGGAGATTCCCCCACAATAGAAGGTGATTCCCGGACCTCAGTTATTAGGGGTGGGGGGCGACACAATGTCTGAAGAAACCAAGGACTGGCTTACTTGGAAGGATGTAGATGGTAGCCAGGGAGAGGTATGCCCTCTGGTGGCGTCTGGCCTGACAGCTCATCTGCTGGGACAGGATATTTTGGGAGAAGCTGAGATGTTCATCACCACAGATCACAAAGAGATATATGAGATATCCTAGAGGAAGAGGAGTACCAGCAACAGTTTGGCCTATCAGGTCCCCTTAGCAATTACTGGGGGATCCACTTTTTGAGACATCGAGGTGGAACACTCTTGCACCCCGTGTGAGGCCTCACCCCAAATCCTAGAAGCCACTGTTCCTACTGTCCCTGCCATTCAATGGCTTCTGGGCCCTCCAGTGTGGGTGGGACAGTGGCGCTTCCCCTAGATAAACTACAAAAGTTAAAAGAGATAATATCAGAACAACTGACCCTAGGGCATATTAGGCCCTCCCTGAGCCCTTGGAATAGTTCTGTATTTGTCATGCAAAAGGCCACAGGAAAATGGAGAATGTTACAGGACCTAAGAAAGAACGGATATTCCCTTGGATATTCCCTTGGTACCCCCTTGTGAGGGTTACCCTGGATCCCCTCCATCCCTCGGGATTTGACTCTCATTGTGATTGCTATCAAGGATTGCTTCTTTTCTATTCCCCTTGATCCCCAGGACTTCGAGAAGTTTGCCTTCTCCATTCCCCCTGTTAACTTCCTGGGGCCAGACCAAAAATATGAGTGGGTGGTGTTACCCCAGGGCATGGCTAACAGTCCAGCTTTTTGTCAACATTATGTTTCACAAGTCCTGCAACCCCTTCGGAGGCGATCGGACATAATTCTATATGTTTACATGGATGACATCATTATTGGGGCTGCGGATGCCAAAGCATTAGGCTCTGCCTATAAGGAACTCCAGACTCTCTTACAGAAGGGAGGATTACATATATCTAATGACAAGGTCCAGACCTTACCCCCTTTTAAAATTCTAGGGGCCAAACTTAGGTTGGACTCTGTCTGTCCCCTTAAGCCTCAATTTTAGTTTTCCAGTCGTCCTATACCTTGGTGGAATTACAAAAACTGTTGGGTGAACTCAACTGGTTAAGGCCTTGGCTTCACCTGCCTACAGAAGACCTGCTTCCGCTTTTCAGAGATAAAGTACCCACAGATGTCATCACAATGACTCCATCGCATCAATTGATATTCCAAAAGATTCAGTCAGCCTTAAATGCAGCACAATTGGCTCGCTATAGGCCCAATGCCCCCTCTGTCTTTGGATCCTCCTCAGCTCAGAGCTTTCTTTGGCCACCATTACCCAGTTAGGTGAGCCTCTTCAATGGATACATGTGTCTGTGGGAGGGGCCCCTAGGGTCTAATCCCAACTTGACCAGTTGTCTGACCTGATAGTTAAGGGTAGGGATATTTCCCTGAGACATTATGGGCGGGATCCTGATGTGCTAGTAATCCCCTACCGGTTGTCAGACTTTGAGTGGGTCAGAAGAAACCATAGTCAGGTATCCAATGCCTTGGAGGGTTTCATGGGAAAGGTGGATTGTCATTATGGTACATTGAGATGGGTGACATCATTCTCAAGGTTACAACGAATCCCTCCCCAATTACTAAAATGGTAATTGTCTTTACTGATGGGGGAAAAGCAGGATCTGCCGAAGTGGTGTACTCCGCCTCTTCCCCTGCCAATGAAAGGGAAAGTACTCACTATTTTGAGCCAGTTATGGGATCTGCATAATTTAAGGAACTATATGCCTTGCCCTGGCCTTAACCCATGTTCATGGACCAATGAACTTGTTTTCTGACAGCCTATATGTAGTCAACTTGTTACCAATTCTAGTGTCAGTGTATATTAAGTTAGACAAAAACCCAATTACTCCTCTAATGATTCAAGTCTGATCCTTGTTGAAAGAGTGGGCTGAGCCCATTTTGCTGCAGCATCTCAGGGGACACCAGGAGTTACCCGGACTCTTGACATGGGGGAACCAAATGGCTGATTGATTGGCTACCAATGGGACTATCATAGCTACTGCTAAGTCTCAACAGAACCTTTTTATGGCTCAAGGACTTCATGAACTTACTCACTTAAACTGGAGAGAGCTACATCAGAGATTCCCCCTGATTCCCATAAAAGATTTTTTTAAAAAAATCATAAGGACATGTAAATCATGTATGCCATTTTTACAGGTCCCACCTCTTCAATCCCCCAGGGTCAACCCCAGGGGCCTCAGACCTAATGTCTTCTGGCAAACTGATGTGACCCACTATGCACCTTTTGGAAAATTAAAATATATATATATATATTTATGTCTACAGATAACTATTCACATGCTTGTTGGGAAACTGCTCATTTGGGTGAAAAAGCTCGACATGCTGAAAGCCATTTCCTACAGTGTTTTGCCATTTTGGGATTACCCACAGGTTAAGACAGACAATGGGCCCTGCTTTGTGAGCAAATCATTACAAGAATTCTTCCAAACTTGGAATATTAAACACACCACTGGAATACCATACAATCCAAAAAGTCAAGCTATAATTGAGAGGCATAATAAGACCTTAAAGGACCAACTAATGAAACAAAAAGGGGGAAACAAACCCCATGACCAATTAAGGAGTGGGTGGTGTTAACATAAGCATGTTAAGCCATGCTTACATTAAATATTTTAAATTTTTCCAAAGACCAACCTCTAACTGCTTTCCAGAGACATTGGTCTAATCAGACATCTTATTTGAAGATAGAGGTCCGATGGAGGGACCCCATTACTGGATCATGGTGTGGTCCTGATCCCCTCATTAGTGTAGGGAGGGGATTTGGGTGTATATTACTGATTAGGGAGCTAAGTCCAATTTGGGTACCCGTTAGAGATCTAAAATACTGTTCACCAGAACAAAAATGATTACCTAAGAGCACCCCCTCTTGAGGTACGATTCTTTATTTTCTAATTTGTAATGAAAAGACCATTCTGGACACTTTGCCTGGTTGTGACCGGACTCCTCATTGTCTCCCTCGTGGCATTCATCATGGGCACAGCCATTTCGGACTTTCCTTCGGAACGTTCTAATTCCACTCATTCGGATGATTCCAGCCTGTATGGCGGCCCTTAGAGTGATTCCCCTCCTACTATGTTTGTTGGGGGAGACGCACTTTGGGAGGCATGCTTTGATGTTGTACTTCATATCCTTGGCTCCCCCTTCAGGCAGTGTGTCACTAAGGCTCTTCTCATAGTCGATGCTATGGGACCAAATATGATTGTATTGGTAATGGCTTATGGGGGACATATGTAATCCGTGATCTTGAAGTCTGTGAAGCTGGCTCAGGTTGCCTGGCTACTCTTGGCCACAGCATCTGCTGGCCCAAACCAGTGGTTCTTCCTTCTAAGCCCCCTGCCCCACATGCCAATGCACAACATTCGAGTCAGGCGTGGTCCACACTGCTTGTTATAAATCAGCATCTAAATGTACTCACAAGGGTGTAACTTACTGGATGGGCCACTCTGAGGGGTCCCATTCTGGGTATCAGTGCCCTGGAAGTGGTGGTCCTTATATGTGCCCCCTGGGGTCTCTGGTTGAGGGGGGAGCTCAAGATCTGGCCAGGCAGGCTGCTATTAACAAGGTTGTAAAAAAACTTACTGAGCTCGACTTGGGCCCCCCCATATACCATCCTATAATGCTACCCAAACAACGGGGGCCCCTCCGTTTAGACCCTGAGACTCAAAATATTCTACAAAGTGCATTTGATCTTTTAAATGTGACCAACCCTAAGCTTGCTCAAGACTGCTGGCTGTGCTTAAAGAATGGACCATTAAAGGCTACTGCCATTCCCGTTTGGTGGAATATAACCTCACCTCTTCCTAGTAGATGCCTTATACTCCCATCCCACTCAGAATTCTTTTTGCCTTTGGTGACCATGTCTAACATCACCTGTCTCACTAGAAATGGCACTCAAGATGTGGGGACGTTAAATCCCTTCTGGTGTGGAGGCAATAGGTTTTTTGACACATCAGTAGGTGGTATGCTCTGTCCTCCTAATGGTACTGCCTTCTTCTGTGGGGATATAGTGTACAGTGTCCTACCGAGTAATTGGAGTGGGATCTGCATTGTGGTCCTCCTCCTCCCTAACATTGGGGTCCTCCCTAATAACCAGTCCCTACCCATACCTGCTGTTGATTATTCCCTTTCTGGGCCTCGAAGAGCCACTCATGCTGTTCCTTTGCTGTCTGGGGGTAGCCACGAGGATGGGAACTGGACTTGCTGGCCTCAGTACTTCTTTACAGATGTACAATAAGCTTTCTCAGCAGATGATAGATGATATGCACCATATTGCCAGCACTATCTTGGACCTGCAATCTCAACTCGATTTATTAGCTGCAGTTGTCCTCCAAAACCATCGTGGCCCGGACCTGCTTACCGCCAGAGAGGGAGGATTATGCCTGTTCCTACAGGAGGAGTGCGCTTCTATGCCAATGGCTCTGGTTTTGTTCAAGATAAAAGGTTATAGGAGGACCTTGAAAACCGTCGGAATGAGCTGCAATCAAGCTTTCTATGGACTGGGCTAAATGGGTGGCTCTCTTACCTTCTCCCCTTTGTAGGCCCCTTGGTTACTATAATTCTTGTATATACATTTGGACCTTGTGTAATCAACAGGCTCCTCCAGTTTCTCAAGGATTGAGCCAAAGCTGTTCAATTGATGGTGGTCCAGCAGCAATACACTGTCTTACAAGATACTGACTGGGAACCCTATGAGGTTGGCAATGGCCCCTACCAAGATGTGCAGGTGTAAGTCAGAGGCAAGAGGGTTTTTCTTCATAGGCCTAATAGGTCACCTCCCTTCCTTGAGGTTTCCCATTGGGTCTGCTGACCCTGCAGGTGAACTGCCTGAAGAGCCACAGTGGTAGTCAATGACGGGTAAGATCCCCAGAGGGGGACAACCTAAGACAGGCACCCGCCAATAAAACAAAAAAGGGGGAGATGTAGAGCACGTCACATCAGAGAGATAGAAACCTATGATGGAGAAAAGGAAACCTAACTTGCAGACTGATGCTCACTTCCTGGTCTTGGGGTCGCACATGGCTAAGATGGCGCCTGGCGATCAGCCAGAAGGCGTTACTGTGGGTTGTGAAGAAAAATCGGACCACCTCTAGGATAGGCTCAGAACCCTTCCACCCTCATGGACAGCTCGTGTCTCCCCTTACTGCCTGTAGAATGGGTGTACACGTGAACTCCCTTCACCCTGTTGAACTTTATCCTGATTGGCTCCTGTGCCTTGTATTAGCTATGTGTGCTTCCTCAATAAATGAGCTCCAGCCTTGACTGGTCTCCCTGACGCATCTGATTGTCCTCCAACAAGAGGGCTGGGTGCGTGTGGTCAGCCAGCCCTCTCCTTTCTTGGCTCGCCCTGGTCGGGGCATGTTCTCCCTGTCACTCCTGCAGGTCAGGAGGGAACGAGGACTAAAAACCCCGACAAGAAATAATGATTTACAGAACCAAACTTGCTACATATTGTACAACATGGTAACTATAGTTAATTACAATGCACTGTATTTCTGAAAATTGCTGAAATTAGATTTGTGTTCTTGCCACAAAAATAAGTAAGTGTAGCAATACCTTTGTTAATCAGTTCAATTTACCAATTCTATAACATATGCATATTTGAAAACAACCTATAGTGTATTATAAATGTATATAATTTTGCCAATTAATTTTTTAAAAAATAGGGAGGTAGAGCAAGACAGTGGCTGAGTGAGATCCTCTAGCAATCTCTCCTGAACTAAGTAAGTGCTGGGCTGATGAAACACTGGGAAGCACTCACAGACCTACCTGTGGACAGAGCCACTGTAACAGCTCAACAGCCAGGGGAAAACTTGTGGGCCCAATATGGTGGACTTCTATTTCAGCTGGCATCAGCCGTGGCTGGCTGCAGCAGTGCTGGGCCACTAGTGCAGCTCACCAACAGGCAGTCCATGGTAGTGTGGGCCTTGGTCCTAAACCAGTGTTGTGCTGGTCTTGCTGGGCTGTGAGCTCAGGGTGTGATAGAACTTAGAGGCATTGGTGGTCAAGGTATGACAGAAAATCTGGGGCTGGCTCATCCACAGTGACTTTGCCCACAGCTGGGAAGAATCCTATAGTATCTGACTATGGAAAGTATTGGAAGTCGTGTATGAATTATGGGTTTGTTTAAGCCATCACAAGGCAGGAGGGTTGCTTTTCTGAGAACTCCTGGTATGAATCCACTGGTTGCAGATCGCTCAGATTAAAGCTGACAACCTACCTTAGCTCAGAGCCTTAGGCTCCCAGAGGTAGGTGTAAACTCTTTAGTCCCCAACAGCTTTTTTCCCTGTCTGTGTTCTGTTTTCCTCAAGAAACCTACCACACTGAAACTTTTTGATGTATTTCCCCTTAAATAAAGAATTTGGGCCTTTACCTCTGTTTAGTTCCAGTTCCTATCAGGGCTGGAAACCCATCAGGCCCCAGCTTTTAAAACCATTTTCTGCCTCTTTTTTGTTGTTTTTGTTCCTTATTGATTATTTTCAGACTTTTTATTTTCCCAGCCCATTCACATCTCCAAGCAGGAATCTGCTCTTCTGGGGTACTCATAACCCCAACAGACCTGTAGCTATGAATGAGGCATCTGGCCTCCCCTAACCCCTAGGAGTAGATCATGGGGACAGACTACTCTTTCTAGGTACTATCCTGTTTCTTTCTGACCAATATACCAAGAGTGTATTTAGAGACAAATCTGTGCTTGGATTGTCCTCTAGTACTGAAACAGTGACAACACACTAACAGCAGACTCCTGGCAAACATGGATGTAGGCACCATCTCCTGCTGAAATAGTGGAAGTGAATACAGTGTCAGAGAAAATAAGCAGGCTTCATAGGAGTTCTGGAAAGTCAAGCAACAAAATTCTAGATTAGGAAGACAGAAATAAATGCCTAATTCTTTAATGCTCAGACAACATTGCACACCAACAACACATTAGGAGCTTTCAGGAAACCATGACCTTACCTAGTAGTTAAAATAAGGTGCTAGAAACTGATCGGGAACTGATCAATATGGGAAAGTTCTCAGAAAATTTAAAACAATTGTTTTAAAGAAATTGAATGAGCTTGAAAAAAACAGAAATGTTTCAATACTCTGAGAAATGTAAAGAAGAAAAAAAGCAACTAAAAATAAAATTCTTAAGCTGAAAAAAATACACTCAGTGAAATTAAAACACTATAGAAGGTATTAATAGCAGTATGGATCAAACAGAAGAAAAACTTAGTAAGCTCAAGGATAGGCTATTTGAAAATGCACAATTGGAAGAGAAAAGAGAGTAAAGGAAATGAAGAAAGCTATGGAAAATTTGAGACATATTAAAAGAGCAAATATTTAGGTTATTGAGGTTTGAGATAGACTTGAGAATGTCAAAGCAATAGAAAGTTTATTCAAAGAAATATTAGCAGAAAACTTCTCAAACCTACAGAATCCAGGTACAAGAAAGTCAAAGGTCACCATTCAAATTTAACTCAACCATGTCCACTCTTAGATATCTTAAAATCAAGCTCTCACCTGTCAAAGATAAACAAATGATTCTTAAGGCTGTAAGAGAAAAGAAAAAAATAACAATTAGGGGTGCCCAAGGCACCTGACTGCAGACTTTTCTTCAGAAGCCTTATAGTCCAGGAGACAGTGGCAGGAGATTTTCACAGTACTGAAGAACAAACAGCCTTCAAACAAGAACAACATACCCAGTAAAAATACCTTTTAGAAATAAAGGTAAAGGGGTTGGGGCTATGGCTCAGCGGTAAAGCACTTGCCTCTTACGTGTGAGTCACTGGGTTCGATCCTCAGCACCACATAAAAATAAAATAAAGATGTTGTATCCACCGAAAACTAAAAAATAAATATTAAAAAATTCTCTCTCTCTCTCTCTCTCTCTCTCTCTCTCTCTCTCTCTCTCTCTTCCCTCTCTCTCCCTCTCTTTAAAAAGAAAGAAAGAAAGAAAGAAAGAAAGAAAGAAAGAAAGAAAGAAAGAAAGAAAGAAAGGTAAAGATGTAAACATCCCAGACAAAGAACAGTTGAGAGAATATATCTCCACCAAAACTGTTCTATAAGAAATGCATAAGGGAGTCCTTCAAACTAAGAGGAAAAAAAAGAAAAGGAAAAAAAAAAACATGGAAAGGTATAAAACTCCCTGAGAGTAATCATACAAAAATCTCAGAATGACCTAATAATGTAAATGTGATACATAAACCATTCACATATTTAGTATAAAAACTAAAAAACTAGTTCAAAATAATAGTAACTACATCCAAATTTTAAGTGATAGGCAATATAAAATATATAAAATGGGATCTCAAGAATTCTAAAGATTTGAAAAATGGAATACAACAGGAAGGTTTTCTGGTTTGTGCATTTTTCTCTTGTTCTTTTATTTATCTTCTTACCTTGACTATTATGTTGCTATCAATTCAAAATATTTTGTTGTAGTCCAAAGAAGTTTTTGTGTCATGATAACCACAAAGCAAAAATATATTATAGACAAATCAAAACTAATAAGCAAGTAATAAAACATGTTACTAGAGTAATTCATTTAACCAGCAAGGAAGTCTTGAGAAAGAAAGAAAGGATTAAAAGAAAACTAGGAAGTTATATAACAGCTGTACTAAGACTTCACCTGTCCATAATTACCTAGAAAGTAAATGGATTACATTTTTTAATTATAATATATAGAGTGACTGAATGGATAAAAATGAGATCCGATGATATGTTGCAAAAAACTTAGTTCACCTCTAAGGACACACAGAGACAGAAAGTGAGGGGATAAAATCCATGTAAAAGGAAGACAAAAGAAAGAAAAAAAATGTATTCATACTAATATAAGATAAAATTGACTAAGTCAAAAGCAATAAAAAAAGATAAGGAAGGTCATCCTATAATGACAAAGGGGTCAATTCAGCAAGAGGAAATAACAATTCTAAATACATATATCCCAATATTGGAGAATGAATATATATATATATAATATTAATAGACATAAAGGGAGAGATAGACTCTAATATAATATTTTGAAATTTTAATGCTCCACTTTGAGCAATGGACACATCATAACAGACAGTAAATCAACAAAGAAACAGCAAAGTTAAAGTGCACCCTAGACCTAATGGATCTAATAGACATCTATAGAGCAATGCACCCAATGGCTACTGAATGCACATTGTTCTCATCAGCACATGGAACATTCTCCTGGAGAGATAACATGATTGGCAAAAAAATAAGTCTCAAGAAATTTTAAAATTTGAAATCATATCATATATTTGTCCTGACCACAGTATAATTAAGCAAGACATTGATAATAAAAATAACTTTGGAAACTAAAAATATATGGGAATAAAAACAAATTACTTTTAAACAATTGATGCAAAGAAGAAAGTTTTAAAATGTCTTTAAACAAATGAAAACGGAAATACAAGATACCAAAAATTATGGGATTCAGCAAACACAGCACCAAGAGGAAATTTTATAGCAATCAACGCCCACATCAAAAGCAGAAAAATCTTTAATAAATAACCTAGCACTGCATTTCAAGAATGAGAAAAACAACTGGATGTGGTGGTGCACACCTGTAATCCCACAACTCAGGAGAATGATGCAGGAGGATTGTATGTTTAAGGCCAACCTCAGCAACTTTGTGAGATTCTATCTCAACATCAACTTTTTAAAAATGGTCTGTGAATATACCTCAGTGGTAAAGTACCCCTGGGTTAAATCCTCAGTATGAAAAATGAAACAAATAATGACAACAAAAAACCAGACCAAAAAATATCCATTATTAAAGAAAATCCCAGAACCAGATGACTTCAATGCTGAATTGTACCAAATATTTAAAAGACTAATAACAATTTTCCTTAAGTTGATCCGGAAAACAGATGAGGAAGAAATTCTTCATAATGCTTCCATGAGGCCTGCATTATCCTGACACCAAAACCACATAAGGACACACACATAAAAAAAAAAAAAAAAACCTACAGGCCAATCTCCTTAATAAGTACAGATGCAAGTCTTCAACAAACTACTAACTAACCAAATTCAACAGCACATTATAATGATTATTCACCATAATCAAGTGAGATTCATTCCAGTGATGCAAGGATGGTTCAGTTTATGCATATCAATAAATGCTATATACCACATCAACAAAATAAAGGACAAAAACCATATGATTGCCTCCATTGATGCAGAAAAGGCACTCAGCAAAACTGAACATCCTTCATGATACAAATGTTGAAGAAATTAAACATACAAGGATTATATCTCAACATAAGAAAAGCTATTTATAAGAAGACAACAGCTAACATTACAATGAATGGGAAAAGGTGAAAGCTTTATCTAATATCTGATCCCAAACAAGAATGCTGGAGCAATTAGGCAACAGAAAAAAAAATAAAGTACATCAAAATTGGAAAAACGTTATGAAATTGTCATTGTTGGCAGATGATATGATCTTATATATAGAAAACTCCACCAAAACCCATTAAAACTAATAAATGAATTCAGCAAACTTGCAGAATGCAAAATCAACATACAAAAATCAGTAGCCTTGCTATATGCACATAGCAAATTATTCTGAAATGGAAGCAGTCCCAATTACAATAGTTTCAAAAAAATAAACCTGTCAATCAACTTAACCAAGAGCTGAAAACTCTAAAATTAAAATTATAAACATTGATAAAAGAAATTTAAGAGAACACAAAAAAGTGGAAGGACATTTTGTGTTTATGAATTGGAAGAATCAATATTGTTAAAATGCTCATAATATCTAGAGCATTGTACACATTCAATGCAATCCTTATTAAAATGCCAATGGCATTCTTCATAGAATTAAAAAAAAATTCTAAAATTTATGTGAAACTCCAAAAATAAAAATAAAAACCAGAATAGCCAAAGTCATCTTAAGCAAAAAGAGCAAAGAATGTGGTACATTACCTGACATCAAAACATACTCTAAAGCTGTAGTAATCAAAGCAGCATGGTATTGGCATAAAATCAAACAAAGAGACCAAAAGGACAGAATAAAGAGCCTAGAAATTAAACCACACATGAACAGCCAAAAGATTTCCAACAGAGGTGCTGAGAACCCACATAGGAGAAAAAATAATCTTTTCAACAATGTTGGGAAAATTTGATACCCATGCAGAAGAATGAAGTTACACCCTTCCCTCACACCATACAAAGATCAATAAAGTTTTCATTTGTATTAAGATTCCTATATTCTTTATCTTCATGTGGACTCTTATGATGAGACACAATTTTTAGAATAACTGGAGGAAATCTCCATTAGCTGCAACCAGAAGAACCCTCATAAAAAAACCATTTTAAACCTCTTTCTGCACATACTTATTATTACCAATTCAATTATATGACATAAACCATATCTTGATTGATTGATTGATGTAGCAATACATTTAAAATATTTTTCTGTAAAAACAAATGTGCTTATTAAGCATAACTTAAGTGTTTAAATAGGTACATGGCTTATCTAACAATTTCTTTTCCCCCTTTCTCTTCTCTGCTGTTGGTGCAATAAATAACAATGCAATAAATACACTGGTTGATATATCCATCTGTACTAATTTGAGTGTTCCCTTTGGATAAAGAAGCCTGCTAGATCAAAGAATATAATCATTTATAAGACTTTTTAATTATATTGCTAAAATACCCTCCAGAAAGTTATTAACAATTGCATTCTCAACAATGTATGAGAATGGGATTTCTACTGAAAAAAATTTTTTTGCTGTTTTATTTTTTTTTTTTAAACATAAGGTCTCATCTGGGAAATTCCCCAGTTGAAGCAACTATATGCCCCAAGGGAGACCTACTATTGGGAGAAAAATTTTGAAATGAGTTTATTGAATATGAACATGTTAAGTAGCTAGAAAATTTTTCAGTAGTTTGGCAGATAAAAACTTTCTGGAGATACTGCTTTGTATACCATTTCCAGGAAAAATAGTATACATTTCCTAGAAGGGTTTTATAGTAGAAATGGGTTTTGCTTCACTAAATCATTTGAAAGTTCTAGCAATTGTTTACCTTCCTTTCAAGATATATTTCTAAACAGTGTGAGACAAAATGAGAAAATGTTAATATAAGGATATTTTAATAGTGTATGTATACACTACATATATGGACAAGGCTTACGAATTCATATAAATAGCATATAAGAGAAAGAGTATATAATCAGTGGGCATCAGAAGCAGTGAGATGTGGAAAGAATGCTGAAATGGTAATTGATGTACTAGACCCAGCTCTCTACTCATTTGGTGAACTTGTGCAAATTGCTTCACCTTTGTGAGCCAGTTTAATAAAGCATCCAAGGAATAGGACACTTCCTTGCTCTTAAATAAGAAATGAATCAGACAGTGCATCTTAGATGGTGATTAGATATGAATTTGACAGCACTCAAGAAAGTTTCAACTATTGATCTGTGATCTGTGAAAATTATGCCTTAAGATGTTGTCACTCCTCGATGACCTGACACAGGCCATGTGTGATGGCTGACAATAACAAGAACACTAGGTTCTAGTCTGTGGTCCCATAATACTGGCTTTATACAGGCGTGGCTGAATATGCTGGACTTGGTGGGAATCCTTCTGGGAAGACTATGTGAGTTCTTGAATATCATGTTTGAATTAAATCCTGAAAAGGCTAAGAAGTGTATAAGGAGAAGACTCATTCATCTTCTTCCTAAATGAGGAGTCTTACACTGGGAATTAAATTTTTATGCTAGAAGACAAAAAGGTTGACACTGTAATTATGATGCTTGGACCTTCTTTGGCAGAAACTATGGGAGAAAAAAAACTGAAGTAGGAAGTGGAGCAGTCAACAAGCTCATGAAATTCACTGGAGATCAAAACAGTCCCTTTTGGCACTTTAAAGGCTTTCTTCTTAGTTTCTGTGATTATTTAACCCTGCTGCCAATCTTAACCGTGAATAAATATTTTTGTGGCTTTGAAATCACCATGTAAATGGCATATAGAAGCTATACACTGAGAAACATGAAATGTATAAATATTCATATCAGTCAACATGCTGTCACACCTCAGACAGGATGGGCTCCCCCAAATTAAAATATAAAAGGATATTCCAATTCCCCTCCCCTTTTGTCTTTGGCTTCATGCTTAAATAAATGGTGAGGATAAAGAAGTGGGCTCCGAAAATTATATCAAGGTTCAGGTGTAAGAAATTAAAACTGAAGACCAGTTCAACCCCGACAGTTTAATTTACTTCTCTTAAGATCTTTAATACTAAACTTATCAGTTCTCTCTGTTAGGCATTAACTTGTTAAATGAGTCTTAATTATACATAAGCAGATGGAGATTTGAATTAAAATTACCTTACACTCGAGTGGCTTTAGTTCATTATAACATATCTTCCTCTTAATCATTTAGGCAGTCTCATCATCTTTCATATAGAAAGTTATTAAAATATTCCAATTTCCATATTTCTTCAGATACAGCCACTATTAAATGGCAAGTAATGCACATTAGTAGGTGACTTATACCATCCGAGAGCTGGTGAATTATTCATGCCAGGAACAATTTTTGTACTTTTATGTCATCAGTAGCATTTTCTTTTAAATACTTTATATTTACTTGATACATGGAACCTCACCTCATTTAATTTTAAGTACCAATTTTAATTCCATTCCATTTCCAGAGGGATGGAAACAGAAGATTATCAACTTCATTCTGTACTTTCGTTCATCAGAGTCCAGAAAGCAGAGTTGTAGAAACTTTCAATTATGAAAACTAAGTACTTCCTAGTCACATCAGACTTCAAAGAGACTGCTGCATTTGCAAAACAAAGTACCCATGAAAAGTACAAAATGCTTAAAATCAGCGACTATGTTGTTAAGTATTGAGACATAACTCAATAGCAATTTTACCTTGGCAACTAATATTTCTTGGCCTAACAACTGATTCCAAGATTTGTTCTTCTCCAAAGTTGCTAAGAATCCTGAAGCAGGGTTTGCCTGGTTAGTGTTCTAAGGTCACAAGATAACTCCAGGTGTACTGGGTTAACTTAAGCCAAGTAGTGGCATTTTCGTACTCCTGAAAGTAAGAAATGTACAGCTATCCTCATAGGAACCCATCTTGAGAAAATTTCAAAATCCAGCACTGCCATACCTTCCCTTAGAAGCAGATCCCCCTTGGGCTATTATTTTACCCAAGTAGTCAATCAGTATCCAATAATGTTCTGTTCCAGGGGTGTCACTGGATTTACAGGCAGCAATGACAGTGGCAGCAGAATCAAACCAGACAGCTGACAAGAATGGACGGTCCTGAGTCTTGGCTGAGTCATCAAGACAAAAGTTCAGTCAGCCTTGGGAAGCATTGTCATATTTTATTTATAAAATGAAAAATTTCATCCTTTATGTTTGACAAAACTCAATATTCAGCACAACTCTTTCTGCACTGCTTCACCTGTGTGAGTGAAGACAAATGAGTCCCAAACCCACACGCAATTTGAAAACTAGAGTAAACTGGGCCTAAGTCACAAAGTGAGCTGTAGGCGGGGCCAGTAACACTGAATGAAAGAGCAGTGACGTGGAGACATTGTCTGTTAAGGCCAGGAGACTTTTCTCCAACCAGCAGGCAACAGTTATGATAATTTTTAATTGCAGGGCATTAGCAGTTTAGTATCATACCTTAATAATGCCTATAAAATTGTCTAACCACATTCACCCATGGAAAACAAAATTGAGAATGCAAGATGTGGTAGAGACATTAATGCCATTCCATTTTGTTGATTTCTTAAACAGAGAGCATCCACACATTTATATACTTATCAGCGTGTGTGTGTGTGTGTGTGTGTGTGTGTTCCTTCTGCCAATCCTCGGGGAAGTAGAGAGACAGGCCTTTATGTTTCTATTTCTATTTGTTTATTTCACCTACTGTCACACACTGCTGAGTTACTTGACAAATGAACATATAAGTGTAATGTGCTCTCAAAAGCAATTTGAAGTGATTAATAATCTTTGAAGGCTTTGAAAATCTCCCAAACCAGCCTCCCTGCCAAGGCTGGTGGATTTAAACATGGTCACTTCCCTGCTGAAAGCTCATACACTGTTTGGGAATCCTCCAGCCAGCTCATGCTCTGGACTCCAACTAATTAAGTTTTCTGCTTGCTGCCATTGAAAGCTTCAGTCAGGTATAATTAAAACTGAGCCAATGACAGCAGTGGCATTTGTCAGAATCATCCAGTGGTTCAAATACCAGTTCTGACAGAAATGTCAAACTGATAGCACTCCCATCTTCCCAGTGAATGCTAGGGGAAAGCAGGGAGGGCTTTTATTATAAATGCTTAGCTGATAACCTTTTTGAATCCCAGAACACCAAATGCCTCACATGAAATTTCATTATCCTGGAAAAGAATTCAGCTCAGAGATGCTCCCTTCCCATGAAGTAAAGCTCAACCTAGCTCAGTAGCCTTTCTTCTGGTAGGTCTTCCAGGGGATTTTGAAATAAACAAACAGAAAATAGCAGTCACATGGGAAGAAATATTTTAGTTACAAGAGCATCAAACTCTTAAAGGAAATTTTCCACAGAAAATTTTCCAAAACTTATCAAATTTCTATATTCTTTGTTAGATTGTCTTTTGTTTCAGTGACAAAAGACTATGAAAAACTAGTAAAGGTACCATTGTAAAGGGGGAGAAGTTCAAATTCTGACCACCACTAATTAATGTGATCATGTATTACCTAGCATGGTCCCTAATGGGACATAGACTATATTATACTCAGCATATGTTTGGTTTGTTAAATGGTCAATCAATGGGTATCATGTACATCAACAAGACTAGGATCCTAATTAGAATAAGATATATTCCATGTTTGTATAATATATCAAAATAAATTATAATGTCATAAATAACTAAAAAGAACAATTTAAAAAAAAATGTTCAGTGGAAACAGGAACCCAGATCCAGAAATACACATGAGAATGTAAACCCCTGGGAATTTAAATTCTATGACACTAGTTGGATTTCTTAAGGATATAGAAGAGTATTGAGTCAATTGTGTATAAACAAGGACTGGATGATTTCACCTAATACCTGAGTTTTGCTCTCAATAGTTTAATGAATTGGGTCACTGTGCAATTATATATTTTTTATATAGTCTTTTACATCCAGAAATTGTTATAATAGCCCTGCATTCAGAATTGTTATACATGAATGTTTTTCAAAATATTTTACAAAAAATAACAGTTCTTTAAGATATCAGATATTGGGCTGGGGTTGTGGCTCAGCGGTAGAGCGCTCGCCTAGCACGTGCAAGGCCCTGGGTTTGATCATCAGCACCACATATAAATAAAGAAAATAAAGGCATTGTATCCAACTACACCTAAAAATAAGTATTAAAAAAGATATCAGATATTCTTTAAAACACACATACACACACACATAGAGTTGGAGAAAGGAGATTTTAATTCCTTTGTCAAATTAGTTTGTGGAGGCTAAGATAACCCAAATAATATAAGATTCATCACAGTCAAGATTACACAAAAGCCATAAGTATTACTAATTTCCAAATGAGAGGTTATATTTAACAGTGTTCTATGGAGCATCTTTAAAAACTCTTCAGTGCTTTTTGAAAAACACTGGCCAGCATTCATTGAACAACCCATGGAAAAAATGTTTGGCTCATTTAAAGCCATGAATGCCTGTGAGAACACCTTAATCCTCTCCCCAAAATAAACACCATATGTATATATGAAATACACATACAACTTTGAAGCAAGTGTAGGGAGTAGGAGACCCTAAAATTCAGAAGGTTTTCAGATATTCAGAAAATATTATAATTGTTATATGAATATGGAGTTATCCACTCAACTGATAAACATTTGGGTTGTTTCTAGTTTTTAACAATGCTCCTAAGAACATACTAGCACACATCTTTTGGTGCACAAATAAAAGCAATTCTATGACAAAAAATGATAAAATTACTGGGTTATAGAGTATTCTCAAATGTAGTAACTATAGTCAATTTTCAAAGTTGTTTAACCAAATGTACTCCCACTATCTGTGAAAAAATGTTTTCTTTTACCCTGTTTGACAATATCTTGGCAACACGCCACATCCTAATGGAAACATAATTCACGTACCACATAACTGATTCACTTAAAGATACAATTCAGTGGTTTTGGGTGTAGTCATAGAGGTGTGCAACTATCACCACAATCAATCTTGGAACATTGCCATCTGGGCAAAAACTTACAACATTCCTTATTTCCCCTTAATCCTCTCAGCTCTAGGCAACAACTAATCTCCTTTCTGTTTTCATGGATTTGCCTGTTTTGGACATTTCATGTTAAGTTGAATCACATGATATGTGATCTTTTAGGTCAGACTTCTTTAACTTAGAAATTTCATTAACATCCACAATGTAGCATGTAACAATATTTAATTTCCATTAATAGCCAAATGATAATATTATATGGCTATACCACATTTATTTATCCATTCATCAGTTGATAAGCATTTTGAGTTATTTTTCATTTTTTTGCTATTATAAATAATGCTACTATTAGCCACCACATGCAAGTTTTTAATATAGACTATTTTTATTTCTCTTCAGTACATATATAGGAGTGGAAATGAGAAATTGCAAACTATTTTTCTAAAGTGGTTATACCTTTTTATACTCACACTTGCAAGGTACAAATGTCACAATTTCTCTACATTTCTGGTAACATGTGTTTTTGTCTGTTTTATTAATTATATCCATCCTTAAAGGCATGAACTGTTATCTCATTATAGTTTAGATTTCCATTTCCCTGATAGCTAGGGAGCATAAGCAATGTTTCCTGTACTTACTGGTCATGGAATTTAAGAGTTTTAACTCTTACATTTAGGTCTTTGATCCATTGTGAGTTAATTTTTGTATATGATGTGACATGGGGGTCCAATATTATTCATGTACATGTAAATGTACAGTTGTCCTTGTACCTTTGCTGAAAAGACTATTGAACATCATTATCCAAAGTATATGCATGAAGACACAAATTGGTGTGAACATACTTTATATACAACCAGAGATATGAAAAGTTGTGCTGTATATGTGTAATAATAATTGTAATGCATTCCGCTGTCGTTTATTTTTTTAAATCAATTAAATTTTTTTTAAAAAAAGAAAAGACTACTATTTCACCATTGTGTTATCTTGACACCCTTGCTGAAAAATCAATTAACCATGAAAATGAGTCTTTACTTCTAAACTTTCAATTCTATTCCATTGATCTGTGTTAGTCTTCATGTCAGTACCACACTGTCTTGATTATTATAGCTTTGTGTAAGTTTGAAAGTTAGAATATGTGAATCATTTGACTTAGTTCTTAGTATATTGCTTAATTTCTACACATTTGTGGATTACACAAATTTCTTTAAGTTAATGATTTCTAATTATGATCTTACAATGCATTGTTTAATTTCAATTTCTTTAAACTTAATGAGGATTGCTTTGTAAGAATATGTATTCTTCTATTGTTGGTGTAGTGTTGTATATGTGTCTATAGAACTGGATGATTTATAGTGCTGTTCAAGTCTTCTACTTCCCTGTTAATATTGGATGTCTATTTCATTAATTTTGGCTATTTTCTACTATTATTTATGTCCTATCTTTGTGTTTAATTTGCTTTTCCTTTTGAAATTTCTTAATATGCACACTTAGAAAAGTGTTTCTCAAGTAATTTTCATTATTTCCCCCTAAGGATGTCTTGAGATATATTTTTCTTAATTGACTCCCTTGTGAAATATAAATAGCACAGATATAGTGTACATTTATGTACTGCAAACATCTGCCCATGCTTCATGGGCATGTATTTTTCACTATTTTTTGCCACATTGTGGATCACATTGCCCTGAATAAAAATGCAGGTGTTGTGGTATTTATTTTAAACCTTATTCTTTTATGATATGTGAATTCTTTTATGAATTTCCTTCTAAACATGGTTTTAGCTGCATGTCAAAATTAGTAAAACACATTATTTCATCATTATTTTGTCAAAAATGCCAAGATATTCTGTTTATGTGCAATTGATAAACTTTGTGATTTTTGTTGTTGGTGGTGGCTGTTTTGGGTTACTGGGAATAGAACCCAGAGCCTTGTACATGTTAACTATATGCTGAACCATTCATTGAGCAGCGCCCCAAACCCCATTGACAAGTTCTTACTTACATAATACATTCATGAAACCACAATATAATCAAGAAAGTGAACATATCCAATCCCAAAGTTCCTTGTGCTTCTTTGAATTCATTCCCTCTTGCCTCTAACTATCCTCCTATCCTTAATAACCACTAATCTCTTTTCACATTCATTTGCATTTTCTGAACATTATACACATGGATTCAGACGGATATGTACTCTTTTTTTGCAGATTGGTCTCTCACTCTGCTTACTTATTTTAAACTTATCCATTTGAATTAATGAGTAGTATTCTATTGTCTGGATATACAACAAAGTATCCAGTTAACTTTTGAGGGACATTTGAAATGTTTCCAATTTGAGGTTAATGCAAATAAAATTCCTCCAAGTATTTGTGCTCAGATCTCCATATTAGCACATCTTCTTACCTTTATGGGAATGGAATGGTCCACATAGTAGGTATATGAAAAAAAAAATTCACTTTTCCAAAGTGGTTTGCCAACACTTGGTATGATCAGTAGGTTTGATTTTAGCCATTCTAATTAGTATGTAGTAAGGTATAATTGTGGTTTTAATGGCTACTTCTTTCATGATTAATAACATAGAGCATCTTTTTATGTTCTTATTTGAAGTTCATTTATTCCTTGGTGAAGAGTCTGTTCAAATATTTTTCCATCCTTTATTGGGTAGTTTGATTTCTTATCATTAAACATTGAAGATTTCCTGCCCTGCACTTGGGCTGGAAAGTTTCTCGAGCCACTAAGCTGGGGTAACTGTGTACTTACCTCTTTGTTCTGCATCTCTCAGGGACTTTTTCATAGTTTTAATGTTTAGTGTTTTCAAAACTTTTATTTTGTCTAGTTTTTATTTGTCTAGTTTCTGTTTGGCAGGAGGGTAAATCTGATGTCTGTGTCTTCATATTGTCTGGAATCATTAGTTCCTATCTGTTTTGCTCTTTTTAATACTATTTTTTTTCTAATTGTAGAAAACATCAGCATTTTGAAGGTAATATCATTGTTTTCTGTCTTGCAGTATGTTTGTTTATGAGGCCTTATTGTTCCCTTGAAGGTATGATAGCATTTTCCTCTGGCTTATTTTAACATTTTTCTGTCTTTCATATTTGGCGGCATTATTATGTGCTTCTGTGTAGTTCTCTTTGGGAATACAGTACCTTTTGAAACTATTGCTTGAATCCTGCATTCATTTGGAAACTTTTTGTGACATTATTCTTTTAAGAATAAAATATTTATTTCATCTCATCCTCATTTAAACTCATTCTCATCTCCCATAATTGCAATTATACTTTAGACTTTTTCTTGGCATCCCATCCACATCTAATGTTCTTCATCGAAATTTCTAATCTATTGTTTTTCTGTGCTTTAGACAAGATATTTTCTGCTGACCTGTATTTCCATTGCATAATTCTTACTTTAGTTGAATATTATCTGCAATTAAACACAAATTATCTATTATTTTTTTGGTATTTGCCAGTTCTAGAATTTCTATTCAATTCTGTGTTTCCGATCTGCTGGAAATTTATCATCTTGTTATGTAATTTCTGGAATTACTTTAAGTCTAACTCATCATGTATCTGTGTTTACTATGAACCTGTTTCTTTGTTTTATGCTGGTTTTCTCTTGATTCTCAACCACTTTTTGCCATTTCCTTACCTAGTTATTTTTTTATTCTGGGTAATACCCTTTTCAAGAAAGACTTTAAAAATCTTGAGGCCCTGGATAACTTTATAAGGCTCTCTAGAGACTCACTTATTTTCTTGAAGATAATTAATTTGGGAAAATATCCCTTTCATATAATCATGGCTTGAACTGATTTGAACCTGAATTTCTTTCCATTTTTTCCTCCCATCCCATACACTACCACCAGAAATACATTAAGTGGACTCCCAAAATCTAACAAGGTAGTTTTAATGTTGAACTGCTAAAAGAATGACAAATGTCCACCCACTTTATCACTTAAAACACAACTCTAGGAAAGTATCAATTTTACCAACTCATATATATATGTCCACTCAAATGTCTAGGAAATTAATTTGATCTGTTTAGAAGTAACTTAATAATGATTGTCCTGATGACCTGGCACATTTATCAAATGTATAATTCTAGATTTTATACTATAGGTATGATAAATGATCCCCCTATCATTTTATTTCCCTAACTGAACCTCAAGAGATACAGATGAAACAAGGAAGATGCACACTTTTGTTCTGGAGCATAAATAGTTAAAGATTACCAGGTGGATCTAAAGGAGTAGGTAGTTTTAATCATGTGGAAGAGACATGGACTCTTTTTGGAAATGAAAACCATGAGCCCTCTCTCCCTTCTAAAACTAAGTGTACAGTGCATATTTGCATAAACAATTTTGTCTACAACTGTAGACTGCTGAAAGTCAACTGAAATTCATGAGCAAATCCACATTTAAGAGTTCCTACTTCAGAACAAAGAATACTTGCTCTTTGGGAACAAAAATATACAACATCAGCGTTTCATGAACTATTTTCTCATTCAACATTTTTTTTTAAAGCTAGGAGGATGTTTTAATTGCAGTAATAATAAAAGGTATACTAATAGGTCTGTGTTAAAATGATTCTGAACTATTTCAGATACACTAGTGCAATAGTCATACAGTTAATAAGACCCAGTACATTGGGAGACACCTGTATACAAATCAAAATTGAGGACAAATGATGCTTCACTTATTCTTAAGGGGAAAACCCAACCAATGAAAAGTTGCAAAACTTTATTAAAAAAAAAAAAACCTTACATGTACAGAATAAGCTTAGACCTTCAAAAACCAGGTGTAAATTGGCAAAATCAACTGAGAAAAAGTGGTTAATTTCACTACAGCAAATATACAGGCATTTATGCAAAATAAAGCATTAAACTGTACTTGGTGGACACATTCTTTACATTTATGGTAATAACTACTCTAGCGTAAGATTGACTTGAATCTATTTGAACAAATGATGATCTGAAAGTGAGTTAAGGTAAAGAAAACAAACATTCCATTTTTTAATTTTTTATTACATAATTATACATACTATTTGTGTTAATTGTGACAAAATTTTACATGCAAGAAATTTGATTTCAATCCCCATTCCCTTTCTCTTTTCTCCTCTTCTCCCTCCCCCTTTTATCACTCTTCTACTCTACAAATCTTCCTTTCACTCCTTTATTTATTCAATTGGTACTTTCTACATAATAGTAGAAGGAATTATTCCCTTTGGTATATTTATATATGTTTATAACATGATTCTGTTAGATTCATTCCATGTTTCTTTCTCTTTCCTGTTCTTTCTCCCTCATTCTCCTACTTCTACTCCACTGATCTTTCCTATATATTTGTAATATCCAATTCTTTCCTCTACTTCCCTTATTCTGCTGTAGTTTCCACACATAAGAGAAAATATTTGACTCTTGATTTTCTGAGTCTTGTTTATTTCACTTAGCTTGGTTTTCTCCACTTCCATCCATTTACTGGCAAATGCCATTATTTCATTCTTCTTAATGGCAAGTAAAACTCCACTGTGTCTAGACATTTTCTAGATCCATTCATCTATTGATGGGCTGATTCCATAATTTGGCTACTGTGAATTATGCTGCTATAAACATTGCATTGGATGTATAAATTTTAGTTCTTTTGGTTAAATACCAAGGACTGGGATAGCTGAGTTATATGGTGGTTTTATGTTTCATTTCAGAGATCTTCACTCTGCTTTCCAAAGTGGTAATACTAATTTGAAGTTTCACCAACAATATATGAGTGTATCTTTTTCTATTCTGGCACCTGCCACCCCAGCTCCACAGCAGGAAACAGAGAGTCTCTGCTCCGTAGAGACAAGGGTGAAAGACAGAAACCCAGTCAACTCTATCACCACAGATATTGGCAATCCTACTAGCAATCCTTGGAAAGTTTTACAATCTTCATAAAATTGTATAAGTAACTTTAAATTCACACAGTATCCTTGCTTTGGAAAATAAT
Source organism: Marmota flaviventris (assembly GCF_047511675.1). Taxonomy (NCBI): domain Eukaryota; kingdom Metazoa; phylum Chordata; class Mammalia; order Rodentia; family Sciuridae; genus Marmota; species Marmota flaviventris. The sequence continues at coordinate 74,173,218 of NC_092500.1, read as the reverse complement.
ATCACATCATCTCCCAGAGAACTCACTGGGAGGGTGCTCTAGCCAGGAGCCATCTTGAGAAGAGACGTATTGTTTGAATTTGGACTGCTCTGGAGGGGTTAGAAGCTCTTGAATATTCCCATTTCTGGCACCCCATGACTTCCACTGGCTCAGTGGAGAGTAAACATGGCTCAGTAGAATGACTCTCATTCCAATTCACTGGGTGCCCTGCACTGTAGGGTACAGGTGTTGTAACCTGAAGGGAAACAGAAGGAAATTCTCCCCAAACTGGGAGATTGAGAGCTTGCCCTCTAAAACCAGGGAAGTTGCCAGCCATATGTGGACTCACACTGGTTCCAGAATAAAGGCAGTCATCCACATGGTTCCTGCCACCTCCCTATTCTGCTACGAATGGTCACCTGTCACTAATAGAACAGGGAAAGGACTCCATGGCTCCACTGCTGCCCTGCCCACAGCAGCATGCTGGGTCAAGTCTTCAGCAAAGCCAGGGCTCATACTGCCACCTTGCTCTGGGGCACAATCCTAAAGGGGTCCAGAGAGAATCTTTGCCAGGTGATCACTATATTCCACCCTCACTTGCTTCCACAGACAGTTGAGCTAAGGAAGTCAGAGGAGCGACGCTCCAGGCATTACTCCATCTCTGGGCACACACAGCCAAGGGAGGTCCCAAGAGGAATTTTGGCCAGATCCAGCTGCTGCCCACTCCTGTTCACTCCCTGGAAACAGTACAGTTGAAACAGGGTGAGAATAGCCCTGAATTTTGCCGTATACCCAGGGGCACATAGCTGGGGGACCTGAGGTCACACTTCTGGATATGCATGCGTATATTAGCAGCAGAGAGGAACACCACAACTCCATCTACCACCATGTCTGTGCAGTTCCCACCATTTCTGGCCTCTGCACCACCTCTAATGTTGGCGTTTTGTCAGGAATGGGCATGAGTTTCACAGGAGGGTGGTGCTATGGGTCTTGCCACTTCTCCCTGTGAAATACCTGGGCCTACACCACTGCTTAGTTAGAGGGCAAGTACTCAGACCCTCCACAAGTATTGGTATTACAGCCAAATACCCTTACAAGTAACAGAACCAATAACAGTAGAGCATGAATACACCCGCACCACATGGTAAGGGCAGTCACTGCCATCATAGAAGCAGTCACACAGCATGCACCCACACATGCTTTGATGTCTATAACACCTGCCCAAACTACAAGAATGTACCCACTCTTGTCTGACCAGTACAGTCAGTGAGTCTCCTCCACTCCAACAGCGTATGTTAGCACTGTGCCCAGAATTGCTAATCACAGCCAAAGAAGCTATAGGCAAACTACGCTATGTGCACATCTAGAAATAAAGCCACTGTTATGTAACATCAATAACACAAATAAAAATTCAGTTGAAAACCTCACCAACAGCCTTGATCAAAGTAGAAGAAAGAAATCTGAACTTGAATATAGATCTTTTAAATTTGCAATTATGACAGGAAAAAAAAAGAAAGAATGAAGAAAGCATTCATGGTCTTCAGAATGCCATAAATGTATCAATCATCTGCATCACTGGAACATCTGAAAGTGAGGAAATAAAGGTTAAGTGTATAGAAACTTATTCAATGAAATAATACCAGAAAATTCCCCTAATCTTGGGAGAGCCATTGATGTCCATACACAGGAGGAAGAACTCCAGAAAGGCACAACAAGAAAAGATCTTCATCATGACATATTTTAGTCTGTCAAAGTACAGAACAAAGAGAAAAAAAATTTAAATCTGCAAGGGAAAAATTCCACATCAATACGAGCATAATCCCATTACACTAACAACATATTTCTCAGAAGAAACTTTCCATGCCAAAAGGAAATGGAATGATATATTCTAAATCCTGAAAAAAAATAATTGCCAACCATGATTTTTATACACAGCAAAAAATATCCTTTAGAAACCAAGGAGAAAGGAATATCTTTCAAGATAAGCAAAAATTGAGGGAATCTAGTTCCCTCAGTTCTCATAAGGCCTTATGAAAAAGGCTAAAGGGAGTTCAATATCCAAAGAAAAGAAAGATAACTACCATCATGATAGTATTTAAAAGTATACAACCCACTAGAAACGTAGATACATAAAAGAGAATTAGAAAATAATCAAATTGTTTTTGCATACACATTGTTTTTATTAGAGCTTTATAATTATACATAGCCACTGGGTTCAGTCTGAAAAACACATACATGGATGGAGTTCACTTTAAATGATTCCTCTTCCTTCTCCTCCCCCTTTTCCCTTCCAGCCTCCCTTCCCTCTCCCATTCTCCTTCCTCCAGAAGGAGACTTCCTTTCACTGGTCTGTTTAGTTATACTTGATTGGATTTTTCTACCTATGCATAAAGGTGAAGTTCCCTGATACACACATATATTTATACATCAGATTACAGATATATAATCAAGGCAGAAAAAACCCCTTTTTCAAATACTTAGTGTTGTATGGGAAGTAGTTCAATGAGTCTTTTTAAAGAATTTTATTTTTATCTGAATAGCTTCTTTTATAATAATTCACAATACTAAATTGTTTCTTCAAGTAAGAAAAATGCTGCATAAAATATTATTTATAGATTCAGAAAATAATAATATTGACTAGATATTCAATGACACTAAAAAGGTACTGTTGTATTTTAGACATTCAATAATGATATTGCAATTTTGTTTAAATAGTGGAGCCCTTTTCTTGACATATGTACTAAATATTTACAGATAAAATATGCGACTCAGGACTGTAAGTAATATAAGGTATAGAGAAAAATTGGCTAATTGATACCTGTTGAAGCTGGGTGACAAGTATATGGATTTTCTTTTCTACTTGCTCTATTTAGTTATACATGACAGTAGAATGCAGTTTGACACATCATATATAAATGGAGTATAACTTCTCATTCTTCTGGTTCTACATGATGTAGAATCACACTGGTCATGTAGTCATATATGCACATAGGGCAATAATGTCCAATTCAAGAGTCAAACATTATTGATACAGTAAACCATTAGATTATATGATGAACAAGGGAGGAAGAAAAAAGAATATACAAAACAACTAGAGAAAACCAATTAAATGACAGGCATAATTTCATACATTTTAATAGTAACCTTGAAAGTATATGGACTAAGGTCTCCAATTAAAAGAAACTGACTGGCTGAATGGACTTACAAATAAATGTGTGTTTTTTTTTCCTAAAAGAAATTCATTGCCAGTAAAGATACCCATGGATTAAAATTAAAAGGATGGAAAAAGTGAAAAATTATATTTTCAGTAAATGGAATCTTAAAACAAGAAAAAGTAGCTATGCCTGGCAAAAACATTTTAAGAGAAAAAAAATGTTAAGAAGACACAAAAAAGTTGACTAGATAATGATCAATTGATCAATTTATCAAGAATACACAATAAAAGTAATTCCTGTATACACTGAATGTTGGACCACCCAATTTTATAAAACAAATTCCATTGGACCTAAAAAGAAAGCGAGACTCCAATACAATAATAGTGGGAGATTTCAATAATAGAGGAAATAAGTCATACCATTTCCTCCTATCATATAGGCTTTTTACTAGGAAAAATTCTCACTAATATTCAGATCATCAATTTTATAAAATTAACAAAGAAACAAAGTTAAACTATAGTATAGATCAAATAGACTTAACAGACATTTATAGGACCTTTCACTCAATAGCAGCAGAATACCCATTCTTTTCAACAGTGCATGTAACTTTCTTTATAATAAACCATATATTAAACCACAGAACAAGACTTAATAAGCTCATCAAAGTTGAAATTATATCCTACATCATGTTTTATTACAATAGTTTAAAACTACAAGACAACAAGGAAAACTTCAAAAATTATACAGATACATGGAGACTGAACAACACGCTTTTGAACAAATAGTTGGCCATTGAGGAAGTTGAAAGGGAAATTTAAAAATTTCTTGAAATAAATGAAAATGAAAAAATAACATACCAAATACATAAGGTACAGCAATGTAAGCACCAAGAGAAAGGTTTGAAGTAATGACTACCTACATTTTAAAAAAATGAAGAAATGATTCAAGTAAACTACTTAATGACACATCTTAAAGACAAAAAGCTAAGAAAAACCAAATGCAAAATTATTATAGGAAAGAAATAATAAAGATCAGAGCAGAAATGAAAATGTGTCCTTTGAAACTAAGTAGTCTAAATTAAATAGAGTCTTAAAAATACAGAAAATAAAGGTAATAAAGAGCTGGCTTTTTAAAAATACAAATAAAATCGATAAACCTTTGGCTATACTATATACATACAACAAAACACAGATGATTCAAATAAGTAAAATTAGGATGATAAGGAGATATTACAACTGACACAACAGAAATGCAAAGGACTATTAGGGGTAGTTTTGAAAAACTGCATGTTAAATTGGAAAATCTAGACAATATGGACAAAAATTTCTTTTCATATATGGACATATATACCAAAATTCAACCCAGAGTATATGAAAATCTTGAAAGACCAATACCAAGTAATGAGATTGAATCAGTAATAAAGTCTCCCAAGAAAGAAAAGCCCAGGACCAATGACTTCACTGCTGAATTTTACCAAACTTGTAAACAACCAACAGCAATGCTTCTTAAACCATTCCATAGAATTGAAAGAGAGGAAACTCTTCCATACTCAGGCTAGAAGACCACCCAATTTTATAATCCATACATAGCAAAATCTAAAGACTCTCATCAAAAGACTGTTAGAACTGATAAGTTAATTCAGTAAAGTAGCAGTATACAAAGTCAACATAGAAAAAGCAGTACCTTTTCTATATAACAGTTATGTATTTTCTGAGAAATAAATCATAAAAATAATCCTATTTGCAATAGCCACCAAAAAAATGTAGGAATAAACTTTACAAAGGAAAATGAAATGAAAACTACAAAATATTGATGAAAAAAAAATTAAGACACTAAAATATGGGAAGACCTCCCATACACATGGATTAGAAAAATTAATATTATTAAAAGTTGGGCTGCGGATGTGGCTTAAGCAGTAGCGCACTTGCATAGCATGCGCCGCAGGACGCTGGGTTTGATCCTCAGCAACCACATAAAAATAAAATAAAGATGTTGTGTCCACGGAAAACTAAAAAATAAATATTAAAAAATTCTCTCTCTCTCTCTCTCTCTCTCTCTCTCTCTCTCTTAAAATGTCATCTGGACATTGGTATATGTACCCTTGCACATATATATTATTTATGTTCATCAGAAACATGATCTCATATTTGGAAACTTAAAAAAAATCCATACTGTCCAATGGTATCTACAGACTCAATGCAATTTCCATTAAAATACTAGTGACTTTCATCACAGAACTACAAAATACAATCCTAAAAAATATATGTGGAAGTACAAAAGACCCAGATAACCAAAGTCATCATGAACATTAAGAGCAAAGCTGGAGAACTTGAAATACCTGATTTTAAGACTTAGTACATAGTAAACATAAGCAGCATAGTATTGGCATATAAAGTCACATATATGAATGGGACAGTATAGAGAACACAGAAATATACCCACACACATTCTGCCAACTGATTCTCAACAAAGATGTTGAAAGTGTACCTTGGAGAAAGGATGGCCTCTTCAACAAATGGTGCTGGGAAAACTGGTTATAACATGCTGGAAGATGAAAACGTCAATCTTCTCTCACTTACCTCTCATCTCTACCTCTCACCCCAGAAAAGTCAACTCAAAACTAACCAAAAATTTAATGCAAGACTTGAAAATACTAGAAGAAAATATGGGACACACACTTCTGGATATCAGGACAGGCATGAGGTTCTGCATAGAACCCCAAGAGCACAGAAAACAGATGTAAAAATTGACCAGTGGGATTTCATCAAACTAAAAATCTGCACAACAAAGAAAACCATCAAAAGAGTGAAGACACAACATACAGAATGGGAAAAAAATTGCCAGCTATTTGTCTGACAGAGTTGACTTCCAGAATATAGAATGAAGCCAAAAACCTGACCAAAAAAGTGAGTAATCAAATTAAAAAATAGGCAAATGATCTGAATAGAAACTTTTCAAAAGAAATACAAATAACCAAAAAATATATATAAAAAATGTTTAATAGAATAAGTTATTAGCAAAATGCAATCAAAACCAAAGAGGGAAACCATCTCACCCTAGCAAGAATGGCTATTATCAAAATAATAATAATAATAATAATAATAATAATAATAATAATAATGCTTGTGAGGATGTGGAGAATAAGAAACTCTTACCCACTATTGGTGGGAATGTAAATTAGTACAGCCACTATGTAGAGAACTTTGGATAGTCCTTTAAAAACAAAAAATAGAATTATCGCAAGATCCAGATATCCATTCCTGGGTATATATCCAAAGAAAATAAACTCAGTATACAAAAGGGACACCTGCATACCCATACCTAGTGTGGCATTATCCACAATAGTTAAGATGTGCAATCCATTTAGTTGCCCATCAACAGATGAATGGATAAAGAAAATATGGCATATGTACCCAATGGAATATTATTCAACCATAAAAAATGAAATTCTGTCATTAGCAGAAAAATGGATGGAATTGAAAGACATCATGTTAAATGCACATGTTCTCTCTCATATGTGTGACTAAAAAAAGAAAAATCTTGACCCGAAAGTAGAACAGGGGCTGTGGGACAGAGGGAATGGATGAGGGTGAAAGAAGGATGATTGATGATATGATCAATGTCCATGACAGACATGTATGAAATACCACACTGAATCCCATTAATATGCTCAATTAATATGTTACTATAAATTTTTAAATATGCAATGGATACATGTATAGAAACATAACATAGTACCCCATTGATACAGACAATTTTTATATTTTAGTTTTGAAAAGATTGAACCAGGAATGTATTTAATGATAAAAAAGAAAAAGTAAATGACAATAGATCTTACTAAAATCTCATTTTAAAGTTTCAAATTTCTCATAAATATGCTAAAACAAATTTTAAAACTATTCACAAAAAATATAATATTCATAAACACCAATTCGCAGACACACTAACAGAGGATGCCTATCTTTCCACGAGCAGATTTCAGGGAAGAAATGGCAGGCCTTGCAAATCAGTAACAAATGCTAAACAGAAGGCCATGTCTTGCACATAGACAAGTTTTATTGGGTCCATGCAGTAATTCAAACATTTACATTAGTTGTACACACTTGGAAATTCAGAGATTTCACATTAAAATGTTTTTTTGCTGTGTCCTCTTTGAAAGTCACGCCTCCATGTGGTGGCAATGGAGAAGGCTGAGCTGCCCCAACCTGTGGTCCTAGCTCAGCAGTTAGAAGCACCTACTTCTCTGCTTCACTCACTCCCAGTGCACAGCTGACCTTAGTGGCGTTGGAGTTTGCAATCCACTGTGGTTAGCCCTGGAGTCAATGAAGGCCGACCCAATGTCACCGAGCACTTGGCGGGGAAGGCCTGCATTCCTGTTTCCTTCTCTCCTTGCCAATTGCCTAGCTCCTTGACGGGAGATTCCAGACTCATCCCATTCTCTCTGAATTCATCACACTCAATTTTTTTTCAGATGATTTCCAGTTGACCTCCCACCACACTCTTCTAAGCCTCCTGAAAGAACGAAGGAGAAAGGGGGCATGGAACACTAGCTTCCCATCTAAGGGCCTCTGTGGCATTCCCATTTCCCCACACCACTTTTTCTTTCTTTGGGGGAGTTTTTTTGCTTTTTTAATTTTGAGCTTCGTTAGAAAGGTCATCAGGTTACCTAGTGCTGAAAGCTATGTCTGAAATGATTATATTTCTTAGTGGAAATGTCTAGAGATCATGGTGAGTATTTGTGGCAGAGTTGGGTCAAAATTAACATATTGCAACAGCTTGTGTCAGCCTGGGTTGAAAACTTTCTACAAGAAAGGATAGGCCGAAAGGTCACACTCATCAGCTTATAGCGCAGAGAGCTGCAGAATCCTAAAGCATAATTTCTTCTCTTTATAAATAAAGTCACTGATTTCCTATTGCTCTTAGCCAGCCCACCCACCTCCCCGCCCATACAAAGGACTTCCACACATGTCACTCACCCATACTCCATAGCTAACTTCTCTCCCGTCCACCTCTGTGACCTTGCTTTCCTCGACTCAGTCCCTAGTCTGATCACATGTGTGTTGAATCTTTTCATTCTTTTGTTTAGTTGCTCCTATGGAAATGTGTAGGTCATTGACAAAGCCACAAGCTCAGACATCAATAATTACTGCACTAAATAACATAAGAGTTCTTTGCAACGCATTTTGTGTGATCTGTGCCTGTGGCATGATCTCCTATCATGAAACCTCTCTAACACCTCGCTCCATTATGCAAGTAAAACAGAAAAAGTGCTTCCCAACTTCAGCCTCAGCAGTGCAGACTCTGGTCCCACATTGCACATCCCGCCCAGGGTCGGGATGCAGAGTGTAGTGGGCACTGACTGCTACAGAGATAGATGCTCAGTGGATTGTACACCAACTGGAAGAATAAGCCTGGCTTGATCACTCATCCAGCACAACATCAAAATGACAGATTATTCCCAGTTGTCTTCTGCTTTTGGCTTTATAAGGTCTCAAGTTGGTGAATGAAAAATGCCCACACTCTATGATGATGATGATTGTACTAATCCTTCCGGGTGATAGTTCGGACTCTGAGAGTCAATCTATATCCTCAGAGAACAAAAGATGAGGAGAACCTCAAGCACATGACCAAGTTCCTCCGTGTGTACATTTCCTTTCCTCTGCAGACTGAGCATCAGACAGAACGTCGGCATCTTCCATTGGAAGATGAAAACAGATAACTCTGAAGGTTGTGGCAACCAGAAAACACTTCAAACTATGGGAATCTCAGAGCATTCATAGCTTCGTGTAACCAGAGTATTTGCTTAGGTCACACAAGGAGAGCCACTTGATTTTGCAAGAGGCTATCTTCTTCAGTGGGGTCCTGTCCACACCCTTTGTCCCAAACCACCAGCAACTCATATAAGACATAGTGTCTCCCTCCCTCCCCACCTCCCTCTTTTCTTCCTTCTATACAAAGCATGCTGTCTTTCAATTAACATAGTGATGACCTATTGTCACCCGTTACCATGCTAATCCTGAGCTGGTGTGAAATTACTTTATAATAAACACTATGGAGTTCTGACTTTCAATTAATTTTTCACATGCTGTGCTAAATCAGATTAACGCTCCCACCACCACCACCCTTTGACCACAGACGTAATTCCTTCCTTATAATGAAATGGAGGATTAATTTATATGAAGCATATCTGTACACATTTGCAAATAAATGTAAAGATAGGCTTTGTGCCATATTTGCATTGTGCAGAGTGTCAGGTTTAATACCGCCTCTCTGAGATGATTAATTTTTTGTGTTCACTGGGGTGGGGAAAGATACTTCCAGTTGTTGTTGTTGTTCTGTTAAGTTCTAACTAAATTCCTTCATGAAGAATAAGCAAAGAAGTGCTCGCATATGCCGCAATGCTGAGAGAGTGGCAACTTTTTTTCTGTAAATCGTACACCACCGCATTAGCAGAGGCTGGAGGAAAACATAAACACTCTGAAATGGAAACAATGAGCATCAGCTGATCAGTTGATTGGCGCTCCTGCTGGATGTGCACATTTATGTTCATCTGAATGAGTGGAGGGTGGAGGAGGGTAAATTTTATATGACCATTAAATTGAAGGAATTTGATGACAATTTTAAGCAAATGATGGTGCATGTTTGTTTTCTTTTTTAACTAACATAGACCTTGCACTAAATCATATTCTTGGTGAAATAATTATTTTCATCTTGGAAACTCATTATTAGCTTGAATGATGGAAGATGAATGTGGGCACACACTAAATGAACAAATTTGTGTTTAAAAAAAATTAATCATACTACCCAGACGGTAGGCTGTATTTTTTCTCCTGTCAGTCCCCAGTGTATTTCATTCAGCCTCCTTTATTACTACAAAATATTGATAGAAAAATTTCCCCAAGACATATTTTCTTTTTGACACCAAATGAGAAAAACTGCCAGAAGAACTAAAGGTATGACACATATAAAAGATAAATATGTACTTATCAAATCCTTTTAAACCAGTCTTTTAATAACAATAGCAGAAATAAAATCTTGTTCACTGTTGCAATAATGAAAACAGTTTACCACTGAGTTACTTTAAGGCAGACTAAGCAAATTATGCTTGGCGAACACTGGAAATTTATTGATTCATTCTATCAACAGATATTTATTTGATGCCTGCTATCTGCTAAAGACTCCTCTAAGTACCACACTGATAAAGCATGAAAAACACAGACAAACTCCCCTGCCCTCATGCAGAGTCCCATTTAAGGGGATGCAAATTGAAACTAAAAAACAATACATCATCACCCTCAAGATAATTAACTGGGTTCTATTCTAAAGTTTTGAAGGTAGAGTGGATTCATGGTAAGAGTATCCCTGACCCCGTAGCACTCCTTATGTGTGCCCTTTGCAAGGTGATTTTGTAGCTCCTTCCCCTGAGAGGTAGAATCATTTCCTCTGTCTTGAATCTGGACTGATCTTAGCTATCAGAAGGTACCAGAAGTGGTCATTGGCCAGTTTAGAATCCATGACCCATGAGGCTTCTTGTGCTTCTGCTCTCTCTTTCACAGACCCCAACCCCTGCCACAATGAGAGCAGGCCTGGTTTAGCTTATTGGTAAAGGATTGGAGGTCCCGGTCATCTTAAATGTCACAGCCTAGGTCATCATTGACCAGCCATGATCCAGCGAACCCCCTTAATCACATACACACCACGGAACCCATATGAAACTGGAAAACTGCCCCAAACCGAGCTGGGTTCATAAAGCTGTAAATACTTCCTCTTTTAAGTGGCCGAGTTTGGGAAATCTTGGTATACCAATAGTTAACTGATAAACAATAATACTTGCTAATTGACAGCAAAGATTGTCTTGGGATATCAGTTTTGGTTGCTGGAAGTCAAGATGCACTGAGAAATACATTTCACCATAAAGCCCCCTAGCTTACATTTCTTTCCTGCTGTTCAGGTATCACTGATTTTTAAAGAATCAATATTTTAAAGAAAATGAATGACTAATGCACTCGCTAATTCTTTATCAGAGTTAAACCAGATATCCATCATAGTTATGAACTAGTAAAGGCAATGTAGACCAAGTTTCATGTGGAATTTTCAGATAATCCTGCAGTGATCAAAGTGTGTTTCTTGGGAGAAGAGTCATCTTCTGGTTTTCTGTTTCCACCACATCCATATAAAGGATAAAGGTACCATGAAAAGGCATAGATTAAGAATGTCTATAACTCCTTGGATGTGACTCAAGTGCAACAAAAAAATAAAGGAAAACTGATGAGTTTTAATTTACTAGTCTGATATAATTTTTCAAATTTCCCAAAACCTCTTATTTAAAGTGTTAACAAATCTAATCTTGATTATTTTTCAACTACTTAGTGATTGCTCTATTGCAAAGTACTCTGAATTCATTATAGTATAAAATGAGGTCTTTATTGTCAAGAAACAACCATAGTTAATGGAATAGATAACCATTAAAATAATATCTTTGAGTCTTTTTATTACAGGTTATTGGCTGTCATAATGTATAGTTGTAAGTACTTTTAATACATTCTTACATAAGCTGTATCATGTGAGCAAAATGCTATTTAACTGAAAACTTATAGATAATTTTTAAAAATTATATACTATCTAAGAGTGTTAGATATCACCTTGTATAATGCTTTAAAAGTAATCTGACCACTGTTGATAAATTTTGATTAAGTACCCTCTAACTGTAATGAGTTATATTTCAAAAGTATGTGACGTGATCTTTCCCCTTCAAGAAATTAGAATATTGATACTGAAAAACAAAGGCCTTTGTATGTGCCAGATTGTGTACAAAATAACAAGTTTAAAATTTAAGAAGAAAGAGCTTTTGCTCCGTTTGAAGGGAAAATAAAAATTTTGAGTACACAAAAAATGGAGTAGGATTAGACTAGCAACAGATAAGAGTAGTGGTACTGCCGGCTGTAGGGACAATGTGAACCAAAGGTCTTCTGGTAGGAATGTGTGTACATGCACAAGTATATGTGTGTCTGCACTGGTTACTTAAATACATACATGCACATGCATATCCATGCTGTTTAAATGCATACATGTGCATAAATACATTGATATGTGCCTCCTTTTATACTGAGTCATTTAATTCACCCAATAGTCCAATAGACTCAGTTCTTTAATACTTGAAATCCCATACTTGTCAGCAACCAACATGATGCCTGATACATATTAGGTACTCAATAAATATGTGTTAAACAAATTAATGAATGGACATAGTACAATAGGTATTGAAAACCTAACACTTTGGGTATGACCTTCCCAAGATCAAGGAATTAGAAAAATATATACGTGACCATATTTTCTCTTTACTCTTTACTCAAAGCTATTCACACAGCAGAAAACTAGCATCTCTTGGAGTTTATTAGAGATGCAGAATTTCAGGCTCCACCCTACATCTGCTCATTCAGAATCTGCTTTTAACCAGATCCCCAGGTAATTTCATACACAGGAAGCTTGCACTATGGCACAATGCATCCTGGGAAAATGAGGTACATTGAAGCATTCTGCAGGTTTATGAAAAAGAGAAACGAAGAATAAATGTGGAGACATGGTTAGAAAGCACTTCAGAGAAGGTCATGAATGCCAGGCTAAAGAATTAGTCTTATAAACCGGGTTTCTGAAGGATTGTGCCATGCCCCTAAGTGGGGTGACAATCAAGCAATCCATTAGGATGTACAAAGAAAATTTTAAAGCTCATTAATATTTAACTTTTACACAAAAACAAGGAAGGGGATTGATTTTACTAATGTTTAATATTCAGATAGAATGCCACACCCACACCTGCTTTGCTTGTCAGGTACAATTCAGATACATAGCTCTGGAAACCAGTATTCTAGTGGCTGACAGTAGAGCCCCTCTTCCCCCTGTCTTGGTTGTACCACCCACTGTGGAAATATAGGTAAACTTACTTAAGAGAATTCATGTACTAATTATATTGTTTCCATTAAAATAAACTTTGACAAATGGATAAGTGGCTTGAAATGACTCACACACACACTGGATACTGCACGAAAGCACAGGTGAACAAGAATATGGCAGAGCCAATCCTTCCCTTATATCTGATAAAAGCTGTTAACCACATTACAAGGGAGAAACAATAGCAATCTCACCAAAGTTGACAAGGTGCAGCCAAGGAGTAAAAATGTAACTGCTTTTCAGAAGAGATTTAGGAAATCAGCATGTTCACAAAGGATGCTCAGAAATATTTCCATGGATTGTGTTTTATTAACAATAACAATGTGAGTTCATATTATATTTTTAAAAATTTCTATATCTGCATGTTTAAAACTGTTGAAGACAGTTTTTTAACTTAAACTTCTAAAGAAAATTACATGGAGTTTAAACAAATGTAAAAAAGTCAACATCTTCTGTTTACAGAAACAACATATTGACATAAAGGAATGTGATCCGGCTTTAAGCAAAATCCTTGGCTCACTGCTGATTAGGACCAAATATGAGTATTGTAACTAGCAAGTGTAGCTGCTCTTGAACTTGGTCAGTTTATATATATACATCTTAGAGGCATCTTTCTAAAATATTACATGTATCTGTACCAAGTATTTAAAAAACTGTATATAGAAATGATGCCTCATAAATAAATAAAAAATACTGAAACATATTTAAATACATTGTTCTTTTCAAATGTGTTATAAGAGCTAACAAGTTTTATATAATTAATATATTTTAAATTAATGTATTTAAATATTTACATTCTCTACATCAAAATGTCTTCATTTTGGGGGGGTGTGCATATTTGGTAATGTTTGGTATTATAACTCACAAAGTGTCACTGTAGTTCATTAAATATAAGTTGCCACCAATTAAAAGAAGTAACATAATTATATGTTCCACTAAGAAAGATAAGAGCATTATAATTTTAATTCTGTAAGACACCATTAATTGTTAAGAAGCATCCGAATTTCAAGGATATTAAAGCCTGTTGGGGGTGGGTAAGCACATCTGGAGTAATTATGATTAAGTTTGATGGCTAATAACAACAACAACAAAAAGAAAAACCAACAGTGGTCTTAACAATATAGGAGTCCTTTCTCTTTCATATAAAAGTGTGGAGATAACAGTCTAGCCCTGGTAGTGGACCCTGCTTTGCAAATAAATCAGTGAACCAAGTCCTTCCATCTCTCTGCTGTCCCTAGAGCATGATCCAGAATCAAATTCTGTGAAATGAGAAGAGTGAAAGGTAAATTGTAATCCTCCTTTAAGGAAGGGTTAGAATTTCCTACATATGTTCACTTTTATCCCAATGGCCAGAATTTTGGGCATCTGTCAGTTATAAACACAAGAGAAGCAGAGGAATGTAGTATTTCTCTAGTTGTTGTGACCCCATTGATACTAGCTCTTAATGTGACATGGAGAATATCAGAAGACAAACAAAAGCCTTTCCACGGTATATGATACACTAGTATAGCAATGCGTGCATCCAGCTTTATAAATCACTAAAAACACTGAGGGTGCATGTTATTTTTTTATTTTGCAGCTATAGGTTTGGATATGATCTCTATGGAAATCATTTTTGAAGGCAATAGATACCTTAGTTTGTATTCCCTAGAAGCAGAAACTGAGGAATTTTTGTTGAAGGGATTTATTGAGAGACAAACAGACTGACAGACAGATGGATGGACTACTGTCAGAGGGAAGTGCAAAAAGCAGGATAGAGAATGGAAAGGAGAAGAAGAAAAAAAAAAGCTAAGCAAAGACATGGATCCACGGGAGGCTGGCAACAGTGTCCTCCCACAGCACTAGAAAGCAGATGCCACAAAAGAGTTGGCCTCATCTTGAGGCAAGAGGCAGGCTTTTGTATCCTCTTTGGGTTAGTGACTGGGTAAGGAATTGGTGGGTAGTGTCTGAGGCCTGACACTGAGCACCAAAGTTCTTCTCTGAAGAGGGCAGAGTGAGTGATCCATAGCTAAAACCCAGCAGCTAGAGGATGCCCCAGGATTCACTGGTCTTCCACGAGTGCATCAGCTGATGATCTTCTGTTAATCAAAAACATAATATTGTGCATTGCCTTCCTTATCCATTTGCTTTGCTTATTAATTTCTTCATTCACTCATTCATTAAGCATGTATTAAATGTCTTCTGTGAGCTAGGTGCTCAGAATATAGATAAGAAGAGTCAAAACCAGCTAAGCATCATTCACAACACCCTCCCTCACAGGGACAAAGTAGCAGGTGCCCTATCAAAGGAGCCTGGCATGGAATATCAACATTCCGGGGATCTTTTGCATCTTCAGCGACCTACTCACTTTATCTTGACATTGTAGTCCCAAATCTTTGTTGTTACTTTTCTGCTAAGAAGCCAAGAATGAGCAATCCCCCAAGCTGGCTGGCTCTCCTGTCTGTTTCAAAGCCTGATAGGTCTGCATTTGAATATTGCTTTGTGATTCAGATTCGTTAGTAAAATGACATTAATAAAATATAGGTTAGTGAGTACTGAATTAAGTGATATACCTAAATTTTTCAGCACCTGCATAAAATTCACAACATTTATAGAATACTTAAGAAGTATATTATAAATTCAACCTCTAAAAGATTTCTCAAATCCATTCACTTCTTTTCCACTATAATAGGTTCTGATTCCCTCCTTTAATCCTTTTTTATATACGCAAAAAGTACATTAATCCACTGCATGCTTGCAGTCTTTCTGTGGCCCCTTGCATGGAAGATAACAACTAACACTGTCACTTGGGCTATGATTCTACAAATGCCTGGTCTCCATCTCTTTCCCACCTTCATTATGCTTCTGCTACACTGGCCCCTCCCTGCTTCTCTTTGAAGGCACCCAACTTTGGGCACTTAGACTATATCAGTGAACAAAACCAACAAAACCCCCTGCGCTCAGGAGTCTTAACATCATGCACATAGTAAATGATGAAGCTTGGATTTGGAGTCAGCAGTGTGACTCCAGAGCTTGGGGGCGCCATCCTTAACCCACAGTGCTCCCCACTACTGATGGAATGAACAATGTGGACAGACCATTTTGAAAAACCACACTTACCTAAATTCAGGTTGTCCATTCATACCTTTGGATGTGTTTGTTTTCTCCCAATTTCCCAAAGGAAAAGAACAAATGAAACATAAAACAAATCATAACTTCCCATAGAACTTTATTCTTCTTTATATACTCAGTACCTCATAACTGCCAAGTGTGCAATGTCACCTAATATGCATTTATTTTGAATAAGAGTGAACGAATGAAGAAGGACCAATTAATTTTTCTCTACTGTGTGCATTACCACTTGGCTGTTAGTGTGAAAGCGTCTCTTATTTGCTTTGAAATTGTAGGCAATAGACTCAGCACTTAAATTCCTAAGACCATGTTTCATCAAATACAATTTAAAGTGATGATCGATACAGTTTTCATCCCTGTGAGGAAGGCAATAGGACTGTGGGAAGGCCCCAAGGAGCACTCACATCCATCTGCACCTGTCTTTTATATGTATATAAAAGTTATATACATATATAGGGAGGTAAGAGATGATCTTGCATCCCAGGAATTCCTTCAAGCCACACAGTTTCATGGATCTCTCACCCAGGGGTTTTCTCTGCATGGTAGAGTCACACAAAACATTATAAGTGATAGAAATCCAGATGTCTCACTTTTTTTTCTCACCTGATACTTCCTCAGTGGTGTTAACTGTGAAATGGGCTAATCTGTTATCACATCCTGGAAAAATGAAAGAAAATTGTGCACTCATAAGACATAATTCCTATTATTAATTTTACTTGCTGAACTAAAACATTGATTTGATTGGTACATAGCATGCATGCCATAAAACCATTAGTGACCACTGGTGAGAAACAAGGTTCTGGATCTCTATGTGTATTTGCAAATTCTAAAACAGGGTTTTGGAATACTGCTTTAGTGAACCATCCATACTTGGTCACACATACAGGTACTACATTTCTACCCTTAGATACTAAAATTAAATTGTAGCACCAAGGTTCAATCAGGACTGCATATCTGAAAAAATAAATAAAAGGTTGAGACTCATTCATTAGGCACACTGTTCCTTGCTCTTAAGGGAACAGTAGAGAATTGGGGAAAGAACGAAGAGCAAGGAAATCTTCTATCATGACAATAGCAATTATTTAGCAACTCTCAGCACCTACCAACATAATTCTTCTTGAAAACAGAAAACTTAGAAAAAAAAGAAAAAGAAAAAGCCAGGGTCATTCTGGCTTTTCCATATTGACATATTATCCCAGAAGCCACAGCAGAATGCATGTAGCTTTGATAAGATGGCAATAAATACACATAACGACCTTCTTCAAAGGAATATCAAGTCCTTTTTCTTGAAAAAGTGGCCTCCAAAATTAGGAAGAAAGATGCAGGCTTACATATTTCAGAATGAAGCCTGCAACCTTCACAAGGACTTCTATTCCAGCTGTGTTCACATTCATTATAATGACTGGAGAACAGCACTGACTCATTTTAGATGATGACTGCATAGCTATTCATTTAGACTTAATGAGTTTATTCCACCAGGTATATGAGGAACTCTAAACAAATAGTGTCATTGAATCACACATGTCAATAAATTTGAGTACTAAACTGATTCCACCTAGCAAAGGTAATGATGAACTAGGAAGAAAGAGAGCTGTGTCTGATTAATGAAAATGCCCTTTGTATTTTCTAATGGTTGAAACATTAACTAGAAAATGGCTTTCCCTGCAATAATTTACAGACAAGCACTCTTTAATGAGAAAACAATTTAAATTTATGTGCACTTGAACTACAATTATTTGATTAACTTTATTAAATTCTTGTTGATTCCACAGTCTGGATGAAGCATGTCATTTTTTATAAGTTTCATATGTTGCAGTTTTGAATTTTTCAGCCTCATGATTCAATCGATCTGGAAAACATCCTTAGGAACCTCCCTTTGTGTCTGGTAGATAGAACTTGGGTGGCTGAGGGTCACTTGTTTCTCTCCATAATGATAATATTTTCATGTTCAAGGAGCACTTGAATAAATTTAGTGGGATTCAAATGATTCTCCGCTGGTTCGTGTGAAATGGAAACTATGGAAATCACTTGACTGAAGGAAACTTCATTCAGTGAAATGAAATTCATAGCTATATGTTTTGGTTTCATTAGGTGGTGCTGACAACTCAGAGCATTCTCATATAACATGAAAGGTTCATACACACACACCCCCACACACACAGACACACACACACATACGCACACACAGAGAGAGAGAGAGGCCCCAAATTAGTAGTCTAGACTTACACACATTAAGAAATAGAAAAACAGGAGCAAATTATACCCAAGGCCAGCAGAAGAAAAGAAATAATGAATACAAATTTTAAAAAAAAACACTAAAAACAGAAGAATAAAGAGATAAATAAAACCAAAAATTGATTCTTTGAAAAGGTCAACAAAATTTATGAATTTCTATCTGGAGTGCTCATGAACAAAAAGACAATATGCAAATTACTAATATCAGAACTTTATAGATACTATAGTTTTAAAAGAATAAGTAAATATTATGAATAACTTTATGTCCATAAGTTCAACAACTTAGGTAACATGGATGAGTCCTTTCAACAACACAAACTATCAAAACTCATTCAAGAAGAAATAGATAACTTGAATAGTCCTAAATCTATTGAAGAAATTTACTAGTAGTTGGAAACCTTCCAACTACCACAATGAAACTGTAGAGGAATATAAATTTCACAATTTGCCCAGAAAATAGAATAGAAAGCAATATTTCCCAACCCATCTTATGAGGGCAGGATTACCTTGATACCAAAAATAAAGACATTAAGAAGAAAGAAAAACTAAAAACTGTACCCCAATATTTTTTTATAAAAATAGGTGCAAAGATGCCTGACAAAATATTAGAAAAACTGAATACACCAATACACCACTATATAAGAGAGAGAATACATTATGAAAAATTGTGTTTATTCTCAGAATATAAGTCTGATTCAATATTTTTAAAACAACATAATTTAGAATATTAATAAAGAAAAAGGCAAATTATTTTCTCAATATATTTAATAAAAATCTGGCAAAATAAGCTAGGGGCAGTGGTGCACGCATGTAATCCCAGCAATTTGAAACGCTGAAACATGAGGATCACAAGTTTGAGGCCAGCCTCACCAACTTGGTGAGACCCTGTCTGAAAATTAAAAAAAATAATAAAAATAAAAAGAGCTGGAGATGTAGATCAGTGGTAAAGCACAAGTGGATTCAATCCCACTACAAAAAAAAAAAAAGTTGACAAAATGCAATATTTGTTCGTGATTTCAAAATAATAACATTCATTAAACTTGGATTAGCAGGAATCTTCCATAGCCTAATAAAATACACCTACATAAAACTTATATCTAACACATTATACTTAATGGTGAAAGTCTAAATGCATTCTAAGATTGGAACAAAACAAGAATGTCCCTTTTTATGACTTCTGTCCATCTCCTTAATGGAAGTGCTGGCTAGCACAATCACAAAGATGTGAAGAAATTAAAAGCGTCTGTTCCTGAAAGAAAAAATAAAACTGTCGGATGCAGATGATATGACTATGTCTGTAGAAAATCCCAAATAATCCACAAGAAGTCTTTTTGAATAATTGAGTTGAGCAAAGTTACAGGACAAAAGGCGTATATTAAAAATCCAAGTGCATTTCTATATACTACAAGTCACAGTAAAACCATTGAAAGAAGAAACTTTAAAAGTGCTCATTAAAATAGCCCCCCAAAATGAAATTCAGAGGTATGACTCTAAGAACATATACTAAGGATATGTCTACTAAAAACTACAAAATGTTGATGAAACAAATGGAGACACATACTGTGTCTATGGATCAGAGG
This sequence comes from Marmota flaviventris, assembly GCF_047511675.1. NCBI lineage: Eukaryota > Metazoa > Chordata > Mammalia > Rodentia > Sciuridae > Marmota > Marmota flaviventris. The sequence continues at coordinate 74,153,210 of NC_092500.1, read as the reverse complement.
ACGCAATATTTTTAAGATGTCATCTCTCCCCAAATTGTTCTATGAATTCAGTGCAATCCCATTCAAACTCCCAGAATTTTTTGTAGTTACCGACAAGCTATTTCTAATGTTTTTAAATAAAAATGCAAGAAACTAGACAAAAATGTTTTTGAAAGTGGGAAGACTCACCTTACCAAATTTAAAGACTTATTATAAAGCCACACTAGTCAAAATAGTGTGTTACTGATGAAAAGACATACACATAGATCATAGCAAAAGAAGAGAGTTCAGAAATAGATCCATATTGATATGATTGATAATTGATTTTTGACAAACATGCAAAAGGCAACTCACTGGATAAAAGAATAGAGTTTAAACAAGTAATATGAGAATTAATGAGGCAACATAGGCAGAAAAGTAACTTCCACTTCCACTTCACACAGCATACAAAAGTTAATTTCAAGTGGATCACAAACCTAAGTGTGAAATGTAAAACTTCAAGACGTTTAAAAGAACATGTGGATGGAAATCTTTATTATCATGCAGTAGGCAAAGAACTTTCAGACATGGCTCCAAAGTCACGAACCATAAAAAAATTAACTTGATCATAAAAATGTAAAATGTTGGGGGGCTGGAGTTATGGTTCAGCAGTAGAGCGCTTGCCTAGCACGTGCAAGGCCCTGGATTCGATCCTCAGCACCACATAAAAAAAAAACAAATAAATAAAATAAAGATATTGTGTCCAACTAAAAAAATTGAAATTTTTTAATAAATGTAAAATGTGGGTTCTTAGTCCATTGAGACTGCTATAACAAAATACTCTAAGTTGGTTAGCTTTTAAACAACAGAAACACATTTCTTAGAGTTCTGGAGGCTGTGTTCTCACATGCTAGAAGGGTCAAGGTCGGTCTCTGGGGACTCTTGTAAGGTCACTATTCCCATTCCTGTGGGCTCTTCCTTCAGGATCAGTTATGGTTTGGATGTGAAATGTCTCCTAAAAAGCTCACATGTGAGACAATTCAAGAAGGTTCAGAGGAGAATCAATCAGTGACTGATCCCCTGATGGGGATTAACTGAGTGGTATATGAAGTGGTAGAGTGTGGCTGAAGAAGGTGGGAATTGGGGTGTGTGGCTTTGTGGTATATATTCATATATATGTATCTGGCAAGTGCACACCTCTCTCTCTGCTTTCTGATCATCATGTGAGCTGGTTCCCTGTGCCACACACATTTGCCATGATGTCCTGCCTCACCTCCAGCCTCAAGGATTAGAAGCATGTGGACTATGGATTGAGACTTCTGGAATTGTGAGCCCTCAAATAAACTGTTCCTCCTCCACAATTTTTTCTGGTCTGGTCTTTAAGTCACAGCAGGGAAAACACTGACTAAAACACCTCCCAAAGGCCCCACCTAACACCACAGCATTGGTGGCATTGATGACTGGGCTTCCACATGTCAAATTGGAGCAAACATACAGAACCTAGCAGGCACCTGGGCACTTACAGGAATGAAAAGACAAGCCACAGACTGAAAGAAAATAGCTGAAATTCATATATCTGACAAAAGATGTGTTAGTAGAATATATAAAGAACTCTCAAAACTCAACAATAAAAGCTAAACAATTTTAAAATGTAAACTATTCAAACAGGCATTTTACCAAAAATGACATGGGAATGATAATTAAGCATGTGAAAAGATGATCAACATAATCCGTCAATCGAGAAATGCAAATTGAAACCACAATGTAGGAAATACTGCTACACATATATTTGAAGGATTAATGGGAACCAAACACACAATTCCAAATGCCACCAGATAGGATATAAAGCAACTGGAACTCTCATACATTGCTGGTGGAAATGTAAAATGGTATAGACACTTTGAAATTTGCCAGCATCTTATAAACTTAAACATTCACTACCATATGACCCACATATTCCACTCTTAGATATTTATCACAGACTATATTCTGGGGTAAACTATATTCACACTAAAACCTGTATAAAAATATTTTTAACAACTTTATTTACAAACATTTAAAGCTGAAAGCAACCCAGAAATCCTTCAACTGGTGAATGGTTAAACAAATTATCCAACAATACTAAAGAATTTAATGATACACACAGCATGGATGAGTCTCGAATGCCTTATGCACAATGAGCAAAGTGAGCCTCCAATGCCACCGAAGGCAGGTTTCCATTTTGAGAAGGCAAAACTTCATGAACAGAAACCCCATCCATGTTGCCAGGGTGGGGTAGGAGTTGTGGAAGATATTTGTTACCATCTAGGGATGCTGGGTTCGTTGTCTCCATTCAGCAAAGAATTGAAGAACAGAACACAGAGATAGCAAGCCAGCAGAAGATTTAATGCAAAAGTGACAGAGATAGAGTTCTCTGAAGAGAAGGGGCCCTGGAGTTGGGAGTCCAGTGCGCGGGTATTGGTTTGTTCTTTTAACGGTCTCTGAAAGTTCCTCCTTTCTATATCTCCTCCCCTGTCCACAGTTTCTCACTACTATTGATAGGTGCCCCCTCTGTCCAGGTGTCTGTTTTATTTTTTCTATTAGATCCCCCACTTAGGAGCACTATGGAAATGTCTGCCTGATTGGGTGCCCTGCTTGTGTCCACTAGCGTTTTCATCATCTAGGAAGTTTACCTCATCAGAGGACCCTCTCCATGCTCTTTTATTCTGGCCCTGCCCTAACCTCCTCATTTGCCATCTTGTCCTGGCTCCCTAAGCCCTTCTACATCTCCCTCATGTTGACTGCACAGGGGCAGCATGAGGAAATTTCAGAACGTGGGAATATGATAGTGGATACATGACTCTTTGCATTTGTCAAAATTCATAGACTAGCACACCAAAAAAAGTGAATTTTGCTGGATGCAAATGAAAAAAATAGAAAGCCACAGATTGGCTACATTCACCTTCACCTTACACTTCCATTTGCCTATTTTGGCACCTAAATTTAAAAAACCCTGACTAGTCAGTCCCTATCAGTGGCACTACCATGCTTCCAGTCCTTCATTACCATTATGTTGCTGCCCTTGGTTTATTGTCTTACATTCTCCATTATAACCCATTTTCTCCACACATCACCACTTTCTGCCAATTCTTCCTACATAGTATCTTTTATATGCACCTCTTTCTTGTTTCCTTAGTTACCATGCTTCCTTCTTTTACCAATCTATCACTATATTTCACTGGCAACTTTGCTTGTTAAGAGAAAGTGTTTTAAAACAGTTTGTTTAAATATTTTCTTTCCTCTGATCAGAAATCTGCAGTGATTTTTCATTCTCTAATGCATGTGTCCCCAGTGCTTCAAACTATTGATTATCCTACATAATCTTTTCCATCTTCATGCCTTAAAAGTCTCCCTTCATCCCAGGTAAACTAATAATGCTACCAAAAAATAATATATATACTACTTATCAAGAGTTTATCTTATTTTAGGCCCTGTGCTAAGTTATCTTGTATTATTCCTATCTAAACCTGACAAGCAATCCTATGAGGCAAATTTAGACCCAAAAAAGTAATTTCAGAAGTCATAACATAAACAGCTAAATTAGAACTCAAACCAATTCTGACTCCAGATCCTATGCTTTTAACTTTCAAAATCTTTTAAGCCTTTAAATTCACTTCATTTGACTTTTTACAAGATTCTTTGTGAAACTGTTTTTTCTTAAAGATTATCTTTCCAGCTAATCTTTGCCAAGTTTTTCAAGGAGCCGTCCCTCTATCAAGCACACCACTACTTATTCGTCCTAAGTAGATGTTTTAAGAATTTTTTTTGCCACTAATCACAGGTGCTCCATAATTTTTCTAAGGTGTTTTATACGAATACACTTTATCTCTCCCCCATCAACACAATCTTATTCATTCATTCACAAAAGAAATTCAGATTTAATGAACACCTATTATGTACCTGGCAAAAATAAGCAAAATAGGTCACTGCTTTGAGGAACTCACAGAAAATTGCCTGAGAACAGAACTGTTGTCCTTTTCCCTTTTGTTTTCACCAGGTCCCCTGCTCTCCCCAAGCACCTGTCAGTATGCACAGCCCCTGCAACCAGGATGAGTGAGTTCACATGCTGGTTTGCCATAGTCACAGACTCTGCATCTGAGAGTCAGGAAGGGCAAGCACAGGTTTTATGTTGAAAAGCTACTAATGATGCCATCAAGCCCTATGTCCTTCAGGGGCCAAACAAATGCTTAAGGCAAACATGTAGCAGCCGCAAACCATTTGTAATCAGAAAGTGAAGAATGCAACAAGGGAAGCTTGCCAACTCAAGGCCTCAGTGGTTTTAATGAAGGGATGGTATTACCAGTGGAAATCAAACTTGCCTACCAGCTGGATGATCCCATCTTCACAATGAGCTTTGCTAGCTGATAACCACAGGGTCCCGAGAAATTAGGCAGATCCACAAATTACCTGCATAACATTCTGGCTAGATGTTAGAAAGTTGAATTAATTGCCTGAAAATAAATGAACAGGGTAGGGCCAAGAATTGCCTCATTAGTATTCAGCAACACTGCTGTCTTTTGAAGAAAATGAGAGAAGGCGGGAGGGAGGAAGGAGAAACAATGGAAAGTAGGGAGGGGAGGGGAACTGAGAAGAATAATGAGAGAAATCATTATTTCAGAGTGCACCATGGGCACCCTGTATATAGAACTAGTTACAGAATTTCCAGGTCTGGCAAAATTCACAGTGTCTAGGTAAGCTACACCCTTGCTTTCTGATATAGCAGTCATGCTTGGAAGCCCAGCAATTGACACATGTGCAAAATACAAATTGATTAACCACATGGACACTTTCCCTTTATTTCCCAAAAGAGAGTTAGCAGCATTCAGGTGTTTTTCTTTGGCAAGAAAGGGTGAAATAGAAATAGTGCCCAACAGGTGCAATGCTCAAACATTTTCATCAGTGGCTTTATTCCAACAAGCACTACAGCTAAAACTGGAATCCGCCTGGCACAATTACACTTTCTTTTACAGCATGTTTAATGTTTTCAGTTAATAATTCTGCTAAGTCTTAAAAACCGCAGTTACAAAACCATGTCCTATGATACTTATGTGAATAATTTCTCCAACACTTACACTAGGCAGCATCTTGGCTTAAACCATATAAAAATCACAACATGAAGGGAGTGTTGAGGACAAGGTGGCCAGACAGTGTGTTATAGGCAGAATTTGTGGCCTCCACACTCATAGTTTGGATCCTCACCCCCAGTGGGTTTGAAGTGGGACAGAAGACGCTGGACACATGAGGAATTTTCAGGAAGCAGATTTATGAACTACAGGGTCCAGAGGGTCTCTCACCTAAAATATTCTCCCCTGGACAAATATTTTGGAAATTCTTTGAACTTTATACCCAATAGGAGGAGGGCTTAAGGTTTACATGTCAAGTGCTTTTTGTTCCAATTTTTTAGTCTAGACAGCTTTTACAGGTTTTTTTTTTTCCCCTGCAAACCTGGTATTTACAAAAAGAGGAAACTATCAACCCCAATATCCTCTGCAGAAGCTTTTGCTGATAGAAAGCTTCCTGAAGAAGAGGAATTTTTTTATTGGTTACTAATATGGCATTATGTAAAAATGTGGATGTGTAACCCATGTGATTCTGCAATCTGTATTTGGGGTAAAAATGGGAGTTCATAACCCACTTGAATCTAATGTATGAAATATGATGTCAAGAGCTTTGTAATGTTTTGAACAACCAATAAAGAAGAGGAATTTATATGTTACAAATATAGTGGGAGTTTCTGCTTAATTATGGTAAGGGTCTTCTGGGTGGAGGTCTCTGGCCTGCTTCAGGATGATCCTAGGTGGGGGGGGGAGCTTTCGGAGGTGATTAGGTCATGATGGTGGAGCCCAGGTGAAGGGAATTAGAACCCTTAAGATGAGGAGAGAGCTCTGACAACACTTTGACATCTCACTTCTAGCTTCCAGAAATGTGAGGAATAAATGTTTGTTGGTTAAGCCACCCACTCTATGGTAATTTGTCACAGCAGCCCAAATCAGCAGATTGTCTTAAATGATCTGAAGCTGAATGTCCTCAGTGGCTGTCTGCAGCCTGGAGACCTGAGGGAATCAGTAGTAGCTCTCTCCAAGAAGCTGGAGCCTCAAGATAAGAGGGACCAACGAGGCAGCCCCACTCCAGGGCTGAAGGCCTGGAAGCCTCCTAGAGAGTCACTGAAGTCTCCAGAGTGTGACATCCTCAGGCAAAAGTCGCAGCAAAAAAACATACCATTTAAGAAAAGTCAAGCTGGACAAGAATGTGGCCTGCCCTTTTCTTCCATCTGAGTCCCCAACCCTCATATTCAGGGCATCAATTTGCTGACACACATGCCAATCTTCTCTGGAAACACTCACAAAGACACAGCCCACAGTGTGTTTTACCAGTCTTCTAGGCATCTCTCAATCTAGTCAAGCTGACAACCAAGATTAACCATCCTAAGCTCCCAGGAAGAGTCACCAATAACTGATGAACTATTTCTTCCTGAAAACCTGAGGGAACTTCTGTTTGCTCTTTGCATTCTAGTCACTCCCTAAAGTCAGTGGCTCGTTTCAGGATGGCTGACATCCTTTCAACTTTTCAAAGCCCTTCTGCACTGATTTTATTTAAACCCTTCAAGATGTACCCCAAGGCTAAAGACAAAACTGGTACAATTTTACTTCCTTCATGTGTGGACCTCTTTCTTTGCTGTGGTTCTGGCAGGGCCATCAGAGACAGTATCTCTGTTTATGACGTGTGTGTTTTGAGCAACTTCCAACAAAAAGGCTTTTCTTCATTCTGAGTACTGAGAATACACCTGTCCAGGAGACTTGATTTTATACAACTGAATTACCTTTTGATTTCAAGAACGATTACACCTCATTATCTTCACTGGAGCTTTTGTTACCTAATAAGACCATACAGGGCCTTGAGATTAGGTTTAAAAATTCCCCCATCATTTTTATATTTTCTCCTATTTTCTTTTGTCTGTCAAATATCAAACACTGCCTCTTACTCTGCTCACTTTTCTTTCATATCCCCAAAATGAAGCTATATGCTGGCAGTAATCTCAAAAAACAAAATTTTCTATCTGACCCATTATTTTATCTTGGATGAGCATATCTGTTCTACTTTATTTACATCTAGTAACATAAAAACAAATATGTCTTTTTACCAGCAAAAATTATTTCAACCCTCTTAAAAAAAAAAACAATACTGAAGTGTAGAAATCAATTGTTAACAAATTTACACTGAAAATTTATTTGAGGCAGTGATCTGCACTCTGAGGTGTGTAAGGACGTGCAAGAACTGGGACCCCAACTCTTATCATGAATATTTTCCTCTTTTTAAAATAAGTTAGGTCCAATAATTATGCCAGTGATTCAGATGTTACCATATTTTTTTTTCAAGTAACAATCTGTTCTGATTGTATTCATATGTAGTTGTCTCGAGTTCAACCTAAAAACTCATTTTAGGAAGAGTGAGTCAGTCCCAGGGGATAATCATGTGCTTACATGTTTGTCCTGGATTTTCTTATTATTTTACTTGCTGAACTCCTATATCAAAGTCCTGTTGGCTGTCTATATAAGAAATCCATCCCAAAGCAGCTTAAACAATGGGTTATAAATCAACTTGTGTCCCCTCCCAAACCCACCTTGAAATCCTAACCCTCAGGACCTCAGATCATGACTGTGTCTGGACATAAGATCCTTACAGACACAATAAGTTAAAATGAGGTCACTGGGCTAAGCTCTAATTAAGTACAACTGGTGTCCTTATTAAGAAGGGAAAATTAGAGGCAGACATGGCACCCAGGGAGAATGTTGTCTAAAGATGAAGGAAAAGGGGCTGGGGATGTGGCTCAAGCGGTAGCACGCTCGCCTGGCATGCGTGCGGCCCGGGTTCGATCCTCAGCACCACATACAAACAAAGATGTTGTGTCCGCTGAGAACTAAAAAATAAATATTAAAAAAAAATTCTCTCTCTCTCTCTCTCTCTCTCTCTCTCTCCCACTCTCTCTCTCTCTCTCCAAAAAAAAAAAAAAAAAAAAAATGAAGGAAAAGACTGGGTGACGCCTCTGTCAGACAAGGAAGACCACAGACCTCTAGCAAGCCTCCAGAAGCCAGCAGAGAAGGATGCAGAAGAGTCTCTGCCCAAGTCTCCCAAGGAAACTACCTTACTAACACCTGCTAACCCCAGAACTATGTATGAGACAGTAACTATTGTTTAAGCCACTCGGTTTGGGGTGATTTATCATAGCAGCCTTAGCCAGCCAACATAGATGGGAGGACAGTTTAATGTCTACCACCATGCTATAAATTTCCCTCTCTGGAAAGTGGTCTAAAAAACTAACAGCTACTATGATAGCAAAGGTTGCTGCTCAGGAGGAATGCAGCTGAGGATAAAGCCACACAGAGGCAGGTAAAGAACGTACCTTCAGAATAAAGTTAACTATTCTGAGAAGACTCCCTGCCCAGGAGGTCCCTCCATTTGCTTTGTCCTTAGCTTTTGGGCTTGGCCTGTATTTGTCACTATCTTTATCTGCACTAAATCCACTAATCAGACATTCATGTGTATTTTAAAAGCATTTATTTTTTAATAAGTAAAGAAGGATTTCTGTGCATTGCTGATCATACGGTTAACGTGGAAATAGAGAGATTTGAGGTTTGGGAGTGGGAAGGAGTGGAAGTCCAAAAACAAAATATTATTTCTGTATCATAGACTCAAGAGCAATCAAAAACACCAAGCTCTTGATGTTGTCTGTGGTCCTGAGATTCATTCAATCACACATTCAACACCTGCTATGGCATTCATCCAGCTATATTAAATGCTAAGAATGCAAGAATAAACAAAAATGATAGTGTCTGTCCTCCCAGAGTTTAGAGTTCAGTGCAGAGAAGGATGCAGAAAATAAACAGGGAAAAAAAAAAAACAGTGTGACAAAAGCTAGGATAAAGGAACTTTAGGATTTATGGGAACATGTAAGAACACATAACCTGGTTAATGTGAATCAGGGCAATTTCCTAGAATAAGCTTTATCCAAGCTCAGACTTCACAAATGAAAAATATTCAGGACAAAATAAGTATCAATGAAGAATAAGAGAGGTCATGGCCAGGGGCAAAAACCATCTTAAGGATTATAGTCTTGATCCTGAAGAAAATGAAGAAGCATAAAAAAATACCATAAGATGTAATTAAGAAATATGGCTCTAAATTATCTAAAGCTTCACCCACCTAAAATAGTCAGGCTGCCAGGTGTTCAAGGCTAGCCAAAGTAGCCATAGTAATGTGGGAAAGTATTGAAAAGGAGCTTCCTTCGTGAATGAGAACATGGTGACAGGACCTCTGGGGAATATAATAAAACCTTATCAAGGACAATCATTTTTTTAAAATACAACTATTTGAAAAATGATCTTAGGAACAGAGAGCACTACATGTAGAAGATGTAGGTACTAAAACGGGACAAGGTTTCATAAGTTTACAAAGGTAGTCAGTTGCCTCAGTGGCCCCAATAGGCCACACTCTCCATGTTCCACCTGTGCTGGAAAGTTCTGGACCTGGACCTTAAGAGGCTGATGCTCACAGACTCTGCTATTGCAGTCTTGATGGCCCTGGGCCACCCTATAAGAAGTCTGATTACTCTACTTAGGAGATCACATGGGTGGTCCATAGGAGAGGCAAATGATGTTACTTCTTCAACAGGATTCCAGAACTCTGGGGGTTCTCACTAATCCTGACTCCAGATGACTCACAACTGAATGTAGTCACAGGTGATCACCGGAAGGATTAGCTCAGAACAATTTAGCAAGGCCCAGAGAGACTGCAAACATGTCACAAAAAAATGGTTGTTGTCCAAAACCCAAAGTTCTGAGGTGGCCCCTTAGGCAGCCATATGTAACCAAAGCTCCATCACCCTTTCAAGGCAGAAATAATGTCTAACTGCTTCGTGTCAGAGAAGAAACTGGGAAACATAAAAGTTAAGTGACTTGTTCAGATCTCCATAGCATCTTCCCCTTCGACATGTAACCTCTCAAAGCCCCAACGTCAATTTTCCTGTGTAAAATGGGGATAAGGGGAAAGGAATGAAAGAGTAAAATGGAAAAGATCTGGATTAAGCAAGACCATTGCAAATCTAACAAATCTAAGGACCCTGGTCAGAAAGTTGGGCATAGGGTAAACAGAGTACTCTCACCTTCTGCAGCATTGTGTCTTGTGTGTGTACTCTCGGGGCCAAGAAATCTAGGAAATCTTGAGAACTGTGCATAGGTATTAACGACTAAAAGTCACTCCTACAGACACGTCTGCATGTCACTCTCATCACCTCATTTCACGCTATAAGTAACTAAGCTATTTTTCAAGTCTTTGAGGAGCTTATGGAGTCAATTGACAGCAACGGGCACCCAGTTGACTCCCCCATCTGCCTGAACAAAAAGACAACACTTCCAGATTCCAGAGGGCATTCTTGTTCCTAAGGGAGGCTTTTCTCCAGATGCTTAATAATGGACTCTCAGGTTCTTTCATGTTAGCCCAGGAGCTAGTGCCTTCTGAGGCATTTTATAAATAAGTAAGTTACCCTATTCTCAGAAGACTCTAGATGGAAACACTTTAATAAAGCAGACCTAATTTTTCAACCTCACCTTTTGTAACTGGGTATGAATGAGCTATTCTTCATGTTCTTGTAGCTTGACAGGAACAAGAAAGTGTACCAAATCATTAATTCTCTAATTTGCCCACATAACATAAAACCAGCTGGCTTTTAATATTTAATTAAATTAGTGAGCTCCCCGACTGAGTTCTAATATTCCAATTTCAATTTCCAGCACAAAGCTAATATAAAACCAAAAAGCACTGAGTGATGTGGAAAGGGAAAATGTGACCTTGGTAGGATAATGTGAAGGCGTCTACCAATGAAAAGAATTCTTTTTTTTTCCTTAAGCAATAAAAGATGTCCAAAGTTAACACTCTGACTAAAAATATTAGTCTTTTAAGACATAACATCATGTGGTAAAATGCATGCACATTGGAAGGCAACTTCTTTTTTCATTAATTCATTTCTCACTCTTGGATTTCTCATGTCTATTGTATGCCACATGCTGTTCTGGGTGCTCAGAAGTAAGGATGAATTGCAACAGCTCTACCTTGTAGCCACGTGTTTGTGTGAGATCCTGGACAAGTTTGACCTTTGAGCTTCAATCCACTATCTATAAACCAGTATATTAACACTGTAAGGATTAAATGAGATTTTATCTCATGAAGGAGTTTACTGTGGTGTACAATGGTAATCTAATGATGAGTAGAAATCATCAGGTATTTGGTGCAGGATTTTTGTTGTTAATACACACATTCATATTTGTGGGAGGCAAGACAGAAATGGCCCTGTTAGGATTACCTGTTTTCCAGGTGGTCACTTCTCACTCACAGAGAGTTAACACATGCTTAAAGTCTGGCCTCAGGAAATTCAATCGTGGGTATTTCATTAGCAATTCCTATGAAGCGCTTTCTGTCCTGAATACCAGGTTCAGCATTCAGTGCCAATTTGCTTCTTATTTATTTTGATTAGATTTGATTATGTCAAGTTTAGGCAAAAAAATTTTCAAAGCTTTTTGTGGTGATTTTATTCCTATGGGTGAGTGTTTATCATAGCTCTTAGGGAGAAGGTGGTTCAAGTGACTCTTTCCATCTCTAAAGCTGTATCTTCATCTACTTAAACATATAAATATCTTTTGTATAGAATATCTTTACATATCTCTTCATATATGTCTTTAAATGTGTGTATGTATGTGTGTGTGTGTGTGTGTGTATCTCCTGTTCGTTCTATTCTGCTTCTCTGGGGAGCCCTAACTGATATAGGTACATGTTTTTAAATGGCTGTAATTATAATTATGATTTTTGATTTTTTAATTTAACACAGCATCATAAGCATTATTTCATCTCATTACATATTCTAAATAAGTGTTTTAATGGATCCATAATAGGTGGGTTCATTATGAAAAGTAAAGCGGAGCCTTCCCTGACTACTATTTTCTTTGTTCTGGTGTTTAGACTTTGTACTAATTAGTGTAGAGCTTAAACTGCTGGAAAGAAAAAAAGAAGGAGAGCAGGGAAGACAAAGAAGAGAAAGGAGAAGAGAGCAGCTTATACTGCGGAAGTTTATTTCTCTATCACCACAGTCCCTAGGCAGCTAAGGGCTTGAGACTGGCAGGTGCTCTGCCTTCCTCAACCTTGTCTCTGCTGGTATACCGCAGCTGGTTGCCTTAGCTCTCATTATCTCCCAGTGGGCAAGAAGTGGAAAAAGCACCAGGGGAGTGCCCTCACCGTCCTCCTAAGGGTAAGACCCCAGAGAGTGACACACTTCACTTCTGCCATGTTATCACTGGCCTTAGTCTTAGGACCACATCAGCAGCAATGGGGCTGAATTCTATAATTCTCATTTAAAAAAAAAATTGGACACACATGTGTAGCTGGGACTTTCAGAAAGTATTCCACTTAATATTCTCTTACTAGATTTTATAATCAGCATCATGATCTGGGGGGGTCACCAAGATTCCAGAGAGGTTAAATTACCTGACCAAATTCATAGCATCTTTTTTTATACAGCCAAATCTAAATCCAAGTCTAATTCCCAAACTAAGCTCTTCCTGCTAATTTTTAGGATTTTCAATTAACTTAAAAATTAAAAATTTTAAACAAACAAGATTTACTTTCAAGAATTCCTAATTTGTAAAAATAATTCTAATTGAAATAAATAATTTCTGTTTTGCTTCCAAATGTAAGTTTAGTAGAAAATATTGTGAGATGGTTGTAGAATAAGTTCTGTCTCTGGACTTGTAATTCTTCCATTTGTTCCCACATAAATTATGAATGTGATACTTAGTGTTTCTCAAATAGTTCTAGAGCTTAGAGAATGGACCTTTTTGTGACAGAATGGAACAGGGGAAAATACTGTGCCTCCATACTATTAGCACAATAATGGTGATATTATTGTTCTGCTAGGAGCGAGGTCAAATTTCTTCATACAATGAGCAAATTCAGAGAAATAGGACAAGACTTGCTCTGTTTTTGGAAAACTAATGAAGCAACCAGCTACATGGATTTCTGCTGGGGAGACTGGACTGGAATGGGAGCATTCCACTTCACCTTTACTTTCAGGATTGAAGCCTGCATGTCTGACTCTCAATTTTGCAGGACACAAAGACACCAAAAGAGGAATTTCTTCCTGTGAAGGATAACAGAGTTTCAACCAAAAAGGTGTGAGATCTTCCAACTGGGAGACATGAAAGAGGCCCAGAGAGAGGGACAGTTAGAAAGCTCTGGCTTTGAGAGTCCCAAGCCATAAATAAACCCTTCCCTTAAGCTGTTCAAGAATATGACTAATAAGTGAGTAATACAGTATGACTGATACACACTGCATTGCTTTTTTAGAGCTACCAGAGCTTAAGAAATTAATATTGTACATTCGCATTACAGAGGATTTGGTCTGGGGAAGGCTGTCAGGACAATAGTTACTCAAAGAAAAGATGGTATCTGCTCTCACAACATCTCACTGTGAAGGAAACCAGAAACTCCCCCCATATTTGTATTATATATATTCCTCTTCTTGTCAGAAAGCTTTATAACAGAACATCAGCAAAAATTTCTACAAAAAAAACTCAATGTGGGATAGGACTTCCCATTTCTTGTGAGAACTAAATCTCTCTGTGTTGTAACAGCCAAGTTTGGCCACAGACTTGATGATGTTACTTCTGCTTTTTTGATAAAACTTGTAAAACCTCTGACTAATCTGAAAATATGGGATAAAAAGCACTTGTCATATAAACCTTCAAACTTTTCCTCTCACTGGGTGTAAAGTTCAAAGATTTTCCAGAATCATGGTCCAGAGAAATTTTAGGTGATAGCCCTTCTGGACCCTGCAGCCAATAAACCTGCTTCCTGAAAATTCCTTGGTGCCCAGCGTCTTCTGTCTTACTTCAACTGAACTACAGAGTCAAGGAGTGGGCAGGAGGAGGCAGGAGACCAACTCTCAGATGCATCCCCACCAGATCTCCCTCATCCCTGCCCTTCTACCACCAGCCATGATAAGCATGGAGCTTCCTACAGGATAGAAAAGAAGTCCCCCTTTCACACCAGGCTACACATGCATCTGGTAAGCATAACTAAATTTAAGCAGCAGCCATATGAGCAAAACACCGAGGACTTATACAGATCCAGGTGTCTCTCAGGGAGCGTGGCAACAGTTAATTAAATAGAATGTGCAATCATTAAATAATATGAGTAATTTTTTTGTAAAATTCAGCATTAGCTTCTAAAAGGCTTCTACTGATTATGTTTTATTACCTAGTTTGTTAGGCCCCTATTGTAAAGTGCTGTTAAATTATAATAAATTAGCCTTCCTTCCTCAGAAGTATCACCTAAATGTACTTAGCTGGCTCATCAGTACCATGAATATATAATTATTTATTTTATTAAGCAGTTTCGTTGCCTTTTACATATTACAAAGTGCTTTTTCATTAGTTTTACCTTTTTAAAAAAAGATTAAAACTATTGTAAAATGTGGAATTCTTGGCTCTGACTGTATTTCCACAAAATTCCAAAGTTCTAAATAGTTTCTGGGCTCCCTGATACTGCTTAGAGTTTTACCTTTGATCTTCAGATCAAAGACCACAGTGAGAATCTCATTAAAGATATAAAACTTCCCCCCAGAAAATGAATGTAAACAGAGAATGTTATATAAAGCTTCAGTGGTTTCATGGATCCCCAGAAAGCTATCCTACGGAACCCTGGATAAGAAATTGAGTTAAAGGATTTTGAAAATCTTGATACATTACATAAAACAATGAACTTCCTGATACTCTACACTTGACTTTTTCAGGTATTGATGCAGTAACAAAGCAGAAGCAACTGTCCATCATTGTAATGGCAGAGAAAGTGAAGGTCATTTCAGTCTGGACTTTGTTAAAAAATAAATAACCCTCCATCCCCTTAATCTTCCTATATCAACCAAGGATACATTTTCTGGTCCCTTCTCCCAGGTGAATTTTACATGAAAAAAGGAAATTACTTTAGTCATTGCAGCAATGTCAAGTCTTAGAGAATTGAGAAAATATATCCTGGTCTAAAATATATTCAGTGCTTGTTTTGCACTGGACAGTGTACTAAGCATCTTTCACGCATTATAGCATTTAATTCTCACAATGAACTTATGAGAAAGCTGCTATTTCTATCACCATCTTATCTGTAAGGAAACTGAGAATAACACAGTAATTGGCTAAGGTCACATTGTTGGTCAATGATGGGGCTTAGCCTCCATTTTTCTTTTCCAAATTTGCAGGCAGGCAAAAACCATCAGAAACAAGTGTCTTTTATTTATCTGAAGTTCTGTGGAAAGGGAACAGTTTATTTGATTTCAGAAAAACAAATGACCAAAAGCAATTTATGCCTACCCTTGATTTTGTGCATGTTTATTTATATTGAATTGTGAAGGAAGGAGTGATAGTCCTAAATCCAGCAAATTTTAAATAGTCTTAAATCAAGCCTGTAACATGCAATCCTGTTTGTCTAGAACAGAGGCAAAAGGCAGAACAGTAAATCTTTTTCCACAGCAAAATTATCACGAGGGTGTGTGGTATCTTCTGATCTCAAGCACTTTTCCCCTTTGAATAGAAACTGCAATTCACTGAATTATTATTTGATATAAGTAGTGAGTCCATCAATCTCTTCTGCTCTTCTTCTGCCATGGATTGATCTGACTTTGTGATAATGTATCCCTCCGATCATCCTGTGCCATCCTTGGTATGATGTTTCCAAAGAAAGCTCCAGAGAAAGAAGGATAGTGGCTTAATCTTAACAGGGTCTTGGATGAGGAATGGCAATCTTTGGGAACATCTTCAACACAATAGTGGTGCCCAAGAGAATGTTCAAGACATAAGCCAGAAGTGAATGGCAAAACAGAAACTGAAAATGAATTCTGTTAGCCACTCCACTTCAGAGCAGTTTTACTCCTAAGGATATAATACTAAGATGCCTGCTGAGCACATAAATATTCAGCTAAATGTGCACCACAGTGGTTAATAGAGTTAAAATCAGTGGTTTTATCCATGAGATACTAAAGTCCAGAGTGGCTGAATTACTTGAGATCTCACTGAAAATTGGTGGTGATAGTGAGACAGGGACAAAGGACAGGTAGTCAGCATAGATAATGAATGATGGGGTCAAAAAGATGGGGGCTAGTGCAAAGAAAAGGAAATGGAACGCTAACCTCTGGATAGCACTTCCCCACTCAACCAGTTGCTAACACTCTGGGGGTAGGGAGTGGGAGTGGATCCAAGGTTCCAACATAAGCAATTAACCTTGCAGCTACTTTCCTGCCTTTGGGCATGTCCACAGGAAAGAAATGAAGTTGGGATTCTATTAAAAAAAAAAAAAAAAAACAAGACACCACCACTCACTCAGGGATCCACCACTCTGGGTCCCAGCTTCTTTCCAGAGAAGACTATCTCCGTCTTTCCTCTCTCTGTTCTGTCTCTTAAATACAACTTGCTCTGTATACTTGCCTCACATTTCTCAGGGTGTTTAATCTTCACCATCAGGGAAACAAGGACCTGATCCTGATTTCCAAGAACCATATCAATAGGGCTTGTTCCATTGTCCACTGTACCCCATTCCTACTGCAGGCTACTCTAGACTGTTGATCAGCAAACTTTTTGCTAAAAGGCCAGATAGTAAATGTTTTATTCTTTGTGGGTCACTCTGCCTCTTTAACAGCTACTAAACACAGTCACTGTAGCAGCCATATGGTGGCAGCCACAGACAATAAGGATGAATGGGCGTACACTCCAATAAAAGTTTTATTTGAAAGACAGAGGGCTAGCTGGATTTGGTCAGCAGATGGGAATTTGCCAACCTTAGTCCTAGACTACACATTCTAGCTCAGGCATTCATTAATTATAGGCTTTGATTTAGTCATTTTTTTTCTCTCTCAACCTCAGTTTCTTCCCCGAATGATAGTGGAAACAGTTTTTTCTCAGATAAATTTATTGAAAATTGTTTTCTATAGAATATAATTTGGAGAAAATAACTCTTCAGACTTGTAAAATCGTATGTAAATATCTGTATATGTGTATGATCTTAAGTATATATAATTTATTGGACAGCTATGATGTGTTAGACACGAGAGTAAACCCTTCACATATACTGTCAGATTTGATCCTTAGAGCTGTCTTCACTAAGATGGTAGATATTTCAGAGACATTCAGAAGCATTCCAGAGCTGCATAGCACATAGTGGCAGGAATGCGATCACTTGCTCAGAGAAATTTCACTCAGGCTTACACTATGCATGTAAGAGCCTTGAAGAGTCACAGGGCAGAGGACAGAGTGTGTGTGTATGTTGGATACAAATCATTTTTTGCAGAAAATAAACTTCTGCCTATGTCCATATATCCAATAGGATACATCTGACTTGTGGGTGAAGCATCAGTATTCAAGTTTAGTGTTCATGGCTAATGTACTTTCCCATTCTAGTTTCATTTCCTTGCTTTCTTTTGACTCCAACATCCAGTAAGGGGACTATGGTCTTTTTGTCCTTTATGGAAATAGTACAGGTCATCCATGGATCTCTCAAATATTTGAGATGCTCCCCAAACGTAGGGCAACTCAGCTCCAGGCATGGGGGCAAAATTTTGTTCTCTTGCTATTTTGTTCCTTTTACTCTGGCATAGAGGACAAACTTAAGATTCACTTTGTCTTGCAATGCAGTGATAAGATTCCATCCTCAAGTTGTAGATGTATAATGGACCTAGACATGTGGAGAAGGAAATAGAAAGCTTGAATTTGGTATTATGCCTAAATTGCATCCTATATTTTTATCTTATTAGTAATATTATTTTTGATCAAAAAATCATAAGTGTACACATATTTGGAATACAATGTGATGTTCTGATATATGTATACAATGAGTTATGATTAAATCAAGCTCATTCGCATGTATCATCTTACTGATCATTTTTTATAGAGAGATATTTGAAATTTACTCTTAGTTGTTTTGAAATACACTCTACTATTGACTATAGTCCCTCTCTGTGCAATAGATCCACAGCACACTTTATTTATTCAACCATTGATGAATATTTAGATTGATTTTATATCTTGGCTATTGTGGGGGCAAAAAAGGCTACAGTTAACTTGAGAGTACAGATATCCCTCTGACATATGGATTTCAGCTCCAGATATTAGTGAATCATATGGCAGCTCTATTTTCAGTTTTCTGAGGAATCTCCATATCTTTTTCCATAATTACTATACTAACTTATGTTTCTCCCAACAATATGTGTTTCCCTTTCTCTGCATCTTCTCCTTTACTTGCTTTTAATCAATTTTATAGAAGACATTCTAGGGCTAGAAGTGTAACTCAGGGGTAGAGCACTTGCCTGACATGTATGAGTCCCTGGGTTTTATCCCCAGCAACACAAAACACACACACACACACACACACACACACACACACACACAAACTCATTATAACAGGTGATGTGTTGTTATGAGGTTTTATTTTTTTGTTTTTTCTTTTGGTACCAGGGATTGAAATCAGGGCCACTCAACCACTGAGCCACATCCCCAGCCTGATTTTATATTTTATTTAGAGACAGGGTCTCACTGAGTTGCTCAGTGACTCGCTGTTGCTGTGGCTGGCTTTGAACTCACCATCCTCCTGCCTTAGCCTCCAGATACAATGGGTGTTGTTATGGTTTTGATCAAAGCTTTGCATTAAGACACTGGGAAGTTAATAAAATACTACTTCCTCACATTTGACACAGTTCTTGCACCTTATATCCCTTGGCAGGGAATGCCAGAGAGGAAGTAAAGAGCAGCCTAAATACTCATAGAGGCCTTCTGTGTATAAAACAGGAAAATAATCAAAACTAAAAACTTTCTACCTCATCCTTAACAAAGGTACCAGAAGACTATGTTATAAAAGATTGCCATTTTAGAAAATGGTTTGGGGAAAACTAAATATTCATATCTGCAAGAATGAAATGAGCTCCTTACTCTTACCCTGCACAAAAATCAACTCAAAATAGATCAGAGACCTAGAAATTAGACCAGAAATGGTAAAACTGCTAGAAGAAAACATAAGGGCAACATTTCAACATATTGGTACAGGTACTGACTTTCTTAATAATACTCCTAAGCCAAGAATCAAAAAGTGGAATGGCATTAAATTAAAAAAAATATGCACACTAAAGGAAACAAGAGAATGAAGAGAGACCCCACAGAATGGGAAAAAAATCTTTATGAACTACTCTTCAAACTGGGAATTAATAACCAGAATATATAAAGAAGTCAGAAAATCTTAACACCAAAAAAAAACTAATAATCCTCCAACAAATGGGCAAAAGATCTAAATAGAGATTTATCAAAAGAAGTACAAATGACCAATAAATATGTGAAAAAATGTTCAGTATCCCTTAGCAATTAAGGAGATGCAACTAAAAACTACACTGAGATTTCATCTCACCCCAGTTAGAATGGCAATTGTCAAGAATACAAATAATTTCTGGCAAGATGTGAGGGAAGAGGTGCACTTATACATTGTTGGTGGGATTTTCAAGTTAGTACACCCACTTTGGAAGCAGTATAGAGATTACTCAAAAGACTATAAATGGAACCACCAGCTATCCCACTCTTTGGTGTTGATCCAAAAGAACTAAAGTCAATATACTATAGTGATACATGTGTACCAATGTTTATAGCAGTGCAATTCACAATAGCCAAGTTAGGGAACCAGCCTAGGTGCCTGCCCGCAGGTGAATGGATGAAGAAATAGATAATAGTACACAATGGGCATGATATACAATGGAGTTTTACTCAGCCATAAATAAAAATACAATTATAGCATTTGCTGGAAAATTGATAGAACTAGAGAGAGCATCATGATAAGAAAAATAATCCAGGCATAGAAAGTCAAGGGTCTAATGTTTTCTCTCATATGTGGAAACTAGAAAGAAAAAAGGAATAAAAAAGGTATCCCATGAAAATAGAAGGTGTATCAGCAGAGTAGAAGCAGAGGGCCAAGATAGGTGGTGGCAAAGGGAGAGAACTGGGTAATGAAGCTGACCAAATTATGCTATCTATGCACATGTATTAATATAATGTAATACATTTCAATTTTATGCATAGGTATAATGAACCAATTAAAATACATACATGCAAACATAAAAGAAAGACCAATAGAATAGAGGAAGTGGATCGGAGGAGGGAAGAGAAAAAGGAAATACTAGGGATTGAAATGGAGCAAACTATGTGACATGCATTTATGAATATGTTAAAATGAACCTCAATATTATGTATAACTATAATGCATTAGTAAAAATATTTTTTTATACAAACCTCTCCACCTCAAACCCACATTAAGCAACTTTTATGGATTCTGGTCCCTTCATGTTCTCTTTATTTTTCTTGATCACCATTTCCACCTCATGCTGCACTGAAACTTTTTTTCATTATTTTCACCAATGGACTCCAAATATTTGAGTCCCGTGACCACTTTGCGGTTCTCAACCCACTTGATTTTTTAGGATCATCCTTCTTTATAGAAACTCTCTCCTCCCTTTGAATTCTTGTAAGCTCTTTCTGTATCCTTTTATATCACAATTCAAAACTTAAATGCCTACTATGGTGAGGTGAGGCAGATAACATATACGAATGAGGTTTGCTCTTTGTTATGGTTTGGTTGTAAAGTGTCCCCCATGTATGCGACAATGCAAGAAGGTTTAGAGGAGAAATGATCGGGTTATGAGAGTCTTAACCCAATCAGTGAATTAATCCCCTGACATAATTAACTGAGTGTTAACTGAAGGCAGGTAGGGTGTGGCTGGAGGAGGTGCATCATTGAGGGCAAGCCTTTGGGGTATTATTTTGTGCCTGGAGAGTGGAGTGTCTCTCTGCTTCTTGATCAACATGTGAGCCACTTTCCTCAGCCTTACTCTTCCACCATGAGCCCCAGGAAGGGAGCTGGGCTTCTGTGAACTGAGAACTCTGAAATGGTGAGACCCCAAATAACTTTTCCTCCTCGAAAATTGTTCTCGGTCTTTTAGTCACTGCAACAAAAAAAGCTAAATAAAACACTGCTACATTATATTTTTTTCACAGATACATTTTGTACAGTAGCAAGCATGTAAGAGTATTCTTATATCCTATGGACTCAGACACTACTCTTGAAACTAGTGTACTATATATCCTCTTTTTTATTTTCCCACATTTGATGGAAACATGGCACAAGAAATATCTCCCTTTCCACTTGCATGTACTATAAGAGACACAGCAGCACACCTACGTGATAAATAGCTCCAGAATCTTGGTACCAGGACAATGGGTTATGATAGAGACTGTGGTAAACTAGAGCCCACACACCCTGTTTAAAGAAGCTTCTATCTAGCTCCCATGTCTTATTTGCCAATGAATGTTAGACATTCAGATTTTAAATAAATCTCTGACTTGTTAAATGTTGGCCAACACAGTGCCTGTCCATCTCAGCACCCCTGATGTAGGATTTAGGTCACTAACTTAGTACCTTTGTTTTCAGAATCAGATCATATTTTCACTGACTCCTTTCTTTCCAGTGTATCTTCTGGTTCCTCCTTGAATTATATTCTTACTCCAATGCTCTTCCTGAGAAAGAGCATCTCCATGCCACCTTTCACTCCCCAAACATTTGGCTGATAACAGCATTCTCATACATTTTATTTTTCTTTGTATAATAGTTACTTACAAAGTTGTCTTATCAGTTTCACATGCTTTTAAGTTTATTGTGGATAGTGACTGGTTCTTACTCGTAAATGTATTCCATATAGAATCTAGATCCTTTGCTTTGCACATGACATTTTTTTTCCACTTGATTAATTAACATTTAGACTCTGCATGTTTGTAAAGAAAATGCTTTCAAAACAACTGGTATGTCAAATGGTCCTAGGATGATGCAGGTCTCCCACTCTGTAGATTTTGATTTGTATAGGGCTATGGTTGCTTTTTCCAAAGTCCTACAAAATCCACAGGGTACCAAAAGTAGCTTTGTTCCCTGGAACAGTGCTTTTGCTCAAGGCAAAAACATTCTATGGGGGACAAAAGGGAAAAAAAAACCTTCCAGGGTCAAATAAGTTTGAGAACTTTTGGACTGAGCAATGTTTTGCAGTCTCCTCATTGCAGCACTCTCAGAGCTGACCGTTCAAACATCTTTGCCCCATAATTATTTTGTAAGGATCATTTTGGTGACTTCATGGCACTGGAACAGTTGAAGCTAAACACGGATTGACCTAAGAGTTTACATGCTTGGAATGTGAAGTTTGCTACCATCTGTCTCTCCTATATTTTCCTAGTGAATCCTACTAAATGAATTTCCCATTCTAGAACTCACGTTCTTATCTGTTTCCCAAACATGCAATTCCTACTGCAGCACATCTTCTCTCAGAATTCTGATGGCCTAAAACATCATTCAAGCTTCGTTAAATCTAGGTAAGAGCTGTCTACACTTCAAAGCCCAGTTAAATACAAACTTACCTAAAACTCAACAGAAACCACTCCAGTCCTTGTTTCTCTCTCTTTCCTCTGAGAAGCAGCTACACAGGCCTTTGATAGAAAAGATAATCCACGCTAACTTTATAAAAAAAATTTTATCTTTATTAGCCTACTTCTGCTCCACCTCTTTAGATAATTATCTTCTTAAAAGCACATTTTACTTAGTCCCGTCTTCACAGAGGAAACTCAGTCTGTGGTTCTCATAATTAAATAAATAGAGTAAAATAACTTGGCAACCTAAAAAGCATTTGACTAAAGATTTGCAGAAGTAGAGGATAGGGAGGGACTGCTGGGGCAACGGAAGTCTATATGCACTGTGATTTGTGAAACAGAGGGTCATTCACACACACTGCATAATCTTTCCAGCCACTATGTGTACGAGAGAGAGCTTTTGGTCTCTCCAATAGAAACAATTGAGGCCTGAACCTTCAAATATCAAAGATAGCAGAAGAAACTCTTAGAAGGAAAAAAGAAAATACCCTCCCTAGAAGCAGGAAGCACACTTTTGGGGGCGGGGGGAAATGTATATCCAAACATCATATTTGCTGCCTTGGTATTACTGAGGAGGCAAAGATCATAACACAGGATAGAGTCACACAATTACCTCTTGCAGTAGTACCATCAACTTTCTTGGAGGTCTTTCAGTCTTTCTTGCTCTTTCCCTCTACTATAAGATTCTGGGGTCTCTGCAGAACACAAACACCTAGAGGTTTTGACTGAGGAATAAGAATAGAAGAGGCAAATGGGTATGTCATTAAGACCCCATATAAGGGAATAACTAGGGAAGAAGCATGGGTCAGGGTCAGGGATGGGAGAGGGCTCCAGGACAGCTGGTACCCTAAGAACAAACTGAAAAGCTAGAGTCAGCATTGCATGTGAAGCCTCACTGCTCCCCTCATGGCCACTCTATCTTGAGAAGGAAGGCTTATAGTAGCATACTGCTCTTTACTCCCCAATATAGTAAGTGCAGCAGAGTCCAGAAATCTATTTTGCTTACAGATTGATTTTCTGGCCTGTTAATTTCTCAGGAAGAAGAAATTTCAAAGTGAGAAATATTTACTTATGTGGGAATAAATATGCATGAAAATGCTAAACAAAAGTGCTAAAACATTATTTATGCCCATTTGCATGAATTTTAAAGCAATATGAATCAAGAAAGCTCTAACATTATCATTCTGACTTTCTATAATGGGACAGAGAATATAGTAGTATATACATTTAAAACATATTCTGTGTTATGAATAGATGCACATTATGTGGATGAGTTTCTTGGGGAAATAATTGACTTTTTCCCTATAAACCTAATAAAAACAGTTTGAGATCATCAAAATTAAGAGATCAAGCTAGTGTATAACAAAGCGAAACATTCTAATCTGTATATGTAAATGAGGTAACAGCAACACATTCAACATCTGTTAAATTCACAATATATATCACATTTGCTTCATAAGGTTTGAAATACAGGCATGAATATTATGAAGGGGAATATAACTGCACTGAGAGAACTCTATGTGACATTTTTTTCATTTCATATTTACACTCAGCTATATGTGTAAATAAACAGGAAGTTTAATATCTGTACCAAATGAGAAAAAATATATTGCACTAGTTTGAGTTTTTTATGCACATGGTGTATATATGTGGTTTAATTTCGAAAAAGAAAATGATGGAGAGCCTAGAGATTATCAAAGTTATACCTGGAGAAATGAGAAATTATCACCTTAGCCACCTTCCCTTTTGAATGGAAGCCCATCTGGAAATGCACCATTTCATATCTACAGAAAGCACACTATTGCCTGGGAAATAGTTGCATCTCATAAAAAGTAGATTATCTCTAATTAACAAAAAAAGAAAGACATTGCCTTTCTAAGTCTTGGTGTATTATCTTGTGATTTTGTCACAACTGATCTTTATTTAATTGTTCCATTTTAAGGCTTATTTATCTTGTTTTCTCCTCTTTGATTGCTTCCTTCTAGTGCCTTAGAAATTGGAACCACTATTAGCAACATCACTAATTTCCCCTAAAGATCATCTGAGCTTTCAAGCTGAAACATTGCACTCAGCTTTATTTTTCATAAAATTGTAATGGTTTTAGATGGCTAATTTTTATCATCTTTAATAAAAGCCTCAAAGGTAATCATTTTTTAAATAAGTAATTGCTTGGACTGAAAGATTTAACTACAATATTTCAAAGGGAAGATAATGCTAAAATGGTGTTGGTTGTAATAATTAAGCCCTTTGTTGTATCAAAAGTAGACTCTTTTGCTAAAGCCCACTAAACTTCACAAGGTATATAACAGATCATATTTCAATTTATTGAACATAGATTTTTTTTTCTTCCCAGTGTTTAGTGTTTGTCATTTGGATACATAAATAGAGAATTAGATTCAGAATAAATTAAGCATAGTGATAATTTGTGGCAGCTCTGATAAATCACGTCTATATGCACTGTGATTACGTGAAATGAGAGGGCTATCTAAACATAAGGCTGATAAATTGCTCCTAGTACAGAAAGGATTTGATCTGCAGACTGGTTCCCTTTCCTTTTTTACCCAGGCAAAAACACATTAACTAGAAAACCTTTACCTAATATTTCAAATGCATTTTAAAATATTGCTGGTGCTAGGTGATATTCAATTGTTAGTATTAAAAACAACAAGATAATATATAATATTTAAAAGACAGAGCTGAATATTAAAGGTGTGTAACACAGTTTATTGATGGGGAGATGTGCTTGGCTGAAGTGTAGGGGAAATGATACAGTGCAGAGGATGATTAAATTGGAACAGAAAAAGATAGCAACCTGGTGGAGGGGTTAGGGTAGGGTATTTAATCTGTTGACAGTGGGAGCCACAGTGGGATCCACAGTGGATTTTGCACAGGGACTGAAACACTATCGTTTTTATTGTGTTTCTCACTGCTAAGCTTTGAGTATGGGTTGTGGGGTTGTGTCCTCCAAGGGACCATTGTATTTAAATGTTTGGTCCCCTGGGTGGCAACTGTTGGGAGGTGGTATGGACATTTAAGAGGTGGAGCTAAGTAAGAGGTCCTTCAGTCATTATGGGCATGCCCTCAGAAAGAATTGTGAGACACTCGGCTCTTTCTCTGACTTGATGTTTAGCAATGTAAGCTCCTCAACATACATATACTCCCACCCTGATTTACTACTCTCACTAGGAAGAAAACCAATGTCCTTCTTCCCCTTCAATCATGGACTTCGAGCTTTCAAAATTATGAATTAAGTAGACATAATTTCTTTATAAGTTTCCAGTGTCAGGTATTTTATTATAGTTGCAAAAGCTAACTTACACACCCACTCACAATACCTGTCCATGGTAGTCAGCTGGTCTATACCCCTCATTATTGACTATCCTCAGGAACATGCAGCACTGTCAATAACTGTTGCAAAAGGAAAAGAGAAAGGAAACACACTGAGTCCTACAAGTCCTACATGAAAGGGACATGTGAGACTTTCTGCCAGTTTTCATAACTCAAAACAAGTCAAACAAATTTGCCTGGCTTCAAGAAGATAGTTAATAATGATTAGAAGTACAGTCTACTACTATCTCCTTTTGCAACAGGTCAGGTGTTTGGTGTGTAAGAAATTTTTAGATGTTATTGCATAAAATATGAAAAGCAAAACTATTGTCTTAGTGACAAATAAGTTAGTACTCCTGAATCAATGTGAGAGGAAATAGAAATGTAAGTAAATATTTAAAGAAATTAATGCTCATTTGTTTATGAACTTCCATTTGAAGAGTGGCTATTTTCCAAGGAATGGAAGGACTCTTCTGCTATCCTGAAGTTTCTATGTAAGCCTCACTCTTTGCTCTCAAACCTGTTGTCCTATTAATCTGAGCAGAAGAGAAATCAGTCTGTAAAAACCAGATATGTGTACCTTAGAAAAGGCAGTGAAAAAAATAATAGGTCCAAATGCACAGAAACTGAAGGAAGGATATAAAAGTTGGGGAGGCTAAAGAACAAACGGTAGAAATAGCTAAAGATAATTTAATCCATTTTTGTTGCTGCCAGGAATGAAATTTTAAATAATTCTGTGAGTTACTATGTAAAAAGCAAGTACCTGGCGGTGGGTGAAAGCACTCATTTACATACACACACACCAGACATAATCTCTGCCTCATTCCCTACTCTATTTATTGTGCAATACATTTTATGCATCAATTATTATATACTAATGGGCTATGTAATATCCTTTCCAGATTTCATTGTAGGTATCTTATTTAAAAAAAACAGATTCAATTACAGAAAAAAATTTAAGTCTTTGCCCACTGCTAATTATGTAAACTGTAAGTAGTTAAGAATTCATATTTTGCACTTGTAGGTTTAGATCCAACCTATATGTGGAATCTGATTCCCATTTTCCCATTGCTCACTCTTTCTGTATAACCTTTGCATTCCAGGTAGGCCAGGATGTGAATTTCTGAAGTTTGTTTTACACATTCCATTCTTCGTATATTTATAAGCATTTCCCATCTTCAAAGTCTACAGTTAGAGAAAGGTCATTTTAATCATTCATTCTATAAACATCTACTGATTGTCTTCTATGTACTGGACATTGTTTTAGGCAATGATAACAGATCTGTGCAGGGGGGAGACACATATTCCGACAGAATGAAACATGCATCCTAATTATTAGTGACAAACAATAAACAAGTAAATATATTTAATATGTCAGTGAGTAATATGAGGAGGAATTTAAGGCACAGAAAGGACTGGGGAGTTCCAAGGGTGGATAAACTTTTCAATTTTACATAAGTTAGTGACCATTCTGAAAAGGTCTGAGAAAGATGAGGAAACAACCCAAAAAGATAGCTTGTGAGCATAAAGAAAACAGTAAGTGCAAAAGCCCTGATGCAGAAATGTGTGTGATGTTCTAAGATTAGCCCAAAGGGAGGTCTGCCAGGAATAGAATGAGCCAAGGGGAGAGGAATAGGAGATGGACCAGAAGGAGATGGTAAAAATTGTACTAGGACTCTGGTTTTTACTCTGAGGTGGGCAGAAAGATATGATAAGACTTAAATTCTTTCTGAATCTGATGAATAGCTCTAAATACATATGAATACATCTTAAATTCTTTCTAAATGTGTCTGGTGATGTTCTAGGCAGTTGTCTTCTGCATGGTGGGTGATTCTGTATTCCAGGCTGCCTTTATCTGTGGCTCTACTATTCTAACACTCAGTGGACACTCACAAGGACAAAGTCAACTGGAGCTCCACATAGGACTTTTGCTCCTGCTCACACTCCATGGACAAGCACTAGTTAGAAGCCTCAGAAATACATTGCCACTGAGAAGAAAGGAAAATCAGACAGACTTCAATGTGCACTAATCACATCTACCATTGATGAATGTAGAAACAACCAGGCAAGGTAAGAGAATGTTGCAATTAGCTAGGAGTAAAGATGACAATTGATTGAGCTATGTTGGTAGCAGAAGTCAGAATATGGTCTGCCTATCTTTGATGGTAAGAGTGATAGGACTGATGAATTGACTGTAGAACTTTAAAGAGAAGATTGAATTGGAAAGATAGAGTTTGATATTTACTGATTAGAAAAGACTTCAAAAGAAATGCCTTCAAGGGAATACCAAGAGCTTGGTTTGGAAACACCACATCTAAAATTTTTTATGGAACACTCAAACTGAGATGTTGAGTAGACAGAAAATTGAGTCTGGGTTTTAAAAGGAGAGATAAATTTAGGCATCAACAACTATGTGACCTAAGGAAAATGCCTCTAAAGAGCATATGTAAAAAGAAAATGTCCAAGGACTGAGCTCTGAGGCACTCCAACGTTTATATTTGTGATAAATGAGTAGGATATGCAAAGGATCTCAAGAAAGAGCAGCTATAAACTGGCACATCAGCTCATGCCTGTAATCTCAGTGACTCAGGTAGCTGAGGCAGGAGGATTATGAGTTCAAGGTCAGCCTGGGCAACTTAGTGGCACCCTGTCTCAAAATAAAAAATAAAAAGGGCTGTGGATGTAGCTAGTGGTAGAGCACCCGTGGATTAAATGCCCAGCACTGCAAAAGAAAAAAAAAGAAGAACTATGAATTAGGAGAAAAACCATCAGTGTATAGTGTTGCAAAAAAATAACTATAAATGGTGGTTAAAGGAGAGAAAAATCAACACTGCCACATCCAGCTAACAGACCAAGTTAGGTGAAGACTGATAACAGGTCATTGGATTTAGCAACATGGAAGCCATAGCTAATCTTGACAGGAGACATTTTGTGGAGTGGTAGAAAGGAAAGCCAATTGGAGTATAGAACAGAAACATGGGGTTATAGACAGAGAGGAGTATAGACAAAATTCGGCATGTCTGCATACTGGTAAGACTGATCCAATTGAGTAAGAATAGAGGAATACACAGGAGAGGAAGAGGAAATTCCAGGGGTTCATACATGTAATTGAGAAGAAATGGGAGCCAATGCCCTGGAGAGGGTGTTTCTCTCTGAGAAGAGGAGTAGATTCAACCACTAATATGGAGAGAAGTCAAAGTTATAGGAAAAATGCAGGTAGGTGTAAGGTGTGATGGTGGGAACCCACGGGAAAACTTTCTGCTAGCTTTTTGTTTTTCTGTGAAATAGAAATCAGTCATCAGCTAGAATTGGGATGAAGGAGACTTGAGGACCAGAGGTGAACTTATTATCTCAATTGTAGGACCTTGACTAACTAGGGTATAGAACGTGATTTACAATTGCTCTGAGGGGCATGGATTGCTAGTGGTGTGAACTTAGAGCTAGTCTAATCGGCATGTTCAACTGAGTGCATACAAGGACAGGTATGAAATAGGAAGAAAGCTAGTTTTAAGAAGTCTTATTTTCATTGATTATGATCTTGTCACTAGTATTCTTAAATATTTTAACTGTCTCTTCCCCACTAATGCTCCTGAGATTGTAAATCACTATATATCTCCATAGATCTGCCTTCAATGCACCCTTCTAAACCCACTTCCTCTTACTCTTTGGGTTCCATAGCCTGAATCTACCCATAAATTTCCCTTAGTACCAACCCTCTCACCAGGACTTTTTATCTTACTACCACATGACCCTGAAGGATATGGTTCTAATTTTCCTCAAGGGCAATCTCGGCAGCCTCTGGTCTGGTGTCCCACCTCTCCACTCTCTCAGTCCCCTTGTGTGAAAACCTATCAGCAGCTCCAAGCCTGTATCAGCATCCTGACTAAGAGAGTTCAGAACATAGATGTGAACAGAGTCCTACCACAAAGAACTGTTCTTCAATAAAAGAAGAATAAACTGAGCATCACTAAGGAAAGAAGCAAGAGGTTTTGGGACCCTGTCTTTCCACTCTGAGCCCCATCTGCCTTTCTGCTTCATCTATCCAAGAGCCAATGAAAGACAGTTGGAATGGTGAGTGACATGGGGTGACAGATTGCATTGCAGAGCCTGTGCTTCTTACCTCAAATTGGACCAATTCTTTCACAGTCCAGATGGTTAATGCTGCTGCAAAGACCTAGTTAACATGTTGAGCTTACCACGGCAAATAACTTGCTCCTGGGGAAATTTGAGAAATTGTTATCTAAACAAATGGGAGGTCAGCTTATGTTGGAGGTGGGGGAGTCTCTACAGAAACATTTGGGCAGGTTTCAGTTTAAGCAAAAAGCATTTCATTCATTTCATTTTAATGGTCTCTGTTGAATAAGCATGAAAAATGTTTTTCATTAGTCCTTCTTCCATATTATACCTGACAAGCAGGGGGAAAACATGAATTTTTTCTGTACTTAACAAATATTCTGTAGTGATATGGAGCAGCGGGAGAGATGCAAAAGGAATGGTAATTTTGCAAAATGAAAAGGCTTGGGCCAAAACAGCTCATTTATTCCCAGGAAGAAGCAAGAATATGCTAGCACATGATAAAAATAAACTGATGAAATTTCTAATACTGGAGATTATGATTAAAGACAATTTATAATCGGTCTGAAAATGAGGCGGGGAGAAATGCTTCATTTTCATTATTTGCTTCAACCTAATTTATTTTCTCACACCCCATTCATTCAACAGGGGACCCCCAACGGTCTCGCCATAGGTGGAACTTTTTGTCTCATGCCCTGGCTAATGCTTGCTACTACACAAATAGCTTATTTCAGAAACTACTTTCCTTGCTGGTTCTAGGATTTTAACACTTACGTGATTTTCCTTTATTTTTAATGCACTGAACTTATAGTACATGTAGAATATCTAGTTTTAAAATGTAAATGCCTTTGACATTTTACTTTAATTCCAATTTGAATGGTAATTTAAGGGTTTAATTAACAATAAAGATGAATCAACCTATAAAATGAATACATAAACAGGGAATAGCAATTTACAAAAATGAAAGAAAATTTTTCTAATGCATTCTCAACAGATTCTCACTGGAGTGGGAGAATAGTATGTGTTCAATGAATTAAATATAGAAAAGACCCAGCTTAGAATGTTGCCTATCTAAGTAACATTTTAGGCTAGTTAGTGCTTGTGAATACTGGTAAAAAAAAATAGTAAGAAAGTATGGTTGTTTTGAAGACAGAACAAGTACAGAAAATAAGCAATTAAAATATAAAAAGACTACCTTCCTTATGTTTGCATAAGCAAAAATGAGTAACTTGTGAAAGTGGAACACAGAATTTTTATTGCAGACTGATGATGAGACAAGAATGTACTAAATACTTTACCTGTATTGTTTCATTTATCCTCACAAAATACTATGAGAAATTGTGTATTATTCCTTTTTTTTAACAGATGAAGAGACTGCAGTTCAGAAAGGTATAGTAACTTTTACAACATCACATAGCCCATAACTAGCATTGGCAGGATTTAAGTACAAGTCATTCCAACTCCAACCTTATTTAATACACAGATAATTTCTTAAAATTTATTTATTTTTTAAGAGAGAGAGAGAGAATTTTTTAATATTTATTTTTTAGTTTTTGGTGGACACAACATCTTTGTTTGTATGTGGTGCTGAGGATCAAATCTGGGCCACACACATGCCAGGTGAGCGTGCTACCGCTTGAGCCAAATCCCCAGCCCTTAAAATTTATTTTTTACTCATAAAAACTTCTTAAAATGTATAGAATATCTTAAATATATAATCTTCTTAACATGTTTACAATAGCATAAACTCTGATGAGAGTTCATACCCACTAAAAATTAGGTATGAATTAGCATTTGATGTAAAAATATTTTTTCTCTCACAATATGTGCTAAAATAATGCTTATTTTCCCTATAAATTTTGAACTATAACATGATAAACCAAAGGAATTCTCCTCTGTTTACTGATAGTGTTTTCCTCAGGAAAATAAGGTATATAAGTATTTTTAAATAAATGAGGGAAAACAAAGTAGATAATTAATAAGTTATAAAGTATTCATAAGCTTTTGACAATATATACAATGTTTTTAAATAAAGTTTCATTTACTGGGCAGGGCAGATATTATCATGCTCATTTAACACAAGCATGATGGAAGGTCAAGAAGGTCATGCTGCTTGTCCAAAGCTACATGGATTTTAAATAATAATAATGGGCTCCAGCACAGGCCTTTTGACTCTGTCAAGATTTAGTATTGATAAAATATGTATTATCTGAAGGCTTGTGGGCAATATTATTTCATCAAACAGAAAGTCCTAGAGGCTCTTTCTGAACATGATGCTCCTTGCTGCATGACCACAAAAGCCACAACCTCTCTCAGTACCTAATTCCAGTTGTATAACATCATTACCATCACCATCTTCCCCAGGACCACAGGTACCAATCCGTGCCTGTGAAGTGCTCCTCTGTAGCAAACATTTCTTACCAGACATGAAGTGGCACCCCTTTCTCCACAGAAAAGTCTTAACTGAGCTTCTCCAGAAATCTTCAGTGCCGCAGTCTGGCTGGGCAAAATAACCGAGAGGTGACAAGCAACTTGAAGGTTGAAACGGGAACTACTTTATTGCAAGTGAACTCAGTGGGAACTGAGCAAGAACTCAAAATAGCGGGCACCCAAGGTAGCGGGAGCCTCTTCTCTGCCGGACAGCAGAGGTATATATACCTAACTAATTACACACAGCTTGACTCAATTAACATCATCTAGATACAGCAGTCAGCCAATAAGGAATCCTCATCATCTTAATGCCTCACTGGCGTTGCTTCACAAACCACTCCTCCTGGCAAACTGCCAGGCGCCATCTTGACTTGATTTGCATCCCCAACACTTCACCATGGCTGATTTTTGGACTGTCAGCAAAAGAGTCTCTGCAAAAGAGTTCAATGTAGATAAACTTCCTATTTTCGTGTTGCCCTATCTTACTTGGCCACTGGCTGGGAAGATACCAGCACTCCAGGTGCTGGACACCCCTTACTAGTTTTTCACAAACATATCCAGTATAGTAGTTTGTAGAAATGTGCAAACAAGGCCTCTGGCCTCGAGCTGGGCTTCACAGAGATGTCTACATTTTTAAGATAAGTTACAATTGGGCTCCATGGTAACAGCTGGCAGGGGGAGGAAAGAAAGGGGAGAAGAAGCTCTCCCCTTCTCAGGTGTTGTCCTTGAAGGGTTAACTTGCCCAAAACAGTGAAAGAAAAAAGCTGCTTTTATGTGAACTTCTGCAGACTGTGAACTTCTGAGCCCCTTCCCTTACATATATAAGGGTATGAAACTCTGAAACTACTTGAACTCAGGGTTCAGGGGATTAATAGATTACAGCAAAAGCTGTGCCCTCTGAACCTGGCTGCAGCCAAATAAAACTGTTTCCTGCTATCTTTGGTGCCTTGCCTCATTTGTCCCTACAACAGACACATTAATTTTTTCAGCCATCACAAAAACTCTAATGAGGTCTATATTATCGGCCCCTTTTCTATAGAAGCTGGGACAGGAAGTGACTCTTCTTAAAAAGCTGTCATGTCGCTGGATCAGTCAGAGTATGTTGTGGTTAATAACAAAAAACAAAATCACACAAAGAGGGGCTGGGGGTTGTGGCTCAGCAGTAGAGTGCTTGCCTAGCACATGCAAGGCCCTGGGTTCGACCTGAGCATCATATATAAATAAATACATAAATAAAATAAAGGTATTGTATCCAACTACAACTAAAAAATAAAATTTAAAAACTGCTTTAAAAACAAAACACACACGCACACACAAAGACCTCAGAGTGTTCCAGCCCCAAAGTCAACATCAACAAGTTGGGGATGGTTAATGCCACATAATGAGGAAACTTACGGAAGCAGTATGTATTTTTAGACAATATCACACTTTACAAAGTCTATTATCTGGATGACAAACATTTGGTTCTTCCTTTGCAGGAGTTACACCAAAAGTTTTATCTAAATATAAGCTCAGACTGAAAGTCTTACATTTTGTGATAGCTTCTCCTCAAATCTGGATGTGACCCTTAGGGTTGTAGAGACCTATGGACAATTAGTTAATCATCTCAAATAAATTGTGTGTTCCACATCAGTGATGTGTGGGAGCTGACTTGTACCTGCTTGAGGGAGTCAATTGCTGAATTTTCAGGAATTCTGCAAACATCATATTGTTACTTACAATTGGTCTCTGCTGGAGTATATTTTGCTTTACTCTGTTTCAGTTACCTAAAGTCAACTGTGCCCCAAAAAATTTTAAATAGAGAAATTCCAGAAGTAAAAACTCTATCAGTTTTCAGCTGTATACCGTTCTGAGAAGCATGATGAAATCTCACACCATCCTGCTCCAACCTGTCCAGTAGGTGAATTGTCCCTTTGTCCAGTTATCCATGTTGTACACACTGCCAATTTTTTAGTCATTTAGCAAACATCTCTATTATCAGATCAACTGCCATAATCCTGCAGTACTTATATTTGGGTAACTCTTATTTTACTTAATAATGGCCCCCAAAGTGCCAAGGAAGCCATAAAGTACTTCCTTTAAGTTAAAAGGTAAAATATATTAATGAAAAAGGAGGAGCAAGAAAAAGAAGAAAGCATATGCGAAGGTTGCAAAGGTCAACAGAAAGAATGAAACAGCATACAGGGTCCAGTACTTTGGTGAAATCACCTATCCCCCAAGGGTCTTAGAACACATTCCCTAGAGATTAGGGAGAACAACTGTATTCACACCATAGAAATGGCCAAATACTACAATCAGGGCTTTCCCCTGACATTACATGTGGTAAATTACACATTTACTACCACGGCAGGCTCAGCCTAGCTTAGTGCATTGGAAAAGGATAATGGCAATAAATTCTCTATCTGGGAAAGAAGACAATGGCAGGCACACAGGACTTATTGGTCCACAGGATTCTGAAGTGACATTGAGAAGTTGTTGCAAGAGCCCCGGATATAGGAAATAGGTCTTTTTCTATTCCCTGGAAGTAGCTCCCACTGCCCTGTAATCAAGACCGTGGCCCTGCCTTCTGGGAGACCCTTCCTTTTCTTTTCCCTCCTTGGCCATAACTAAAGGACACATCGGCAATCTGCCCCACTTGGAGGCTACACTGCTATTTCAGCCTCTTTCTTGTCCACTGACAAGAAAGTGACTCTTTATTTAATTGTTGTCAGTTCTAGGTGCCTGTAGCTATGCCCCAGTTCTTTTCCAGACATAATTCTCTTTAATTGCTAATAATTTCAGTCTAACAGGTGTCTGTGGACAAGTCTTGGATGTCTCTTGACCCTGAGCTAACTTTTCCATTTGAAAAGATTTTCCTAGACATCAGCTGAATTGATTTGGATCTCAGCAAAAGGGCCTGGTCTATGTCCTTGAATTAACGTTTTCCAAGAGTCTGGCTTTCAATCAGTCTTTGTAGCTCCAAGATTTTCCCAGTTTTATCATTTTTGGTTTTTCACACCGTGAGTCTTAGAATTTCTGGACTTTCTCCTTTTCTTTCTACTTCATCTCACAAACCAGTCAATTCATTCCTGAGCTCATGCGTTTCTAAGTCCCTTGTCAAATACAGCCAATTTATGAGACCTTCTCCTCTCCCACTTCTTCACCTAAAGCCACAAGCTAATTAAGTACATCATCTGCTTTCCAAACTATTAAGAGCAAGGGTTATACTAAGTGTTTCATGACTGCATTCAATGGCTTCCAGCCTCCAGCAAGCTTCTTCCCACCCTCTGCTCAGCTCCAAAGCAGTTCATGTACATTATGCATTTTTTTAACAACAGAGAATTCTACTTCCAGTACAATTGTATGTTATCATTCTGAATATGCAAGTTTGATGTTGGATATATTCCAAAATCTCAGCAGATTGCAATAACAAAATGTTGTCCCTTTTGTTAATATTGGCTAAAAGGGACTGCAACTCTTCTTCACACAGTCTTTGTTAAAGTCAAGGTGAAGTTCTTTACCCTGGGCATTGTTGGTCTAAAAGCAGAGGAGAGAAAGAGCATGTGTTGCTGTCCATAAAACAGATTTTAAAGCTGTTACCTTTGCTCACATGCCAGTGATGCTGAAGGTATATGAGTGACGGGATTTGATATGCAAATCTTTGGAAGAACCACAGGGACATGGAGCAAAGTTGGTTTTGGTTTGTTTTTAATAATGCAGCATTTTATAGTAGCAGACCCTGTCTAACTCGCAGACTGTATTCTTAACCAACATAATGTACTACTGCTGTTCAAACTCTGGCTTAGACTCATTTTGATTTTGGGCCAGTGACCCAAGTTCCCAGACACAGAGCAAACATGATTGTGCTTTCATTGCTACAGTTTCCTGAGTGACAGGAGGCTCTACAGCCAAGGCTACCATTCCTACCTGTACTTCTGTTAACTAGTCTGAGACAAAAGTCATTTCCTCCAGAAATTGGAGGAAAATGCATGCCCACAATAATATAAGGTATATTTTTGCACCCTTTTTAGAGTGATGATAAAGTAAGTCATAAAAAAATGATATTCTTTAATGATGGCTTTCATCTTGAGAGATTACTTGTAATTACTTATCATTAGCTACGATTTAAAGCAGTCAGAGAAATAAATACTTCATCCCGACTATTTTATGTTAGAAAATGTAAAACAGTTCTGTCATTTATATTGACGCAATAAAGTAATAAAGTAGAAGTATAAAGCAATTATACAAATGAGTTAAAGAAACATACACAGTTTTAGTAAGTTTTTTTTCACTTCTGTGACTAAAGGACCCAATAAAAACAATTTTAAGTTAGGAAAAGTTTATTTGGGTGCTTATGGTTTCAGAGGTCACAGTCCATGGACCATTCCTCAGCGCTCAAAGTAAAGCAGAAGATGACAGCAGAAGATTGTGGCAATTGGAAATGGCTCATATGATGATCAGAAAGGAGAGAGGAGAGAGAGAGAGAGAGAGAGAGAGAGAGAGAGAGAGAGAGAGAGAGACACTCCACCTGCCAGATATAAAATACATACCCCAAAAGCATGCCCTGCAATGACCCACCTCTTCCAGCCACACCTAACTATCTTCAGTTACCACGCTTGTGAATCCCATCAGAGGATTAAGGCACTAATTGGGTTAAGGCTCTCGTAAACCAACCATTTCACCTCTGAATGTCTTTGCATTGACTCACACATGAGTTTTTGGGAAACACTTCAAACTCAAACCATAAATTCA
The DNA here is from genome assembly GCF_047511675.1 of Marmota flaviventris. NCBI lineage: Eukaryota > Metazoa > Chordata > Mammalia > Rodentia > Sciuridae > Marmota > Marmota flaviventris. The sequence continues at coordinate 74,116,125 of NC_092500.1, read as the reverse complement.
CACACACACACACACACACACACACACACACACACACACACATTATTGCTCCTTATTTATGTAACTGGAATAAATACAGCCCTAAGATCCTGACTCCAAAAGTATCATTTAAAGGAAGAAGTTTTGGCTGCAAATTGTAGCACTGTTTTTATTGTAGCTTTGATTTTGGAGCCATAGTAGCATCTCAAATTTATCCTTATTTTCAACATACCTAGGATATAAATGAAATGTAAGACCAGGAGAAACAGGTAAAAGAGAGTTGCAGTGTCAAAGTTAAAAACAAGTAAGTAGACATCAGGGTTAGCCAATGATTTTCAGAGTTTGCTGTTGCATTTCCATAGGTAATTAGAACCAGAGTTATGTAAAACCTAAAGTCATACTTGAGCATTAGAGGTTGAGTATCTCCCAAAAAGGAATTCGGCCATTTTTCAAGCCTGGGAAGGAAAACAGTATTTAGCATAGTGGAAGAATTATTGATTCAAGAAGCAAAACCAACCTATTTTACCATATGAAATCACTTGATTTATTCCATTCAGCTCTTTATTAATTGGATATGGCCCACGTACATTAGAGAGGTTAATCTGCTTGTTAATCAATCTGTGATTCAAATGTTAAAGTCATCTAGAAACATCCTTACAGACACACCCCAGAAATATCTTTAGCCCACTGTCTGGACACCCTATGGGCCAGTCAAATTAACACATAAAATTAAACCTACTTAGAATCACTTAGGTACTTATTTAAATATTAAAAATTCTAAACTTAAATACTATATATGGAAATGACAGATGGATTACACGTGTGCATTATATGAAAGAAAGGAAAAGAGTCTTTTGAATATGGCTAGATAACCATCCAAAAAGTATGAAGTATATATTCTACATTAAAAATCATAGAGAATAAATTAGCATGATTAAAGTGAAAAATGTTTTCAGACTTTCATTTTTTGATAGTTTCATATTTTAATAAATATTTTTCAATTAATCCAGCAAATGGCCATCTCAGATAACATTGGTTAAGAGTGATTCTGCCATATAAAACCATAAAATTGACAAGTAGATTCAAGGAAACAAGACTTGTAAATGTCTAATGACACATGCAGACAAATTAATTTTGCCTAAAGGCATCCTTTTCCCCCCTGTACATCCTATGTATGAGTAAGTTCTTGCTACTTGGTGTTTTAAAGGTCACTTATAACCTGAAAATATCCATCATGACCATTCCAGCCTTGGGTGATGTCTTGCCATTAACTGCTGACACTGTTGGAACAAGTTGTATAGTGAAGCCAGCTGGTATCACAACAGTCCATGCTATCCAGCATCAGCTGGTTTATCAAGGCTGGTAGGCAATCATTTATCTCTAGTTGACTCCTCCTTCATGAAATCTTTATTAAAAACCTTTTCTGCTTTTCACACTCTCTTAGAAAGTCCCCAAATCCATGTGCATCTCCTTCACTATTAACAAATGGAAGACTTGCCTCTAATGATTATATGGTATGAATTGCCTTCACTTCCTTGCATTCAACCACAACTTGTCTGCACTTTATCCCTCTTCTCTTTCTTTCTTATTCTCTTTTCTTCTCCTATTTTATGGTTTGGATCTGGAATATTTCCCCAAAATCACATGTATAGAAGACTTGGTCCCCAATGCAGCAATGTCCAGAGGTGAGACTTTGAGGAAGTGATTGGATTATGTAAACTCAAAATTGAGTGGAATATTGGCAGGTGAGACCTAGCTGGAGGAAATAGGTCACTTGGGACATGTCCTGGAAAAGGGTTTATCTTACCCCAAAACTTTATTTTCTCCTTCATTCTCTTTCTTTGTTTCACTCTCTCCCTTATTCTCTATTCTCTTTCTTTCTCTCTCTCTCTCTCTCTCTCTCTCTCTCTCCCCCCTCCCTCACTTTTTTTTCTCTCTCTCTCCTTTCTTCTTAAGCAGGATTTTCTCTGCCATGCTCTTCTGTCAGAATGCTTCTGCTTTGGATCCAGTGACCATGTGCTAAAATATCTGAAATGATGGGCCAAAATGAATTTTTCTCCTTCAAATTGTTTGTGTCAGGAATTTTGGTCACAGTAACAAAAATGTGACTAATACATCTCAGGATTTTCTTCATTCTCCTCCTTCACAGTCATTCATTCACACAATATTAACAACACAAAGGTCTCACTTCTGCAATTCTTGTATTGTGTCATTCAACTACTGGGTATCCTCTGGATAAATACAACTACTAGATTTGCTGCTAACGCTTTAAATTCTTTAAGAATTCTTCCAATTCTATAAAATTATGTGGATCTATAAAATTACCTGAATATTTGTCTTTATCTTCTAATTAATTTTTCAGATCAAAATAAATTATCTTTTTCTTTCTATTCCTAGTGCCAAACATCCATAATATTTTCAAGTAGAGTTTAAAACTCTATCAAATTCTTCCTCCAGGATTTAGTCCCATAATACATTCCTTTTGGCGATCTTATGAGTTTATTCTTGTTCTAAAGTGAACTCACATTTTCCTGCTTCTCCAAATGTCAACCCAAATGAAAGATCCCTGCCAATAGATTTCCCAAATGATAACCTAAAGTTGCCAAAAATAGTCTCCTGAGAGAGTCTCCCTTCACTCTGGCAGGATCTATGTCCAATAGGCAGGGCTCCCTGACGGCTATACCTGCCAGCTGTCACTGAGTTGACTCCAGGTGGACATTTCAGCTAATTGACAATGCTGTTGGAGGAATTGGAATCTAACTTCAGTGACTCATAGCAAAGGCAATTAACCTTCCTTTAGGAATAGAAGGACAAAATGCCAAATGCAGCAGGTTGTATACTTTCACTCATAAAATATATAACTTGTCAAAATCACTCTTCTTTAAATGCTTTAATAGAAATCCTTGGCAGGAACATACATTAATGATTTCCATATTAATTCAGTATTCCATTGTTCATTTTATCCCCAAACTCTTTGTACCTCTCAGGTAGTGCTATTATGCTTAATCTTGAGTATGGATCTCATGACCAGCTCATTTTGCAAGGAAGAGGCTGCCTCTGCTATATTCAAAAGTGCTCTGTGCCTCTCCCTGAATGTCCTGTGCTGAAATTAGTAATAGCAGGCTAAATTGATAATGGAACAATATTTAATAACTTATTGTAAAGTTGGATTATGTAGTTCCAAAATAATTAAATAGAAAATATTACAAGGCAAAAAAGAAAGGGGAAAGAGTTTTCAAAGTTGAGAAATCTCTTTTGTCAAATGAAACTCATTCAGGGTTACTTCCCAATTTAAAAGCATTTGGATATCATTAGTTTAATGCCAAATTTGATTTTCTTTACATATTTTAAAAAACAATTCTTGTGTTAACGTTTCATTTCTGTAACCAAAATATCTGATAAGAACAATTTAGAGTAGGAAAAAGTTATTTGGGGCTCATGGTTTCAGAAGGTCAGTCCATAGTAGCCAACTTCATTGCTCTGGGTCTGTAGTGAGACAGAACATCATGGGGGAAAGGCACGGTAAAAGAAAGCTTCTCAGTTCATGGCAGCTAGGAAAAAGAGAAAGAAAGATAGGAGCAAGGGACAAGATACAATCCCCAAGGGTATGCCCTGGTGACCTACTTCCTCCAGTCATCCTACCTACCCACAGCTACCACCCAGTAGACCATTTGAATTATTAATCCATCAAATGGATTAATCCACTGTTGGGGTTGCAGCTCTAATAATCTAATCATTCCACTTCTGAACAATATGGCACTAGCACATGAGTTTTTTGTTTTTTGTTTTTTTTTTTGGGGGGGGGGGACACTTCATATTCAAAATATAACAATCTTCAAATAAAAATTTAAAATTTCACCTAATCCTTTAATGGCAAGAATAATTTGACTGCCAAATTTATAAAATAATAGAAAATAAATTAAAAAGGTTATACTTCAAGAGAAAATAAAATCATCTCCCATTAGAGTAAAACAGACATGGAGTGCAGGTTCTTGGGCTCTGAAGTCTATGTGAGCTACATTAGCGCTCCTATTAAAATTCATATCACATCTCAAGTTTGTTTCTACTGAAAACTGCTCTGCTTGATCTGATCTGTTATCAGTCAGATTTTAAGTAGCACTCCTCTTACCTTTAAGAATATGATAAGGTGTCCTATTGAGCCATCAAACTAATTTTGTTTTTTGTTTAATCTCTCAAAATGCTGCTGCCAAGGGAGAAGGGAGCCCAGGTGAAATTCTGCTACTAGGCAGGTGCTGGCTGCACCCCACCCCCAGTAATTCAGTCTTCCTTTCCACTGCCAAAGGAAGGCTATTCGAATTTCTCAGCTATAGCAGTTTTACTTGTCCTTTTCTCTCTTCGCCCTCAAGATATTCTCAGAGGGGTTTTACTCAATGCCCTAGGAAGCTGAAGTGGTACAGGAGTGATATGGTAATTGCGTGTGAGCTACAGTTGAGGCCTAATGAACATTATGTTTATGAAGAATGTAGCTCTGATTTCTAAAAGCACTTTGGTAAATTATACAAATTAAATATTCATTACTTTGTACTTCATTAGTTCACATTTGGAACTCTTTTTCTTCATTATAATAGCCTGGAGTAAAAGCTTTTTTTGTTTTTTAATACATTTTATTCTGTTATTTTTTTCAGAAACTCTTTACTTACATTATTAGGGCAAAACTATGTTTTTTTTCCCCCATGGAGGCCATAATAGTCAGAGTTTTCCTTTAAAAAACATGTGTTTACTTCACACAAAGAAAGTGAATACGTGTGTGTTTGCAGTTCTTATTTCCATAGTCAGCATAAAAATATGTAAACTTTTTGTATTAGTTCTAATCAGTTATACATAACAGTAAGAAAACTCTTTGATTCATTGTACAAAAATGGAGCATTTAAACTTTTCATTTTGATTTTCACTCAAAGTTTACTTACTACTCTTATTCCTTTAAAAGAAATGTTATTTTATTAGGGATAAACCTCAGCCCTAAGCTACAGGTACTGCAGTGTTAAAATGAAGGTGCATTTTCCATGTTGGAATAACCCTATCATGATTTATTAGACATCAGGCTCCCAGAAGTTAGAAATCCTTTAAGTAGTAAGGTTGTTTGTCTGAGGTAGGTGATAAATAGAGAGCCTTCCTTGGCACGTGGAAATTAAAATAGAAGGAAGAATTATGATTGGAGCTACTCTTTTTCCACTTCTAAACACCCTAGTCAGCTAAAATGTATTCTTCCCTTGACATATTCAGCAAATACTGAAAATGAGAAACCCCTGGTAGGACTTGACCATTTGAATGTGTGCTGCAGGACATCATATAGCTACAGCCAAGACTGGAAACATCTGGCTTAAAACCATACTTGTGGGAAAAATAAATGTCTCCAAATTTAGAGCTCTTCAGATTGTTTTTTTCACTTGGGACTTACACCAATGGCAATTAAAGATGGATTTCTACTAAGAGATGAGGGGAGATGTGAATTAAAAAACATCTTGAAATGGAAAAACGGCCTACCTGAACTTAAGTAAAATGATGTTTAAATTTTAAGGTACAGTTGAATAGGAAAGGGAAGATTTAAATTTGAGTTCTAGTTGCATCATATAATCTTTTAATTTTTTTTTAGAACAACCAGCAAAATAAAATTCCAGTTTATTGTTGAGCAACATTGTTTCACACATACATCAACCAGGCCAAAAATAAATAAATAAATAAACAGCAACTTCACCGACAAAAAAAAAAAAAAAAAATGCAGGAGGAAAAAAAAAAGAAATCTTTGGACTTTTTAACCATCTCATACAAACCAACCACTTATAGAACAGCTAAACTACATATACACAAAAAATTACTGGAATGCTCAGAAAAAGATTTTTTGTTGTTTTGCTTTTTTTTTTACAAGTGTTTTTTTTTCTCTCTCCTTTGAGATTATAATGAACATGGTGACACCACAAATAAAGTGTCTGAAGTAGGACAGAGAATGCTCCCTCCAAAGGCTGTTTTGGTCATCTGAGATCATTAAAAACAGCTGACCCCTAACAATATGTACAAAAATATAAAATGTAAATAAAAAATACAAACAAATTTTCCTTTTTCTAAAGAACCTTTAAGAAAAGAAGCAGGGCCTTGGAAGTTTTGGTTCTTTTATCCTTCCCCTGTTGCAAATTCACGTTGTGGTTTTGGTAGGGTGGTGAAGAGCCCGAGTCATCTACGGGTGGCACTGCCCAAGGTGGGCAGGCTGGCTGGTCCCTACTCAAACGTGACCATGTTTAGATTCTGAGACAGGAAGTGGCAAGTGAGTAGATCAGGGCAGCCTTTCATTTTTAGTTTAACTTTCCGTTTTTGCTGTCCAGTCGTTCTCATCCGTCTTCTGCTTCTTGGTATCTACATCATCCTCCTCGCCATCTTCAGCTGCCTGTTTGCCTGTGGCTGCCTCAGTCTCCTCATCTGCAACTCCATCCTCTTCCTCACCTTCACCTTCCTTCTCCTCTTTCTCACCACCCTCTTCTTCTTCTTCATCCACCTCATTGTCAGCCTCCTGCTCCCCATTTTCCTCATTAACATTCCCATTAGCAGGGGCGCCTTTTCCATTCTCTGGCTCCTCCACAACTTCCTCCTTCTCCTTTGCGTCCTGGTTGGTGATCTGGGAGCTAGTGTCCAAGGCCGCATCTGATGTGTGAGGCACGTGGAGATCCAACGACGCAGTGAGTTAAAAAGGAAACTAGAGTTCTGGGACTCTGGAGGTAAAGCTACAGGAGTAATCGATGGCAGAGGAGGGGCCCGGAGGAGGGGGTTGCAAAGAGCTGGGAGCTGGACCCAGGAACAATGCAAAGATGGCTTTTCAGAGCAACCAGTGGGTTCATATCATCTTTTGAACTTGATAATATCCCTTAATTTGTTTAAACACCGGTGATCTAATCTGGTAAATGGAAATAATAACTACTTTGCCCAGTTCTCTTGATTTTTAGTGCACATATAGTGAGATTATAAAACAATTTTTAAAAATGGAAACCTAAGAAATTTTCAATCAAAATATTCTATAGGTTCATGATATTAAAATTCAAATTATGAGTTCCATACTTTCCATAAACTAAAATATCAATGATAAAACGTGCACTTCAGTTTAAAGCAAAATGTAGAGACACCTGTGGTGCAGGTAATTATCTTCTCCTAAGTACTGACCAAATTATGTTCTACCAACACACACCGGCAAGATGGCCTTTATATATCATTTAGGGGAGAGCTTATTCATTATTCTTTTTGTTTCTAGGATCTATTTTCGTTGACTTTTCTTCCATAAATTACTTGAAACAATAATAGAGTTCTAACGATAAGCTTTCAGGAAGAGTTTGAAAGAGATGACAATGAGTGGCTTTGTAGGTACTAAATCTACTTGTCAAACTTGGAAGAGTCCAGAGAGCATCAGAGAGAGGTGAGGAAAGAAGCAATCTGATGACAGAAGAAGTTCAAACAAAAAGCAGAACAGAGACTAGGGAAAAGGTGTGGGCTAACTGTTTTGTTTGCATAATCTGGTAGAGAAGCTCTTGAAAGAAACTAAGAAAGAAGAAAGGTAAAAGGAAAGAATTTAGTTCAGAAAAAAATGTGTAAAGATTAATTGGAGCAGCAGTGTTTTTCATGTATCCAAGGAAAAAAATGACTGAGAGATCATCTTGGGTGCCAAAAAGCAATCTTTAAATAGACTCTGACATTCTGAGGATAGGAAAAACAAAAGCCCAACATGTAATATTTTCCTGCTGTCTACTTTAGATTCACAGGTCACAGAATGCTTCTATGACCCAGATATTGTACAGGGATTTTCCCACACACACCAACCAAGTAATTTTGCCACTGACACCACCAACTGTCTTCTAATTCAATTTAATTCTGACACTATCTACCTGGAGATAGTGCCTGGTCATTCAGGTTGAGAGCTCTGTTCCCCAAAACTGTCCTCTCACTTCCAACGTCAACTTCTAGCCCCAGGTTGTGACCTGTGCGTCTGACTGACCATCTATAAATCAGGGTTTCTACAACCTCTGACTAGTTTGCTAGGGCAGGTCACAGAATTCAGGGAAACACCTTACTTATATGTACCCATTTATTATAAGGGATACTAGAAAGGATTCAAACAAATAATCACTGAAAAGATTCAGAGGGCAAGGCATGTGGGAAGAGGCATAGAGCTTCTAGGTATGCCACCTCTGTGGGTGTGCCACCCTCCAGGAACATAATCTCTCCAAAGCCTTTAGGTTTTTATGGATGCTTCATTACATTGTCATGATTGAATATATCATTGGCTGATGGTGATGGACTCAACTTTCAGTTCCTCTCCACTTCCCAGAGTTTAGGGTGGTGGAGCTCAAAGTCACAGGTCTTTAATCATGCTTTGGTCTTTGCAGGGTAGAGAGAAGCAGCCCATGCTGAAGTCGCCTTGACACCTCTTAGAATTTGAATCTAAAATGTCCCCCAAAGGCTCATGTGTTAAAGGTTTGGTCACAAATGGGGGTGCTACTGGGTAGTGGTGTAAACTTTAGAAGGCGAGGCGTAGTTGGAGGAAGTGGGTCACTGAGCGTGTGCCTTTGAAGGGTGCATTTTGGCCCTGAGTGCTTCCTCTCCCCTAACCTGGCACCACCGAATTTGTCAGCCAGTGCATTTGAGGAGAGACTGGTAATTGGAAAAAGTCAAAGATAATGGGAAAATTACATGTTAATGTAATAGGATTGCTAGAGGGTTTCCTATAGGATAAGAGTGACAGGCTAGGATAAATATTAGGACTAACACAGAGATGCGATAATGCCTTTTTCTGTTCTCTATTGATCTACACTTATGCCTGACATTAAAAGTTGTTTAAAATTTACCTTATTCAATAAGCCTCTTCAGAAAAACCACAGAGTCATAATAGCTAGAATATTTTAAAGAATTCATCCATCCATCTTCTCCTTGAATACCTTCAATAACATCCCAGCCACCTGGGTGTCTGGCTTTTGTTCAACACCTCCAGGGATGAGATATCTACTGTTTCCTGAAGCCACATATACCCTGGTGAACTTTGTATGTGAGAAACGACTTCCTTTGGTTGAGCTGCCAACTGACCTTCTATATAGATTCTTCCTATTACCAGTTCTGCCTCTGTTGGACCTTGCCCATTCTACTGAGTTCTGAATTCCTTACTTTCTCATGCTAATGTACTGAGCAAATTTTATACAGAATTATATACTATGATACTCTAAATTCATCTCCCCTTTTATCCTCATAGTGATAACAGGCCTTCACCAGTCTCTTAGTCTTGATAGTATCATGGGTCCAGGGTTCTATGACAAACACACATTCATCAAATTTCTATGAGGAAGGACATCAGTGAGCCTATGATGTACCAGAAATTTGACACAGATTATGGCATTCGATATTACTGACACCTTCATGTAGATAGTTTAATCCTTCTACACTTAGACACTGACTATAGTATTATTTTCCCAGGTGCTGATTTTTTTTATGTCTACTCCTGCATTCCCTTTTATTTTCTTTCAGTGTTTATATTTTTATTTTTTTAATATTTTCTTTTATAAAAGTTTTCCAATGCTTTCATGAATGAGGCAAGATTTAAGAAAAATAAATGGTATTTGAAATTGATGTTTTATGTATGGAGTGCTGATGATCAAAGAGGCTGAGTAACTTGACCAAGAGATGATCAGACTCTGGAAAATGGATTCTCAGTAACTGAACTCTTGAAAATCTGATTTATAAACTTGAAGTCTCATTTACTACTTTTAATGGAAGATCTTTGTGGAAGAATAACTGATGGCCATCTTTGCACAAAGAGCTCAAAGACCAAGTCACAAATCAAATCACATATCAGAAGATACACTTAGTTAGAGCCACTGAAAAAAAGTGTCTATGATACTAAAATGATATGCACATAAATATAAAAATGCTTGACTATTAATCTTCTTTACCTAGGGATGTTTCAAGCAAAGGGTTTTTTTAAAAAATGATCATTAAAAGTGTAGTGTCAGCTCCCTCAGATATCTTTTGAAGCTAAACTATCCCAGTTTTATTTTACAACATTTTATTCTCAATGTTATTGATTAGTTACCTACATTTTCAAGCAATGAATCACCTAATATTACAATTACATTTAATTGATTATATGTTATTTTTTTAATTCAGAGAGAAATGTTTGTTAATATCTAAAATATTACAAAGGTATCCCATTTATTTAGATAAATATTTTTGGTTTCCATTTCCTGCATGTCATTGTATGACTAAGTTCAGGGCTCTGCCTTCCCTGACACAGGGAGTCAGGCCACACCCCAGGAGAGCAATGGAATGTTTCCCTCAAAGAAAATGGGTATTCTCTATATGATGGAAAAAGTTCTAGAACCAGGAGAAATGGAATGTGGAGTCCAGGTTGAAGCACTGTTCAAAGAGACTAGGTCCAGAGGAATTAAGCAGTCCACAATAACAAGGACAGAGGCCTGGGGATGAGAAAGAATTGCTCAGTGGTGTCTTTAACAGTAGAGGGTTGGGGGACTTCCTGATTCCTCTCACCATTTAAGGAAGTTAGAAGTTGCCACTCCATCTGAACAACAAGCAAAAAGTTGAACTGTTAATGCAACAGCTCACCTAAGTTCCCTTAGAGATGTGAGGTCACTGGTCAAACCACTGCCCCAACTTTAGAATGATAAACAGGCAAATGCAGAGAACATGAATCACTGGAGCAGAAGCCTCTGTGGGAAACGGTGATGGGATGGGATCCTGAAATGTAATTGACAAATTACTGGAAGCTCAGTGTGGGCAAGTCTGAGAGTTAAAAACTGTATGTGAAGGCAGACATAGCCCCCTCCCACAAGATCTTTCAAGCTTAGCTCTAGGAACCTTACCAGTCCTCACAGTGACTGTCACAGACCAGGCCTTCAGGAGAAACTATCTTAAGAACCTAAACTGCTGGTGTTTCATCAGAAACTAACCTCCGTAGGGGACAGGAGATACCCAATTCTATGCCCTCTTGCCATCCTGACCCACATCAAGGTGAGAGGGGTGTTTTGAATGGGACTAAGCAGCATTGATACAGTTTACAGCCAGGGCACATGTTCACCATAAGACTGAGGCCTAAACATAGAACTGCAGGGTACTTTCCCCTGCCCTATACCTTACCACCTCCTTACTAATATGCTAAGGGCTCTAATGGGAAAAAATACAAGAATAGATGGATAATATTAGCAGAAAGATGGAAATTCTAAGAAGTAATAAAAAGAAATGCTAGTGACTGAAAACACTAAGAGAAATGAAGATTGCCTTTGATAGGCTCTTTAGTAAACTGACTGAGCTTGAGAATATGACAATAAAAACTCCAAAACTGATCAAAAAAAAAAACAGAATACACAAGAATTGTGGGATTTATTCTGAAGCAGAATCCTAGGCATATTATATTCAAACTTTGGAAAATCACAGATAAAAAAAATTTTTAGAAGAGTAGAAAGGTCAGAGTTGATGAACTCTAGGAGCACTAATTTCCCTCATAAAACTCAAATTTTGTATCTTTTGTATGTAATGCTGTTGTGGAATGTTCAAGATTTCAAGGACATTTCCTGGAAAGGCACTTCTTAATGTATTTAGAAGACACGGATAAGGCAAAGTTTTTTTCTTGGAAAAAGGAAGGGGATCATAAAAAAATTGCATAAGCAACTAAACAGTATTTTCCTCAGAAACAGAACCACAGAGACAAGGGGGGGGGGCGCTGTTTCTCCTGATGGGATCTATAAATATTGTTTTGAATTTCCACTTTTGACAGTCCCCATTGAATTTTTCAAATTATGGTCACAATAAGGCATGTTCCCAAATGGGTATGTTATCAGCCATGTAAAATCAGAGACATAATTTCAGAAAGAGAGATAAATATGGCAATTGTTTATCCTTACATTGATAAAACAATGCAACTAATAGAAAATATACTCCTCTTTTATTTCATAATTGTGTAAATGAATAATGAATGAGCATAAAGGGTACTTATAATCATTCTAAATTTATTATAAAATTGTTACATTCTTTGAGAGTTAGAAAACCTAAGTCATCTTATATATTTGAGAATGAGGTTTGGGGGGACTTCAAAAATCAGTTTAAAAAATCACATTGCTAAATATAACTCACTGACAGAGATTTGAATTTTTAAAATGTCTTAAGTTGTTAGACTGAGAAACACACTTATATTAGCTTAGAGTTACCCTGAGCTAATATAAATTAAAATTTTAAGTCAGTTTAGTTCAGTTACATTTCAAAAACTAATCAGTGCTTTCAATGCTTCTACCTTTCTTAGTCTTGATATATATATATATTAATATATATATATATGAAAATTTTAGAGTTAAAAGTAGGAAATGAATACACATTTTTCAGGCCATGAATCCAATGTACAAATAATGTCAATTTAATGTTCTATAATTTTGCTTGGTTTCTATCTCGAACCTCCATTCTACCTGATGGCAGCAGTTTAATTTTTGTAAATTTAGAGTAAAAAAAATAACTCAGTGTTTTCTCAGTTTACACCTTTAATGAGTAAACATTTATTTTTCTTCCAGCCCCAGTTGTGCACAAGTTTGAAAAACATTTACACATATATACGAGCTGACTCCTCTGACCATCCTTGTACCTGAAGGATCTCCAGTTATTGGAATCCAGAGAACATCCCATTTTTTAATCCAGTCTCCATTCACACAGCACAGGCCAATTTACTGCTGTGCAGGTTTTCTCCTAACAAATGCACCACTACTTCCAGGCTTCCATCTTTCTCAGTTATTGTTCTTTGGAGAATGAAAAATTTTAGATGCATGTGCATACCCCTCTGGATCACAGGTAAAACACCTGGGCTCTCTCCATACTTCTCTGACTAGTCACAAGAAGTTTAAGCCCTACCATGTAAGTTAGAGCTCTTCATAGGACTCCCTGAGATGTCTGGGTCATTGACACTGACCTTATTCCACCCAGAAGGCTTCATGAATATGCTCATGGCAGATTGTGTTAGGGTGGGGAGGCCGAGAGTTATGGTTAAGAATCATCAGCACTCAGGGCACCCTGTACTGTTCTCCAGAAACCACAATGTGCTTTGTATACTTGTGAGATTCTGGTGACATGGGTCCAGATGAATGTGAATTTTTTTTTTTTTTTATGCCTAGGAAAATCTCAGCCCTCCTTAGATGTTCACCAGCTTCTGAGTTTTCTGGTTCAGAACTTGCTCCATGGTCCCTCCCCTGTGAAATCTTTATCTTTGTAGGGGAAGAGGCAGAAACTGCCATCATGCACTTCTCTCACACAGATTTTCATGGAAAAATTCTTGGCCATAAATATTCCAAGACCATGGATTTTGATACCAAAATGAAAGGCATTGAGACTCAAAAATGTTGTTCTCTGTTATACTTTTGTCTCTGCCATGAATTTCAAAAATAATTAGATGATTTAAAGACTTAATAATTAAAAATACTCTGGAGTTTAAGACTGTAATCTATATAATTTTCCATATTCTAATTTTTAAACATTTTAATCCATTCAATTTAGTTATGAGATAAATTCTTAGCGTAATAACTGGCAATTGCATAGATAATTTCCTCTGAATCGTCAATAATTTCAACTTGAATATGACATTACACTTACTTGATTGGAGAAATTATATTCTTGTTTAAAAAAAATTAAGTCTGTTTTCTAACTCCTTTTTAGCATAAGATCTTTGCAGTAGTTAGAAGAAATCTATTTTTCTATGCTAATGAAGTTTTAACTATAGAAATCAGTTTTATAACACAGCTTGAAAAATTCATTCATATATCCAATATTTAAACAATGTTCTTAACAATTTTCAGGTTCTTACATAATTAAACTTGCACTCTCAGTTAGTAGTATGTAATTTGTAGTATATTTGTATCACCTATGGTTTCACTTCTTAAAAGGATTAGCTTATTTAATTTCAGCCAAACTAACCTATAGGGAAGGACTGATCCTACTTACCTGAATTAATAATATTACAAATTAAAATTTTTGTCTCATAGTGTAAAAATGACTTCCCTGGTTATTTTCTAAGATGTTGATCTTAGTTTATTTCTCAATAATTCAGTAATAATTCCATATTTGCATTCCTCAAAGTACTCTTCAAATGGCTATTCTCCTCCTTGCAAAAGACAAAAATATGCACTGCTTATATATGGTATAATAAAATTAAATGGCTATGGATATAGATATTTTCCAGGTGAAAGTTACTGCTGATGGGAGTGCTAGATGCTCTGATTACTTCAGTAAATAATTCAGCGACATCTAAGAAAGTTGTTTACTCCAAGACCTAGCAAATCTGTAGATACTTAAGTATGTACAAAGAAAACCCTTATAAAGATGACTTTCAACATGATATATTTTGAATGACTTTCAATAGAGAAAGAAAGAAAGAAAACACCAATAAGGTACAGCAGCTAAAAATGAGCATGATCTGTGTCAATATTATTAGATATCAAGAAAGTACAATGTTGAGAGGAAAAAGCAAGCTGCAGTTTTATATTAACAAAAACAATTTGATGCAAATTACATGCATTTAAAAAGCTTCAATAATCAAACAGCATGGTTTGATTAGCATTAAGACAGACATATAACCAATGGAAAAGAACAGAGACCCAGAAATAAGCCCTTGCACATATGGTCAAATGATTTTTGATGAAGGTGCCAATACCATTCAGTGGTGAAAGGACAATCTATGCAGCAAATGGTGTTGGAAAAACTTGATACCCATATGCAACAGAATGAGGTTGGACCCTGACCTAAAGCCATATAAAAATTAACTTGAAATGGATCAAACACCTAAAACTATAAAACTCAGAAAATAAGGAGCAAAAGCTTCATGACATTGGATTTGGTAATGATTTCTTGGATATGACATCAGAGGTACAGGCAATAAAAAGGAAAAAATAGACAAACTGGAATTCATGACAATTAAAATTTTGTGCATCAAAACACACTATATTAACAGAGCAAAATTCAACCTACAGAATGGGATAAAAGATTTGTAAGTGATATACTGGATAAGGATTAATATCTGGAATATATAGAAAATTCCTAAAACTCGACAAGAAAAACAACCTAATTTAAAAATGGACAAAAGACTTAAATAGAGATTTATCCAAACAAGATACACAAATGGCCATGAAGCACATGAAAAGATGTTCAATATCACTAATCATTAGGGAAGTGAAAATCACAACTACAATGAGATACCATCCAATATCCATTAGAATGCCTAATATTAAAAAAGAAAAGAAAATGTGTGTTGGTGGATACATGGAGATTGGAATCCTTATGTCAAGGTTAAATGATAGAATGCACCATGCAAAACTATACAGCTCTGTGGAAGACTATATAACAACTCTTCAAAAGATTAAATTCAAAATAGAATTATCATATCATCCAGGAACTCCATCTTTGAACATACACCCAAAGAATATTAAACTGAGTCTTTAAGCAATATTTATACACTGTGTTCACAGCAGCATTATTAACAATAGCTAAAACATAATAAAACAATAGCTAAAACCCAGATGTCCATAGACAATACATAGATAAGCAAAATGCAGTGTATACATATAATTTGGAATATTATTCAGTCTTAAAAAGGAAGGAAATGCTGACAGATGCTACATCATATAAGTACTTTGAGGTCATTATACTTACTAAACTAAGCCAGCCACACATACATACACACAAAAAAAATACTGCATGATTCCACTTTTATGGGATACTTGGAGCAGTTAAAATCAAAGGCAAAAAGTAGGATAGTTGTTGTCAGGATCTAGAGAGAGGAAGAAATTGTGTGTTATTGCTTAATAAGTTAAAAGCTTCAATTGTATAAGATGAAAGGAGATCCGGAAGTGGATGGTAATGATGTCTGAAAATTATGAGTGTAATCAATACCACTAAACTGTACATTTAAAAATGTTAAGATGGTAAATTTTATATTATGTGCATCTTAGCACAATAAAAAATTAGAAAAATATGCATAAATAAAAGCAACATATTATTCCTGTGTGTATGTGCAAATGTTAAAAGTAAATACACATCAAAGTATTCATCTAAAATGTAAAATATACTAGGTCAAGAATTTTTATATTTTACCAAAACCAATATTTTACCAAATCACAATGATACAGGAAATCTATAGCACAATATCTTTCATGAACATAGTTGGGGGAAAAATCTTTTACAAAATACTAGCAAAACCAAATCAACAGCACATTAAAAGGATCATTCACCATAATCAAATGGAATTCATCCCACAGATGCAAGGATGGTTCAACATACATAAACCAATAAATGTGATATATCACATTAACAGAATGAAGGGGAAAATGTGCTCATTTCAATAGGTACAAGAAAAGCATTTCACAAAATCATATTCCTTCATGATAAAACTCCCAACAAATTAGGTATAGAAAGAACTTACCTCGACACAACAAAGTCCACAGATGACAAAACTACAGTGAAAATAACACAGAATGGGGAAAAGTTGGTAAGTTTTCCTGTAAGATCTAGAACAATATGCGGATGCCCACTTTTGCCATTTCTACCCAACATAGTATTGGAAGTCATAGCCAGGACAATTAGGCAAGAGAAATAAATAAATAAAATAAATCTAAATTGGAAAAGGAAAAGTTGTCCTTGTTTGCAGACAACATTATCCATTATATAGAAAACCCTAGATACTGCACTGAAATACTGATAGAACTGATCAACAATTTTGGTACATTTGCAGAATACAAAATCAACATGCAAAAATCAGGAGCATTCCTACACATTAATAGCAAACTATCTGAAAATATTTTCAAAAGCACAAAAAATTACTTATCAAAAAACAAAGTTTAGCAAAAATAACAAAGAGGAACTACACTACCTGATTTCAAAATATAGTACAAAGCTATGGGAACTAAAACAGCATGGTACTAGCAAAGAAATAGACATACTGCTAGTGGAACAGAATAAAGAGCACAAAAATCAATTCACAAACTTACAATCAACTGACTTTTGACAAAAAGTGCCAAGAAGCATAATGGTAAAAGAATAGTCTCTTCAGTAAATGGCACTGAATAAACTGGATATCCACATGCAGAGGAATGAAGCTAGACCCCTATTTTTCACCACATGCAAAAGTCAAATGAATGCTTAAATGCAAGACCCAAAATGAAATGGTTACTAGAAGAAAATATGAGGTAAATGCTCCATCACATTGGTCTGGGCAAGAATTTTTAAGACCCAAAAGTGCAAACAACAAAAGCAAAAATAAATAAACAAGTTGAGATTACATCAAATTAAAAAGCTTCTATACACAAAGAAAACTATCAATAGAAAAGGAAATGAACCATAGAATGGGAGGAAATATTTTCAAACTAAACATCTAACAAAGAGTTAATGTTCAGAATATGCAAGAATCTTGAACAACGCAATAGCAACAACAACAGAAGTTCCATTTAAAAATTAGTAAAAGACCTGAATAGACATTTCTCCAAAGAAAACACGCAAATGACTAACAGATACATGAACAAATTCTCACCATCACTAATCACCAGGGAAGTGCAAATCAAATCCACAATGAAATATCACCTTACCCAATTTGGAATGGCTATTTTCAAAAGGACAAGAAATAACAAATTCTGAAATGGGTATGAAGAGAAGGGAACTCACATAAACAGTTGTTAGAAACGCATTATATTACTATAGCTGTTTTGGAAAACAGTATGGAGGTTCCCTCAAAATATTAAACATAACAATAAATGGGCTAAGGAACTTAATAGAAACTTCACAGAAGAAGAAATGCAATTGATCAACAAATATATGAAAAAGTGTTCAACATCTCTAGCAATTAGAGAAATGCAAATCAAAACTACTCTAATATTTCATCTCACTGCTGTCAAAATGGCAATCATCAAGAATACAGGCAACAATAAATGTTGGTAAGGATGTGGTGAAAAAGGTACACTCATACATTGCTGGTGGGACTGCAAATTGGTGCAACCACTATGGAAAGCAAAGAGATTCCTCAGAAAATTGGGAATGGAACCACCTTTTGACCCAGCTATCCCATTCTTTGGTTTATACCCAAAGGACTTAAAATCAGCATACTATAATGACACAACCACATCAATGTTTAGAGCAGCTCAATTCACAATAGCTAGACTATGGAATCAACCTAGATGTCCCTCAATAGATGAATGGATAAAGAAAATATAGTATATATACTCAATGGAATATTACTCAGAATTAAAGATGAGTAAAATTATGGCATTTGCCAGTAAATGGTTGGAGTTGGAGAATATCATGCTAAGCGAAATAAGCCAATCCCACAAAACCAAAGGCCAAAGGTTTTCTCTAATATGTGGATGCTAATTCACAATAAGGCAGAGGGCACTAGAGAAGAATAGTGTTAGATTAGGTAGAGGGAAGTGTGATGGAAGTGGAGGGGAGGGGATGTGGGGATAGAAAAAATAGTAGAATGAAACAGACATTATTACTGTATGTGTATATGCGACTGCATAATCAATATGATTCTGCAACATGTACACTCAGAAAAATGAGAAATTATATCCCATATATGTATATCAAAGTGCATAAATGCATTCAACTGTCATGTATAACTAATTAAAACAAACAAAAAATTTTAAAAATATATTAAACATAGAATTACCAGAATTACCATATGGTCCAGAAATCCCACTACTGGTTATATATCCAAAAGAAATAACATCGGTATATAGAAGAGACACCTGCAATCCCTTGTCTATTGCAGCAATACTCACAATTGCCAAAATACAGAATCAAGTTCATTGTCCTTCAACAAATAAATGGACATAGAAAATGTGGCATAGACATACATTAGGATACCCATCAGCCATAAAAAAATAAGAATGAACTTCATCATCTCTGACAATAGGGATGAACCCTAAGGGCATGATGATAAAGTAAGCCAGTTGCAGAAAGACAAACACCACATGATCTTCCTTAAATGCAGAATCTAAAGAAGCAGATCTCAT
Organism: Marmota flaviventris; assembly: GCF_047511675.1. NCBI lineage: Eukaryota > Metazoa > Chordata > Mammalia > Rodentia > Sciuridae > Marmota > Marmota flaviventris. The sequence continues at coordinate 74,097,115 of NC_092500.1, read as the reverse complement.
GAAGACTGGTAGAACCATGGATACCAGAGGCTGTGGAGAGATGAGGGTTGGGAGCAGAGGGCAGGGAGAGATTCATCAATAGATAAACTTATAGCTAAATAGAAGGAATAAGCTCTGGTGTTCTATTGTACAGTAGGGTGATGTGATTATCAAGATTATACTGAATATCTTAAAAATCACTAAAAGACATCTTGGATGCACTTACACTGAGAAATGATAAATGCATGATACATTAAATACCCTAATTAGATTATTATGCAATGTATACATGTACTGAAATATTTTAAATACGTACAATTTTTATGTGTCAATTTAAAAATAGTTTTAAAAAATATTGATGTATTTCAAGCACCTATAACTCTTCCTGACATGTAGTGGGATTTTACTGTTATGAAAAATGCATTCGTGATAGTGATTGCCTGAGAAGAGGGTCTAGGAGGGAAGTGAAACCAGAAGAGAGTAAGAAGAGCAACAAACTTATCTACAATGTGATATTCCTCTTATTGAAGGGGTGAGAGAGAGAAAGAGAGGATGCAAACAGGAAAAAAGTTATGTTTCAATTGTCAATTGATACATGAACATCTTTCATGACTATTCCTACACTTTGCTGTATTGTTTAGCTTTAAAGAAATTCCAGTCTCACAAAATGTAACCCATATTTTTAAAAGACATGAACGTTGGAAATTAATGAGGAATCTTATTTTGAGAAAGGAACTCACTGGGTTGCTGATTCTGGCCTCAATCTTGTGATCCTCTTGCCTCAGCCTCTTCAGTAGCTTGGACTATAGGTATGCACCATCATGCCTGGATAGGAATTTTAGAAGAAATTCAGGCCAAGAATGTTGGCACACGCTTGTACTCCCAATGATTTCAGGAGGCTGAGGCAGGATGAGAGAAGTTTGAGGTCAGCCTCAGCAACTTAGTGAGACACTGTTTCAAAACAAAAAATTAAAAGGGCTGGGGATGTAGCTCAGTGTTAAACCACTCCTGGGCTCAATTCTAGTACTGTTAAAAACAACAAAACAAATTCAGTGGTAACATCTGCATCCTTAATTCTAAATCTTGTCCTCTAAAATTATGTTCTAGTTATTTCTTGTGCATTTACTTTGTTTTCTCCTTGCCATTGTAAGCAATCAGTGTAGAACCAAACTTTAATTTCTGCCATATTTCTCCTAAAATCCTCATTCTAAAGTCAGAATATTTGGCTTCCAACTTTAGTTACACATTTTAACTAGCTATGTGATAGTCATCAAGTTGCTTTGTAATATGAAACTTTGCTCCCCATTAGAAAATTAGAGATATTGTAAAAGATGAGCCTTAAAATATCTCCAGTATTTAAGATTTCATTTCCTTACCATTTTAAAATACGTTGATTTTCCCACTAAACTCCTATTGCATTTTTTTACCTTTATTATAGTATCAAACCCAGACTCTTCCCCACAATGACCTTACAGTACATGAGCGGACACAATAAACATGCTGTTTTAAGGCAAGCAACCTGTAGAATGCCAATAAGGATTTTTAAAGAACTAAATCTAATGTCAGTTTTGCGTATTCAAAAATGTTTCACTAATTTAAGCCACGCGATTATGAGAGAAGAAGCAGGCTCTTCCTTGGGCCGTTTGCCTGCAGCAATTCCACGGTGGGATATGTGTTTTTTGTCTTTAACATGCCAGCATGCTGGTATGAATGAGCACATTGCCTATCTCTTCACCCGTACCTTTGAGCAATCACAGATCAAATGGCATGTAATCATGAATCTTTCTCCCTCTCTCCTACATGATCCTTTTGAAGCCTGTTACAAGGTAGAGTTGTTTCTGTGTGATTTTCAAGTTCTATTTCGACAGCACTGCTTGAAAATCCAGTTACTATGGTGATATGTACCACTGCAAATAGTCTCCTTCACAACAACTAAAGTTATACCCTGTTCAGTAAAAGTGGTATCTATGGCTTAATGGTTCAGCAAAAGGCCGACAGATCTATGGTCTTATTTCCAACTGAGAGGTTTTTAATAAGCAGTTTGAGCCTCTGGAATTTGAGAAGATGGCACAGGGACTGTTCTAAATTTAGCAGGGTCAATCTTAAAGGACATTTCCTGAACAGATCAAATGCTGTATATATTAGAATAAGCTGAATCAACATGCCACTATTGGACTCTTTTCTGAGGCAATGAAATTGGAAACAAAACTGTTTCAAAAGACAAAGAGACTGGCACACTGGAAATACACACCCCTCCCCCAGTGCCATTCTCCTTCTGAAGCCCCCTGCTGGGTCCAGCACTAGCTCAGCCAGAACCCCACCCAGCCAGGCTCCACCAGCACCCAAGAGTTGTGGCTAGAGCTCTCAAGTCTCTCAAAAGGGTGGTGATGAAGGGCAAGTTTCCCGTCACCACTGAGAAGCGATCCTCTTAGCATTCTGAGTGGCTTCTCTGAACACATTCTCCCTAATACCACTCTGCTCAAGGATTAGATTCAATAACAGCATGTGTCAAGGGCTATATGGGATTGTGGTTGAATTGCCACATTAATACCCTCTGTGTCCTATTTATATGACAAACTATATCCTGAGTTCTGGATAACTGACTGCCAATAAAATTTTTGGAGAACAGATTGCTATATTAGATGACTTTGTAGACTGCTAAAATAGGAACACCTCATGCAACAGGAACTGCCTCCTTCATATTTGTACATATTGGGCAATTAGCATAGGCCTTGCTAGCACAATGACAGGAACATGGTACTTAATAGTATTAGGGGTGACTATGTGGCTAAGACATGAATAAACCTTATCCAAAAGTCTTTTGACATAGGGAAATGTTTTTAAGTACATTCCAGATGTTTATCACGGTTCACCCTTAGCTGTTTTTAAGGAGAGAATTTTCTAAAGCCAAGATAAAACTACCAGTCAAACCTCTCATGAAGGTACCAACAAATAAAGAAAGCAAGAAAGTTTTGTGTTAATAAAGTGAACTAATAAACACTACGTTTATAATCTCGGACTACAAATTCATAGGGTCACAGTCTGTAAATAAGAACATCTGATGACATAAGCATTAACAGCTTAAATTAATATCTGCTCTGAGCTAACCACACAGCTTGAGGCAAAATGTAGGCTTCTAGCAATCCTCCAGTGTGCACTACTGGTGATAAGGCCTGAATCAGCAGATATTTTTATCATTACATGGAACCTCTACCTTGGAGACTATGGCTTTAATTGTGATCTCTATTTATAATTACTAATCAAAACACTATGGGCCAAATAATTATCTTCTAATAATATGGTGCTATTTTTTTCACTCCGATAAAAGATTTAGTCCTTCGCTCCGTGTGTGTGTATGTGTGTGTGTGTGTGTGTGTGTGTGTGTTTGGAGGTTGGCTACACAGCTCTAGTCAGCCATGAGCACTTGTTTTGTTTGAAATCCTTCCTCAGATGCTAAGTTTAAAAAAAATAAAAATATTGAGAAAATAAACTACGTGGCCATTATCCCAGCTCATCTAGAGGTAATGACAGTTTCTTTGAACCTAACTTAAATTACTTTATAAGCATCAAATTCACATATTGTATAGTTTCCCATTCTATTGTTTTTTGAGGGGTTTTCAAAAAATCATTATTAGAGTTTTATGGTTACACACAGTAGTTGGGTTCATCCCAACAAACTCATACATGCATGGAAATTGATTTCAGTTCCATTCTGTCATTTTGCAAAATATACTAAAATAGGTTTCTAAAGCATCTGATTCACTTGACTCACTTGTTTCTGCTCACTCTCTCCAAGAAGCGCACAGTTCTCATTTTCCTTCATGTTCTCCCAGCTATCTGTGGCTGTGGTCACTTTCCCTCCAGTTCATAAGCATAAGTGCTGTTTAAGGCACAGTTCTAGAGCACTGTGGTCACAGCAGCCGCCCCCCCACCCCCACGGTTCTGGCTGTACTGTTATAGACATGACTCCCAAATCTGCCTCTTCAACCCAACTTCTAAGCTCTGACCCACACCTGGAACTCTTTATTAAAATAATATACCTAAGCAATATTTGTTATTTTCTCTCCCACTCTGAATAATCTCCCCTTGTCATCTCTTTACATTATTAATAATCTCTTTTAAGGTGCTACAGCCCCAAATCTCAGGATCATTTTTCATTCCTTCACCACCTGTCTCCCACATCAAATTAGTTCCATCCTGCAGGTTATATCTTCATGGCCCTATTTCTTTCTTCCTGGTCTTTGCTAGCATGTTGTCTTAATTCAAATTCACCTTGCCTTCCACGTATTCCAGGACTATAGCTGTTAAACTGACCACCCAATTCCTTATTCCAATTAATCAAGCCAGCACTTCCTACAGTAACTCATGCACATAATATATAAAATAATAAAAAGTTGAATTTTTAAGTCCTTCTCTCGCGTGTGCGCGCTTTCTTTCTCTCTCTCTCTCTCTCTCTCTCTCTCTCTCTCTCTCTCTCTCTTTCTCTGTGTGTGTGTGTGTGTGTGTGTGTATACATTTCTTTAATCCATTTGTCAGTTTAAAATTTTCATGTCATTTGATCTAATAGCTGAAACTCTCATACACAATGCACAATGGTATGCTGAGGGCAACTTCTTATCAAATTAGGCTTACACCTACCATATGTCCCAACCATTCCATTCCTGGGTATTTATCCCAAAGAAATAATTTAAGTCATCTAGATAGTCACCCTAACCAGTTTTAAGCCCAGTACTTTTTTATGTATAACAATGAAGCATGAGCTCACTTCTGTGGTGTTTCATATTTTTTTAAATCAAGCATTTTAAAGTGCTTGGAAGAAGCAGAACTCAGAAAATGGTATGCCTGGTGGAAACAGACCACATCCTCTCTAATTTCACTAAAGAAACAAGCAGGACTGGAATGTTAACTTCATTATTTCCCCCCCAAAGTAATTGAACTTGCCTGCAGTTTTATTGGCAGACATGGTATGTGTTAAGTTTACTCATCATCTCATTGATATGGCCTGTTCCATTTACAGTAGACAGAACTAATGAGTACCAGGAAGAGGTGACAGTTGGGAAGCAGCAAACAGGCCTGTTTAGTCATTAACTGTATAGTCAGTGTCGAGCACCTATCTCTGAATACCTCAGAGCACTTTACAAATGTCATCTATTAAACCTGCTCCACAACCATGGAAGGCAAGAAGAGTAACTACCTCACTATCTTCGTTTCAGGATAAGGAAAAAATATTTTTGACAGAAAACAAGAAAAGTGCTTATTTACTGAACAAGCTGAATAGCAATGAACAGCACAGGTCCTAGTGCTAAGACTGTGGTGTCCAAGTCTAGATGTCAAACACCAGTTCAACAAGACAAGTCCAGTTAGCCAATTACGTGGGAGAAGGGGAAAGGAGCCCAACTTTTCATTTGTTCAGTTATCACCTGTAACATATCTTTTTTTGTATCCCCAATAGGTAGCACATGGTAGTTGTTCCATATTTTTTTCTTTTTGCATTTTTAACAGTTTTATTGTATCATACTTACAAAACATAAAATGCAAAAAATTCATGAAATTTTTAAAATTCAGTTTATTAAAATATAAAGAACAATTTTTAGGAAACTTATCCAGTGATATAACTATCATTACATTCTAGATTTAGAGCATTTCTTTTTTTTTAGAGAGAGAGAGAGAGAGAGAGAGAATTTCAATATTTATTTTTCAGTTTTCGGCAGACACATCATCTTTGTTTGTATGTGGTGCTGAGGATCCAACCGGGCCGCACGCATGCCAGGCAAGCGCGCTACTGCTTGAGCCACATCCCCAGCCTGATTTAGAGCATTTCTAACATTCCCTAAATACCATCAAGTTCATCTGTGGTCAATTTCCATTCCCTTCCCCAGTTCTAGGCAAACACTGATCTGCCTTCTGTCTTTATAAGTTTTACATAAATTGAACTTTACAATAAATATTTTTTGCATCTGATTTTTTATCCTTAGTATGTTTCTTAGATTCATCCATTTTTTTAAAACAAATAAGTAGTTTTTACATGGATGAGCAGTATTTGATCCTGTAAATATGCATTTTGTTTTTGTTTATCCCTTCACCAGTTGATCACCTGTTACATGGTTTTCACTTATTATCTATTATGAATGAAGTTTCTAAAAACATTTACATTCTGAGTTACATGGACATACAATTTTATTTCTCTTGGACAGATACCTGGGAAAGAAATCACCAGGTAGATTAATACAAAAAATCAATTCCAGGTAGATTAAATTCAACTTTATATGAATCTATACTTATTTCTCATGAGTAGATACTTAGGAGGACTATCCAGGCCACATAGTAGATGTATTTGAACTATTTAAGAAACTGCAAAATGTTTGCCACAATGACTTTATCATTTTGTATCCTTATACTAGCATTATAGTTCCAGTTACTCACCCACTTCAAATTTGGTATAATCAATATTTTTCATTATAAACATATCAGGAAGTGTTGTGGCATATTATTGTGGTTTAGGTACATGCCCTGTTGTGGAATAAATTGAGTTTCCCAACACTCTTATGCTGAAGCACTAACCCCTAATGTGACTGTTTTAAAGATAGGGCCTTTAGAATGAGGTTATAAGGTGGGACCTTGAGCAACAGCCTTGGTGATTCTATATGAAGAGTCACCAGAGATGGATCTCTCTCTCTCTCTCTCTCTCTCTCTCTCTCTCTCTCTCTCTCCCAACTCTTCCACCCACATTCAGAGGAGAGATGGTGATCATGAGAAGAACAAAGCAGCCATCTGCAAGCAAGAAAGAGCACCTCAGCAGGAAGCAAACCCTGGTAAGAACTTGATCTTGGCCTTTCCAGCCTCCAGAACTGTAAGAAAACAAAATTCTACTGTTTAAGCCACCCAGTCTCTGGTACTTTGTTATGGCAGCAGAAGAAGGAAAATATATTTCCCTGGTGACTGATGATGGTAAGTATATTTTCATGTCCACTCATGGAAAATATTTGAAAAATCACATAACTGAAGGCCTTATATCTGGAATATACCAGAACTCTCAAACCTCAATAAGAAGACAAAAATTCTAAAAAAAAAAGCTGGAAAAAATATTTGAACAGACTCAGACAAAGAGGATATGCAGAAGACAAGTAACCAGGAAAAAAAATCTGGGTTCAGTCAGATAATCCAGGATAACATCCTTACCACAAGATCTTTGAATCTTGAACAATAATCCTGAATGTTCAAAAAATAAAATTGAATGTAAGTTGTCTAAATATTCCAATAAAAAAAAACAGATTGAATGAAAATGTCAGGGATGGGGACATTATTATCTCTACCATAGGTGTCATCTCACAAGTTTTGCTATGTTGTGTTTTCATTTTTATTTTATTCTTTCTCATTTCCTTTTTGAGTTCTTTTTTTGACAAATGCATTATTCAGACGTGTGTACTTATGTTACCAATATTTAGAAATTATGTAATACCTGTATGCTATTGATTTTAATTAATTTCCTGCCATCATAGTGCATTCTTTTTTTTTATTCTGCTGTTATTTATTTATTTATTTATTTTTTAAAATTTTTTATTGTTGGCTGTACAAAACATTACATAGTTCTTGATATATCATATTTGACACTTTGATTCAAGTGGGTTATGAGCTCCCATTTTTACCCCATATACAGATTGCAGAATTACATCAGTTACATATCCATTGATTTACATATTGCCATACTAGTGTCTGTTGTGTTCTGCTGCCTTTCCTATCCTCTACTATCCCCCCTCCCCTCCCCTCCCCTCCCCTCTTCTCTCTCTGCCCCCTCTACTGGCATTCATTTGTCCCCCTTGTATTATTTTTCCCTTTCCCCTCACTTCCTCTTGTATGTACTTTTGTATAACTATGAGGGTCTCCTTCCATTTCCATGCAATTTCCCTTCTCTCTCCCTTTCCCTCCCACCTCTCATCCCTGTTTAATGTTAATCTTCTTCTCATGCTCTTCGACCCTACTCTGTTCTTAGTTACTCTCCTTATATCAAAGAAGACATTTGGCATTTGTTTTTTAGGGATTGGCTAGCTTCACTTAGCATAATCTGCTCTAATGCCATCCATTTCCCTGTAAATTCTATGATTTTGTCATTTTTTAATGCAGAGTAATACTCCATTGTGTATAAATGCCACATTTTTTTATCCATTCATCTATTGAAGGACATCTAGGTTGGTTCCACAGTCTTGCTATTGTGAATTGTGCTGCTATGAACATCGATGTAGCAGTGTCCCTGTAGCATGCTCTTTTTAGGTCTTTAGGGAATAGACCGAGAAGGGGAATAGCTGGGTCAAATGGTGGCTCCATTCCCAGCTTTCCAAGAAATCTCCATACTGCTTTCCAAATTGGCTGCACCAATTTGCAGTCCCACCAGCAATGTACAAGTGTACCCTTTTCCCCACATCCTCGCCAGCACTTGTTGTTGTTTGACTTCACAATGGCTGCCAATCTAACTGGAGTGAGATGGTATCTTAGGGTGGTTTTGATTTGCATTTCTCTGACTGCTAGAGATGGTGAGCATTTTTTCATGTACTTGTTGATTGATTGTATGTCCTCCTCTGAGAAGTGTCTGTTCAGGTCCTTGGCCCATTTGTTGATTGGGTTGTTTGTTCTCTTATTGTCTAATTTTTTGAGTTCTTTGTATACTCTGGATATTAGGGCTCTATCTGAAGTGTGAGGAGTAAAGATTTGTTCCCAGGATGTAGGCTCTCTATTTACCTCTCTTATTGTTTCTTTTGCTGAGAAAAAACTTTTTAGTTTGAGTAAGTCCCATTTGTTGATTCTAGTTATTAACTTTTGTGCTATGGGTGTCCTATTGAGGAATTTGGAGCCTGACCCCACAGTATGTAGATCGTAGCCAACTTTTTCTTCTATCAGACGGCATGTCTCTGATTTGATATCAAGCTCCTTGATCCATTTTGAATTAACTTTTGTGCATGGCGAGAGAAAGGGATTCAGTTTCATTTTGTTGCATATGGATTTCCAGTTTTCCCAGCACCATTTGTTGAAGATGCTATCCTTCCTCCATTGCATGCTTTTAGCCCCTTTATCAAATATAAGGTAGTTGTAGTTTTGTGGATTGGTTTCTGTGTCCTCTATTCTGTACCATTGGTCCACCCGCCTGTTTTGGTACCAGTACCATGCTGTTTTTGTTACTATTGCTCTGTAGTATAGTTTGAAGTCTGGTATCGCTATACCGCCTGATTCACACTTCCTGCTTAGCATTGTTTTGCTATTCTGGGTCTTTTATTTTTCCATATGAATTTCATGATTGCTTTCTCTATTTCTACAAGAAATGCCGTTGGGATTTTGATTGGCATTGCATTAAACCTATAGAGAACTTTTGGTAATATCGCCATTTTGATGATGTTAGTTCTGCCTATCCATGAACAGGGTATATTTTTCCATCTTCTAAGATCTTCTTCTATTTCTCTCTTTAGGGTTCTGTAGTTTTCATTGTATAAGTCTTTCACCTCTTTTGTTAGGTTGATTCCCAAGTATTTTATTTTTTTTGAAGATATTGTGAATGGAGTGGTTGTCCTCATTTCCATTTCAGAGGATTTGTCGCTGATATATAGGAATGCCTTTGATTTATGCATGTTGATTTTATATCCTGCCACTTTGCTGAATTCATTTATTAGCTCTAATAGTTTCTTTGTAGACCCTTTTGGGTCTGCTAGGTATAGAATCATGTCATCTGCAAATAGTGATAATTTAAGTTCTTCTTTTCCTATTTTGATGCCTTTAATTTCTTTCGTCTGTCTAATTGCTCTGGCCAGTGTTTCGAGAACTATGTTGAACAGAAGTGGAGAGAGAGGGCATCCCTGTCTTGTTCCAGATTTTAGAGGGAATGCCTTCAGTTTTTCTCCATTCAGAATGATGCTAGCCTGAGGCTTAGCATAGATTGCTTTTACAATATTGAGGTATGTTCCTGTTATCCCTAGTTTTTCTAGAGTTTTGAACATAAAGGGATGCTGTACTTTGTCGAATGCTTTTTCCGCATCTATCGAGATGATCATATGGTTCTTATTTTTAAGTCTATTGATGTGGTGAATAACATTTATTGATTTCCGTATATTGAACCAGCCTTGCATCCTAGGGATGAATCCTACTTGATCATGGTGCACAATTTTTTTGATATGTTTTTGTATCCGATTCGCCAGAATTTTATGGAGGATTTTTGCATCCAGGTTCATTAGAGATATTGGTCTGTAGTATTCTTTCTTTGAAGTGTCTTTGTCTGGTTTAGGTATCAGGGTGATGTTGGCCTCGTAGAATGAATTTGGAAGTTCTCCCTCTTTTTCTATTTCCTGAAGTAGCTTGAAAAGTATTGGTATTAGTTCCTCTTTAAAGGTTTTGTAAAACTCTGCTGTATACCCATCCGGTCCTGGGCTTTTCTTAGTTGGTAGTCTTTTGATGGTTTCTTCTATTTCCTCAATTGATATTGGTCTGTTTAGGTTGTCTATATCCTCCTGACTCAATCTGGGCAGATCATATGACTTAAGAAATTTATCAATGCCTTCACTATCTTCAAATTTATTGGAGTGTAAGGATTCAAAATAATTTTTGATTATCTTCTGTATATCTGAGGTGTCTGTTGTGATATTGCCTTTTTCATCCCGTATGCTAGTAATTCGAGTTCTCTCACTTCTTCTCTTCGCTAGCATGGCTAAGGGTCTGTCGATTTTATTTATTTTTTCAAAGAACCAACTTTTAGTTTTGTCAATTTTTTCAATTGTTTCTTTTGTTTTGATTTCATTAATTTCAGCTCTGATTTTAATTATTTCTTGCCTTCTACTTCTTTTGCTGTTGTTTTGCTCTTCTTTTTCTAGGATTTTGAGATGAAGTATGAGATCATTTATTTCTTGGTTTTTTGTTTTTTTAAGGAATGAACTCCAAGCAATGAATTTTCCTCTTAGAACTGCTTTCAATGTGTCCCATAGATTCCGATATGTTGTGTCAGTGTTTTCATTAATCTCTAAGAATTTTTTAATTTCCTCCTTGATGTCTTCTATAACCCATTGATCATTCAGTAACCTATTGTTCATTCTCCAAGTGATGTATTCTTTTTCCTTCCTTCTTTTATCGTTGATTTTCATTTCCATTCCATTATGATCAGATAGGATGCATGGTATTATCTCTACTCCTTTGTATTGTCTAAGAGTTTCCCTGTGACATAATATATGATCTATTTTTGAGAAGGATCCATGTGCTGCTGAGAAAAAAGTGTAACTGCTTGATGTTGGGTGGTATATTCTATATATGTCAATTAAGTCTAGGTTATTAATTGTGTTATTGAGTTCTATAGTTTCCTTATTCAACTTTTGTTTGGAAGATCTGTCCAGTGGCGAGAGAGGTGTGTTGAAGTCTCCCATGATTATTGTATGGTGGTCTATTAGACTCTTGAACTTGAGAAGAGTTTGTTTGATGAACATAGCTGCACCATTGTTTGGGGCATATATATTTATGATTGTTATGTCTTGTTGGTGTACGGTTCCCTTAAGCAGTATGTAGTGTCCCTCTTTATCCCTTTTGATTAACTTTGGCTTGAAATCTATTTTATTTGATATAAGTATGGACACTACTGCTTGTTTCCGAAGTCCATATGAGTGATATGATTTTTCCCAACCTTTCACCTTCAGCCTATGTATGTCTTTTCCTATCAAATGCGTCTCCTGTAGGCAGCATATTGTTGGGTCTTGTTTTGTGATCCATTCTACTAGCCTGTGTCTCTTGATTGGTGAGTTTAAGCCATTAACATTTAGGGTTATTATTGAGATATGGGTTGTTCTTCCAGCCATATTTGTTTATTTCTGTTACTAAACATGGTTTGTTTTCCTCTTTGATTATTTTCCCCCCTTTACTGTCCTACCTCCCACTGTTGGTTTTCATTGTTATTTTCCATTTCCTCTTCCTGTAATGTTTTGCCAAGGATGTTTAGAAGAGATGGTTTTCTAGCTGCAAATTCTTTTAACTTTTGTTTATCATGGAAGGTTTTAATTTCATCTTCCATCCTGAAGCTTAATTTCGCTGGAAACACAATTCTTGGTTGGAACCCATTTTCTTTCAGTGTTTGAAATATGTTATTCCAGGATCTTCTAGCTTTCAGAGTCTGTGTTGAAAGATCAGCTGTTATCCTGATTGGCTTACCCCTAAATGTGATCTGCTTCCTTTCTCTTGTAGCTTTTAAAATTCTCTCCTTATTCTGTATGTTGGGCATCTTCATTATAATGTGTCTAGGTGTGGGTCTCTTATGATTTTGCACATTCGGCGTCCTGTAGGCTTCTAGGATTTGGGATTCTGTCTCATTCTTCAAGTCTGGGAAGTTTTCTCGTATTATTTCATTGAATAGATTGCTCATTCCTTTTGTTTGAAACTCTGTCCCTTCCTGTATCCCAATGACTCTTAAATTTGGTCTCTTGATGTTATCCCATATTTCTTGGATGTTCTGCTCATGGTTTCTTAACAGTCTTGCTGAGCTGTCTATGTTCTTTTCAAGTTGAAATACTTTATCTTCATTGTCTGATGTTCTATCTTCTAAGTGTTCTACTCTGCTGGTAGTATTCTCAATTGAGTTTTTAAGTTGGTTTATTGCTTCCTGCATTTCTAGGATTTCTGTTTGTTTGTTTTTTATAACCTCTATCTCCCTGTATAGTTGATCTTTTGCTTCTTGGATTTGTTTATGTAATTCATTGTTGAAGTGATCTTTCATTGTCTGATTTTGCTGTCTGATGTCTTCCTTGAGACTCCAGATCATCTGAAGCATGTATATCCTGAATTCTTTATCTGACATTCCATCTGCTGCAGCTATTACCTCTTCTAACGTTGAGTTGACCTGCATTGCTTGTGGTCCTTTCTTTCCTTGTCTCTTCATACTGTTCGCGTTCCTTTCTACTTGGTGAAACTGTTGTGCTATTGAATTTTCCCCCTATATATTTATATTGGTCTTGTATAGTTGCAAAGTCTCCCTCGCAGGTGCGGGCGGCGGCTCTGCCCCTCCTCCAATTGGGGCAATGTGCCTACCACGCCGGCAGGCCACTGGGCCTGCTCTGCCGGTCGGTAGCAGGTCCGCCTACCTTGCAGGCGCAGGTGGCGGCTCTGTCCCTCTGCGGGCCGCTAGGCTTGTTCTGTCGGTGGTCGCAGTTCTGCCTACTTTGCAGGCGCAGGCAGCGGCACTGCCCCTCTGCAGGCCTCTGGGGCTGTTCTGCCAGGGGGTCGCAGGTCCGCCTACCTTGCAGGCGTGGGGGGCGGGGCGGCTCTACCCTTCCTCAGGCCACTGGGCCTGTTCTGTCTGTCGGTTGCAGGTCTGGCCTGTTCTGATGGTGGTCACAGTTCCGTCTACCTTGCAGGCGCGGGGGGAGGGGGCGGCTCTGCCCCTCAGCAGGCCGCTGGGCCTGCTCTGTGGGTGGTCACAGTTCCCTCTACCTTGCCGGCGCATGGGGAGGGGACTGCTCTGCCTCTCAGCAGGCCGCTGCTCCTCTTCTGCTGGTGGGTCGCAGGCCCACCTACCTTGCAGGAGTGATTGGAAGCTCTGTTCCGCCGCGGGCCACTGGGCCTTTTCTGTTGGTGGTAACAGTTCCGCCTACCTGGCAGGCGCGGGGGGTGGGGGGCGGCTCTGCCTCTCAGCAGGCCGGTGCTCCTCTTCTTCCGGTGGGTTGCAGGCCCGCCTACCTTGCAGGAGTGATTGGAAGCTCTGTCCCGCCGCGGGCCACTGGGCCTTTTCTGACAGTGGTCACAGTTCCGCCTACCTGGCAGGCGCGGGGCGTGGGGGGCGGCTCTGCCCCTCAGCAGGCCGCTGGGCCCGCTCTGTGGGTGGTCACAGCTCCCTCTACCTTGCGGGCGCAGGGGGAGGGGGCGGCTCTCATAGTGCATTCTTTATATAATTTGAATTCATTTAATTATTTAGAGATTTGTTTCATAGGCCACAATTTTGTCTATTTTGGTAAACATTATAAATATATTTGAAAAGAATATATTTTCCTGTTGTTGTGTGTGGTGTCCTGTAAATATCAGTGGTTTCCAATTGTTTGATAGTGTTGTCCAAATCTTTGATATTCTCAACTGATTTTCTGTCTATTTCTTGATAAATTATTGAGGGTTGAAATCTCCAACTATGAATATAAACTTATCTATTTTTCCTTGCAGTTCTATCAGTTTTTGAAACATGTATTTTGGAGCTGTTATTAGGTACATAGTACATAGGACTGTCATATTCTCATAGTGAATTGATCCTTCTATAATCTTCAAGAAATTCTCCTTATCCTTGTAACATCTTTGCTTTGAAATCTCCTTTGATTGTCATAAAACCACTCCAACTTCAGATTAGTGTTAAAATGGTTCTATTTTTCTATTCTTTTACTTTATTCATGTCTGTATGGTAAAGTGTATTTCTTACAAGCAGCATGAAGTTGAGACCTTTATTTCCATCAATCTGGCATTATCTGCCTTTAATTGGCACATTTATACTATGTAAGTTCAGTATTATTATTGATATTGCTGCATTTAAATATGTCATTTTATACTTGTTTCCTACTGGGTCCATTTTTTTTCCTCTTTATTTGCCTTTCTTTTGGATGGAGTAGTTTTTATAATCCCATTTATCACTCTTGTAGGATTATTAGCTAGATCTTGTATTACGTTAATGGTTGCACTAAGATTTATAATATACATTTTTAACTTACCAAAGTTAAAAGTCAGGTAATACTGTATTTTTTCACATTTGGAATTAGAACCATAAAATATTATGTTTTTTCCCCATATGTTCTTTGTGCTATTATTGTCATACATTTAATTTTTATATATGTTATCAGTTTTATAGTGCATGTTACTCTTTTGGCTTTAAACAGTAGATTATGTATGAAGGAGATCTTTTGTGTAGATCCACATTTCTGATTGATTTCATCTTTCTTGTGCCTAAAGCATTGTCATTAATATATCTTTAAACACAGTACTGCTGTCAATGAATTCTTTCAGGTTTTATAAAGGTCCTTTTTTTTTACTATGATAAGAGTACTTAACATGAGATTTTTCCATAACAAAATTTTAAGTGTATAATAGATTGTTAACTATAGCACAATATTGTACCAAGATCTCTAAAATTCATGGATCTTGTATAACTAAAACCTTATACCTATTGAACAGCAACTACCTGCATCTCTCCTCATCACCTGACTACCACCATTTTACTTGTTTACTTGATGTTTCTATGAGCTTGACTATTTTCCATGTGTCATATAGTTGCCCTCACATAGACTGTTTCCTTCTATGCTAAACTTATTCCACTAGGCATCATGTCCTCCATGTTCAACCATGTTATAACACATAATAGGATTCTTTCCTGTTTAAGGGTGAATAATATTCTATTGTATGTATATGCCACATTGTCTATCCATTTATCCACTGATGGATATTTAGATCATTTCTAAATCTTGGATATTGTAAATGATGCTATAGTGAACATAGGAGTGCATGTATCTATTCAGGCTACTGATTTTTTATTACTATCACGTTATATTTTTATTTGTTCTTTTTAGATATACATGGCAGTAGAGTGTAGTTTGACATACATATATAGAGTATAACTTATTGTAATTAGGATCGCATTCTTGAGATTTTTCTGTTGGGTATACACCCACAAGTGGAATTGCTAGATAATTTGATAATTCTATTTTAATTTTTTAAAATTTCATACTATTTTTCCAAAGTATTATAGGCATTGTGAATTATCTGTCTTAGGGTGTCCATGATTTCAGGGAGCATTTCTTTCCTATTTTCCATTTTTGTGTCCCTAACATATTTTTGTCTCATAGTAGTAAATAATCTTTCTTGTAATAAAGACCATAAGAGGAAAGAATCAGTTACCTAATGTCATTACATTCAGTTGGGGCAAAATCTAATATTCCTATAATGCTAGCAATGTAATTCCTCTTAAGGAGGGAACTTTCTTTGTTAGCTTTTAGTGTAGATATTGAGACTCGCATGGCATGAGTTATCAGGAGGAAAAGCAATAAGGGACAGAGTTAAAGTACTTTCTGTGATGAACTGTCAGGGAATTGTGGGGTTTTAGTGGAGAAGGACAAAGAGAAAAGGGGAGAAATGAAAGAGAATAATTAAGAAGTAATAGTGTTTGAATGACACTTAAAATCAGGAATGACTAACACTATAAAGTCCTTTGCACTGATGAGAAGTAAATCTGCTGTCTCCCTAAACTTCACTAAAGCCTGATACTTACATTTCTCCTAAAAGTGTTTTTGAAAGTGTTTTTCTTTCCAATACATTAAATGACGGACTAGGTCCTATATTTGACCTACAACATCAAAGCAGTCATGAAGACATACATCCAGAAGACATACAAGAAAACAAGAATTCAGGGAAGGCAGACAAGGAAAGCTAGACTGATCATGAGAAATAAGTTCTTCCTCCCCTACCAGGAATTTTTAGTAGTTTGGAGAAAGACATGGAAATTTCCTCAGGGCCTGGATTAGAGATTCAATGTAACTTTTTACCACCAATGGGATTAGAGACCCAGTTAAAATGTGAAATAAGGCAGCACCTCCTCATTTTTACCAAACAGAAGTGTTTACTTGCACTACCAGCATTAAAAATACCCATCATCATCAATTTCTCCACATTTCTACTTCCAAGCAGTCCTAGTGCACACAATTTCCCTTTCTCCTTATTTTCAGATGCTGCCTCTGCTCACTAACCTCTCATCACAGACATTTATACCTAGCAGATGGTGGTTTGTTCCCTTCCTTCTTTGCATTCACACTCCCTACACTATGTACTGCACAAACATTGAGTGCAATAAACATCTCAGCTGCTCAAAAATTATGCTGAAATTTATGGCAGAGTCAGTTCAATTTAGGAAAGACAATGCAGATGCATCAGTGCAACAGAAGAGACATTAAAATAAAAATAGCAATTAACAGGGCTGAAGTTAGTAACATCACTTCATGTTTTGTCTTCTGCATTTCCCCCATCTTCATATAAGTAGAAAATCCAAGGATGTTGGGACCATAATAGGGTTGTCAGGCTGGCTGTCATGAAAGACTGAGCCTTGTTTCACCCCAATGACTCTAAATGGAAACACATGTTAAGAAAGAAAGCTAAGTACTTTAATAGAGTACATGGGAACATGTAGGATTGTATTAGGGAAAGCTTCATAGAAATGGTACCCTGAAAATTGCATCATAAGGGAAGAGTAACAGTTCACCAGACAAATAAGAAGGGGCAGAACATTCTAGGCAGAGAAAACACTGCATTCAAAGTCTCAGACGCATGAGAAAACTGTGTTTTGTGTACAGTGAGAAGCTCAAAAGTTTTATAACATGGAAAGAAGTTATAAGGGCAAGTGGTTGAAGGATTTATCCTAATTAAATGACAGCTGAATTTAAAAGTCTGTTCAGTCAATGATGTGATAAAATTATTAGAACCAACAAAAATGAACACTATAGGCCTAACATTTTGTGTATGGAATTTCTCCAAACTCTGAGTTCATGGCCCAGTGCACATAACTGATCCAGCATCCAGGAAAGTTCAGACATCACAAGCTCCCTCTCCTAGGCTGCCCTCTGTATCAACACCTTGCCTGGTTTGGTGACTTGGGCTTTCTGGTCTCCCTTCAGAACTGCTCTCCAAGTATATGCCTTCTCATTCTATTGACCATCATTTCTGAAAAGAGCTTCATGCCCTTCTCTCACCACCCAACCCCAGCGCGCGCACACACACACACACACACACACACACACACACACACACACACACGGGCATCTTTTGCAAAGCAGTTACCTGCCTGCTGTGTCTCCACTTGTCCCAGTTTTCTCATCACAGTCTGAAATCCTGAAATCTCACAACAGGCAATTAGCAATGAAAAGTCAAGGGATGTTTTCAAGCAAAGGAAAAGAGTGTTAGAATCTTTGAGTTTTAACATTGAATATTTTTTATTCACTAAATATAAAAGCAATACAGTAGTATTAAAAAGTCGAAGTTCAAAGAAAGGTAAAGAAATTTTAATAGATTTTCTGAAGTAATAGGCCCTTGTGTGGCAAGTTTTAGAAATTAATTCATGATATTAAAATACACCCAAATAATACAAATAGTAAACTTTTTGGATTTGTTCAGAATTAAATAGTTCTGTAATATCCATGTTATTTCCCCTCTGCCATGAATTTCACTACTCAAAATAGCATGTGAAGCTGAGGGAAAGAGACAGGGAAGAGTGTGGAGTAAGATAACAAACTTGAGTACTCATTTCTGGGCTGCAATGCAAAATAATATTAAAAATCTAAATCTCCATAGCATGAATTTAGAGAGATTTGCCTGGTATCAAGAAGTCATTTATTATTAGTTTTTCTGCACTCATAGATAAATGAAGCCAAGAAAATTTCCATTTTCCCAGCTGCAAATTTTCTGAGTATGGTATAATATTAAGCTATTGAGTTGAAGTGTTGTCCGCTTTCACTGCTGGTTTTGAATATAACATGAGTAATCAGCATGAAATAGTATTCTTAGACCCCTCATTGTAATCAGCATGTTATTGTTACAATATTATGGTACCCAAATAAAGCAGAGTTTCCTCATTCTTAATTTTTGAATGTTATAAGAATAAATTATAATAATTTTCAAATGCATGAAGGACAGCTTTGTAAGATTGCATCTTTCTCCTAAAAATGATAAGAAATTCACTAATGAGTCCATTAGACAGAGTCCATTAAAGGTGACAGGACAAAGATCTCTTAGAGACCTCATCAAGCAGAGACAATATGCAGGATTAATTCAGTGTCCATTCAAGTTCCCTGTGTTCAAATGGGAAATGAGGTTTGAGTGACAACTTTATTTAGTGAGTCAAAGACTGCTGAAATTTTTATGAAATGGTGCAACTTACATGCAAAACCAGACAGATTTTTAGTAGGAGAGTTTGATGTGATACAGAGAAAAATGTGAATAATTCTCATTAGATATCAGTTAATAAAGAACATGAAATATAAATTAGCTGCAAGCTTGATCTGCATAAAGTTGATTTTGTGTTTCCAATATGGTCTTATCTCTGTATGTTTATTAATATGGACTCATTTATTGTCCTATCTCCTTTTATTGTCAACTCATTTGAAAGCATAATGGTTCTTTTTAGGCTTTATTTAAAGCCTAGATTGTCTAGACATCCATCTTTAGAAATTTATTTATCACTGTAATTCTTGGGGCTCAGAGATTTTGTTTCAGTCAAGAACAAGTTTTTTTTTTCATATTTAAGAAAATAAGCCTCATATACACAGACATACAAAACATACAATAAGCCTCAGATACACAGGATCACTAATACTTGAACAATACAGAAACAATACCTCAAAAACAATGTACTCACGTAAATGATGTTATAAAAATATAATATTATAAGTTTTTATATGAATTATATATAATTGTGTTATATTATATGTTAATAATATATTAATTATATATAAATAATTATATTAATATAATTTTATATTTATATATAAATATTATAAAATAATATTATAAATGTTTATTATATAATATACAATTTTATTATAAGAGAAAGTAAACTTTCAAGAAAGAATACAGAGACAGAGCCTAACTTTATTAAAGCCATGCTGTTGTAATGACAAGGCTCAATATTCTCATAATCATAAAACATAAAACATTCACTAAATGTTTCTCATTTATTTAGATGTCTTACTGATACATAAAATGTGGATATTTAAGAATGTTTTGACAAAGTAACTGTCCTTCCATGACTGCCTCTAAATCATGAATATGCTAGCCAAAATTGCACTTAAAAAACGAAAAAAGAATAGAGCTAGCAAAATTAGTTTATGTTAGTATCTACTATTTTCAAAATTAAATGCTTACTATTAGGTTCATTTTGGGGTACCTGAGTTCTTTGTCTATGAGGACCCAGGAATCTAATATACACTTGTGGTTCAGATCTAGAATGTCCCCCAAAAACTCATGTGTTGAAGACTTGGTCTCCAATGCAGCAAAATTCAGAGGTAAGGCTTTGGGGAAACAACTGGTTCATGAGTGTTGAGAGCCACAGCCGAGTTGGCATGGCGCCTAGCATTTTGCCAGTACTTTTGAGTTCTCGTGGAGTTCCCGTTGAGTTCCGGTTGAGCTCTCACGGGGATTCCTGGAGAGTTGGAGGTTGAGCTCTCACGGGGATTCCTGGAGAGTTCGGGTTGGTTGGGGAAGTTCCAGTGGAGGGAGTTCCGGTTGGTGTGTGGTGTGTCCCGGAGAAGGCCGCCTGGGTGGCGTTTGGGAGAACTCAACCGGAACTCCGCAAGAACTCAAAAGTACTGGCAAAATGCTAGGCGCCATCCCAACTCAGCTGTGGCTCTCAACACATGAGGGTGCTGACTTCATCCACAGATGAATCTATTGAGGGATTAATAATTTGATGACATTATCGTGAGATAGCTGAAACTGTAAGAGGTAGAGCCCAGTTAAAGGAACTAGTCTCTAAGGTATGACCTGGAAGTGTGTATCTTTTTCCAGACCTTCCCTTGTTCTCTTTGTATGTTTCCAAGCTGCCATGAATAGAATAGATTTGTTCCGACACACCCTTCTACCACCACGTTCTGCCGTACCTCAGGCACAAAGCCACAGAGCCAGCTGACCATGGACTGAAGCCATAAGCCAGAATGTTTCCTCCTTTATAGTTGTTTATGTTGATATCAAAAGCTCCATCCTTGTCCCTGAGTCCAATCCAATAACAAGGACAAGGTTTTGAGGAAAAGGAAAACGAAGTTTTATTGATTTGCTAGCAAAGAGAACACACCATGGACTAATGTCCCGGAGGTTGTGATTCTAACTGCTAGGGGGAACCATGGGCTTTTAAAGAGGCTATAGAAAAGCTAAACTCCAGGTAGGCCTAGCAGGAGTCATAATTCATAGCCAAGCAGTAGCTTTGAGAGTTGTTTTTCAAATCTGCTGATACCAGTTTCTAAGACTGAATTTCTTCATTCCTGTGTTAGTGAACTGATGGACAGATATCTTGGCCTAGGATGGGGAAGAGGTTAAACTTGCTTCCTCCAAGATTAACAAGGGCAAGAGGGAGAAAAGGAAGGAAAATAAAATGTCAGTTTTAAAATAAGCCACCACACACCAACAAGGTTTATATTTGAATCATGAGGTGAACCCCTACTATAATGCCAGGTATGTGGGCCACAGTGACAAAAACCTGACTAACACAACTAGCACGTCCCTAAAAAAAAAAATACATATATATATATATATATATATATATATATATATATATATATATATATATATATATATATTCTCCAGGCTAAGGATATATAAGCCTGGGAGTTCAAATGAAAACATTTTCACAGTGGCCCCAAATCAAAGACAACCTGTTCCACACCCCACTGCGTAACCACCAGGAAGTTATCAAGCTAGTTGTCTGATGAAGGAGCCCTAGTTCAGACTCTTTCGGTTGTTTTCTGGTATCAGTTTGCTGGTTTCTCTAACCCCAGCACTCTGCAATTAGGTAGTGAATTCATGTTAAACATATTTGACAAAATTATTTTATAAAAATATTTTCTATTGCTGTGCACTTCATATTGCATCATGTTAAGAGAACCATGAAATTTGGTTTTCTCACTATTAGTGCCATAAGTGTGATCCTGAGTTAAAGGGTGGTGATGCTGGATTTCTCCTTTATTGAGAGAGGTTTTTCCCCTTTGTCAGTAACAGGCCACCTATGGGTTCATATGTTGGCATTATATGAAATCATTTGCCTGATGTTTTAACATCAAGTGACAATGCTTGTTTGAATCAAGTACTTTATGAAAGTGTTCAAATGATTTTTAATTACATCATTTCCACTGCATTTTACTTGGCTTTTCTCTATAAATTTTCCTCAATAGCCAAATCTATTACTTACTCTGAACTACCATCTTCCAAAACAGTAGGACATACTTAATTCTTTCCTTTAATTACCAACTTTTAAAGGAAAGCATCACTTCAATAATATTGAATGATGATGGCTAACAAGAGTTGATTCTTTTGTTGCTGCTATTGTATGAGGGTGGACCCATGAATTTTTATATTTTCAATGACTTTCACTTAAGTGCATTATTTCTGTTGATCATATTTTCCCAATTTGGCTGGCTGAAATCCTTTCAAATTGTTTCTCATCTTTTTGATAACATTTCTTTGATCATGTTCTCAGTTTCTGGAGCAAAATATCCAAAAGTTGAAAACATCTATTTTTCCAAGATTTTTTTTTAGTATGAAAGACGCTTAGGAATCCAAATTTGGACACCAGTAATTTCATTATTCCTGAGGTAGAAGTGATTCTGGTTTTCCCCAATGGTCAGAACTAGAAAATAATGTATTTTTCAAATCACGAATTCAATTCAAAGCGTGCCATTCAAATTTAACATTTCAAAGTATTTTTATATCATTTCTTTGAATTAAATGTGTTTTGTTAAATAAAAATTTTCTTTCCTACCACTAAAATTTTACTCTTGATCTATGCTACAACATAGTAAAACTATTTTTAAAAGGGCTCTAACAAATAATAACATTGAAGTTTAATATTTTTAGTTTCATTTTTTTATTTGCATGATATAAGCCAATAGATGTTTAAAGAGTTTTAAAATCATACTCTTCATTCTGTGTGTTTATGTTTCCAATTTGAGTTAGGTTCAATTGTAGCCATTTGTATTCACTGGACATCTTTTTTAGTTCCAGGTAGATAAGTCTCCTGGGGTGGAAGGGTCTCTCACAGTTAACCATACCCCTTTTAAAGTCCCTATGACCATTTTCCATTGTTTTGTTATTACAAACAACTTGCCTTTAATTCAGTTATTACAAACAACTTGCCTTTAATTCAATTATCACAATATTAACTTCCATTTTAATATTATGAGATGAGTTTCAAAGAAATTGAGAGATTTACCCAAGTTTATACAGTTATTGGAAGTCAAAATCTTGCTGTTAATTTCTAAGTACAGAGTCTCTTACCCCATTTCCACATTCAATTGACCATTTTGTTTTCTTATCTCTAGGCATCTCTGTGAAAACAAGCAGAAAGCTTGGGGGGTAGAGAGAAAGTCACCACATGCATCTTTGGATGCAATTGTGAAGAGGGCCAGGGAAGGGGGGTAATTTCTGTTACCTCTGACTAGAAGCAGTTGAGCCTCTACTACTGCCTAGCTGCATGCTAATCTAGAGCAGTTCTCTCCACACCATACCCAAAGGCTACATCTAATTGCTAAGTTACAGATGCTTTTTGAGAAAAGATAATGATAATATTTGTTTTGGTGTCATTGTACAGGGTTATATTAAACAATACATTTTTATTAAAAATTTCCTACATTCACCAGTGTGAGATCAACCAATTGTGTACTTAAAGCAGAACTCAGTACCAATTTGAATAGATAATACATGACTAAAAATTTACTATTGTAGCCCTAGTGAATTGTCTTGACCATGGACTAGTTTCACATGACAGACATTAGTCACAACTTTGAAATGACTAGTAAGTTCTCATTATTTTAAAATTAGCAATGAGAGTGGCTTACTTTTCTATATAGGGGTGGTTCAGTGGAAATATTTGTAGGCCCTTTTCTCTGATTCTCTGGGGACTAGAAGTAAAGTAAAACCTAATTTTTTTCTGCATATAATAAGAGAAGAGAAACTCCTTTTAGTCTGAATTTATATTTAATTTTCTTCAAGCTCACTTTGTCCTAGAAGATGTGTATATTACAAAGTTTTCACCTCACGGGCCCACGTGACAATCCATCTCTTTTCCCCTCATCTAAAGCCAGAATTGGTAGCATTCCCCCTATTCCATGAACTACTTTTAAATGACATGCAGGAGAAGAAAGATGCTGTAGTTAAATATATAAAAATAAATTTTCTTGGCTTACTGGGGTAGCAAACAAATATCTATGAGTAATGCCCCTATATCGCCAGCTAGCAGGGCACTTAATAAAACCCAAACAACTGTCACACACAGGTTATAAGGTCATTTCTCACATATAAGATAAACTAGAAATCTATCCAAAGGATAGAATCAGGGAGAATGTTATGAAGTTTGCTGGAAAATAACAAATGAGTTTCACATGTTGTTTCATTTCCCAAGGGCACTTTGATAAGCATACACACATATTGTCAATGCATACCGGGACCCCAGTGCATTTGGTGACACAGAAACAAGCAAGTTCAACCCATAAATGTCATTTAGTAACAAATTAAATATTTGCCTTGGGTGACAGGAAAACAAATAAGTAAAATAAAGCTGGGGATTTTCTGTTGTTATTGTTTTGGTTTGGATTGGTTTGGGTTTTGATTTTTGGCTACCAACAATGTGAAGAATGAAGGAAAAGTAAAATAAAAAGACACTGTCCTTCAAGAAGGTAATGATAAGGTTTCTATTTATAACATTTGCCTTTAGAAGAGTCATGGAGGTGTGGACCTGTCAGTGTTCCTTGAATGAGTGAATGGATGAATGAACAAAAATAAATGTAGGGAAAGAAATTTGTACAGGTTGTAGAAAAGAAATGGGAACCCACAGACACTGTTCAAGAAGCACTAGCCTTACTTCCAAATGAAGTCTGAAACTAGGGAAACCATTAGTTTTTAATCCCTCCCAATACCACTGGAACATGCACAGCAGCAAAACAGAAAAATTTTCGCTTAATGGTGTTCAGACGTCAGCATGCATTAAGATTCACCTGGGGCATTCGCTAAAAATGAAGATTCTGATTCAGTCCAGGAAGCCACATGTCAATGTCCTATAATTCTGAGACAAACATGTCGACAGACAATGCATTGAGAAACTTCGTTCTCCACCACGTAGCAGGCCCAAAGAGAGAGGCTTGATATTTCCTTCTGTTCCTCTGTGGACTTTCTCTGACAGATATTGGTTTGATTTGATTTTTTGCTGTACTTATTGTTTTGATTAAGTCTGCAACACACTTCACTTTTCCCATAGTTGATCTCAGCCTTTTTATAGGAAAATATTATTTCTTAAACTCAGAATTCAAATTTGGAGTAGAATTTAAATTAGAATATTTCCCCAAAAAACCAACAATTAGAAAAAAATTAGCAGAGCAGGGGTTATGGTTCTGTGGTAATTATCTGGAATTTGTGAGGTTGGGGGCAATGAGAGAGGAATAGAAAGATTACTAATTAATGTGGAATTTCAAATAGACAACAAATTTTTTTGCATAAATAGAAAATTTAAACAGGCACCCTGTATTTTTATTTGTTAAATCTGGAAACTCTAATGCTTATTAAGCAATGCAAATATTAAGAATTACCTTTCTGGGTGCCAGAGAGGGAAGAGCACAGATCATATATCTTTGAGTAGAACAGAATTGAGGTCCATCTTCCACTTAAAGGAAAATCTGAGAGATGTTCCCCATGCTCTATGACTTCTATTTATATCAAATATCTAAGAAACTTCTCCAAAGACTATTCTCTATCAGCAAGTTTCTCTTAATACCCCACAGACCTTTTAAATGATTTCAAAGGGAAGTTCACTGTAACTGCATTCATTTCCTAGAGGTTTATAATTGTCTATAACACTGTTGTACATATTAGACTTTCTCTTTTTTCCCATAGGAAACACATTCATGCCCTCCTACTTTATTCATTCCTAAGTTTTGAATTGCATGTGTTTCTAAGGGATGGTTTCTCTATATGGTTTTTATTTATCTATT
This sequence comes from Marmota flaviventris, assembly GCF_047511675.1. Lineage (NCBI taxonomy): Eukaryota > Metazoa > Chordata > Mammalia > Rodentia > Sciuridae > Marmota > Marmota flaviventris. The sequence continues at coordinate 74,071,427 of NC_092500.1, read as the reverse complement.
TATTATTATTTTTGCCTGTTTTTCTCGAGGCATCCTCTTTTTTATCAGGCTTTTCAATCAGAACTAGGGATGTGTTGGACCTTTTTGTTGGAGGCTATCCTGTGTCTGAAAGGGTGTTCGGCAGTACCCAGGGCCTCTGGCTTCTAGACATCAAAGACATTCCCTGCATTGTGGACACTAAAATTCTCTACAGATATTACCAAATGTCCTCTGGAAGGCAAAATTACCCCCAATTGAGGATTGCTGGTCTACATGAAATGTTTGTGATTCAATGAAACTTTCTTTTTCCCTTTAGAAACTACAAATTTATCTTACATCTTGATGGGAAAATAAAAATTCTTTTTGAAATTTGACATTTTTTAAATATTCACAATCAATTGCATCAAAAGAATGAGTTAAGAAAAATCTCTGAATTATGTCAGAATAGACTGATAAGCAATTTAAGAAAAAAACAGATCACCAAATAAACTCTAATGTCTGTTGAATAATAAAACTTTCAAGCTAAAATGTATAAAAACTGGTTAAGAACAGGAATCTATATCAGTAGAACATATCCATAACTTGGTAGACTATGTGAGGTGATTAAAAATACATCATAAATAAAAATATAGAAAAATTAAACTCTATAGATATTAAACATTTACATAATGTAAATTAATGTCATAATAAATTGACAATACTGTAAAAATAGATCTTGTTCATATAGAGAATAGGTAGGGTTAAATAAAAAGTTATATATAATGTGAAATATAGTAGTAGAACTCTTATGTCAGGCTATTGGGACAGTAGTGGGTTAATAAAAAAGTGAATGTTCAAATTATTCATAAGTACCTTAAACACTTTAGCTTAGAACACACAGTTATTCATCCATCTTTTGATATGGAATCATCTCCTTTTGAATATTAATTAATACATTAATAGGAATTCCATTTTCTTGAAGAAATCACACTCAAATACACCTTCAGCTATTTCCAGTTTATTTTTTAATAAATGAGAATTTTTGTTAAGTCCAAAGGCAAAATTTTTCTCAGTGTTTACAGTGTCTTTCAGTATGCTGCAATTATCCATACCACCCTTAATTCAACACCATGCTTCACTTGGCAGTTAGGTTTTATTCTACCTTCCTAAAACATTCATCTTAGTTTCCATGGAAATTCTTCTCTTTCCACTCTCTTACTTTACCTACCATAAAACTGAACATACATATTACAAATCAATCTATTTCAAACCACAAGAACAGTGTAGGAAAAGCATGGGTGACTCTTGATAAGTGTTCAACAAGCATGCTTTTAATAAAGTGCACAATTTTTCTTTCTTCCCCTTTATGGGTTGTGCTTTTGGTGTCATAGCTATGAAATCTTCGCCAATGAAACCCAAAGCCACAAGGCTTTTCTCTTATATTGTCTTTTAGCTGTTTTATGGCTGTTGTCTTTACACTTAATTCAATAATCCATTTTAGGTTCATTTTTGTATAGAGTACAGAGAACACTAGAATTTCTCCTATTCAAAGTTCAATGAGAAAAAGCCTGAAGAGATAAACTATGGACAAGGAAAAACAGTTTCAAATGACAGATCTAATGAAGAACTTGTATCCCAAATATTTTTAACAAAAACTCTTAAAACTTAGTAAGAAAACATATCGCCCAATTTTTATGATATGCAAAAGATTTGAATGAACACTTTATCAAAGAAGATATATGGATAGCACACAAACACATAAAAAGATGCTCCAGAAATCCAAGATGGTGGGCCAGAGGGAGGAAGCATTCTGTGTCACTCCGTGACCTGGGACTCAAGTAGTGAGAATACTGATTCTCTGCAAGCGATATTCCTGCTTTCGCATGGGAATCACGGCCATTGACCATCCAGAGCTCCAGGCCTCAGCATCAGTGTAGGTCTCCCAACTACTCACCCATGCAGGACTACCAGGTGCCCAAGCGGAACCACCAGGTGCCCAAGCGGGACCATCAACACCCACACAGAGCTTTTGTCCACCCTCCTGAGCAGAAATCACCAAGCCACTCCCATGCAGGACACCCCAGAGCTTCCCACATGCAGGAACTCTGGGCGCCACTCCTGTGTGTGAACCCCCATCTACCTACATGGGGCTCCCCCAGTCACCACCATCTTGGGACTCTGCAGCAGCAGAAAGAGTCCCCTACCGCAGTAGCCTTCCTGCACCCAAGAACTTCACACAGGCTCTAAAGTCAGCCAACACTGCACACCACAGAGCTCCTCTCTGAGCTCATCCTCCAATACCATCTCTCAGCTCCTACCACCTGACCTGAAACCTCACTGCTGAAAGCAGGAGCCTCCATCTTGGGGCACCTTCATCACCATCTTCTAGGTACCCAGTTTCTAACTCCCCCTCTCCTCAGCAGCCCTAACCCCAGCACAGTGACACCCTGGTTACCTGCACCATCCTGAGGGCAGAGAGACCAGCTAACAACAGAGGACCCCACCTATTGAATGAGAAGGGAAGCAGGAAAGATAAAGATCTCCAAGCAAACAAGCCCTGTGTCTTCATTCAATCCTTTTTTTTCCCCATTCCTCTCCCTCTCCTTTCTCCCGCCCTCACTTTCCACTCACATCCCCAACATATGTGAAACCAAATACTTTGCATGAATTAGGATTTTGAGGACTGGGGTGTTTTAATAGTATGTTACAGTTGTGCTGTATATTCTTTTTCTTTTTTCCCCACCAATTTCTACTATTTTAACATTTTTTAAAATTTTTCTTGATATATATGTGTGTTTGTTTTATGTACTCTGTCTTCCCATTTACTTGTCTACCCAAAATTACTTTCTTTCCTTTCTCCTGCTACTAATCTTCCTCTCTAGATTTCTCTTTCACACTTCTTAAGATAGAACAACTCTACAACCTCACCTACTATTTCCTCAGCATATCATCCTACTCCTCACTACTGGTTCTTTGTCTGCCATCAGAAACTGTAAACCCTTTTATAAACCTACTGAGTATATTGTAGATAATAATTGAATTCACCATTTCTGTACATTGTGACCAAACTGTAAACGTCTTATTAGCAAGCATTTGTTTTTAGAGTGTATATTATTTATATTAAGATCTGATAACATTGTCTTTCATCTCAAAAAGAGGTACTGGATTCCTACAGGGACACTATAAGCCTATAGGGTAAAAATGGTAACATTTTTTATTTTTTATTTTTTTATTTTTTTTATTTTTTTATTTCCAGAGTGCTAGAAGGGAAGACACACAACCAATATAAAAAGAAAAGGGAAGAAAGTGCCCCAAACAAATTAAGATACAACATTATTAGAATCCATGGCCAGCACAGCAGAAGAAATGACAGACAAGGAGTTCAGGATGTACATGATTAAAATGTTCTGCAAATTAAAGGATGATCTAAGAGAGCAAATACAGGTAGCAAAAGATCATTTTGACAAAGAGCTACATAAACAAATACAGGCAGCAAAAATATTACTTCAATTTACTTCAACAGGGAGATAGAGGTTCCTAAAAAAAACAGAAAACCTTGAAATGAAAGAAACAATAAACCAAATATTAAAAGTTCAATTGAAAGTATCACCAACATATTAGACCACTTGGAAGACAGGACCTCAAACAGTGAAGACAAAATATATAATCTTGAAAAAATGTAGATAGCACAGTAAAAATGGTAAGAAACCATGAGCAGAACATTCAAGAAATATGGGATAGCATAAAAAGACCAAATTTAAGAGTTATTGGGATAGAGGAAGGCATGGAGTTTCAAACCAAAGAAATGAACAATCTACTCAATAAAATAATATCAGAAAATTGAAAAACCAAATTCAAGAGGCTTACAGGACACCAAATGTACAAAATCACAACAGATCCACACCAAGGCACATTATAATGAAAAAGCCTAACATACAGAATAAGGAGAGATATTAAAAGCCATGAGAGAAAGGAATCAGATTACATATGGGAGAAACCAATTAGAATATATTCAGATTTTTCAACCTAGACCCTTAAAGCTAGAAGATCCTGGAAAAACATATATCAACCTCTGAAAGAAAATGGATGCCAACCAAGAAGCTTATATCCAGAAAAATTAAGCTTTAGGTTTGATGATGAAATAAAAACCTTCCATGATAAACAAAAATTAAACAACTCAAAAGCCTGCACTATAGAACATCCTTGGCAAAATAGTCCATGAAGAGGAATTGAAAAACAACAATGAAAATCAGCAAAAGGAGGTATTTCACTAAAGGAAAAACCAATCAAAGGATTAACCAAGTCAAGTTAAAAACCAAAAATCAACAAAAATGGCTGGGAATACAAATCATGTCTCAATAATAACCCTGAATGTTAATGGACTAAACTCACCAATCAAAAGACATACACTGGCAGATTGGATTTTTTAAAAAAGACCCAACAATACACTGCCCCCCAAGAGACTCATCTCATAGGAAACGACAACCACAGACTGAAGGCGAAAGGTTGGGAAAAATCATACCACTCACATGGACTGTGGAAGCAAGCAGGGGTTTCCATCCTCATATCAAATAAAGTAGACTCCAAGCCAAAGTTAATCAAAAGGGTTAAATAAGGATATTTCATACTGCTTAAGGTAACAATTCATCAACAAAAAACATAACAATAATAAATAAATCTATAAGCCCGAAACAATGGTGCATCTACATTCATTAAACAAACTCTTCTCAGTTTCAAGAGTCAAGTAGACCACAACACAATAATTCTGGGTGATCTTTAATACAATTCTTTCATCACTAGATAGATCGTTCAAACAAAAGATGAACAAAGAAACTATAGAACTCAATAATAAAATCAATAACTTTAGACTTAACTGACATAGATAGAATATTTCATTCTTCAATGAATGAATACACTTTCTCCTCAGCAGCACATGGATCCTTCTCTAAAATAGATGCTATATTATGCCACAAAGCAATTCTTAGCAAATATAAAAAGTAGAGATACTACCATGCATTCTATCAGATAATAATGGGATGAAAATAGAAATTATCATGATAAAAAATAAAAAATTAAAGCTACTCCAACACTTGGGGATTAAACAATATCCTACTGAAAAAACAACGGGTTGCAAAAGACATCAAGGAAGAGATTAAAAGATTCTTAGAGGTGAATGGGAACACAGATACAACATATCAAAATCTCTGGGACACTATGAAAGCAGTTCTAAGAGGAAAGTTCATTGCATGGAGTTCATTCCTTAATAGAAGAAAAAGTCAACAAATAAATGACCTAAATTGCATCTCAAAGCCATAGATAAAGAAGAACAAATCAACACCAAATGCAGTAGAAGACAGTAAATAATTAAAATCAGAGCTGAAATCAACGAAATTGAAACAAAAGAAACAATTGAAAAAAATGACAAAACAAAAAGTTGGTTCTTTGAAATATAAAATACAGTTGATAAACCTTTAGCCATGCTAGTGAAGAGGAGAGAAAAAAAACTTAAATTACTAACATCATGAAAAAGAAAATATCACAACAGACACTATAGAAATACAGAAGATAATTAGAAATTATTTTGAAAACTTGTACTTCAATAAAATAGAAAATATCAAAGGCATTGACAAATTGCTGGAATCATATGATTTGCCAAAATTGAATCAAGATGATATACACAATTTAAACAGATCAATTTCAAGTGACGAAATAGATGCCATCAAAAGTCTACCAACCAAGAAAAGCCCAGGGCCGGATGGATACACAACCAAGTTTTACGAGACCTTTAAAGAAGAATTGATACCAATACTCTTCAATTTACTTCAGGAAAAAAAAGGGAGAACTTCCAAACTCATTCTATGAGGCCAATATCACCTTGATTCCAAAACCAGAAAGACACAACAAAGAAAGAAAACTTCAGAACAATATCTCTAAAGAATATAGATGCAAAATTCTCAATAAAATTTTGGAAAATCGAATACAAAAACGTATCAAAAAGATAGTGCATCATGATCAAGTGGGGTTCATCACAGGGATGCAAGGTTGATTCAACATACGAAAATCAATAAATTAATTCATCACATCAATAGACTCAAAGATAAGAACCATATGATCATCTCAATAGATGCAGAAAAAGCATTCGACAAAATATAGCACCCCTTCATGTTCAAAACACTAGAAAAATTAGGGATAACAGAAATATGTCTCAACATCATAAAAGCTCTCTATGCTAAGCCCCAGGCCAACACCATTCTAAATGGAGAAAAATTGAAAGCATTCCTCTAAAAACTGAAACAAGACAGGGATGCCCTCTTTCACCACTTCTATTTAACGTAGTTCTTAAAACACTGGCCTGAGAGCAATTAGGTAGATGAAAGAAATTAAAGGATACACATAGGAAAAGAAGAACTCACATTAGCATTATTTGCTGACAATATGATTCTGTACCTAGAAGACCTAAAAAATTCCACCAGAAAACTTCTAGAGCAAGTAAATGAATTCAGCAAAGTAGCAGGATACAAAACCAACACCCATAAACCAAAGGCATTTCTGCATATCAGTAACAAATCCTCTGAAAGGGAAATAAGGAAAACTACCCCATTTACAATAGCCTCAAAAATAAAAATAAAATAAAATACTTGGTAATCAACCTAACAAAAGAGGTGAAAGACTTCTACAATGAAAACTACAGAACTTTAGCGAAATTAAAGATTACCTTAGAAGACAGAAAGATCTCCCTTGCTCTTGGATAGGCAGAATTAATATTATCAAAATGACCATACTACCAAAAGCATTATACATATTTAATGCAATTCCAATCAAAATCCCAATGACATTCTTCATAGAAATAGAAAAAGCAATCATAAAATTCATCTGAAAAAATAAGAGACCCAGAATAGCTAAAGCAATCCTTAGCAAGAAGAGTGAAGCAGGTGGCATCACTATACCAGAACTTAAACTTTACTATAGAGCAATAGTAACAAAAACAGCATGGTATTAGCACCAAAATAGACTTGTAGACCAATGGTACAGAATAGAGGACACAGAAACTAACCCACAAAATTACAGTTATCTTATATTAGACAAAGGCGCCAGAAACATATATTGGAGAAAAGATAGCCTATTCAACAAATGGTGCTGGGAAAACTGAAATCCATATGCAACAAAATGAAATTAAACCCCTATCTCTCACCATGCACAAAATTTAACTCAAAGTAGATCAAGGACCTAAGAATTAAACCACAGACCCTGCATCCAATAGGAGAAAAAGTAGACCCAAATCTCCATTATATTGGATTAGGCCCATACTTCCTTAACAAGACTCCTATAGTGTAAGAATTAAAATCAAGAATTAAAAAATGAGATGGATTCAAACTAAAAATCTTTTTCTCAGGAAAAAAAAAAAACAATCTGTGAGGTGAATAGAGAGCCTAAAGCTTAGGAGTAAATTTTTACCACTTCCACATCAGATAGAACACTAATCTCTAGGGTATATAAAGAACTCAAAAAGCTAAACACCAAAATAACAAATAGCCCAATCAATAAATGGGCCAAGGAAGTGAACAGACACTTCTCAGAAGGTGATCAATCAACAAATATATGAAAAAATGTTCAACATCTCTAGCAATTAGAAAAATGCAAATCAAATTTACTCTAAAATTTCTTCTCACTCCGGTCAGAATGGCAGCTATTAAGGATACAAACAACAATAAGTGTTGGTGAGGATGTGGGGGAAAAAGGCACACTCATACATTGCTGGCAGGACTGCAAAATGGTGCAGCCGATACGGAAAGCAGTATGGAGATTCCCTGGAAAACTTGGAATGGAATCACCATTTGACCCAGCTATCCCACTTCTTGGTCTATACCCAAAGGACATAAAACAGCATACTATAGGGACACAGTCACATCAGTGTTTATAGCAGCATAATTCACAATAGGTAAAGTGTGGAACCAACCTAGACGCCCATCAGTAGATGAATGGATAAAGAAAATGTGGTATATATACACAAAGGAATATTACTCAGCAATAAAAGAAAATAAAATCATGACATTTGCAGGTAAATGGATGGAATTGGAGAAGATAATGCTAAGTGAAGTTAGCCAATCCCAAAAAAACAAATGCTGAATGTTTTCTCTAATATAAGGAGGCTGATTCATAGTGGGGTTAGAAGGGGGAGCATGGGAAGATTAGATGAACTCTAGATAGGGCAAAGGGTAGGGAGGGGAAGGGAGGGGGCAAGAGGTGTAAAAAAGATGGTGAAATAAGATGGACATCATTACCCTAAGTACATGTATAAAGACACGAATGGTGTGAATATACTTTGTATACTACCAGAGATATGAAAAAGTGTGCTTTATATGTGTAATATGAATTATAATGCATCCTGCTATCATATATAACAAATTTAAAAAGAATAAAAATTTTTTAATAAGATGCTCCATATCATTAGTATTTGGGGCAATACAAATTAAAATCACAGGATGCAAACAGACACCTATGAGAATGGCCAAAATTTAAAAGACCAGCTACACCAGGAACTGACATTATGGTTGGAATGTAAAATTCTATGACCACTCTGGAAAACAGTTTTCCATGTTCTTACTTACCAGGATGTTTCATAGAAAACTTAAAGAGCATACCATTAAACACATGAAGTTAGTTACATGTTGTACACAGATATTCTAGACTAGTGCAGAGCTAGAAATTTATACAACGTTTTCAAAATATATTATGGCATGTCAAGAGACAAACAGGTCTGTGGTGGAGACTGCTAACTGTCCTTTAGAATATATTCTTCATTTTTTCTATAGTAATGGAGTTTTTTTTAGGCACTGTCGGAGACCAGGTTTTCTGGCTCCTTTGCAAATAGGTGTAGATAATTGGTCAGTTCTAATCAACAGAAGGTGAGTCCAAGAGACATGCCACTTCATCTGGCGATAACAATACTGTGCATGTGCTTCTCTATGCCTCAGGGCAGCTGGAACACAGAGAAGTCCATGATCCACTTTAAACCATGCAGTGCTGAAGAGAAGACGGTTGGAAAATAAAAGGAAAAAATTGTAAACCTGGATGACTGGGAGCAGGGTGACACCAAAAACCCTGAGAAGCACTTCCTGGGAATATTACATAAGAAAGTCATCTTTCTAGGTGGATGTGAGAAAAAAAAATCATTAAAAAATTGCAAAAGAAAAATATGAAGTTTTCTGGTCTCTCAAAATGTGCATGTGTACGCACATACACACAAACACACATACATTCCTACTTGCTCAAGAAATATAACATGGAGATTCCAGAAAACTTCTTCATGCTCTCAGTCGCGAATTCATCCCTCCCCCCAAAAGTCACCATTACTTTGACTATCTTGGTATTTACTGTAACAATTTCTTTTAAAGTTTTACCACCTAAGTGATAATTTGGTTTTGCCTGTGTTTTAAAGTTATATAGATGTAATTATATAATATATATAATTTTATTTTCAGCTTCTTTCATTCAGCAATTTGTGTGTGAGATTCATTCATATTGCTACACAGAGCTATAATTCACTCACTTTTTAATGGTAAATAATAGTCTATTGCATAACTAGACCACAATTGTATTTGTCCATTCTGCCAATGGACTTTTGGATTGCTTAAGTTTGAGGTGCTGTGAAGCATTTAGTATAGAAGATAGCGCTTCTTCGTTGAAGAATTCCCATTTTGTCCCATGTTCCAAATACAGAGCACCTATAAAAACTTAAATTGAGCAACAAATATCCCCTTTATGGTAACTTTGAAATATCTGAATACTTATTATGTTCACAGAATTGAAAACTTTGGACTTAATGCTTTAAACAGGATTAAAATCGTTGGATCATACATAGTAATGTATTTATAAGTTAACTCTCTGAAAAAGAAAGTTTTGATCAGTTCTTGCTGATATCGGTGGTGGACATGCTCCCACCATGGCTGATTTCCAGCTGTCAATGATTTAACAACAGGATCACAGAATTCCTTCCAACAACCAACTTTCATGAGCTGCTAGGAGCTGGCGCTACACAGTGCTGACTTAGTTCACCACACAATTCAACCTTCATCTGTATCTTTGAGTGTACTAAATGATATCCAACTATTTATCAAAATGATTGAATGAATTTACACTCCACCAAAAATATGTGAGTGTTCCCTGCATTCCTCATCCTTGTCAACCCTCAGTCTTTTCTATTTTGGTTATTCTGTGGAGTCTGAGTTGGTATCACTTTGTGGCTTGATTTACATTTTATAATGATTGATGAGGCTGAACACATTTTCATATGTATTACAATGGCATTTGAATATCCCCTTTCACAACATGTGGGCTGGTTTTTCATTAATGTTAACAAATAGCTGAGACAATCAGCTTATAAAAAGAAAAGGCTCATCTTGACTCACAGTTCTGGAGATTTCAGTCCATGGTCAGTTGCTCCTATTGTCTTTGCCTGTGGTAAGGCAGCACATCATGGTTGGGAGTGTATGGGGAATCAAGCTGCTCACCTCAGGATGTCCAGGAAGCAAAGGGAAAGACTGGATTCCCAGTATCCCACTGGAAAACATGCCCTCAAAGGCTTAATACCTCCTATAAAGCTCTTACGGGTTTCGATCACCTTCTAACAGCAGTGAGCTGAGGACAAACCTTTGACACATGGGTCTTTGAACCCAATCTAGATCCAAACTACAACTACATATTTGTACTTTTCATTGGGTGTCTATCTTTATATATTTCTTCATATATTTTTGTAGTTCTTCATATCTTATATATGAGTCCCTTGCCAGTTTTAAGTTTGGCAAATACCTTCTCCCAATTTGTTGGAGGCTTTGGAAATTTTTATTTTCTTGTTGTTTTGTTTTACTGCCTTAATTATATTTTTTGATGAACAGAAATTCTTTATTTTTAATATTGTTTAGTTTTTCAATTTTTCCCTTCATGGTTAATATCCTTTATGATTAGTGCTTAATGTTGTGTTTTAAGAAGTCTTTCACTCCTCAAAGGGCATTATGATATTCTCCCCAGTTATTTTCTAGAAGTTTTATTATTTTGTCCTTTACATGGTTTCCCATTCTCTAGGGGCAGAAAATCATGTATTTTTTTTTCACTAATTGCAAGCATATATTTTTAAAATGTTGTGTTTAACAACTTCTTCCCTTCAATGTTTGAAACTCCTCTTTATTTATTTTGTTGTTTGTTGTTTCTGCTGGGTTCTTTCATGTTGTATTTTCAGCTTGCATGCTGAATTTTTGTTATCTACTAGACATTTTGTTTGCAAAACTGTTTGAAAAACAAACTTAAATACAAAAGTTCTATTATCTCCCTATTATCTAGTGAGAATCTATGTGGCTTCTAGCAAATGTTTGAGGGACCTGATTATCTGGGACTGCCTCCTTTTATTCACAAATAGAAATTATTTGCAGTGTTTTCCAAGGCTGTTTACTTCTGGGTGCTTATTTTTGGAGTGTAACCCTATGGGATATGAGCCTTTTGGCCTCTCTATGGGCCTGAATTTAAATTCCTCCTTCCTGTCAAGACTATCTACAGCAAGAGGCAGGCTCTGAAGCTTATATTCCTTTTCTTTCTAGAACCCAAACCACACATTTCTAAGAAAAGCAGTCCCAAACAGAAAAATTGCTTCCCAGGTCTCAATCTTCCTCAGTTCTATCCTGATTTAACTCTACTAAGAGCACTCAGATGTTTCACTGATAACATCTCCTTTGCCCTTTGGAACTTGTGAATCCAGGGGAGAGTGTGGCAGGAGTTCTTTCCCAATTTTGTTTAACTATATAAAGACCATGGTTTCTCCTTGTCTTCCATGGAAGACTTGCCTAAATCATTTCAGAAGCCATTAATAGAAAAACAAAAACCACTTTATTTGTGGTTTCTGTCTTTTGGGACCATTTGATATAAAGCTTAGCTTTCAGATTACCCAACAATCAAATGGGCAGGAGGAGGTGATGTGCTTCATCATATTCATTGCAGCATTATTTACTTGTCAGGACAATATATTGTGTTCTGAATGTGAGACAATGCCTTGGAGTTTGAATGCTCTCGGGGGTGAAAAGAATGGCATCGTTTCCCTTTCCCTCCTTTGCGCGAAGAATGAGCACTTTTGTATTAGAAGTTCTGGGTTCTTCTTGGGATGGAGTTACAGGAGGCATAGCAAGTTTTTTTTGTTTCTCTAAAGAAAACCCACACTGAATCCTTCACTTGAGAGATATAGATTATAGAAGGGAGAAATTAAAATTGTCTGATGGAGAATGGGAAAGAAAACTGGAATCTTTAAGAGAAAGAGTAAATGCCAGGCTAGGAGGACAGGTTTGTGTTTGGGGCTTGTTGGTTGGAGTACTGTGTACAGCTGAGTGTAAAGCTCCAGGTGAGTTCTGTGCACCTGGTTGGATATGGTCCTCTAGAAGTGGCAGAGACAATGGGGGACACAAAAGGAAGGTGGTGGTCATGTCAGAGCTTCCACCAACATGTGGGCTTTTGCAGACAGACTGTTGCCCTCAGAAGCAGCCATAACTAGAAAACGGGAACCAGCCTTTCACAGTAGATTGTGAAGAAAAATAAGAAGAACAAGAAGTCCCTCCCTAGTTGTTTTGTGTCTTATAAGCCCTGGATTTTTGGTAAAACCAATGGAAGGGATAGAAGCTGTTTCTAAAATGACTGAGATTGAATTTCTCATTAACCTTCACAGGTGGGAGCCCCAGCCAGATTTAATTTGATTTAGGAAAACAAAGAAGTGTGACCTTTTTTGCACAGGAGTGTCATGAAACAATTCATTTAGGTTAGGTCATAATAGTAAAACAGAAAGCGACCTAAATGTCAGATAACAGGATAAAGAGCAATCATGGTATATATGTTAAATGGCTATTAACATTTGATAAAATTGTATGCAGTTATAAAAACCCATAATGAGACTACTTAACAATCTAAGGAATACGTAGGCATTATTTTAAATGTAAAGAGAAAGCAAAATTTCATCCACTTCCAACAGCAATTTTTGATAGATAAAGATGAAATCTAAAAAAAAAAAAAGATAAAGATGAAATTTAAAATAGAATAGGAAAAATGAAGATTGGCTATTTTTGATGATACTTTGGGTGAATGTTTTCCTTTTTTATTATTATTATTATTATTATTATATTTTTATCTTAAAGTCATTTTGATTTTTTAATAATATAAAACTTCATTTTCAAAGATTCAGTGCAGCTCAATTCTTTTATTGGGCTGAGTGTTCATCATTAATCTACTCAACAAATTATCCTGTTATCTGACATTTAGGTCACTTTCTGTTTTACTATTATGACCTAACCTAAATGAATTGTTTCATTACATTCCTGTGCACTTACAAAGATACCAAACACCATGTTAGGTGTTACTATTACAGTGGAAAATAGAACAAAACCCACATGAGCCAAATATTGGGGGAGGGGTTGACATAAAACAAAAGCACAAATATGTATCTAAATCAAACTCAGAACCCTTATTATTGAAATTTCTCCATGCTAAGAATGAGTGGTACATAACATTCTTCACGTAACTTCAGAATTAATACTTAATCTGATACTTGAAAGATATAGATCCAGATGGAAAAAGGTAGGAGTAAAATAGCCTTAGCAGAGATATATCAGAAAATATTAATCTTTGTTTTAAGACTCAAAGAGGAAGCAGAGCATAATAAGAGAATGGGAGCCACTTATTGGACAAAATGTCTGCGGTGTGCATCACAGGTTTAGGGATTAAGTATTAGCCAAGTGCAACTTCTGTTCCCCTACACTTGGACAATTTTATTTTTTTCCCCTCTGTAAGTTGGTTATCAGAAGAGAGTTTAATAATGAAACTATGTGCAGGGACTCATAAAGACAGTACAGAGGAAATCACAAGGGATAGCACACACAGAACTCTAGCACAGTTGACTATGGGAGGCTGGAGGTACCCCACGCCTTAAGGAGTTAGGGAAAGAGAAGTTTCCAGAAACTTCTTGGAGTGAATGATGTCTGGAGAAGGTCACTTGCAGGGGCTGTGACCTCAGGGCCAGACAGAGCCAACTTGCAGCAACCCTGAAGGAAGGGCATGACTACCATCACCTTATGCTCTTCCCTCCCTCTCATCTCCCAATGATGAGGGCCACAGACAAGTCAAGATGGCGCCTGGCACTTTGCTAGGAGGAGTGGTTTCTGAGCCAACGCCAGTGAGCCATTAAGATGATAAGTATTCTTTAATGACTGACTGCTGTGTCTAGATTATGTCAATTAGGTTAAGCTGTGTGTAATCATTAAGATGATGAGGATTCCTTATTGGTTCACTGCTGTATCTAGTTTATGTTAATTAAGATAAGCTGTGTGTAATTAGTTAAGTATATATACCTGTGCTGTCCTGCAATAAAGCGGCTCCCGCTCCCGCTGTATCAATCTTCACAAGTTGCTAGTCACTCGCCCCCCGGGTTATTTCGCCCAGCCAGACTGTGGCATCCCAATGTTGTGTCTCATTATCCAAACTCAACCAGAAGCCCAGGACAAGAGAGAATCAGAACATATACCAGGTAGGTCAACTGCCATGGCAAAAAAATAAGAATATAGTAGATCTCTAAAGGCAAATGGGAGATGTCCAGCATGGATGATAAACTGACCCAATCTGAGTCCATGACTTTGCTGTTTGATACAGAACCTGAGACTAGTGGTCCAGCAGCCCTGAAGCCAAGGTCTAGAAGAGCAAATGTCATGGCACCATTGCTGACCACATCCAATCCAAGACACTCTATTTTGGGGGGTAAGAAATCAGGAAAGATACAGCTGTTGCCACCTCTACTTTTTCTATCCTCTGAAACCCTCAGATTGGCTTCTAGTCTATGAGCAAAGCCTATCCCTAACCTAGGGATAATTAGAATAAACTATGACTTTAATCTACTTTCCCAACAATGGGCTCACAGGAGCACTCTGGAGTCCTCTTCACTCCCAATTTCTGGGCTATAAACATTTTTAACTTCCAATACCTTCTTAAAAGTCCTTCTCTCAACTAATTGTGGATTTATTTTCCTTCCATGCATTCTAAAATGATTTACTAGTTCATACTATGGTACCAAAGAGCCCATTCAGCTTTTAATGTCAAAAATTAAATGATCGTATCAGCCCATATTAAAAACTGATATAATTTTTGTGTACTACAAATGAGTAGAGTTGGCAATAAATGAAATCACTATACCCCTGTGGAAAGGAACAAGAACAATCTCACAGCAACATCACTATTCTGAAAAAAAAAAAAAAAAAAAGACATCCTTCCCAATAATTACAAGAAAGACTTGACTCCTTGAATAGGGCTTTAAGAATTAGCCACTCAAGTTGCTGCTAGATCCCTGAATGGGAATTTGCAAAACATCCACAGAGCCACAATCAAAAAAGAAAAAAAATGGGATTTGTTAAATAGTACATAAAGCACTACTACATAAATAAAATAGTGATAAGTTTTGTTTCACTAAAAAATTTTATCAAAAGGCATCATTACAAGTATAGAAAGATAGGCCATAGAGCCTAGGAGAAATATTTGCAACACACATAGCCAACAAATGACTTGTACCCAGAACATACAAAGAACTTCACACATAAGTAGGGAGAAAATTAAACGTTGAAATTTTCCAAAGCAGATGCCACACAGATACTTAGCAAACAAACAAAAAAGATATTAAAATGACCAGTAGCATATAAAAATGTGCCAAACAACAGTAGTCATCGGCGAAATACTCCTTAGTAAAAATCAGATATATGCCATCAATCCCTCACCAGAATGGTTACACTGAAAAAGACTAAGAGTGCAAACTTTGGTGAGAATGTAAAGCAACTTGACCTCATACTATAAGAAAGTAGTAGAGCACTCACTTTGAAAAACTTTTTGGCACTATGTAGGAAATCTAACAATGTGGGCCTATCCTGGCATCCCAGTACCAAAGTATATATTTAAAAGAAAAGAGTGCATATACCCATCGAAAGATATATTCAAAAATATTCATAGCAGCTTTATTCAGATTATCCCAAATTGGAAATAAACCAAATGTCCAATAACAAGAGACTGGATAAATGAGCTTTAATATATTCATGTACTGGAATACTAAAAAGGAAAAAAAGAAGTAAGCTATGACATGCAAATACTGGGTGAATCTCATGGTATATTGAGGGAAAGAAAACACAAAAGAGCGCACACTATAGGATTCATTTATATGAAGTTGAACAGGCAAAAACTAACCTAATCAATAACAATAGAAGTCATTCTTCTATCCACAGTGGTTAACTCTGGTGGCAGGAATATTGACTGGATAAAAGCATGGGGAGCCATCTGGGATGCAGGGAAGGTTCGCTGTCTTCGTCAGGGTGACCGTTATGGTTGTGTACATCTGTACAAATTCACTGAACTGAGCACTTAACATCAGTGTTCTTTCTGCTTATTACTGTGTGTATGTTGTACCTCAATTTGAAAAAGTTAAAAAAAAATCAGATCCCACTCCCCAAATTTCCTTAATCAGGATAGCCTCGTGTGGATTTAGCAAAATTAAAATGAATGCATTTTGTAGTTCCCTGGGGTGAAACTCTAACATGACAGACCACCACAAATTCCAAGGGTAATTGAATTGACTCAATACTCTCTCATAATGAAATTCTGCAAGTTTGGATTTAGCTGAGAGCACAGAGAGACTCCAAAGGAGCTATTAAGAAGGATGGTTGAACAAGCTGTTCTATTCCTTTTTGAACATATTTTTAATGAAATAGGTATTTGAATACCTATCTTTAAATGAAATAAGTATTTAAATGTACCAGTTAGGTAAGTCAACGGAGATCCATTATTGTCTAATAAACTAAATCAAGGACTCTACAATGGGAAAGGATAAGGAAAAAAATTTTTTTGAAGGTGCTTTTTGCTCATTTGCAGCCAAATTCAATAGCTTTCATGCAGAAACCCAGGGGAGTTTTTATTGAATTCAATCCTTGAATTGTTTCTAGCTAACGGGCTCACTTCTATTTACAGCATTATTTTCTATTAAAGGACAAGCCTGGAAAGTCAAAGAATTTAGAGCTACTGTTTTACTTGAATAATCAACACTTCCTAGGCTGCCTTTATCATTCTCTTATAAAAGGATGGAAATCAAGTTGACTGCTTTTTTATCAGCTAAGCTGAAATCTTCCAGGAACAGGGATTTACATAAATATATATTGAGATGATAACTATAAAAATATAATCAGACAGGAGAGAAATTTAGTGTTGGTCCTGTAAGGGAAATTACTGAAATCAGTGACTGCCCTATGCTGAAATATGGTAAGAATGAGACTCAGTCACAAACCCATTGCTGTCCAGAACAGCAGATCTCACTTGGAGATGCTGTGACTCTGCAGCACAACCATACTATTTGAGTTAAAACTTACCTTCTTAATTCCAGCAGTTTTGATTTAAATAAGCAAATCTCAAGGTAAACTGCTCCTACTCGCTCACCAACCTAGAAAACAACTAAGCAAGAATTTTTTTAAAAAAAAAAATAAGAATTTCAAAAAGATTTCATTGATGCTGAAGTCTCATGCTACTAAACCCTAAAGGCTGTGAAAAAAATATCATCCTGGCTCACTTTCTTTGAGGGAATTATCTAGGTATTATACCAAAGGCTTCTTTTTACTCTTTTCTTCTTTTTTACTCTTTTACTTCTTTTACTCTTTATAAATTCACAATTTATAGTGAGAATTATGCCACTATAAATTGTGATCAAACCATGGGTTTAAGTGACCTTTCAGAAGCAATATTCAAAATTCCCAAGAGAACATCTACCAGAACTTCAAATCCTGTTTTTAAAACACGATGTTTTTTACATTAGTTAACTGTCAAAATTGGAACTAAAATATACATCTGATAATTCCCAGACCAAGGCTTTCTCTGCCAACCACAGTGACCCTCCCTGCAAATGTCTCTACCATTGACCTGAAATTACTTCCATGTTAAAACACGAAGAAGTAGCTAGGATAAAAAATTTAAGGCATTTCCCAGTGTTATATCTTGGTCACTCTCAAGAAAACAAATGGTTCTTTAAGCTCTGAAGGTTATTGCTCTCCAGAGTGAGTGTCTGACCTTGGGCACCACTGAGAGCCACAGTCACTGGGGTCCTGAACAAGAGGACAAGGAGCTCCACTGTCTACAATAGGAAGTTCCGTAGGATCCTCTTGTGTTTTGAGAATATAAAAAAAGATACCCACAGACTCTCAAGAAAAGAACTACCAGAAAGAAAAAGAGCTAGGCTCTGCTAAATCTTTGTCTGTGCTCTGAAGTCAGGGTGACTTATGGTTATGAGGGATCTGCTTTAAAAACAAAGAAGAACCTCTAAAATAATCAATGAGTCTGTACCGGTAGCTATAATAGCCATTATTGGCACTGCATTGCATCCTGAATATGCTATTGCTATTGTAAGACTATCACTTTTATTATTATTACTAGTACTCCTTGTCTTTATAGTTCTTTGTCAATCTAGAATCAACCTCCACTTTCCTCTAAGATCTGAAGGGAAAAGGTAAGAACTACGTTTTCCAGAATCTCTTCCCTGTATGATTCCAGATTAGCACCTGTTAATTAGAGATACCCACATGGGATTCAAACAATGGAAAGAAGCAGCCATAATGTTCCAGAAACAGCTATGAGCAGAGGTTAACTTCTTTACGCAGCTCCTAGGACCTCTCAGCATCCTGTCTGCTCCATGCTTCCAGCTGACAGTCTTGCTGGAGGTTCCTAAGACCTTTGTTCTCATATAGTTTTCTTACTAAATGGGGCATGAGGCTTTAATTTCCTTTTAAAAACCTTTTGTTTTAATACATGTAGTGCCTCATGTTTTCCTGACTGATCTCTGATGTTTCAAGTTGTAAAATGAAATATTCTAACATTGTGAGATGCCATTTTCCTTTTCGAAACAATTGTACAGTCAAATTTCTTTATTGGCAGTAGATCAGTTCTAGAAAACCTCCATGAACCACTATTCCTAAGGAAAACACAGGATTTGGTTCCTGTGAGCCTCTGGTTACACTTTTGTCCATCGAAAACATGGAACCTTCTTTAGTATGTGTTTTTGTTTATAGATACCTTATTTAAATATATATTGTTGCTTGATTAGTATTGAACTGATGGCAATAGCACTTTAATTCATGCATGAATGAAACATCTCACACACATATTTTCTCCAGAAGGCATATAACAATCTAGGAACACACAACACAGCTCTTCAGCACAAAAAGCACAAAAATGTGGGAAATAACTGGCACTACAAAGACTCCTCATTGACAGCATAAGCACTAAAACAGAAAGGTAGAGTGTCACCTTGCTATGTTTCAGCTAGGAAATGTACACTTCAGGTGGCTCAAATTTTTCACTCCCCTGTGCAAGTCCACAAATAATCATGAAAGCACCATGAGCATTGATTTAGGAGTCACAAATAAATCTGAGCATGGAGGCAAATTCACAAATATGGAATCTTCAAATACAGAGGATTGGCTGTGTTTGAGAAATCAAATGCTTTCCTAGGTTGACATATTTGCAACATATTAAGACCAGAATTCCTGCTTTCTGCTTCCAAATCTCCATCTACCCCATGCAATTTTAATGTATATCCTTTCTTTTCTTTTCTCTTCTTTTCTTTTCTTTTTTTTCATTTATATCCACTAAGGCTAGAGAGCAAGGCTTACTGTCTATAGTTTAAGAAATGAATCCATAATGTAAAATTACTCTGTAAAACAATAAGCAAACAAAAGGAGGTCACTTAAGGCAAAGTGGCTGGGAAGCATGTGGAAAGGAAACACCCAGGCCACAAGTTTGATGCAGGCTATTTCATTATTCAATAGATGAAAGAACAAGGAAATTACAAAGACACAGAGTGAATTTATGCTGATATTCCACTATTCCATTTATTAACCCACATATACTGGGGTTTTTTTGTTTTGTTTTGTTTCATTTGCAGTACTGGGATGAACCCAGGGCCTCGTGCATGCTAGGTTAGCACTCTGCCAATGACCTACATTCCCAGCACCATAGCCCATATTTTTTAATTATTATTATTATTATTTTTAATCATTATGGTGGCCCATGATTTTATAAAAATGCAATTTATACTGCTCCACTTCTAAAAGATATCATGCTGAACCCATTTCTCCATCAAATGAGGACAGAAAAGACCAGGAATTCTCTAAGCTCACACACAGAAAAGTCTGCTGTGCTATGGCTCCCCTTCACCCCACACATCAAGAATTCATATATAACACATCCTAGTGTCTCAAATGATGCCACAATACCAGGTTAACTTTTCTTATAGTTACCATCCCCTCTCCTATAACTAAGATGAAACTTCAATGTTAGTCATCAACTAGTAAGGTGATGGTTAACGATGCACTTACTGTGCTGTATTTCTATTCTTTAGAATTTCCAGGAACTGCTTTTCATGTGTGGTGTCAATTGTGCACAGGAAGTATTGAAAATAGATTGCATTCCAGCTCCCTGATACTGAATACTGAAGGAGATCCTGCCTATCAAGCTAAAAGCGTTTAAAACCTGTGAAATGCACTGGGATGAATCTGTCCAGAACCAAAAGAAAACCTATATTTATAGCAGCTGATTTATTTGGTTGATATACAGTATGTGCTGTGGTTTATAATTTTTAAGGCATGTGAACTGGGACATATTAGATATTACAGAAAGAGTGAGTTGATGATTTACAAGACTTCATATCAGGCCTATTGACCTTCTCAATAAGAAAGGTTGGTGGTCGTAACAGCACTGAAAAATGCAGCCCTCGGGAGTCAATTTAATGTAGAATAAACTCTTTAACAACCAGCTAGATAGCCGTATCAGCTGCTCCATCTGCAGATTATGCTGCTGTTGTAAAAAGCACTTTTTTAATAAAAAATGCATGGGCTTATTTTTGAAAACATATGTTCCCCCAACAAACGAACAACAGTTTTTCCCATACAAGTCCTTGCATTATAAGAACATCAGGTTTAACAACAGACAAAAAAAGGAAGAAAAGAAAAGAAAAATAATAGTGAGAGGAGGGGGGATGGCCAACCCCTCCCCAATAAAAAGAAAGCTGACAGCAATTTGCTTAATGTCCGTCCAGAACCTAATTACTGGCCACAAAATGAAGACATACCTGTGTGCCCTTTGTTCTAGTTAAAATACATTCATCTCATCCTCAATGCAAATGATATTAGTCTGTGTACAAGCCGATACAATCAATAAATGGACTTAACAATTGGTGGTGCTTCGTGTTAACATCCTCCCTCAGCCGCGATCTTTTGAGGACTAGATGTCTCACTTAATTACCAGAGTCATATGTCAAAGAAATTCCAGAAACACTCCATCAAAATGTATCTCAGAGTAAGTAAAGCTAGAAAAAAATTCGAAAAGTGTTCTTCCTTATTAGCGTAGATTTTTCTGGGAAAGTGTCTACCTCTCTACCATTGGAATTGAAAAGAAAAAAAATGAGTTGGAATTTTGTTGTTCTTTAGCTGATTTTTAGTTTTTTAATAGCATTTTATAAGCAATTAATGGAGGAGTGGATGAAACATGCTAAATCCCTACAGAAAAAAAAGTCAATCTATGAAAATAAGAAATGTCTTGTTTATAAAATCTGTTATACCCAGTAGTTGAGTAAGATTGAGTCTATACACAACAGTAAAACACTGGGATGCAAACCTAAAAAAAAAAAAAAAAAATCAGACAATGGGCAGAGTAACGTGTTATCTGTCAAACAATTATTTTGGTTGAGTCTTCCTACTGTGTCAATTGTTTTGATGGATATGACTTTGTTTCAAAGATTTTCTTGGATTTGTAAATCCCTGAATATGTAACTCCTTCCAAGAATTTATACTATTGTATCATGTCATCTATTTGTGCCTCTGACTCCCTATTACACTGTGAGGTCTTAGACATTGTAACCATTTCTTTGTGATTTTTGCATTCTCTAAACCTGTGTAGCACCTGGCATACAATAATTATTCAGTAAATATATTTTTAATTGCATTAACTGTACATATGCATATTCTTTAAATATTAACAGTCTTCAGGAGTCAAACTTACTAGTAATCTCCAAAAGGTTTCTAAAACTCCAGCATCCTTCTAAAAGTATTCAATTAGCCAAAATTTAATCAACTTTTATGCATTCGACATATAGTATGGAGCAACGACTGTTTGAAGTCACACTAATAGGTTATGTAGAGGATAAAAGGATCTTAAGATGTATTTTTTGCCTTCAATAAGTCTTTATTAAAAAGGGGGATATGAAATTTAAAATCTAATAAAGTAAAGAGCACAAAGACTTAAGAGTGACTCAGGAACACATGAATAATTACCAGCTGAATGGTACAGGGAAGAATCATCAAAGGAGACATTTCTTTAAATTAAAGACGGCACACAGCCAGGCATGTGGTGCATACCTGTCATCCCAACTACCTGGGAGGCTGAGACAGGAGGATCGCAGGATTCTAGTCCAGCCTGGACAACTTAGCAAGACCCTGTCTCAAAAAAGAAAAATAAAAGACTGTATGAATGTGGGGGGAGGGGCATAGCAAGTGGGATTTGATGTAGATCCTAAAGGGAAATTTTGCTGTATTTTGTAAAAATAAAGGGAAAAAAATCCAAGAAAGAGATTAGCATTCCAAGTGATTTTATACCTATTCTCCAACTTCCCTTTCCTGTTCATTCCCTTTTCCAATCAGGATTGAAATGGAACAGTGGCAGATAAGTGTCTTAAAACAATAAATATGTTTGGGGTGTAGGTGAAAAATGTCAGCTTGCTGGTTGCAGGCTTCTTTTTTAGTCAGTGCAGTGTAGATGTAAAGGTCTGAGGCCCTGGGGATGCCTGCCCAGCACCTGGGCTGAGAAGCACCTGTGTTTACAAAGAGTCGCTTCCCTCAAGACTGCCTTCTTGGGCCTAATTTTCTAACATGAATTCTGGTGACAATTAAGCTTCCAGACAGATGAATACCATAAAATATGACTTTAAAAAAATAAAACACACTCCAAAAGTTTTCGTTTCAGTCAGGAAAAAAACAGTCTGGTGTGTACCTTCCTAACACATGACCTACAATAAAATCTCACAGAGAAGTTTCTGAATTGGGCACAATTTTCTCTTTCCAAGTCAATTACCTTAAGTCAATCTCTATATCTCTCTGTCTCCTTTGCTCTCTCCTTATGTTTCTCCCTCTGCCCCCAGCCCCATACATATACACTCACACAGTCACAGTTATGGAAATACATGCAGATTTCCTGTGAAAGTCACCCAAGCATCTTCTACAAATTATATGGATCTTTGATGAAATAGTAATTGTGAAAAACACCAGGAAAAGAAGGAGGGGGCAGTTTTTCTTTTTTCAAAATGGCAATCTCAAAAATACATTAAGCCCTACGCATGTGCACTAATTGATACTTAAATAAATGTTTAAACATTCTTAGTCTGAATATCATCCAAAATAACCCTTCTGCTCAAAGAAGGCAGGTCAATTTTCATAATGCAGGTTACTAGATATTACCTCTGCGATGGTCTAACCTGATCTTACCTAAGTATCTGGTCCTGGGTTTGAAACCAAGTTGTCTTAGAATAGCACTTCTCAGTCTTTCACCATGAAGTATCCTGAATGACAGAGGTTGAACCCATCCCAGAAGGAGCCTGAGAGCACAAATTGTTTTAAAGACATCTGAAATTTCTTGCTTAGTTTAATATAAAATAAAAGTTTTTCCCAAAACCTTGAGAAAAAAAAATGCTCTTTCATATATGCCACATGACATGATCAGCCCACCTTGGTGTACTGAGATAGCCTAGTGTTTTGTGGTCATCCTATGAGGTAAGAGCAACCTCCAACCCAATGCTGGTTAGGCTGTTGAGAAAGATGACACCACCCTTCCCCAACAGGGAATGAAAGACTGATGCCTCACTTGATGAGACTTTCTGGGGAGGTTAGGATTTTAGCCAAGGAAGGGCTAAAGCAGTCTGTAGAATAAGGGTCAATGCCTGCTTAAGACATACAGTGTATGTTTTTAATGTGGTAAGGAAATGGGCTAAAGTGGATATTTCCACCTGAAGTTAGAGCTTATCTGGCAAAACACCATCTGGCCCAAAGAAGGGAGAAGGCAGATTTTCTTATTGACTTTGCCAGATTACAGCCAAGAAGGAAGAAGGAATAGAAGATATCAGCAGTCGATTATCAAAAAAAATGAGCCAGACTCTTCATTAAAATTCACCCCTGATGTTCTGAGAATGATAGAATTGTGTCCTGTCTCATTTCACTGAATTGGAACTGGTTTATGTAAGCCATTTATGGTGCTCTGTGAAGCCTGCAGTGTGAAACCAGCCAGAGTCCACTGCTAAATATTCTGAGAAGTGAAGAGAGCAACCTGGAATGTCATTGGAAATTGACATTTCCAGTGGCTGTTGTAACAAATTACCACAAAATGAATAGCTTAAAAAAATTTCCCCAAATTCTTAACTTATATTTATTTATATTTATTCTTTGGTCAAAAGTCCAAAATTGGTCTCACTGGGCTAAAATCAAGATATCATTATACTGGTTCCTTCTGAAAGCCATAGTGAAGAATCCTGCCTTTTCCAGCTTCTAGGGGCTGATAGCATCCCTCCGCTTGCCGCCCCTTCCTCTGTCTTCAAAGCCAGAAGCGTTACACCTGCACCTCTCTCTCTCTCTCTCTCTCTCTCTCTCTCTCTCTCTCTCTCTCTCTCTGACACTTTGACCTCCACTTCCATCTTTATCTCTCCTTCCCTGATTCTGACCCTCCTGCCTCCCTTATGTTAGGACCAGTTTGATGATATTGGTTATATCTGGATAATTGAGGCTATTCCCCCATGACAAGAGTCTTACATTAATCACATCAGCAAAGTCTGTTTCACTGGGCAATATATTCACAGCTTCCAGGAATTCAAATGTAAAAATCTGTAAGGGGGGGATATTATTTATCTTTCCTTATTTATAACCATCAATAAGGACTAGAAAAGCAAAGGGAATAAGAAGTGTTTTGGTGAGGTTTTGTATTATAGCTTTAATCTATGGAAGAAACAGTTATAATCTTAATTTACATTTGGGTTTTTGTGAGACAAGAAACTTCTAGACATTTGTTTACTTCAGGAAGAATGAAACTTTGATAAAGAATTATTATTATTATTGATATTGGTCAGATCAGACAAGCAGATTATTTTCAATGGCTCAACAGTCTAAAATTGTGCAGGTGGCACTGATTGTTGACAAGGACATCCACCAATGCTATGAAATTGCCTAGAGCTCAGACACCTGTGCTAACATTTGGCTCATGTCCTTGATCAGAGTATCCCAGTTAGGGGATGCACAGGTGGTCAGCAGGCTCCGTCATGAATGATAGTGAAACTGTCATCCAAAAAGTTAAACAAAATCCCATTTTTGACCACTCAATAAGTCTCAAGGAACTTCCAAGGTGGCCAGTGGATCCAGACTAGCACTAACTTTATTTGGTGTCATTGTATCTAACAAGGAACTTCTTCCTGAAGTAGAATGTGCCAAAAAAACTTGGAATTGGCTATATTTTAAGTATCATTTTATTTCAATAATGAGGACTTTTGGTTCTGCCAAACCTCAACAGGGTTCTCTGTCTTCACAACCCAAGAGGTAATAGGTAGCTGGCTGCAGAGTCACAGGCTCAGAAATCATGACATTCTCCTGGCCCAGAGTTGACAACCCAGTGGTGTCTGGTGTAAACTGTGAAGGGCAGCTTCTTATATCAGAAGTCCACAGGCATCTTATAGTCACCCTGATTGTCCAGAAACTCCAGTAGGTTTGAGAGGAAGTTGCTAAAATCTCAACAGTGAGTCTCTAGAGGGCACTACTAGTTATGTTGCAATGTGAATGGATTTTTGAGTCTTGTTGTTGGGGGCCCCACTCAAACTGGGCCATTCTGTGAGTAATAGTGCAAAGGGCTTAAGTAAAACTCCTAAATGAGGAATATGCTGCCTCTAGCACTAAAAGGCCTGAATAGTTTGGGTTTGTTTTAATACTGAGAATGCTGAGAGGGACAATAGCTGCTTCTTTTTGTTGTTGTTTTTGTTTTGTTTTTTTAACTAGGAATCATTCTTTTTTAAATAACATTATTCATTTATGCGGTACTGGGGATTGAATCCAATGTCTCACACATGCTAGGTAAGAACTCCACCACTGAGCCACAACCCCAGTCTGTTGGATATACCATTTAAAGGAGGGAGTGCTGTCTCTACCCTGCTCCCATTATTATTTAGTTATATTGTATCTAGTCTGATGGATAATTAGCAGGAAATTTACTGAGGTGTACTTTGTGACAGTCAATCACACACTTTTTAAAATGAGACTTCCTTTATGAATACTTGTAGGTCTTATTGAGTGTAAGAATGTCATCAATACAATGTCCTACCAGACTTCCTAAAAAAAAAAAAAAAAAAAAAAAAAACTGGATGTAATTGAACTCTTGCCAACAAAGACTGTGTAGTGCAGGGCTGTTGAGATGCCCTGAACAGCCAGGTGAGAGCATATGGTGCCCCTCCAAAGCTGAAGACAACAACTGCAGGGACTATTCCAACAGTCAGTGCACAGAACATATTATCCAGACTTATAACAGTGAAATATTCTCAGTTGTTGTTTGGACAGAGTCAATAATTTCAATAAAAAAGGGTCTGGGGCCTTATTTATGATACGATAGCACTAAGGTCACAGTAACCCACTGTCGTGTGCTGTTCATCCTCACCATGTTTGAGCAATGGCAAAATTGGGCTATTAAAGGGAGAATATAGTAGGGACAATAACTTTTTCTTTTGGTAGGTCTTGAATGATGTGTCTCTTAATCCCTGTAGTTCTTGCTTTAACCTATTATGGGCCATATTAACTAAGTTAACCACTTGAGGGAGCATAGGGGAAGGTCTGTGGGTTCCCTTTTGTCAATCTGATTGTCAGCACTGGAGACTTATTTTATTTCAGTTTATCACTTAATGGGTCAAACCATCCATGCCCAGTATAGAATGTTTTAGAGCAACAAGCACTATGACCATTCAGGATGTAGGCAAGATAATAGGCCAATGGTAAGAATATTCACATACCCTCTCTTTTATATTCTGTAATACCAATGCCCTACAAGTATAGGGGACACTTCATTTAAATTTAGTGAGATCCCCAGGTATAACTGTACTTTCAATTCTGATACTAATTGAAGCCATGAGAGTTGTCATTTGGTACATGCCAGCAGATGATAAAGCTAGATTAAAACCTATGTTGTAAATGTGCAAAAGCCAATTGGCTTTCTGTTTTTAACTTTTGTTTATTTCCTGTATATTGAGATTTCTGTTTTGTTTGGTTTGGTTGGTTACTGAATATACTTGTCAAGAAAGGGATTGTCCTCTCTACCTGGCTTGCGTTTCTAAATTTCTTCTTCCCCAGAGTCCCAAATCAGTATCATAAAGGATAGGGCACCCCCATTGTGGTAATCATTGCTTTCCTGGGTTTGGGGACCTTGAGCTGAAGCTGTTTAAATGGACCCCTCATCCTGTTAAGTTGCAGCAGTCATTGGAACCTGGCCTTAGTCCTTTTTGCCATTATGCCATAAGGCACTGGTGCTGTCTGGACTTTTTAGGACATGGGGTGAAGACTTTAGGGCTCCTCTTCTTGAGGGTCTATGCCATAGATGCATTCCCCTAAAGCCCTAAGGATCACATCATTTTTTGTTTTTTTATGAAAAAAAAAAGCATGGGTAGCAGCACTAGAATTTTGTGAATTTCTAATAAACCATCAGTTCTTTGGAGTGTGGAAGTCAGCACTGCACATGGTGACTATTCCTCCTCACATGAGTGACCATCTGATGAGCACATGTATTACAGAGGTTGTCGTCTTTCCCCTGAGCAGTCTGTAGAATAATGGTCAATGCCTGCTTGAGACACACAACCAACAATCACAAGGCCAAAATCATCTAACAACAGTCACTGCATATGCTGAAATCCAGACACAATTTAATCTGAGACTCATGGAGAGGTCCAAGCCAAGATGCATAGCCCTGGGCCACTTTAAGGAAAGCCCAAAACTTGTACTCCTGTCCCTAAATGTCAATTACCAAAATTCAGTGAAATCTGTAACAGCAGCTCAGTAGGAGTTGGCAAATGTAGCTTAAAGTCACACAGCTCAAAGCACATGCTCACCAGCAGGCAGCTGCTCAAAGTGCATGCTTCCCCACAGGCAGCAAAGCCAGGCAGCAAACCAAAAGCAAGAGGACCCCTAAGTGGCACTAGTCCAGGTGATGGTAGCACATACCATCCTGCTGATAGCATCAGTTATTTTGTGGTTGCCTTTCAATGGTGGGATCAACCCAGCCCAAAATTGGTTCATGTAACAAAAGCACCAAGAGGGTGTAGAGAGGTGCACTACTTACACATTGTGGCTTTTAGGGGAAAGCAGGGCAAGTACCTGAGCTGGACAGAAATGGCCTGAGGGAAGGGAAGGATGAGTAGATTCCATTTTTATCATAGTTAGAGTAGGTCCAGGGTGAAGTTTGCCTCCTGTGAAGCCACAACTTGCATGGTTTAAACAGCCTACTGGTGCCAAGGGAAGGAGTGCATGAGTCCTCCAGTTGGCTTGCCCAGATGTGGGGCAAGAAGAGAGGAGTCATGGCGCCTGAAAGCCGTCAGTGGGCAAACATTGAAAATGGGAGTCCAACTCTTTGTTAAACCTAGTGCAAAGACACGATTTTAAGTTAACCAATTTTAAGATCTTTCCTCGGTGTATTCAAGAATAATCTTTTCCTCCTTATCTTGCAACAGGAATGTCTAAGGAATCTATCTTTTGAATCCCTGAATTTCTGGTGCCAGGAGGAGTGAATCCAAGTCTAAATGTACAAATGATAAATATAGAAAAATGTATCTTCAGGCTTTAGCAGAGTGCCACTCAGAGATTTAGAATCCCCAAATTTATTTATTCTATTCTTATCCTAGTCATGACTAATTAGGAATTGTTTTGCATTTTCTCCAGTCAAAAATGAAAGCATTTTTATATTAAAGGGAAAGTTAGAAACTATTTTTTTTATGATCCTGATTCTGAACCTAGAAGAGTATAAAACTTTCAGAGAAATAAAGCATTTGATGTCATTAAAGCAATGACCCTTATCCAGAAAAATAAAATAAATAACTTTTCAAATTAGATACCTCAATAAACACAGAAAGTCTGCCAAGAACACAATTCGTATTTTTATGTGATCACTGACTCAGGTGGTTTCCAGCCTAATTGTTTTTTTTATTTTTATTTTTTTCTTCCCAGAGAACTTAAAAGGTTTCTTCAGAATCAATGGAATCAGCAACTATCTGGTCAATTCAATTTAGTTATTAAGAAGGCAAAAACAATGGATTGACTGCATTTTCAATCCATTTTTGTTACAGGAGATATTTCAGTCAGAGAGACAAGGCTATAAATTTTCTCTGAGAGGAAATCTGGGTGGGAAAAGAAATGGCAGTGTTCGTTAACAAATGTTCCTTTTCAAACCTGCTAATCCTCTTGGATGATTTATCACTGTTTGAAAGCTTTGGGCTATTTTACAAAGGAAAAGGTATTATCCCTTGAAGTTGTATAAAAGTTTTTCTGAAGTCACATTTATAAAACCCAATACCACCTGAAATGAAAAGTCATGCCAATCAATATCCAGTGGCTTTCAACAGCAAGTAAGACTGCTTGTGTCATCTCAAAAGGAGAGATTTCAGGTATCACAAGACTACACTTATTGTCTTCACAGGAGCCTCCTAAAAAGGAGTTCAACCAGTGGTGTGTATTTGAACGGCGTTCACAGAAGTCTTCCTAAAAGTGATATCTGGAGTACTCACCCCAATCTGATGAGGTTAACATGAAAAAATAACCTAGGAGACAAGCAATTTTGGAAGGTGCTCTTTGGGGCGCCATCAAAGTTGGTAGGGTTTGCAGTGAAAGCAGCTCTGATCATCTATAGCCCTGAGGAGTTTAGGCCAAACCTGGTAAAGTGAGGCAGCCCGCTGCTGTCAGGTGCTCCAGAGAAGAGCAAAAGAACAAATGTCAAGCAAATCCCTCACACATTTTAAAATCAATGGTAAGATATTCAAATGAGACAGTGCAGCGTTTGGTAGGGCCTGGCTTGCACCAGAAACTTCAGAGGAAACTTTCAACCCTTTAAAATGAAGCAGCCTCTAATATTTATCATCCACTGAAAGTCCATGGATACTTCACGGTCTACCTTTACTAATCTTACCCCAGGCATAATCCATCCAAAAATCTGCTTGGCCTTTTAACTTACACAGAGGCCATTGCTCCCGGTTGAAGAAAATTTCTCCAGCCAAAAAAAAAAAAAAGAAAAGAAAAAAGTGTGAATATACCTAAAGTGAGATATTAAACAGATAATCTTCTTCACTATTATTTTTCTGCAAGGCTAAGTTTAGAAATCCCTTTCTTGTTCAGTAATAAATAATTATTGAGCACCGAATATGTGAAAAATGTGAGACTGGGGTCCACGGGGAATACACAGATGAAAAAAAATGTGAAGTATAATACAGGGGAGGAAGGGCTGGTACAGATGGGCAAGATAAAGAGATGGGCCTGCATGACCAGTCGATTCATCACAAACAATGGCTCACAGACAAATATGTATTCACTTATTCCTAAATATAGATGAAGGCTTTACATAGTCAGTATGTTACCATCTAGGGGTATTGAGTTCATTGTCTCTGTTCAGCAAAGAAGAGGACACAGAGACAGCAAGCAAGCAGCCGGTTTATTGCAAAAGTGACAGAGATAGATTTCTCTGAAGAGAAGGGGCCCCAGAGTTGGGATTCCAGTGGGGGAATATTGGTTTGTTCTTTTTCTGGTCTTGAACTTTCCTCCTTTCCTTATCTCCTCCCCAGTCCACGCTGTCCTCACTATTATTCATTGGTGTCCCCCTGTGTCCACATGTCTATTTTAGTTTATGGGGTCCTCCACTTGTGTCCACAAACACTTTCATCAAGTAGGAAGCTGACCTCATCAGAAGACTCTCTCCATGCTCCTTTGTTCTGACCTTGTCCCCAGACCTCCTCACTTGCCATCTTTCATGGCTGCCTAAGCCCTTCTTTAGCTCCTTCATGTTACTTACTCTGTTACTAAGTTATAGCTGCTTTGGCCATTAGAAGTTCTTTTAGGTTGGTCCCATGGTTATTCAACCACTACCTCCCTGCCTTTATTAGACATTTCCTTATTTTCTAACACCACAAGATAGTTTAGGCTCGTTTTATATCGTCCCTGTACAAGCTCTGGGATCAACCACTTCCCTGAGGAGTGCTGGAGACTTTAAAAAAATTTTTTTTTCAAAAAATGTTTTTTCATGGTAAAATATAAACAACATAAAGCTTACTATTTACCATCCTAACCATTTTAAAGTATACAGCTCGGTGGTATTATAAACATACATTCAGTTGTCATCATGGTCTATCTCCAATCTCCTTATGTCTTGCAAAACTGAAATTTTGTACCAATTAAACAATGATTCTCAATTTTCCCTTCCTTCCAGGATCTAGAAGCCATCATTTTACTTTCTGTCACTATGATTATAACTACTCTAAGTACTTCATATAAGTAGAATCATACCACATTTGTCTTCCTATGATTTTGCTTATTTTACTTAGCACAATATCATCAAGATTCATCTATGTTGAAGCATGTGTAAGAATTTCCTTCCTTTTTAAGGCAGGTAATATTCCACACTTTAGCTATTATGAGTAAAGTAGTTATGAACATGAGCTCACAAATACATCTTTGAGACCCTGTTTTCAATTCTTTCTATGTATATACATAGAAGTAGAATTGGTGAATTGTATGCCAATTCCAGGATTAACTTATTTAGGAACTGCCCTAGTGCTCTCCCAATGCCTTAAGAATGAGCCTAAAAGCAGAATGAATAGCAGTGTATATAGTTTGACCTCCCCCCTTTTATTTTCAGGAGAAAAAGCTCAGATATGGACCCCCAGATATCTAAGACCACAAGGAACACCCACATGATAACACCATTTACTTCTGCATGCAGGAATCAGTGAGCAATATTTGATTTTCTTTATGCTCGTTTGTAGTTTTATAAAAATTATAATTGTTACTCTTCTAAGAAGAAAAAAGTGAAAGAATAAGCATTGCTATCATCACAAAGGAAAGATGTGACATAGGAATGGCCCAAGGGAGTATTTGACCAAGAGCAAGGGAACAGTGGATACAGATGGACAGGAAAAGGAAGGAGAGGTCAGACAGCAGCCTTCCAGCCACAGGGCACTGGCTTCTCCCCTTGTAAGCCTGGGCCCAGTTCTGTGTTCAACAGTGAGCAAAGAGACAGCTGTGTAGGTAAAGGTCTTTCTTTACATTTCACCTGGGTTGTTGGCAGTAGCTGTACTTTGTCTCTCCCCCAAGCACAGAGAAGAAAACTGCTGAGTTACAAAAGGAAAAAAGTCTAAAATCCAAGGACCAGTAAGAAACAATCTATATATTTATTCCTTTTACATATGTGGGTTTCACAACTCACATTCCAATCTAGAAGTGACAAAAGACAGTGTTTCTTGGGAGTGCGATGGAGGTCCAATTTAGGAAATTGTTTCTCTGAGGGCATTCACAAAGGTATCATCTTCCTTCATACTATTCTGGGAAATAACATAGCATAGGAGAGGGTGTCTCCATGGGATCTTTCAGCAGGTCATTGTTTTCAAGGCAGGCTCCAAAAGCTTCCATGCTATGCTACCATGCTATGGGTTAAATTGTGTTCCCGGCCCCTGGCCCCAAATTCATATGTTGAACTCCTGATCCCCATATGGTAGTATTTGGAGATGGGGTCTTGGGAGATAATTACATTTATATGAGTTCATGAGGATGGGTCACCATGATGGGATTATTGCCCTTATAATGAGAGTCACTTTGGTCTCTCTCTGTCAGGAGAGGATACCACGGGAAGGCTGTATACCAGGCGCCAATCAAGACTCAGACTTCCAACCACCAGAACAGTGAAAAAATAAATGTCTGTTGTTTAAGCCAGCCTATCTATGTATTTTTTATGGCAGACTAAGACAATTTTCTTCTGACTCCAGGACCTATTGTCTGTATAATTTCTTTTTTTACAGGGTCATAATCTGACCTATGTTCTTACATGTTTTAGGGATTGATCAAGATTCTCTGTTACATTACTAATTTGAAGTCAAGGGCCATGTTTTTAGATTCTTCTATTTCTCTCACTGGCCAGCAAAATGTTATGCATTCATCACAAAGTTAAAAAATATATATATTTATCCAGTAGCTACCAAGCGTGTTGACAATCCCTCAGGAACAGAGAGATGACAAATGTACAGTTCCAGAGCTGATGACATTCACAGAAAAGTAGCAGAGCAGACACGACAGGTACATCCCTGGGCAGACCTAACAAGAAGAATAAGCACAATTGGAATGGCATAGGATGTGCACATCACAGAGGAAGCAACAACGCCTGTGCCTGGGAAAGACAGATACTCCGAGGAGACTTCCCAGGTAAGGCAGCATTTGAGCAGGAATTTGAAAGAAAATAAGAGATCCACAAACAGGGAGAAAACTTCCACTGTAGACAGCGGGGACAATGTGATGATGAATATGTTAGGAAAAAACTGAGTGGTCTGGCTTGGTGTGTGTCTGTGTGGGTCAGGGTGGCGGGAGCATTCCAATTGTGGAGATACAGCATCAGACAAGTAGGATGCAGGCAAAGAGTCTGATTCCTGAGTGAGAACTCCCCTTTGAGTTTCTACTTAGTACTTTAGGTCTTGGATTGCTTCTGGGGATTTTAAAGCAGGGAGGCAAATGATGTAATCTGTATTTTGGGAAACTATCTCTAGACAAAGAAAATAGCGTCTGAAGTGGAGAATACGGATTCAGGAAGAGTGAGGAAACTTGTTAACAGTGCAGCCAAGAGATAACAATGGACGAACGAGAAAGGAGCAGAGAGAAGGGAAAGGTTGGCAGCATTGTAGAACTAGTTGGGTTTGGAACGTATGTTTGTAATTCAAACAGTTTAGCCCTATTATATGATTTTTCTGTAATGTGTTTGGTAACCCCGACCAAGAAGGCAACAAAACAACCAACAGATGGGAGGTTTATTCTGAGTGCTAGATGAGAAGGGTAGGTGCTACTGAAAGCCACAGGGTCTCTGGAACTGAGAACATTGGTGTGTATGTGAGTGATTTTGCACAGGATCCAGATGGAAAGGCAGGAAGAATCTGAGCATACAGCAAGGACTCCTATGAACAGATGTCCAAGGAAGCTAAAGAACTGGTTGAGTAGGAAAAGAAAGCAGGGGAAAAAAAGGTTTCATAATTCAGGATTTCAAATACTGAGGAGTTTTAAATGTGACAAGGCGCAGGGTACAGCTGCATACGTTGAAACTCTTTCATTAATGTAAAAACGAGGTGAAAGTTTCCAGAGGAAAGTATTTTAAGGTACTGAGAGACTCAGTTGTTAAATAGGTCATCAAAAAGGACACTGAAGCCACCCAGGATAATGGCACGGGCTAAAGAGATGAGGCACACTGCAGGAAAGTGCCGCAGCCCTACGAGAGTGTGCGAGCAGCTTTGGAGGCATACAGATGAAGTTCCGAATCACTAAAGGAATTCTAATTTAAACTGTTTCAGAAGTGCAGTGAGCTCTGCAGAACAATGGTATAAAAGCATAAGGGGGAAACCAGAAAAAAATGCATGTTCTTCCTCCCAATCCTGTCCAGTCCCTGGTGCCAAGCCTGGGACCAGGCAGGGAAAGCCAAGAATCCAGAATCTCCCCTTCTGTGCACTTTGCTGTGACCCCTTTACCCCCTGTCAGCACACTCCCCACACACTCGCCATCTTGATGTGTCCCTATGAAGCCTGGCTGCCCCTCCTTAGGAGATAGTGTTTTTGAGCACTGGAACTCTTCAGGTGCCATCCCTTGCTGCTCCAAACAATCCTTTCCCTCCCTCCTCTAAAACTCCTGATCCTTAGTTTATGGCCTTCGATGCTAGACCCTCTTCCCTTCTTTATTACTGTCAATAATCTATCTCTTGGTCACTTCCTCAGGTTTACTATTTTTCCCTTGGCTTCCCATATTATTCTCCATGATTCCTTTTATCATTCTTGTTGAAGTCAACCTGCCTTAGACAAAAGATCCAACATCTAAGTTTTTTAGTTCCTTGAACTCCTTACCTCCACTCCCCTGCTCACACTCTGGATCTTAATTATATTCATTGAATTTTTTTTTTCAGATAGTGCTCAAGCATAATTCAGCTCACTACTCAGGATCTCTGCTTTCACAAGTCTCTGAATTCCATACATTAGAACATGAATTCCTTAGGAGCAGAAACTACTGAGAGGTATAGCTTCAGCATAGTGGCTAATATGTTAGTTTCTCAGTTTTTAAAAAAATATATATTTATTTATTTTACAGTACAATGCATTTTGACATACATTACACAAATGGAGCACAGCTTCTCATTCCTCTGGTTGTACCTCATTCAGAGTCACTCCACTAGTATAATGTATATAGGGTAATAATGTATGTCTCTTTCTCAAAAAAAATTTAAAGAATAAAATATTAATTTTTAATCTTGTGGTTTCTGAGAAATATGTGCGCCAGGTTTCAGACAAAATGAGAATATAGACTGAGTGTCAAGGAGGAAGAGGAAGAGGAAGAAGAGACTATTGAAAATAGTAAACTAAAATTAATGAGCACTTACAAGGTATTGGGTGCTACCTCTTGACAAATGACAGAGAATTAGGCAAGAGCAACGTATGATCTAAAATGAGGTCAGCAAAGGGGAAGAAAATGAGCCATACTGGGGATGCCTTCACTCAGGAAGATTACACCTTAGATTGTGGCAATAATCACAGGATGCTTGGAGAGAAAGGTAGGAAACTGGTGAATGAGCAAGAAAATGACATGACTGACCAGCTTCAGAATTATATCTGGAATGATTACAGTTTCCTTCGAAGTGTCGGGAAGGAAACTGGCTGGGATGAGCAGTGGTATGCTCATGTTCAGATGCACTGACCTTAGGGTCAAAGAGGTTCACCTGGTAAAGCATACAAATGGCAAAGGGAATGGGTAGAGCAAAAGGAAGAACTTTGAAACCCATCTCAGAGTGGCTGCCACCCAGGGCATAATGGAAAGTCTTACTATTGCTCAGAAATTCAGTGTTTACAACCAAAATTTTAGAATTAAATTTGCATGTTTCTAGAAAAGCCCACCTCTTTAAAATATCAGCAAATTGATGAGCAATATTTTGTTTTCCTTTTTTTATGTTAACAATATTTTATCAAGTTACAGTCTTCAAATACTTGTGTGCACAGGTATTTAGTATGCAGCTGCAGAATTGCTTACATATGTATCCACCCTGTAATTCTACCCAGCTCAAGAGGACAAAGCAATATATATGCCTCCATCAGCTTCAGGTTGAAAAATAGAAAATCCATGTGCTAGGTAATGCCTATGATCAGAGCTGCCCTCTACCCTCAGTCCAAGGGGGTCAAGGTAATTTTGATGTGGTTGAGTTAATGACTATAGTGGAAAAGCCATTTCCACTGAAGTTTTCTTTACAATGTCAAAATACCCAAGAGATATGTATCACTTCATTCTTTACTAAAAGAAATTCCAGTCATGATAGTTTTATATTTAGAGGAAAATAGGGGGAAAAAAGAAAAAGAAACTTATGCTTTGGAGAGTGACTTGTGACCCTGCTTCTCTGAGAGGGATTTTTCCCAGTTAGTCTGTTCCTGGAAGCCACTAATAACCCCAATTCTCCTAGTTTGCTTTACCCCTGTGCCCTTCAGGGAGAGGCATGTATGATTCTGTCAGGTGTGAAATCAAAGAAACCTCAAAAAAAAAATCTGCTCATACACTGCTTTCACTGTTGAGCATCTCACCCTAGTGGGATGGTCTGTGGTTTCCATGGCAATGATATCTGGCAACAATGATGGGCAGCCTTCCAGGAACTGGGATTGGAAGCTATGGGGCTAAAATACATCTGTCAGAGGTAATGAAGAGTTCTCTGTGTAAACATTTCTGTCTGACTGCTCTGCTCAGCCACCTGCACAGGTCCAAAAGGTAATGGCATGATGCAGGAGTAAGCATCTGGGGATGGGGTGTCACCCTGAGACTATCATATCACATGTCACACAGTCTCTATTGCTTGTATCATGATGGGGCCAAGATTCCATCCAAATGAATGGCACATTTATCCAGATACTAAATTAAACTGATGCCAAGTCTGACCTCTAAAAGTCTTTGCCAAAGATTTATTATTCTCAGATTCAGAATAAAAAGTTAAATTCCTTATATATTCACTCCATGCCATTTCTAATAAGTTCTTTTTCCTGAATTTTCTATTTCTGTTCATGCTATTACCATTTTCCTAAGCACCCAAGCCTTCAAGATGAGCTTTTGACCATTTCTTTGAATCAAGTCAAAAAATTCTATCAGCTTTTCCTGTCCATTTTTTCTTATGTCTATCTTTTTATATCTTTTCATTTATTCATACATCCCTTTATTCGAAACATATATGTAAGCCCCTACTATAGACTAAGGATACAACAAAGAACAAAATAGGAAAAATGTTCACTATGTGGGGAGGGGATTAGAGCACACAGTGTGGGGACAGTGATTCTCTAGGGTGACAACTCAGAGCATATTTCTGCCCACTTAGGCTAGGAATTATTCCAGTTATAAAGATCACATAACACTATGATAGACTGCTGATCTCTCTGGAAGGATGATTAGTTATCCACCATCAATGACCTCTGTAGATCTAACTATTCTGATTATCAATACATCCCTATTCCTATTAACGGTTTCTGCTCTGATGATGCCTTGTTTCTGGCAATTAAGTGCTGGTTATTGACCTCCACCACAGAAAGATCCTTCAACTCCATCATAATGATGACATCTCCTGCCATCATCTCAGTCTGGGGAGCAGCTCCTACTGAGTAGTTCAAGGATACACAGCTGTTCCACTAGTTTATGTTCCAATGCTTCTATGAAATGAGAGGATAATGGGATCATCAATGGATATCTGTGAAGGTGGCCTCTTTGCCCAGCCATATCAGAGTTCATAGTGACAGGGAGGCTATGGAGGAGCTTAGGATCATGGAAGTACACTCTCTAGTTGGCATTTGCTACCGTTGTATGTCAAACCTAATAATAACAAGGGCCTAAAGTGAGCCATTATTGTATTATCATTTGTCAGGGAAACCAGAGAGTCACTGGTAACAGGTTACTTATATTGGGACTCTTCATCATAAGGGGCAATCACTTGTGTTCATTATAGTAAGGACTTCTCTCCCCTTCTGGAATTTCTGCCCTTACCACTATTCTTGGACTTATATTATGCCTTATTCACCATTATCATATTCCATATAATATTGCTTCTAACCAAGGAACTATTTCCATGTCAAAAGAAGCATTATCTTACCATGAACCACACATCCCAGAAGCAACTGCTCTGATCAAATGGTGGAAGAGCCAAATAAAAGCCAGTTGAGAAAGAGAATTCTGAAAGGCTAAATTATATTCTATGGAATGAATTACATGCTTTGAACCAAAGACCCATACATGGTATAGTTTATCTCACAGCCAGAATCAAGGGATAGAATTTGGGAATGCACTGTCCTCTAATTAAACCTAATAATCAACTGAGATAAAATTTTGTTGTACATATCTACAATTTGGGTCCCTGCTGATTTAGGAATCTTGGGACCCAAAACAACGTATTCCACTCAGGCTTATCTGAATATTAGGGGTTCCTCATGTTACTGATCCATAAGACTAAAAGACAGTTTTATTTACTGACTAAAAATTTAAATTCTGCTAATCACAGAGGCAGGAATGATCTATGAAGCCTGTATTCTTATATGGGTATTTCTTTCTACTTCCACATGCAAAATGTATGCAAAATGTTCCCAATAAATGCAAGACATTTGGGAACTCAGTCCCTTTCAAGAATGAAGGCTTGCATCATTCTACCTAGGGAGGAATCTTCACCAGCTAAGTTACTAGCTTAAGATGAAGGCTACATTAAATAGACAGTGGGAGAGGCAAGTTGCAGATATCAATGATGGCCGCACAATCAATTGCAAAAACCTGACTGCTTTCACTGTCTCTGCTCATGAAGTACACATTGCTAATGTTTCTCCCTGCTCCTCGTTCCTTTATTATTCAAGTTAAGTACCTCTGTTGGTGGTTAATAGTTTAGTATTTGAGTTATACAATATTCAGAGAGATACAGATATGATTACTACAGGAAATCTCCTCCTTAGGGGAGAAGGCAATACAGTCAACATTTATTTGAAAGACAATTGCATATTAGGCAGAAGCACAAAGCTCTTATGGTTGGTTAGAAGGTTGTTTACACTGTTTAGCCAAGAAGATGGACTGTACCAGTTTTTACCTCTTGTGTCTGAGCTCCAGGTCCTTCTCTGTTCTAATGCTGCACACTCATTCCCTAAACCTGCTTGCCAGCTGGCAATCTATCAGGTTCTGCTAATGGGAGGAACCAGAGGGACTGGAAGATGGGAAGAGTAGAGAAAGGATGATCCTCCTGTTTCAGTTCATTTTTTTAATGCTTCAGCAGATGCAGAATCTTGGCTCTGCCTCCAGCTTCCTCAATACTCATAGTGCCAGCCTTCCCATGCCCCTTCAGTGGTACCTGCCATAGTGAAGCTGGTCATCCTTTGCAGTTCTGCATTCAACATGCTATGCTTTCTCGCCCACTGAGCCAGGCCCCTCAATGGTCTGCATCCACCAGACCATGCCCTCTCCTCCAAAGTTTAAGCACCTGTTAGGCCACACCCCTCCTTCTAGGTCCAGAACTCATCTGACTGTGCCCCCTCTTCAGAATTCTGAACAATAATGAAGGGTCTCCAGGTTTGGATAACCCACCTCTTCCTTTTCATTTCCTGGTTATAGATTAGTTATTGATTCCTGCCGTTACAAATAACAAAGCCACCTTAGCACCCCTTCCAATGTTGTGCAATTAAGTACCTCTGTAAAATCCCCTTTACTTTAATGTCTACTTTGTTGGGAGGTTGTTTTGTTGTTTTGTTGTTGTTGTTGTTGGGGTTTGTGTTTGGTTTTGTTTGGCTTTTTCTCTGAATGAACCCTGATTGATACAGAGGAGAGCAGATTTGGAAAGAAAACTGATGAATACCACCATCCAATGCATTGTCACTCCATTCATTCAGCCATTTATTCTTCCACTCATTCAACATGTATTGAATACTTACTAGACACTTGCCCAGGCTTTTGTGCTATAAAGTCCCCAGGAAAGACATGGCTTCTCCCAGTCAGCAAACAACTTAGAATCTAGGAGAGGGAAAAAAAAGCAATGAGACCTGCAGAAGCAAGAGACCATAGTGGTGGTAAGGGATTCACTGACTTCAGTCAATGATGGAGGAAAGGTTGGGAACAGCTATGAGAATCAGTGACATCTGAACAGAAACACAAAGTGTGAGCAGGAAGTTAACAAGGTACAAAAAGGAAGCTGAGAAAGAGGAGTCCTGGGTAGAGGGAATGCAAGGGAAAAGGCATTTAGGAAAATGTGGCTAGCTTAGTCTTCCAATATGGATAGAGCTATGGTTTCAGAGAGGGGAAGATGGATGGGGAGATGATGGTGAGGAAGATAAAGAGGCCAGGCTGGCTGAGAAAACTGAGGCTGATGTGCAGCAGTGGGGTGAGCCTGAGGACCCTGAAGACCGTTAAAGTTCCCTCTTCTGTTCCCTCTTGTGTTTCATTCTGTGTTGGGCACAAATTGGTCTTCTGATCCATGGAAAAGGAATGGAGTGTGGTGAGAATCCCTTACTCAGCTCTGCAACCTCAATCCAAAAGCCCCAATCACAGCTCTTCCCAAGTCAATTGGCTCACCTACAGGGTGCCTGGTTTCCTCTCAGATTGGGCTCCTACCTCCCAATTTCCTTCTAGATCTCTCTCTTCTGTCTTTCCTGGGCTTTCCCTCTGGGTCTTTCTTCCTAATGCAGAGTAACTTCTTTCTTCCTAATGCAGAGTAACTTCTCTCTCTCTCTCTCTCTCTCTCTCTCTCTCTCTCTCTCTCTCTCTTCTTCCAAATGTGTATCATTACCCCTCACATTTGGCTTCCAATTACCAGGCCCAGTTACTCCTGCCAGAGTGATGTTGGAGGCAGAAAGGGAATCCCTGGGTGACCTGGTAGGTATCCCAATCCCAGCAAGAGAGTGAACCCTTCTAATTATTACTTAGTAAAAGTTATTTGTAAACAGAATAAAACTTATTATCATAAATAATTTTAAAATCCACTTCAAATGTAGCTTTTGAAGTTATGGGAT
Source organism: Marmota flaviventris (assembly GCF_047511675.1). Lineage (NCBI taxonomy): Eukaryota > Metazoa > Chordata > Mammalia > Rodentia > Sciuridae > Marmota > Marmota flaviventris. The sequence goes on along the minus strand of NC_092500.1, from coordinate 74,030,107 downwards.
TCTTTTTTTATGTAAAGAATGTGATTCATGTAGTAATAAAATTTTCCCAGTGGAATTCTGTGGTATTTTCCACCATAACCACACAAACTATACTATGCAATCAATATCTGGAGATTCTCATCATACTATCAGAAGGCACAACAGTCATTCTCTGACTTAAAATCTAGACCAAAAGCACAACTACACAATTATTTTATCATGTTACAAATAGCATCACTGAAATAAAATACAAAACTATATGGACAAAAATAAGTCTATTTCTTTCTTGTGACCTCACTCTTGGTCTTCCTCAACCTGTAAACTCTGTATTATCAAGTGCAATGGAATGATGTGTATATTTTTTGTATTTTCCATCTTTTCTACAATGCAAACTTAAACCTTTTGTAACTATGCAGTAGAGACTTTGAATGAACTGTTCAAAAATCTGAGGATATCTGGAAAACCTATGGATCAGCCTTCCCAGTATATATTTGCACAACGAATTCAGGAGACTTCTTAGAGCCAAGAGTTATAGTTTTCATCCAGTAAATAAGCCTTGGTCCTCAGAAAGGAGGGATAATCCTGAGCCCATCATGAATGACGTGGGTCCTTGGATATGTCTTTCAACTTTGCTTTTATATCTGAGTTCTCAGAAGAAAGACTGGCTAAGATAAAATCTCACATTTCTATCTTCTTTATAATCTTGGAGCACAAGTAGGTTTACAACTCCTCTAATTAGGTATAACACAAGGACAAGATTTCTTCTCCCATTCATAACAGAACTGCTTTGGCACTTGAAAGAAACTAGAAAGAGATCATGTTGCCCCCAAAAAAGGATGTTGAGTCTGGGAGTTCCAGAAATGGACACCTGAAAAGGGAAGGGACTCTCTGAAGAGCCAGCAGTACTGCAGCATGGTTCTTGCAGAAGAGGTAAAAATGCCCACTCAATGGGAGCAATGCCAGGTGGGCCCAGCAGTAATGTCCTAAAAGCATTGGGCACAATGGCAAGCCTGGCAAACACAGTAAACTGGCCAAAGGAAAACAGTGCCAGGAGAAGACAAATGGAACCCACCAAGCCAGGTGGAAACATGTGACACACTCCTGGGAACTCCCAGAAATAAGCAGAAAGAAATTTCACAAGGCTATAGAAAGAGTTAGTAAGACACAGATAAGGTGAGTTTGTATCCCAATCACAGAAGCCATTTAAACATTTTCTTCTGGATTTAAATGCCAGTTGAGTGAATATGGAATATGATAGAAAATGAGAGCACCACATAAATATAACATAAAGATATTGTGTCCACCTAAAAACTAAAAAATAAATATCTTAAAAAAAAGAAAATGAGAGCCAGCTATTCATGCACTCTCTAACCGTGGTACAAACTGCCTTAAGAAACTTCCTGGGTGCTCGTCCTTGTTCTATCCTCTATAGCACTGTCTTTTCAGACAATGTTTTATGGATTACTGGGGTTCAACTGAAGGTGCCCCAGAGGGGAAGTGGACATCTAGGGGAAGAGCACTGTGTAGTTCCTTAAATGATTTTGCTTGTTAAAGGGGGGTTTTCTCAACAGACACTAGTATTGCGGTATATATATACATGGCGGTATAACCAATGTGATCCTGCAATCTGTACACATGGAAAAATGAGAATTCATACCCCATTTGAATCAAATGTATGATATGTCAAGATCATTGTATTGTCTTGAGCAACTAATAAAAAGGGGGGGGGGGTTCTCAACTTAAAACAAAGTCAGTGCTCTATAGCAATATAAAACAACTCATTTCTTCAAAACAATAACCCTCTAAGCACTTGAAGACAGGTGTCACAGCTCTGTTTAATCTCCTTCCTGAGGCTCAACACTGCAGACATCTGCTCCTCACTAGGGTGACTTTGGAGTCCTCGTCATGGCAGTTGTTTCCTTAGGCAGCCCTCTCGTTAATCCACGTCCTTTTGAATAAGTGTGTGGCTGAATCAAAATGCGCAGACCAACTCAGATGTGTTGTTTTAAAAGAAAAATTAAACTTTCCAGATAAATCTTTCTTCTTATTTGAAATATAGACTGTTCTGGTCAATACACGTTTCCATAACAGTAATTACTCACACACAATTGATTGGTTAAGAGGAAAATGTGTCCCCCAAAGTTCAGATGTTGGAAACTTAATCCCCAATACAACAGAGGTGACTAGATCATGAGGACTCTTTGCTCATGCATGGATTAACATCATTTTCAAGGGAGTGGACTAGTTATCACAGAAGTGGGTTCCTAATAAAAAGACTGAGTTTGGCTCCCCTCCCTCTTGCTCTGGCCTCACCCTGCCCTTCTGCTTTCCTCCATGGACGATGCAGAATGAAGACCCTCACCAGATGCCAGCACCATACTCTTGGACTTCTCAGCCGTCAGAATCGTGAGCCAAATGAATTAATATTCATTATAAATTACTCAGCCTTTGGTATTCTGTTACAGTAGAATAAAAAGGACTAAGACAGATGATGTCAGTATCATGCAGAAGTTGCTTTGTTCATACATGATTTCAGCTAGGCAAGGGGAGCAGAATTAGCAAAAACTGAATTACAAACCTCAGCAGGAAAGGAAAATACCCTCTGCTCAACAAAAGCACAGATAGAAGCCTTTTTAATCTGCCTTTTAAGAAAATTTAAAATAGGCATCTACCAAAGAATTGTTTTCTTAAAAAAAAAAAAAAACAAGCGTCTACACTGGGGCTTCTTCCCCACCCTCAGAACTCTGATCCCAGCTGCCTTTGTCTAAGCTCATGCTTTTGCACAATTGCTTCCATGATGTTTTTTTTTTTTTTTCCCCCTCTGAGGCAGTTTGAAGCCACTGGTCTGCCTGCCTGCCAGGGCAGTCCACAATACCCCTCGGATACACATGAGAAGGTATTGTTAGCACTTTGATTACTTGGTTATATAGGTTTATGAATGGTTTGCCCCTAAACATATTTTTACTACAAACCCAACTATTCTTCCTGAACAATTTTATAGACTGAAAGATTTTTCATGTGGAGTTATAACAGAAAGGCCTACAGACTCATTCAAGTCAATATTTCATCACTTCAAAGTTTAAACTCCCCATAAGGGTGTCTTTTCCCTCTCAAAGTAATTTATAACCTCAATCCCATCATTCCCAAAATAGTTTGGAAGTTCAAAGACAGTGTTTGTGTATCCTAATGGCAGTGGGGATGGAAAGGGTCCCTGATCATCTTCATTTATCTGGGTCCTTCCTGTCCTCTGTTGATATGTCCCTTCCCATCTAGTCTCTAGCCCTCTGGGCTGGCACTGGGGTGCACAATCCTTCATGGTGTCTCTAGCCCTTGTGTGAGCTAGAGGAAAACGATGGTGCTTCCTCTTCCTCAACTGCAAAGTGCCAGTCATGTTCTCTCCTCCACCTGATCCCAGACCATGCCTGGTCCATAACTCCCAGTCCTTCACCATTCTTCCTGTGGAAGATGCGGGACTCTCCTTACACTCCTCATCTGTGCAAAACAGAGCCCATGAAGGACTCTATCCCTGGCCGATTGATCTGGGCACCTGCCCCTACCACCTTTGCTTTTCTGCTTTGACCCATGTAAACAAGGCATGGCAAGGACTTTTGTTACATCTTATCATCCACCCTCTTATCATTCTATCTGGAAATTACTGTACTTTATGCATCAGCTGTAAAGGATTTCATGTTTGAAATCTCCTTTGTGTCTCAGTGGAGGCTGGTTTTCAAGATTATATTCTATATAATTTTAAAGAAGGTCAAATTTAAGTCTCAAAACTGGAATATATATAATTTCATATGTATGTATTTTCCCATCATTCTAGGTTATTTTCCCTTCAACTATTGTCAGTGATTTGGATGGAGGGGCTATGGGGCAATGAGTAACTCAAAAACAGCAGGATTCAAGTTACTTTGGCTTAATATTGTTAAAAATTTCATCAAGGTTTCACTTGATGTCCTGAACTGACCATGTAGGTTTGAGTAGCATAAAGCTTAGTGAGACTAGGACCTGGAATGAGCTGAACTCCATAAAGTACACCGCTTTTTTTCAGGCTTATCATGTTTTAAGTCATGTAACCAAGTTAAAAGAGGAGATGCTGTCCACATGTGGCTCCCCAGGGTCACACCTGGGAAGTCTTCTGAGTCAGGGATGCTCCTCTCACCTGCTGCTTCCACCCCTGTGTGGCTATAATGTCTCTATTGCTTTTATTTATCCTATCTCCTTAGGCCTCGAAAGTTTTTCTTGCTCAAAGAAGTTCCCTGCAACTACCAAGCACAGAAAACAAATGAAGCAATCTTTCCCAGCAGATGGCTGGGCCCCAAGCCTCGCCACGCTAGACATCTTGGCCAAGGTACACCTGCTCCCTTCCAGAGGAAGGCCAACCGCCCCACTGAAGGCAGCCGGCCAGTGTGTTCTGCTCCCCACCGAGAACCACCTCCTAGTGCCTTTGCCCTCTCCTTTCCTTGGCAATGTGATAAAATGTTTCTGCTATTTTTTTCTTTGTATTCAATTAATAAACTTCTGAAAGAGGGGTTTAACCTCCAGAAAGGGCTATACAATGGCAAACATACTAAAATTGTCCTGTGTACAAGTTCCACAACTTGTACAAAGGATAGATTTTGACTACATATACCTGGTCTCATGTGCACATGGTAAAATGGCCACTGGTCTGCCAGCCTACCAGGGCAGTCCATAATACCCCTGAGATGCACATGAAGGTATTGTTAATGCTCTGGTTACTCAGTTATGTAGGGTTATGAGTGGTTTTCCCTTAAACGTATTTTTACTACAAACCTAGCTATTCTTCCTGAACAATTTTATAGACTGAAGGGACTGGGAAGGATGGGGTGAAGGTTTACCCAGGCCTCTGAGCAAGTCTGGAGATACCGTATTTTATTCTTCCTAAATCAGCCTCATGTAGTCTGTGCTCCACACTAAGCTAGAATGATCGTTTTAAGAGTGCAAATTCTGTCACATACCATCCCCTTCCTCAAAACTGTCAATGGCTTCTCATCAAACTTACAACCTATCTGATGTGCTATTACATGGTAGTGTGATAATATGTAACAGTAAGGTACTTAAAGTACTGTAGATTTCAAAAAACAAGAAGAAAGGATTTTGAAAGTTTTCACCATAAAGAAATGAGGAATGTTTGAGGAGATAGACACATTTAACCTTATTTTACATTACACAGTGTATACATGTAACAAATGTCATGTTATCCCATTCATATATAAAATTTTAGTTTTTTAAAAAAAATTTTAGTTGTAGATGGACATAATATCTTTATCTTATTTATTTATTTTTATGTGGTACTGAGGATTGAACCCAGTGCCTCACACATGCAAGGCAAGCACTCTGCCACTGAGCTATAATACCAGCCCAATCTTTATGTTTTTATATAACACTGTAAAATAATTTTTTAAAAAAGCACAACATAACTAACCTCCTTACTCTGGATCATGAGATCAAACATTTTCCAAGCCCACTCTCTTTCTGACTTCAGCTACTCGTGATTCCTTGTCCACTGGCTGTCTGCTGCTCCCTGACCCACCATATGTGTTCCTGTCTCAGGGCCTCTGCTCTTGAGCTTGCCTCTTCCTGGAACACACTCCCTTCAAGACTCTTTGCTCACTTCCTCACATGAAGGAAGAATTTCCACTGAGTAATATTTTTCATCTACTAGACAAAAGAAATACCTAATAGTTCCCCATATTAAGTCCAGCCCAAACTACCTAATAAGTACTTATGCCCTAACAATTTAATAGTTATTCGAAGAAATTGACATGCATAAATTGAAAGGAAAAAATGTGGCTTTATTTCCTTTACAAATGACATAATCTCTTACTGCATCCCTTTCCTAGGGCTATTCCTATGGTAACAGATTACCACAAACTTCTGGATTAAAATAACAGCAATGGATTTTCTCAATCCTAGAGGCCAGAAATCTGAAATAAAGGTGTCACTAGAGGATTTCTCCCTCCAGAGGCACTAGAGAGCAAATTCATCCCATGTCCTTCTAGCTTCTGCCAATGTGGTAATCATAAGCATTCCTTAGTCTATAGACACATCACTCAACCTCTGCCTCCATCTTTATATCCCCTTCTCTGCAAGGCTCTGGGTCAAACTCCCTCTGCCTCTCTCTTATAAGGATACATTTAATTCTATTTTGGACCCATTGACATAATCATCTCAAATCCTTAACTAAATTACATCTTTTTTAATATAAGATAATATTTACTTTTGTGCCATATGAGGTAATATTCACAAGTTCCAGGGATTAGGAAGGGAATATATGCTTTCTGCCTACTACTCGGACTAGTGGGGTGTAACTGTTGGGCACAGAACAACACCTCCAACTTTGAGTCATATTTGGTCCTGCCACCTACCCTCCTCCTCAGTACTTGATTATTGCAAAAGCAACAACCAAAAACTCAGCAAAGATGAGTCACCAGTGAAAGGCAAATAGCATGGTCTACTTTGAAACTGTGAGCACTAGCACAGGCTGATAGTTTGTGCAGTATCTAATAGATATTGAATATTACTGAGTTCATTTCCCTCAAAATTTTAAGAGTCTGAACAACCTGTGAGCTCACTTCAGCAGTCCACAGCACTTTGGAACATGGTTTGGGAACAGTGGCTTTAAGGCGTTTGTTCAAATGTCACTCCTCCGAAAGGCTATTGCTTGCAGTCACTGTCCAATCACTATTATGCCATTACTCTCTAACTATTCACTCTGCCTTATTTTTTAACAACACTAACACCCCTTATATTACATTGCACATTTATTATCTACTTCTCTACCATGATATGAGTTCCATGAGCACAAGATTTCATATTCTGTATCTTATGCCCCTGAAACAGTGCCTGGCACAGAGCAGGCACTGAAGAAATAGCACTGAGTGATGAATAAGCATTAGGAAAGGACACCTGGGGTCTTCACATCCTAACACATAAAACTAGGTCTTCTCCATGTGCTTCTGAGGTATATATTTTCTTTACTTTTTTGTTGTTGTTGTTTGCACAGGGGATTGAACCCAGGGGTATTTAACCACTGAGCTACATCCCCCCAGCCCTTTTATTTATTTGTTTGTTTGTTTGTTTGGGGGACAGGTTCTCACTAAGTTGCTTAAGGCCTCACTAAGTTGCTGAGGTAGGCTTTGAACTTGCGATCCTCCTGCCTCAGCCTCCTGAGCTTCTGGGATTATAGGCTCATGCCACCATGCCTGGCTCTCAGGTATATATTTTCTAATTTTATTCATTTACATATTTAGAAAGTATATAATTCTGGAGTACAAAGCCTTTTTAAGTTTTTTCAACAATATAAAATTCATTTCTCTGAATTGTGACTATAGGACAGTGATTGATTTCATAGTAATGAAGTAAAAATATTACAGTTACCCTGACAATTTTGTGACATTGTAGAAGTGACATTCAAGATCCAATGAAAGAACAGTTGGAAGATCATATTACAGGAAAACTAGGAGAGAGATCGCTGTTTCTATGAAGTTGAGAATCTCTGACTGATTTCCCTGATAGCCTTTCTTCTATATCCTTAAATATTGTGGTTTCCCTCTCAGGAGGGGCTTGACTATCAGAGAGCTCAGGCCTGATAGTCAGATTTCAGATTTCCTTTGGGGTTGAAATCGAGTTTTATGAAGTTTTAAAAGCTAATTAATACCCGGCATTGTCTTACTTTTAACAGCTGATTTCATTTTAAATGAAGTAAGTGTCCATTTTTTATTAGCCTTGATTTCATTAGAACCAATATTATATATGACAGAGAGGGACGTCCTCAGGTTAGGGACTGGCAGACTTGCTCACGCATCTTTTGACTGTGTCTCCTTAAAATGACAGGTGGGAAATATATGAAATGAATTAATTAATCAGTGACAAAATGAAACCAAAATGGCATTTTGCCTTCAGTACTGAACTCTGCAAGCCCAAGGACTAAACCAATAAAAGTACGTCCTTGGCCTAACAAGGAAAGATGGGTGCTTGGCAAGGTTGCTGGGACCTGAGAGAAAAGTCAAGTTTGGGGTAGACCTGGACCTTCAGGAGAGACAAAAATGAAAAATAACAAAATAATAATGAAAAAGGAGAGGAGCTAGGGAGTGCAGCAGACTAAAATACTTAAGACCCAGAGTCCAGCTGCCTTCTTCAGGTGCCCTACAAGAAAATCTTCTGTATAACTACCTAGACTCTGCAGTTGGGCATCTTCAAAAAGAGGCCTTCTTGGGTGCAGAACAACCTATGCCAGCTACCTGCACCAACCAGGAGAGTGCTCTACATGGGAACGTGAATGAACCCAGCACCGAGAAAACCCAAAAGACAGGAGAAGAGAGACTAAGGTGAACAGCAACAAAGAATCAACAAGTCCCAGAGACTGTGGAAGAGAGATAGATGTTAAAAATAATTAATATCCCAAAAAATATTCAAGAAGAAACTTCATTCTTAATACAAAGACAGGCTGCTACCAAAAAAAGGAACAAATCAAGAACAAAAAAAAATTAGAAATAGAATGGCCAGTTTAAAATAAAGCCTTGATGAGTAATCTAAAATAGTTGCATATGGGGTAAAAGATACACAGAGTACAGATGAAGAAATCCTCCAGAATGGAGGATAGAAGGACAAAATAATGGAAAATGTGAGAGAAAGAAGTCAGGAGAGATAAATTTTGAAATTTCAATGCTTATTTGGTAAGTTCCAAAAATGAAATATATATATACAAATAAAAGGGCAAAATAAAACCACATAAAAGGAATAAAAAAGGAAATTGGCCAGAATTCCAAAAGTCAAGATCTTAAGATCTGTACAGCCAACCCTCTCCAACTGAAATTTCAAGGTAGGATGAACTACAGGTCTGAGAAACATTCAAAAGCAAAAAGAACATAGGCCAGCAAAGAAAGGAGGCCCAGTCAGTACAAAATAGGGAGAAAATAATAGAAAAGTTCACCTGAATCTTTCGTATTCAACCAAACAACAAACCAAGTATGAGGATTTAAAAAAAAATAGTTTTCAATGCAGAATATCACAGTTTAAAACCTATGCTCCTAACTTGAATGAAAAAATACTCAAACATATATGCCAGCAAAACTTTAAAAATAAATAAATAAATACAATTTTAAAACACCTCATAAGTAAAGACCTAGAACAGGAACAAGAGAAACTCTGACACAGAAACAGTAAAAGTGGTAAGATGGAAAACACAAGAAATTCCTTTGATTTCCCAACTCTGAAATTCTTTCTTTTTTATTAATTTTTTCATTTATATATGACAACAGAATGCATTACAATTCTTATTACACATATGGAGCGCAATTTTTCATATCTCTGGTTGTATACAAAGTATATTCAACCTATTCATGTCTCTATACATGTACTTTGGATGATAATGTCCATCACATTCCACCATCATTTCTAAACCCATGCCCCCTCCTTTCCCTTCCCACTCCTTTGCCCTATCTAGAGTTCATCTATTCCTCTCATGCTCCTCCTTCCTACCCCATTATGAATCAGCCTCCTTATATCAGAGAAAACATCCAGCATTTGGTTTTTTGGTATTGGCTAACTTCGCTTAGCATTACCTTCTCTAACTCCATCCATTTACCTGCAAATGCCATGATTTTATTCTCTTTTATTGTTGAGTAATATTCCATTGTGTATATATGCCACATTTTCTTTATTCATTCATCTACTCACAGGCATCTAGGTTGGTTCCACAGTTTAACTATTGTGAATTGTGCTGCTACAAACATTGATGGGCTATGTCCCTGTAGTATGTTGTTTTCGAGTCCTTTGGGTATAGACCGAGGTTCATTTCAAATAGCAAACATCTAATTTTCTTGTTTATTTTGCCATTCACCTGCATCAAATTGTTCTGTTTAATTCTGTGGAAAATAATAGTTATATAATAATAAAATGTTAATTATTCTTATTTTAGAATCAGCCTATAGACAGAATATAAAGGATGTAATTAAAGTACTGAAATACAAAACAGATGTAGATGCTACAAATAATGTATAATAATAAAAATAGTAAATAATATATAATAATAAAAATAGTAAATAATGTATAATAATAAGAATAAAATCTGAGAAGCTTTCCAGCAGAGTTCCATATGGCCAGTCCGCTATCCCAAAACCCCACTATTAGGTAATATGTTAAGTTTAGATGTGGAAGGCATTGGCTGAAATGTGCAGTGATGTGGAAGAGCAATATAAAATTGATATTTAACCCTTTGCTACAGGGTTAAGGATTTAGCATAAATTGGTCAATCAGATTAGTGTGTGATAAGGTTGCACAAAGTTAATTGGGGCACTGGTTTAAAGGCCAGTGGGACAGTAAAAGGGAGGACTAGAAAGAACACCCCATTTGGAACCAACAAGATACCATAGAATCATTTAACATCTAAGAGAAAAAAGGGAAGAAGTTATCTGTTTTCACACTATTCCTTTGGGTCAGCCCTGACTGTAAACCTTGATGAAGCTAAGCCTCTATTTGAGGTTTAAACATCACATTTCAGGCTATTTCACAAAAACATGTCATTGATGTGCTACACAGACCTCTAATATAAAGCTTTATCCAATCATCCTCAGAAAGTAGGGCAAAAGTAATCAGTCTATTTAGGAACAGCAGGATCCATAGAGACCAGAGGCAGGAATGTTTTGTAAATATCAAAGCTGACCTAAAAACACATTTAACAATGAATCTTTCATAAGAATAATGACTATCAGAGGTACCACATGAGGTATTGAAATACTATTCACCCAATGTCAGATAATTGCTATAAATGCCTTAAAGAATCAAAATATTTACTGGCCTGTTAGTATGTTGGTTTTAGTATAATTGTGTAAGGTCATTTGCATAGACTTCTTTATAGTTTATAGCCTTTATTCTTTCAAAATTTATTTCAGCTCATATGTAGCTCACAATACCATATGTGTGTACAAACAGCTAGATCCATATGAGGCCACTCAGCACAGAAAGAAAACAGGTATAAACAAAAAACAAGAGTGCTAATGTAAATAACATGGGCTCTCTCGAATGAGAAAATGTATTAGTAAATGGACTGAAATGTTCATCATCCATATTTAACCTAATGCATCAGAAAAAGTTAAGTGCTAAGAAAATTTGATTTTGCAATCTTAGCAAAAACTATGCATTGACTTAATGCATGAGGAAAGAAACAGAAGAACCTTGCTACCAAATGCAAACAAAAAGGAGAATTCCCCCCAAGCCATCAACAAGTTGACAAGCCAGGATGAGTCAGATGGCTGACTCAACCATCTTAGCCACAATCCAATTCTCCTCAGGCTTCCTGTGGGCCTGTGATGACATCCTTCCAGTCCCTCACAGGTGCCCCTGGGGTTCATCATGAGCCTGCTTTCTTTTCTCCCTCAACTTGCTCATCTTAAAATCCGAATTCTTATAGTATAAATCTGTAAGAGAATAGAATATCTGATTGGCTGACCCAATCAATAATACACAACTCAAGGCGAGAACAACTTTTATTCCTCCATTGTTTCTATTTCCTTTGATTTTTTCATTTTGAACACAAACAGAACATTTTTTTTTTATTAGCCCATCCTCTGTACAAAAAGAATGACAAAGAGTTTTTTAATTTGCCACTATTGGACTAATATGTGCCCAAGTGTCTCTGACTCTTTCCTTCAACAATATCTCCCTGAATAGGGTCTGAATTTGTGGGTTATCTTTATTGGATAATTCACCACTCACCAATGCCAGTATTTCATGAGAATACGATAGGCCTACTAATTACAGATCTAGAGCATTCATTAAATTATTCTGAAACATGACAAGCACCCCTCTATAACATAAAATAAGGGACAGTGCATATATCCAGGCCTGCTTACTTAGTGGTAATATGGATTTTAGTGTGCACTTGTCACCCACTTTAGGTTCTCGTTATTGTCCCGCTTGCCCTAATTCAGTGATGTATCATTTTCCTGCATTTGTCTAAATCAGTTCAGCAGCAGATAAATCAAAGCTTTTCTTGCCCTTGCCCTTCCAAGCTGTTCAAATCATCCATCTGACCATGGAAAAAAAGGGTGTAATCACTTGCTCAGGAGAAGAAAATATCTGCATAAACTCCATGGCAAACCATTTCTGCATCAATGTGTGCAAAAACACACGCCCACGCTTTCACTTACGCATACATGCTGACCAAATGCACCTTGGAGCAGATTCTGAAGGGACAACATCAAAGTCACAAGACATTGCTCATTTTTTCTATTAGAAAAAAAGCCAGTTTCAATTCTCTTCTTTTAAGAAAAGAGATATATATTCTCTCTAAAAAGAAGAGAGTGTATATCCAACATTTCAAAAGCCATATAAGATCCTATTTTTATATCCTTGTGAGCTGTAGGAGCTGAAAATTAATTGCTTCTTTAACTGGCAAATCCTCTGTCAGACAATGTGCCCCAGCATTCAGAGTCCTAACACATTTTTCTCTTTGAGGGAGAATCGTACACCAGGAAAGACCTCCTGGGTGGACCTAAAGAATACAGCACCCCCTCATGCCCCTTTCATTCCCTTTTTTTCAACCCACACACTTTTTGATATTTTATTTTACTTTTTTTTTGTATTTAGAGATTTTATCTCTTCTTATAGGAAGCATATTATTGGAAAAGAAAAAAAATGGAAAGCTCAAGGGATGTGACTGTGACAGGGAGAGAAAAGAGCACTTGGAGTTTCCACTGCAGCCTTCAGCTGCCCTTCGGGAGGTTGCACTAAGAAACAGAGGTATATGGTCCTTTTCCAACAACTCTCTCAGGACAGGGGCTGTGTCAGCCCTTCATTCTGCATAGAATTTGCCCTGTTGCCCTTACTTGCTAGTGTGTCCTTCACATTCTGCAGAAAAGCATGCAAAACTCCTTTTTCTTTTTTCTTCCAGAAATTAATAAAGTAAATGGATGGAGGTCTTCCCATGTTCTGAAGAGGTTAAAACCTAATACACAACTCAAGGTGGGAACAACAAATTCATTCTCAAAAATGAATTTTCTGTGGGGATGTGGCTCAAGCGGTAACCCGCTTGTCTGGCATGCGTGCGGCCCAGGTTCGATCCTCAGCACCACATAAAAATAAAGATGTTGTGTCCACCGAAACTAAAAAATAAATATTAAAAAAATTCTCTCTCTCTCTCTCTCTCAAAAAAAAAAATGAATTTTCTGTGGGCCTAGTACTGAATCCAAGTTGTGCTATGTAAACTTTCTAGTAGGACTTTGATCTTTCTCTGGAGGCAAAAATGAACAGAACATGGTTGTACATTCAAGTATTTCCATCTATAATTTTATTTAAAATAACACTTCTTTTTCCCACCCTGCCCACTCTTTAAATTTTCAAGACAATTACTCTTTATTTCAGCTATGAACTCAGCTTTTTAAAAATTATTTTTATTAGTTACTGATGGACCTTTATTTATTTATTTGCTTATATGTGGTACTGAGAATCAAACCCAGTGCCTCAAACATGCTAGGCAAGTGCTCTACCACTGAGCCACAACCCCAGCCCTGAACTCAACTTCTTGAAGTGAGTTGATAAAAGCGATGTCATGCAATTTCTCTAATAACATCTTCACACAATGTATCTGTGCTGGGCACACAAACATGTGCACAAACACAAGCACCCCTACCCTGGTTTTGGAAGGCCTTCTTGATTCTGTATGGTTTCATCAATATTTTTCAGATCATTGCCTCTGAGTTATTCCCTTCATATGCTAACTGTGTCTTCTCTCTTTTTAGTCTAATAAATTGTGTCCTCATATTTTACCAGCCATCATTCAGAGTAGACAAACCCTAGGTGATCCTAGAGGTTCACTTCTTCCTTGGATTTGGTAGCTTAGAAAAAAGTTGACTTAACAGATCTGAGTGAATGCAAGAAGAATAGAAGAACAAATCACTAGGATTCACTGGGCTGCAGAGGTTTTCTCTTTCAGGAAAGCCACTTACCTGCTCAGGGAGCCTGTGAGGTTCATACATGTAGCCTGATCCTCCGGTGCCCATCATGTGCACAGCATCACAGGTCCAGGGTTCCTCTTGTGGAACACTGGCCATGGTGTATGGCAGTGTATCCATGCTCAGCATAAGCCATGGGATGGCAAGGTTTTAAGGAATTATGTGTAATTCTCTGCTTGTGCATTTTTCCTCAATAAAATTGATTATATCTTCATCACCAGTGATTCTGGTGATGTACTTCCTATTCCTTCTTGCACAAATATTCCAATCTTTAGTTGGTGCCTCTGTAGTTGACTCCTCATGAAGCATTCCTCATGGTCTAGAGCAATGGTTTATAAGCCACATTGCAAATATTTGTCAGGCAAACATATTAATAATATTAATACACATGTCACATGATGACCTTGTTTCTGCTTTGAATCATTTTCTGGTGACATCCCTCAGAAGGAAATCAAGGCAAGCCCTGTTTTTATAAGAGTAGGGTGATTTTGAACACAAGACTAAATAAATGAACAGTATAGGTTTTGTTCTGCCATCATTGTGCACAGATTAAGAATATTTATTTTTGGCTATAAAGATTTTACCCTTGATCTTCCTGTCCTAGTTGACTTGTTCTCTTGACTTAAGATAAGCATATGTGTGTTAGAGGTAGGGTGGGAAGATAAGAATATGCGGGTAATGATTCTAACATTCTTTAAATTTGTCAAAGCAATTATTTATACTCACCAGTTATTACCTGCTGGATCTAAAAATGAATACTCATCCCAGAATATTTCAAATAATCAGGCAGAACAGAAAGACACCAAGTTATTATGCATTCTCCTTTACACCGTAACCCCAATTAAAAATGGTAGCTAGAAGTGTCAAACATAGACATAAAAATTAAGTAATGGTCTGTGATTTTTTAAAAAAAAGAGTTTAAATGAAGATATCAGCAACTCACCAAATATTTTATATACTAAAGGGAATTTAAGGAAATGGAGTTCCTTATTCTTTATACGTTTCAATGAAATCTTACAGCAGCACATGTTCCACACAATTTAGTTGGAGATCTC
This sequence comes from Marmota flaviventris, assembly GCF_047511675.1. NCBI lineage: Eukaryota > Metazoa > Chordata > Mammalia > Rodentia > Sciuridae > Marmota > Marmota flaviventris. The sequence continues at coordinate 74,015,094 of NC_092500.1, read as the reverse complement.
AGAGGATTCAGAAATATAATCATGGGAAGAGTGTTGTTCCAGAATAAAGTCTCAACAAGCAGTGAAGAGAAAATAAATGGATTACAACAAGCATACTAAAAAGGAAAAATAATGTTAGATAAATTTTCCCCAAGAAAGTAGTGATAAAGGAATGGATTTTACTGTGTTTCTCTAGTCTGCTTTGTTTTTATTTCCAAATAACATGTTCAGCTCAAAAAAAGATAAAATCAAATACAATTACTTTCCAATTTATTTCAGAAGAGTTTAGTATTTTCAAGTAACAATAACAAACAATAGTATAGTTGAGGTCTTTGCATAGATTTTCTAAGAAGTTTGGGTTATAGAAATCTACAAAAAAAAAAAAAGAGAGGCATGGACAAAGGTCATGGTACATTAGTAATTCTTTGTAAGCTGCAAGCATTTCTAATGGGAAATAATTTAATTAACATAAAAGCACTGAACAATTAGTGGTCCTTATCTGGCTTAGGACCCATGAACTCAATTATTCACTAGTCATCCCATTAACTTGAGTTTAAAGTTTAAAAAATAATTTTTTAAAGAAGTCTATAGAAATAGAACAGTCAGTTGTTACAATCAGATCATCACTAGCAGAAGGCACGTGACTCTTCAGAGAGGAATGTGATTGAACTTCAACATTTACCAAGTTTGCACATGAAGTACAAGGTTAGGCAGGACAAAGCCTCACCCCACATCTCTCCTCTGCACATTACAGATGAATTGTGGCACTGATACCTGTCAAATGATGAAGGCTCCAGTGAGGGCTAGAATAACAGGCAGAGCAGGGGTATGTTTACTTTGAGGGGTGGAGTTTTAGAAGGCAGATGCGACACGCTCAAAAAACAAACATACCACTGCTACTTCCCTGTCACCTCTTTGAAAGCCACCTGGAGCATCTTCAGGACCTCTGCTGTGAAAGCTGTGGTTGGATGTCAAGAGCAAATGGAGAGTGTCAAGGGTATAGGGTCGCACAGATAAAGGAAATATTTCTAAAATCCACTGTCAATGAAAAAATGATGTTAATGTCATCACCCTACCCTATCAGAGAGTATTGCAGGCCGCAGTAAAGATTTTGGTGTTTTCCTAAAAGCATCAGGTAGCCACTAAAAGATTTATGTAATGCAATCTATCCCACTGATGATTTATTGAGTGTGAAAAACAGTCAGACCCTTGAAAGCATGAGGTCTGTCCACAGATGCACCCCTGGAACTCTGCCATACTTGGTTATGGCCAAGAAGCCCAGGCTGCTGTCCCTTTAGGCAGCGTGACATGTGCTGCTTGTGCAAGATAACATGCCCACAATAGATGTTAGCAAATACATCCGCCTACAGAAATGGAACCGGAGGAACAGAGTCCATCTGGATGTCATTGCCACGCATGATTCAGAAAATCAGACAAAACCATGAAAATGGCCACATTTTCTGCATTCAGACGACAAAAAGACAAGTCACATCGCAGAGTATGTGGGATGCCCACAGGGATGGCTCTGACCTCACGCTGAGCCTTCCCCGACTCTGGTACCTTTTTAAATACAACCTGTACAGGGTCTTCTTATCCCCTCTTCAAACCTGCCTCCCCCATTTTACTCATGATCTGGAAACAGGACGTTTTATAAGAACCAAAAGCAGTCTTTTTGAAAAATGAAAGAATAAGGAAAATAAAATTCTTAAATCATGGGTCCTCTTTTTTCAGATTCAAACAAATTTACACTAACAAATTTGCTCATTGTTTTAGCTCATGATTTTTAATATAATTCACATGCTTGGATTAGAAATAACAAGTACTGTTTTCATATTAGCTTAGCTAATATATATTTTCCTGAGTGTACTTCCCCTTACACTGACTTATATTTGTCTTTGAGAGTATTTTTAACTGACATGTAATAATTGCACATACTTATGGAATACAATGGTATATTTTGACACATGTATATTATATGCAATGATCAAATCAGGATAATTAGCATATCTGCCACCTCAAATATTTACCATTTCTTTGTACTGAAAAAATATAAAATAATCACTTCTAGCCATCTTGAAATACACAGAATATTATTGTTACTCTGGTGGCTCTACTGGACTTGCTATACAGTTCTAGAAGGTACTCTTCCTGTCCAAGTGTATTTGCATAATCATTAGCTCAACCCCTCTCTATCCCTCCTTCCCACTGCCCTTCCCATCTTCTGGTAACTCTACTTCCATGAGACAACTTTTTTAGCTTCCACATATGAGTGAAAACATGTGTTTTTATTGTCTTTCTGCACCTGGTTGATTTTATTTAATAAAATGTCCTCCAGATTCATCAGTGTTGCCCAAATGACAGGATTTAATTCTTGTTGATGACTAGCAATTTCCCATTGTGAAGATACACCACACTTTCTTTATCCATTCAACCATCAATAGTCACCTAGATTATTCCATTTCTTGGCTGTTGTGAGCAGTACTGCAACGAACAAGAGAGTGCAGGTGTCCCTTCCATATACGGACTTCATGTCCTTGGATTGTGTACCCAGTAGTGGAATTGCTGGATCACATGGAGGCTCTGTTTTCAGAGAACTTTTTTTTTTATTAATAACTAGAAAATATTATCTTTTTAAAATACTCCTTAAAGGATGTGCTATGCATCTTTAAAATAATTACCAAAACCAAAGTAGCAGCTTAAGCACGGATGCAGAACAACAAAGGCTCTTCCTCACCAAACCTGAGTCAGAATCCTCTAAGTCCTCTTCTAGACCAGTACCAGCCTTATCTCTGTTCAACTTCAGCAAGAATTCTACTGGATCTCTTTAGCAAAAGTCTCCTATCTTCAACATATGATCAAATTCTTCATGACCCACCCTCTATATTTGATCACCCTGGCCCTCCTCCGGCAAGACTCCAGACTCAGTTTAGCCAGAAGTCTCTTTCACCCCCAGTGCTTCCTCTTAGGAAGTTTTCTCTCCACTGACCTGTTCCCTGTCTTGTCCTCATTGAATTTGGAGTTGAGATCCATCTCTCTGCCCTACTATAAAACCCCCATGGTTTTATAGTCTTTATAGTCTTACAGTAATCTTTCTTGAATAAAGTCTTTCTCACCACCTTTAACAAGTGCAATGAATAATTTTTTTTAACCTTTAACACAGGGACTCTTAAAAATTCATACAGAAATTGTAGAGAATGTTCAGAGAAAAAACTTTCATCCTCACAACCAATCAGGAATAGTCATCATAATAAGTACCAGGAATCTGAATGAATTTCAGTTAGATGTCATCTCTGTGATGGGAGTTGGCAAAGAAGAGTGAACACCATTGTTAGAGTTGACACTGATGGCCACCACTGCCACCAGCCAGAGCTGCAGTGAGGGCCAGAAGGGAACTTTGGCTCCACTGCCCTCTACAGCAACATCAGCCATCTAGTGAGAAACAGGCAAGAGACAGCCTTTCTCTGGAAATACTCTCTGTGTTCATGTCCTTAAAAACCTCTCAGCAATGGATCTGATTCCACTGTGTCCCCAATCCCCCAAACTGCTAAACCTGTGAATGGCTGTCCCCTGCTTTTTCCTTTTTCTAAATTCTGAATCTGGAAGTCTTTAAAAAAAAAATGGTGGAGAAACATACATCAAATCTACATTTAAAACCAGCCTAACTCTGCTTGAAGGAAAGTCACAACCACTTTTGAAATCCACTTGGCAGTTTTTTATCAAGTTAGACATATACTTAGCACCTAACCCAGAAATCCCATTTCCAGGAACTGACCCATGTGCTAGAGGCCTATGACTGCTCTTATAAATGATCAAAAATTTAATAACTTAAACCACTTGAGTACATTATATTACCATTCAAAAATCAGAAGTTCAGCACACTCAGCACTCACTGAGCTAAAAATCTTGGTGTCAAGGTTACATTCCTTTCTGGGTGAACAAAGGAAAACCTACTTTCTTGTTTTTTCTAGCTTCTAGAGAATGCCTGTACTCCCAATTTTGTATCTTCAAAACCAGCAAATAGTAAGTTAAGTCAAGTCCTTCTCAGGCTACCACCTCTCAGGTTCTTGACAATAGCCAGGAAGGACCTCTGCTTTGAATAACTTATGTGATTATATCAGAGACACCACCTAGAAAATCCTGAATAGACTCCCTGTTTTCATTCAGCACATGAGCAATATTGATTACCTTAACTTCTTTCTACCATACAATGAGACATATCCACAGTTTCCTAGATTATGGAATGGGCATTATATGGGAGGGGGCATTATTCTTCTGCCACAACCTAAGAGAAATAAAAACATATATCTACCCAAAAACTTGTATTCAAATGTTCATAGCAGCAGAGCAGTTTCATTCAAAATAGTGAATTACTGGACTATCCATATGTCCATCAACTAGAGAATGGGTAAAAATTTGTGGTATATCCATACAGATGAATACTACTCAGCAATGAAAATGAACAAACTACTGATATGCAAAACACGAATAACTCTCCAATGAATTGTGCTGAGTGGAAGAAACTAGACACAGAAGGCTATGAGCCTTATGACTGATCCATATGGAAAATGCCAGGGAAAGCAAAAGTATGATGACAGAAAGCAGATCATAGGTATCCAGGAGGAGGGAGAGGGAACTTACTGTAACAGGGCAGAGAGAACTTTATGGAATGACGGGCATATTGTATATCATGATGTGTGTAATGGTTAACCCAATTATATATGTGCAACACCCATCAAACCATACCTTCAAAACTGGTGAATCTTTCCATGAATAAAATCTTAAAAATAGATAAATGTATAAATAAAATATATAAGTTAAAGTATATAAATGAATATAATAGAATAAAAAGTGATATTAAAAAGCCAGACTTTCTAGTAAAGAAGAGAGTTCTGAGACCTATGAAAAATTCTGCTATTCAAAAGATATATTCAAAAAAGGATAGCCCTGGAAACTGATATTTTCTGGAATAAATTTTCTAAATGGACCAAAAAGAAATCAAAATAACATCTGATTTTTATTCTCACATAGAGACAGTGAACCTATGAAATCTAGGGGAAACCACCATAAAAAAAGGAGGGATCTAAGCCAAGGAAGAACTAGTCAGAGATGTAAAAACACAGTGTCTTATAGAAACTAAAATCCACCAAGAGGACAGTTTCCCCAGATGAGCTAAAGTGGTTTACCATTTGTCTTCCTGGCAACCGACTGCCCTGAGTCACCCACATGCTCTACAGAAGCTGTCCTCTGTGGTCACCATTCTGCCCTCGTTACCTAGCCCAGAACTTTGCTTTTGGCAGGAGCACCGTAATATGGCTTAAACTAAAGATCATACTTTTTAAATTGTTAAAAACAAAATTAATTATTCCACAACACAGAATAATACACAATGAAGAAAACATTGGCTCCTCCATATTAAGTCATTGTTACTTGTCAGCAATTAGAGAAAGAAAACAAGAATGAGCTCCTTAATGTTTTCCAGGCATCCTCTGCGAGCCTTTCAAAAACATGTGACATCATGTGGGCTTTCTGAAGTTGACTCACTTATGATCCCAAGGTTCCCTTTTCCTACCTGCACTGAGTGTTCGAGGCCTTCTCACCTGCCTAGGTTGGGTCACAGACCCCAACTCCCCGGATGGCCATAAGGCAATCTTGGAGAAAGTCTTTCATTGTTCTCAGGTGTAAGAAAGGCTGAGCATGAAGAGATGGGAAGCCGGGCGTGGTGCTGGCCCCAACTATCCTGCATCCAGCAATGCTGCTGGGACATGGGGGCTCACTTCCATTCCTATTCTGTGCTCTTATTTTCCATAAGAATAGCCATTAAGATGATGCCACTAAAAAAAAATTTTCCTAAAGAAAATGCTTAGGATATGATATTAAATTTTTTAAAAGCACTAAATTAAAATTACATGGAAAAATACTGGGAGAATATTAACCACATAGTTAATCATTGTTATTTCCAAATAGTAGAACTGGGCCCATTTAAATTTTTTATATTTATACTCCTCTAGTGTGTTTTAGTATTATTATTATTATGATGATGATAATTTTTTGAGGCAAGAAAAACAAAATAATACAGGAGTTTTATTTCAGCTGTGGTTTACTCTTTGTCTTTTTTATATACCAGTCTATGTATCAACACTGCACAGTCACATTCTAAGAAGTGTGACACAAATACATATTTATACCTACAGTAACAGGTAGAATGTAGTAAGTATACAGATAATAAATACCCCATGGAAGTGGAAAGTCCAAAAATGCCACTAAACTTCCTGAGGTACTGGGGACAGTGCTCCACAAGTAATTCTACAGCCAAAATGAGGTTTTGAGAAATTCTGAGTTAGACAACACAAAATACACCAATAGTTGTATAATGGAAAATTTCTTCCAGGAGAATTTTCCATTTGTTGTATATATAATACCAGTGTCTTTGTTGTGAGGTCACTAGCAGGTATTTGAGTCATCTTGCCAACACATATAATCCCCATTGACAACACCCTAAAGGATTTGACCCAAATTCCTATACTAACACCAGATCAAAATCAGACTGTTTGGCTCAATGCCATGGGTGCTGCTCAGAAATAAAATAACTGGATATAAAAACATGACTAGTTGAGAAAGAAGATATGTCTTATTTGTCTCAGATAGGGTATTTATCCTACAATTACATATTAGGAGGTAAAAACAGTGGAGAAAGGTCCCACCCGTTGTCTGGAGACCTTTTCCACATATTTATTGTTCCCCAGGAGTAATCTTTTGTTTAGAAGATAGCAAAGTTTGTGTAGCACGCTGGTCTGTCATTAAACATTTGCCTGAAGATCTGAGTGTTAACATCAGTGACAGGGCTTCCTAAATATGTCACATTTCCTCTGACTGTCACAAAGAATTATAGCTTCTATGACTCGCACTATAATAGCAGCTATTTGTGATATTTTAACCTAATGTACAGCCCCAGAGGAGAAACAACAGAAACAATAAAACATCTGCCAGGGATTCGCTTGAAGGAAGGGATTCTGCATGTTATGAGGATTCCAAATTAAAGAGCAAAACCTTGGTGTCAACTACTAAAGGACCTGCGTTCATTAACTCCCTTGTAATTTATGTCTCGGTTATCTCCACGTCCCAAAAGGGGAAATTCTAATCCACCTATGTTGGCTTTATTTGGCAACATCATAGGCAAAGCCAGACAATGTAAAGAAGACTAATTTTTTTTTTCTTTACCTTTACAAGCTGGGATAGAGGAGGGAAACACATTAAAATCAAATACAAAAGATTCCTTTTAATGAGAGTCTTTTTCGTCTGTGTAGATTCTTGCCATGGCTTGGTTTTCGTTTTATGGCAGGAAGGGAGAGTGGCAGGGGAATTGGCTGTTTTCTTTCTTAATGAGAAACCCTGTGTCAAAACGATCGTCAGGATTTCTCCTTTCTTCCCCTCTAGCCTATCAGAGTCGAATGCTCACAACAGGCTCAGGAGCAACCAGCACCAGCTTTGTAAAGACTGGAGTCTACTAAACAAAATAAACCGTGTCATTTCATGCTAATTCAAAGACTCATTCCAACTGCTGTGTGGCGAGAAAGCCAAGAACTGAACTGTAACCCAAACATAAACACATCACATTGCCAGGGAATGGCTAATGCGGCCTCCGTTACACAGAGCTTTCAAAATGCTCTAAGCATGATGAATACATCATTCTGGAAAGAGTTCAAACATATGCAGCATTAAGCCCACAAATATATCTTTCCTACCAAAATAATCCCACTTGCTTTGAATGTGAATGGGGAAATGGAGCATTTGAGTTGAGGCACATAAATGGGGCTTCATTGTCATTCGCTCACTCATAGCACTGAGCTTAGTTACTATCACCTCAATGGAGCATCTCTCCTTCCATTTTCCTCTCTTTCAGAAAAGAGCCCAACCACTCTAGAGTCTTACCCTTCAAGAGTGGGAGACACACTGGAAACCTCTATAGGAACTTGCACAAGCTTCAGTGATAGACACCAGTGTGTTCACCTGACAAACTCATTTTTGGAGAGAAGGAGAGGTGATGCCCCTTCCCTAGAAAGAAGCACGCAAAAAGAGATCATCCTCTTTGTGCCAATAAAGGTGTGGCAAAATCTAAAGGCTGTGTAACATAGTAAATTAGTACCTGGTGCTGCTCGCAAAAATAAAGCTGCTCCTAAAAGAAGAATTGAGCATACAAGTTCTGGCATAAGGAAAACATTCCTTGCTGGAGGCCCCAAGCACATGTCAATACCACATTTGAAATATCCAGTTTGCAACAATATCAAACTGAGCTGAACTCCAGACATATTTTAGTCTAGACTTAGACAAGTGGAGCTGCTTTCTAACCTCAAGTGGCCTCAAGAAGGCCTTCTTCCCAAAGAGCTCTAAGTGGGGACATGGCCAGTGGGAAGACCACAGCCAGGGCCCTCCAAACTGAGGAAGCCACATCCGGGCTGCCTTGCATTGAGAAGGCGAGCATTCCAACTCGTGTCTGTCCAGCTATCTGCTTGTTCCTCTCAGCTCTGAATGCAGCCCTCTGTCCTCTGCTCTCCGAAGCTCATACTGGAGCTCACACTGACCCTGGGATGTCCTGACAATGTGAGACGACGCAGAGTGAACTGATAGGTGGGAGGAGGTGCCAGGTGTCCTGTTCCCACCACATCACTGGGGTGATTGTGGACCCCAGCAGCAGTGTGTGGCCACAGCCACTGGCATCTTGGGGCACTCTTGGGCCAAGTTCAGAGCAGTCAGGTGGTGCATCAGAAATCTGAGCCCCAACTGGATTAGGGTCACATTCTAAATTCCCGCTTTCGGATAATACAACATCTTTAGTTTCTCTCATTTCTGAGGGGGTGGGGGTGCGGGATAGCTATTTCCTGTTACTATCTCCCTGTTATGGTTCTTATTTTGAGGAGGAGGGCGATGGTAGTTAGGATTAAACTCAGGGGCACTCAACCTCTCAGCCACATCCCTAGCCCTTTTTATTTTTTCATTTTGAGACAGGTCTCGCTAAGTTGCTTAGGGCCTTGCTAAATTGCTGAGGCTGGCTTTGAACTCCCAATCTTCCTGCCGTCTGAGCCACTAGGATTACAGGCATGCACCACCATGCCTGGTCTCAGTGTTTTGCTTTTGCTCTTTCAACCCACTAATGCCTGTATAATGAATTCTCTGTATTAAATCCCAATTGCAATTCCTTGTACCACGTGAGGTACTCTCCATTTTCCTGGCTGGGAGGCTAACCTATGCAGTAAAACTTGATGGAAGCCGGGGTTTGGAAGGAGGAGAGGAAACAAAGGAATCCTGGATTTATAGGGAAGCCTAAATTGCCCACTTGTGAAGGTTCAGTTAGAAGAGAAGATCTACCCAGGAAGTGTCCAATGGGGTAGCCTTTAAAATATGCCTAGTGTGATGGAGGGACTGAATGTAAGGGGTTTTTTTTGTTTTGTTTTGTTTTGTTTTTCTTTCAAAATTCAGTTGTTAAAAAACTGTTTGGTGTATTTGAAACAACTTAAGTAACTGAGTCACTTATTTTTAGCTGTTTTTTTTGAAATCTAAATAAAGATCAATTATCTCTGATAAGAAGTTGCCATATGAATCTAGTTATACTATATAAGCATATAATCCAGCTGAATTTTATATTTTGGACAAAAAAATATAAACAAACAATTTTTTAAATGATTCTACATTGAAATGATGCTATTTTGGATAGACAGAGTTAAATTGAATATAATTAAAATCAATTTTAATTTATTTTAACTTTCTGAATGGAGCTTCTTCATTCAAACACATTGTATTAGTTACTGATCATTTGCTAGCATGTAACAAAAACCAACTCCAAATAACATAACTCCAGATAGATGCTTTACTGCCCTTGTGTATGTGTGTGTGTGTTTTGGAGGGAAGAAGTCCCACAGTAAAATAAACTAAGAAAACAGCATTTTCTAATCCTATCCTAAAAATACACTATTTTATTAAAACTATGAGGATTCCAGCACCAAGAAAACCTACCTACCTGGACTAGGCCAAGCACTCCCCAAACCCATTTGACCACAGAAATCTGATTTCTGTCAACTCGTGGGACACATACAGACAACAAAAGCAAGCAGAGATGAAACTTGCAGTAATAACAGGAATATTAAAAAAAAAGGCTGAAAAACACCACAAAAAAAAATTAGCCTGAATTTGGCACTAAAGGACACAACCTCTGTATGTATACTTCCTAACTTCCCAGCATGTCAATGTTTGGCCAGATGGCAAGTTGAATAACAGAAACACACAAACAGCAAAAGCCAGATAAAAGAATATCCCTCTAAATTCAATCTAACAGTTGCAGATAATTAGCTTATGATGTCTGAGTCATTCAATATGCTTTCGAATTTCACAACAAAGCCATCCAAATGATTACAACTCATTTGTTATACGTCAAGGTTTGCTGGAAAAATGGAGGGAGGGTTCTGGATTTGAGGTTGTGAAGAAAGAAATATGGTAAGATAGCATCAGCAATTATACCATACTCTTAAATTGTACATTTCCACATATTTCCACAAGAAACCTTTCCTATTAATATTGTCTCTTTTCTAATGATAAGAAAACTAGTTTGCATACAGAAGTTTTCCATGTTATAGCCAATACGGCTCCATTGCAATTCTTAAACCTCTGTAACAACTTTAATACCAATCAAGTAATGTGCAAATACTTATTAAATATCTGCTATGACACAAAACACTGGGTGAGGGGATGGGGGTGTTGAGGACATGTCTTCTTGGCAAGGAACTTGTAAACAGGAAATAAAATATGAGACTTTAGAAGGGACCTTGGAGGTCACCCAATACAATCTTCTAGTTGATGGATGATTCAACCCCTACAACTCTGCCTGTGAGTCGCCAGCTTCTGCTTAAGGCTGATTACACATAAATAGAAGATTCACTCCCTCAGTAAGATATCTACTCCATTAAGATCTTCATGTTTACTCAAAAAAATACACTTTTAGGATTTCTACTCACCTGTCCTTTCTGTGTCTTGCTCTACAGACAATAGCTCTTCAAGTATTTAAAGCTCCCTATCATATCCCCTACCTTCCTTTTACTGACAGCATTGCCCTATGATGCTTAACACCCAGGAGTAGGAGAGTTTCGTAGTGAAATATATTTAGATAATAGCATATTCTAATTATATCTTGAAAATACACTATTGTATTAAAACTGTGAGGATTCCAGCACCAAGAAAACCTACCTACCTGCACTATACCAAGCACTTGCTAAACCCGTCTGACCACAGAAGTCTGATTTCTCTCAATTTCACTCTACAAACATTACACAGAATTGCAGTGCAGTAGGAAAGGTATTTATTTATTCACACATTCAACAAATATTCATTAAGCACCTATTTTGCACCAAGTGCTGGAGATACTACAGTAGTCAAAGTAGAAATGATCTTTGACATCCTGGGACATTAGTCTAGTGTGAAAGATGAACAGTTAAATTACAACAATATAAAGTTAACATAGAAATTGGAGAAGTACAATTTTATGAGGATACCTTTTAGGTATTTCTGCTCTGAGCTGAACAATTAAGATCTTCCTGTGGTTCTTTGTACATCATGGTTTTCAGATTCTTTTTTTCTGGCCATAGCCCTTTAACATACTCGGTGTCCCTCAAGTGAACAATTTGATCAGGACAGAATCAAGCAAGATAATACTCAGCTTTGTTCTGGACATTGAATTTCTATTAATGCAGCCTGCAATGCAAATATAAAACACTAAAAATAACAATAAAAAAGAACAAACTTTTCACAGTAAAATTAAAAGATTTTCCAAGAAAGTCCTTTATATTAATAACCAATGAAATGATAGAACAAAGAAAGCTCATCTCCATCATAGAAGACTGGTTAAGGCTTCAAAAAATATTTGATTTGAATTGATAAGAGTAGGGAAAGCCTTTCAAATTTTTATAAAAACTAGGTGACTTTTGGAAAACCCACACTTAACCAAGGGGTCCTATAAACTTCTAAGAAACATTGAAAAAAACTCATGATTCAGAAGCAAATATATGACACCCAATTATAGATCCAAAGATTTACAATGAAAGTGAATAACACATCAACAAATTCACATCTAGAATGGCATTGCCTGTTCTTTCAGATGTCCTCATCAGAGGAGCAAAGAATCTGCAACCTCTTCAGTAATGGAAACTACCAATGAGTACAAACTGGAATTTCTCATCAGTTTAGGGTAGGAGAGGTGCACTCGGGATCATTGATACTGTCTAGCTGCAAAGAACAGAGCCCTTTACCTAACCTTAAGGAAGTGACCCTAATATGTAAGTAATGTGTCACTACTCTCAATAAGTAAAAACAGCCCCTGAAGGTCAAATGTGACACCAACTCACAAGGATGAAATTAAAGAACAACTTCCCCCATTGCCCACTTCACCCTCTAGAATTCTTGATGTTAACCAGTACTATGCTTACTAAAATATTTCCCAGAATTTGCAAAGGAAAGAATAGACAATGATATCCATTCTGCTCCTCTTTTAGCTCCAATTGAATGGTAGAGGATATTCAAAGTAATAGTTTGTGTGCATTTTTTCATAATTAGTACTATCATTGTGGTTTTCATTCCTCCATGCTTCCTGTCTCCCCATTAGCATGGTTAATTGAGAACTGGCTACAGTATGCTAATATTTAAATCAGTAATATTTAACACTAATAGTCTGATTCTAATGCCTCTTCCTGACCTCACACCATCTGACTGCACCTAGTAACTTTGAAGGACATGAGTGTCCTAATATCATAATTGGTCACAACTTATTGGTTACACATGAGAGGCCCTACTCTGTTTACTTTTAATTTGAGTTTCAGAAATGGTTCTATTCATCATAATCAATGGAGAATCCACAAGGGCAAATCTAAAGCTATATTCCAAACACCGTGATGAAAATTAAAATTTTAAACAGTTATCTGGAGGAGTCTTCCATACCTAGTTGTATGATCAAAAGCGCGAGTGCTTCCAGATAGTTTGCTTAAATATTTCACATGTAATTCAGTTGCTTGACCTCAGCATTTATTTATCTTTCCCCACTAGAGTAAGCCAATAATCTAAACTGGGCTATAAAAATGACCAGTAACAACTAGGTATACTTTATTTCCATCCATCTATTTTACCTGCTAGGTGGAAATAGAGTAGGAAGGAAGGGAGAAAAGAAGAGATGGAGGGAGACTAATGGAACATAAGTGGGTGAAAGAAAGAAAAAGAGAAAAATATGCCCCAGGTCTAACAATGTATGGTAGCTACTACAAAACCTTTATGATTTTTTCCTATGAGCTTGTTCATTTACTTTATGAAGTTTTTTGTTAAACCTTTCTATGTGTGATTCAGTAATATTATGAATGGATACAAAAGAAAATGAGAGCTATTATGCTGAATAATGGCCTCCCAAGAGATCTGGGTCCTAATCCCGGGGACCTATGAATGTTTTCCTTATATGGAAAAAGGGTCTTTGCAAACATGTCTGAATCAAAAATCCTGAGATGAGAGTACCCTGGATTATTCAGATTGGCTGTAAATGCAATCACAAGTGTTCTTGTGAGAGGGAAGCAGAAGGAGATTTGATTACAGACAGGGGAGAAGAGCATGCAACGAAACAGGAAGGGTTGGAGCCATGTGATCATGAGCAGAGGAGAGCCAGCCAGTCACCAGCCCCTGGGGGAGGCAGGGAATAGATTCTTCTCTGGCCTTCCACAGGAAAACAGCCCTGCTGACACTAAGTTCAGACCAATGAAACTGAGTTTGACTTTTTGGTTTTTTTGGTAGCAGGGATAAACTCAGAGGAACTTGATCACTGAGCCACATCCCCAGCTATCTGTATTTTATTTAGAGACAGGGTCTCACTGAGTTGTTTAGCACCTTGCCTTTGCTGAGGCTGGCTTTGAACTCTATTCTCCTGCTTCAGCCTCCCAAGCCACTGGGATTACAGGCATGCACCACCACGCCCAGTCTGAGGTTGACTTCTGACCTCCAAAATTATCAGCGAATTTTGATGTTTCAAGTCACTAAATTCAAGGGCCTTGGTTATAGCAGTAATAGGAAACTAATCCACCCATTTTTTTTAAGCAGGCGTCCAGTAGCTAGCTTCCAAAACAATTTCAAGCTGCCAAGTATCCCTTAACAAAGAAGGTCCTCTGCAGAGCCTCAAGCTACAGATCTCAGGAGTTACCTGTATATTCAGACGCAGAAGACCACTTAATTCTCCTGGGAAAATAGCCAGCGTGGGCAGTCTATCAACAGTGAAAGATGATAGAGGTGAACTGAATATACATATACTGAGATGATATAAAATGTTTCAAAGACTCTTTGTGAGTCAAGAAAAATAAAATACCACCAAAAAGTTATGAAATAATGAAACTTCAAAAAAAAGGATAGAGAAATAAATAAGTGAAGAAAGAAATGTCCTGCGAATATAAAACTTAAGTGTACTCCCAGATAGGTGCTAATCAATAATTCTAAAGAAACTTCCAATTTCCCTATGAAATCCTCCCTACGGGTGAATCCGATTTTTCTTTTCATCTCCTCCACAATGCAGTGAAATGTAGAAGTCAATGACTGAGAGGTAGCTAATTAAAATGTACTGAGAAAAGCAGGAGAGCTATGCAGCTCACCACTGGAGTTTTCAGTAGGACTAAAGATGCCTGGATCTGAAACAAATCATTTCACAGGAAAGCAGGGTTATTTCCTGCAATAAATCCCCATCAGGACGAATTCTCTCTGCTGCCAGCAGGGTGACGGATGATGCTCTCTAGGCCGCCTGTGCGCGCTGGATTTGGATGGGCCACCACGAGTACAGATGCTTATCTGAAACTTATCTGAACAAGCCAAATCTCCGGGGCCTGCAAAATTATGCTGGCATTCTTTCAAGATCAGCCTCTCTCGTGAGATGGCTGGCATTGTAACTTGGGGACTTGGCTGCATGTCCAGTGAGGATGGATTTTTTTCTTCACATATTTTGGCATTTCTGATGCAGGAAAAAATAAAGCACATGTGTACACAGACGTATTTAATAGGCAACATAAAAACTACATTGCTAAGATTTTAAAACTATCCACATGTGTTGCTGAGAGCCTACTGCATGCCTTATGGCTCTGGCTCAAAAGAGTTTATAATCAAGTTAGAGAGCAAAAGTCAGCCATAAAATACTAGAAGAAACACCTTACTTACAAATGGTCAGAAAAGAGAATTATCAGCATGGGTCACTTAAAAAGTATTCTTGGCAACTGTGCAGCTTATACTGGACTGTAAACTGGAGTATGATTTAGGGGTCAAGGAAAAGAAGACCCATTTATACTAAACAATGCAACTATTATTTGATGAATGCTTACTGTGTGCCAAGCAATGTTAGAAAACACACATTATTATTTCATGTAATTATTTTAAAAATATTTTGTAGGCAAGAATTTTTAAACTCCTCTTACCCATGAAAAGAAACAAAATATACAAAAGCTAAATTTCCCAAGCCAATTTAACCAACATGCACCAGAATCAGGATTTAACACACAAGGTCTGGGGGGAAAAAAAACTCTTAATTAATACTCTCCAGGTGTTTTTTTTTTTTTAATTAATGTTTGTCGGGATGCAAAATCATGGCAGATAGTTATTTCTGATAAACAAAACATGAGTGCAGTACAGACCAGAAGGAAATAGAAAAAGGAGGTTCGTTGTTGTTTCGATGAAATCATAAACATAGTCTCTAGCCAAGAAGCAGGATTTGGGGAGAATTAGCTTTTCTTGAGTAAATGTTTTTCTTGTTAAATACGTAAAATATTTTCTTCCTGAGGGACCTAAAGAAAGCACTCCAGCTTTTTCATTGTGCTTTGTGTATTTGCTTTGTTTGTTTGCTCTAGGTTTTGTCGTATCAGAGTGTTTGAAGTACATCCTCTGAGCATCTCCAATGTGCAAGGAGTTGAGGACTGACTTTGTAGTATTAAGTTCCTTTGCATTTGTATTCATTTTCCATTGCTGCTAAAACTAACCACCACAATATTTGTGATATAAGTCAATATAATCTCATCTTACAGGGTCATGTAGGTCAGAAGTCAAAATGTTGGCTAGGCAGTTTCTGCTCCGAGTATCACAGATCAAGTTCAGTAGCACATTTCTTTATGGAGGCTCCAGGAATGGATCTGCTTCCCAAATCATCCACACTGTCAGCAGCACTCAGTTCCATGCTGATACTGGACGGGGTCCCTATTTCCTTGCTGGTTGTTGGAGGGGAGGGCTGAGATTCTTTCTCAGCTCCTATAAACTGCCCACTATTGGTCCTGGCTCACCATCTTCAATAGTCAAATTCTTGTTATCTTGCTAATCTCACCAATATCCCTCCCTGACATATCATCCCTCTACTACTTCCTCTTTTGACATTTCTCTGACTTGACTCTTCTGCATTCCTCCTGCTTCTGTGTTCACGTGATTACATCATCCCCCCAGATAACCTCCCTATTGAAGTTCAGCAGAGTAGTAACTATAATTCCATCTGCAAAGTCCCTTCCCTGTGGTACTTAGATTAGTGTTTGGGATCCAACATGGCGGCGGGCGGGGAGAGATCAAGTCTCTGACCTCTTCAGCTGCGCGGGCATAGGGAGTCGTAAACCATCTAAATGCTGTTTGCTCAGGATCACTAGGCAATGCTGAGCTGACATGGATCTGGGGCGAACAGTCTGGGCCTCTCAGAACACACACCGAGCCCGGATTGGCTGAATTCAAGCTCCCGTTCACCTGCTTCTCGCAGACAAACTGCTGTGACTCAGCACTAAACAATCCCACTGAAACAACTGGTCAGCCCTTCTGATCCTACGGAGGTTAATGCCAACTGAGCCTTCATAGGCAGTGGCCACAGGATTGAAACGGGGTTTGGGAGAGACAGTCAGGACCCACCCATTGCATTGGTCACCCAGCAAAGGGAACAAACTGTCACCATTTGCATGGGATACCACCATGGCAGAGAACTGACGTCACCAGAATGCAGCAGAGGAGATAACTCCATTGAAACCAGCGGCGACAGTGACTTCTTCCCTTCCCTTCTAATACCTTTCCTCCCAAGCATCAAATAAATTTATAGGAGTAAACAGTAACTCAGCAGTCAAACAGAACAAGAAGTAACATGAGCAGCATGAAAAAGCAAGGAAGAAAAGGAGTACAAACAATGAAGGACAGCCTAAATATTCAGGAGGACCTAGAGTCATCAGAAAAATGGTCAAATAAAGAACTCAAGGAATACCTTAGACAGATGGAATGGAACCTTAAAGAGGATATGAGACAGCAAATTCAAACAGTGAAAGAACACATTGAAAATGAATTACATAAACAGATAAAAGAAGGAGTTAAGCATATTTATCAGGAGATAGAGATTATAAAAAAAATCAAACAATAATTCTAGAAATGAAGGAAACTATAAACCAAATTAAAAACTCAAATGAGAGTATCGCTAACAGAGTGGAGCAAGTAGAAGCCAGAATGTCAGATAATGAAGACAAAATATATCATCTTGAAAAGAGTCTAGCCAACTCAGAAAGGCTGGTAAAAAATCACAAGAAAAACATCCAAGAGATATGGGATAACATAAAAAAAACAAACTTAAGAGTAATCGGGATAGAGGAAGGTATAGAGGTTCAAACCAAGGGAATGAGTAACCTGCTGAATGAAATAATTACAGAAAACTTTCCAGAAATAAAAAAGGAAACAGATATACAAATTGTAGATGCATACAGGACACCGAGCATACATAATCACAGTAGACCAACGCCAAGACACATTGTTATGAAGATATCCAATATACAGAACAAAGAGAAAATATTAAA
Source organism: Marmota flaviventris (assembly GCF_047511675.1). Classification (NCBI taxonomy): domain Eukaryota; kingdom Metazoa; phylum Chordata; class Mammalia; order Rodentia; family Sciuridae; genus Marmota; species Marmota flaviventris. Next base: position 73,997,269 of record NC_092500.1, on the reverse strand, counting down.
AGCTACAAGAGAAAGGAGGCAGATTACATTCAGGGGTAAACCAATAAGGTTAACAACGGATTTTTCATCACAGATGCTGAAAGCGAGAAGATCCTGGAACAACGTATTTCAAACACTGAAAGACAATGGATGCCAACCAAGAATTCTGTATCCAGCAAAATTAAGCTTCAGGTACGACAACGAAATAAAAATCTTTCATGATAAACAAAAGCTAAAAGAATTTGCAGCCAGAAAACCAGCATTGCAAAGCATCTTGAGCAAAAAACTACACGAGGAAGAAATGAAAAACAATAACCAAAATCATCAGAGGGAAGTGCCTCTGTAAAGACAGAGGGCGGGGGGAAAGCTAATCATGGAGAAACAAACTAAATTAAAAAAAAAAAGATAAATAATCAAACATGGCTGGAAGTACAAACCATATATCAATTGTAACTCTAAACGTTAATGGCTTAAACTCTCCAATAAAGCGACATAGGCTGGTAACATGGATTAAAAAAACAAATCCAACAATATGCTGCCTTCAGGAGACACATCTGATTGGAAAAGACATACACAGGCTGAAGGTGAAAGGTTGGGAAAAAATATACCACGCACACGGTCCTCGTAAGCAAGCAGGGGTGGCCATCCTCATATCGAATAAAATCGACTTCAAGACTAAGTTAATCAAAAGGGATAAGGAAGGACATTATATACTGTTAAAAGGAACCATTCACCAACAAGACATAACAATTATCAATATTTATGCACCAAATAATGGTGCTGCGACATTCATAAAACAAATTCTCCTCAAGTTCAAGAATCAAATAGACTACAACACAATAATTATGGGTGACTTCAACACACCTCTCTCACCATTGGACAGATCCTCCAAACAAAAGTTGAATAAAGAAACTATAGAACTCAATATCACAATCAATAACCTAGACTTAACTGACATATAGAATATATCAACCATCATCAAGTGGATATACTTTTTTCTCAGTAGCACATGAATCATTCTCAAAAATAGACCATATATTATGCCATAGGGCAACCCTCAGTAAATATAAAGGGGTGGAGATAATACCATGCATTTTATCTGATCATAATGGAATGAAACTGGAAATCAATGATAAAAGAAGGAAGGAAAAATCCTACATCACATGGAAAATGAACAATATGTTACTGAATGATCAATGGGTTACAGAAGACATAAAGGAGGAAATCAAAAAATTCTTACAGATAAATGAAAATACAGACACAACATATCGGAATCTATGGGACACAATGAAAGCAGTTTTAAGAGGGAAATTCATCGCCTGGAGGTCATTCCTCAAAAAAAGAAAAAACCAACAAATAAATGAGCTCACACTTCATCTCAAAGCCCTAGAAAAGGAAGAGCAAAACAACAGCAAATGTAGCAGAAGGCAAGAAATAATTAAAATCAGAGCGGAAATCAACGAAATTGAAACAAAAGAAACTATTGAAAAAATTAACAAAACTAAAAGTTGGTTCTTCAAAAAAATAGATAAGATCGACAGACCCTTAGCCATGTTAACAAAGAGAAGAAGAGAGAGAACTCAAATTACTAACATACAGGATGAAAAAGGCAATATCACAACAGATGCTACAGAAATACAGAAGACAATTAGAAATTATTTTGAAAGCCTATATTCCAATAAAATAGAAGATAGTGAAGACATTGATAAATTTCTTAAGTCATATGATTTGCCCAGACTGAGTCAGGAGGATACACACAATTTGAACAGACCAATATCAATGAATGAAATAGAAGAAGCAATCAAAAGACTACCAACCAAGAAAAGCCCAGGACCGGATGGGTATACAGCGGAGTTTTACAAAACCTTTAAAGAACAATTAATACTAATACTTTTCAAGTTATTTCAGGAAATAGAAAAAGAGGGAGCTCTTCCAAATTCATTCTATGAGGCCAACATTACCCTGATTCCGAAACCAGACAAAGACACCTCAAAGAAAGAAAACTACAGACCAATATCTCTAATGAACCTAGATGCAAAAATCCTCAATAAAATTCTGGTGAATCGGATACAAAAACACATCAAAAAAATTGTGCACCATGATCAAGCAGGATTCATCCCTGGGATGCAAGGCTGGTTCAATATACGGAAATCAATAAATGTTATTCACTACATCAATAGACTCAAAAATAAGAACCATATGATCATCTCGATAGACACAGAAAAAGCATTTGACAAAGTACAGCATCCCTTTATGTTCAAAAAATTAGAAAAACCAGGGATAACAGGAACTTACCTCAACATTGTAAAAGCTATCTATGATAAGCCTCAGGCTAGCATCATTCTGAATGGAGAAAAATTGAAGGCATTCCCTCTAAAATCTGAAATAAGACAGGGATGCCCTCTCTCACCACTTCTGTTCAATATAGTTCTCGAAACACTGGCCAGAGCAATTAGACGAAAGAAATTAAAGGCATAAAAATAGGAAAAGAAGAACTTAAATTATCACTATTTGTGGATGACATGATTCTATACCTAGCAGACCCAAAAGGGTCTACAAAGAAACTACTAGAACTAATAAATGAATTCAGCAAAGTGGCAGGATATAAAATCAACATGCATAAATCAAAGGCATTCCTGTATATCAGCAACAAAACTTCTGAAATGGAAATGAGGAAAACCACTCCATTCACAATATCCTCAAAAAAAAAAATAAAATACTTGGGAATCAACCTAACAAAAGAGGTGAAAGATTTATACAATGAAAACTACAGAACCCTAAAGAGAGAAATAGAAGAGGATCTTAGAAGCTGGAAAAATATACCCTGTTCATGGATAGGCAGAACTAACATCATCAAAATGGCGATATTACCAAAAGTTCTCTATAGGTTTAATGCAATGCCAATCAAAATCCCAACGGCATTTCTTGTAGAAATAGAGAAAGCAATCATGAAATTCATATGGAAAAATAAAAGACCCAGAATAGCAAAAGCAGCTCTAAGTAGGAAGTGTGAATCAGGCAGTATAGCGTTACCAGATTTCAAACTATATTACAGAGCAATAGTAACAAAAACAGCATGGTACTGATACCAAAACAGGTGGGTGGACCAATGGTACAGAATAGAGGACACAGAGACTAATCCACAAAGTTACAACTATCTTATATTTGATAAAGGGGCTAAAAGCATGCAATGGAGGAAGGATAGCATCTTCAACAAATGGTGTTGGGAAAACTGGAAATCCATATGCAACAAAATGAAACTGAATCCCCTCCTCTCACCATGCACAAAAGTTAACTCAAAATGGATCAAGGAGCTTGATATCAAATCAGAGACTCTGCGTCTGATAGAAGAAAAAGTTGGCTACGATCTACATATTGTGGGGTTGGGCTCTAAATTCCTTAATAGGACACCCATAGCACAAGAGTTAATAACAAGAATCAACAAATGGGACTTACTTAAACTAAAAAGTTTTTTTCTCAGTAAGAGAAACAATAAGAAAGGTAAATAGGGAGCCTACATCCTGGGAACAAATTTTTACTCCTCACACTTCAGATAGAGCCCTAATATCCAGAGTATACAAAGAACTCAAAAAATTAGACAATAAGAGAACAAACAACCCAATCAACAAATGGGCCAAGGACCTGAACAGACACTTCTCAGAGGAGAACATACAATCAATCAACAAGTACATGAAAAAATGCTCACCATCTCTAGCAGTCAGAGAAATGCAAATCAAAACCACCCTAAAATACCATCTCACTCCAGTAAGATTGGCAGCCATTCTGAAGTCAAACAACAACAAGTGCTGGCGAGGATGTGGGGAAAAGGGTACTCTTGTACATTGCTGGTGGGACTGCAAATTGGTGCGGCCAATTTGGAAAGCAGTATGGAGATTCCTGGGAAAGCTGGGAATGGAACTACCATTTGACCCAGCTATTGCCCTTCTTGGACTATTCCCTGAAGACCCTAAAAGAGCGTACTACAGGGATACTGCCACATCGATGTTCATACCAGCACAATTCACAATAGCTAGACTGTGGAACTAACCCAGGTGCCCTTCAATAGATGAATGGATTAAAAAAATGTGGCATTTATACACCTTGGAGTATTACAGAGCACTAAAAAGTGACAAAATCATGGAATTTGCAGGGAAATGGATGGCACTAGAGCAGATTATGCTAAGTGAAGCTAGCCAATCCCTAAAAAACAAATGCCAAATGTCTTCTTTGATATAATGAGAGCAACTAAGAACAGAGCAGGGAGGAAGAGCAGGAGGAAAATATTAACATTTAACAGAGACATGAGGTGGGAGGGAAAGGGAGAGAAAAAGGGAATTGCATGGAAATGGAAGGAGACCCTCATTGTTTTACAAAACTACATATAAGTGGCTTGAGGGGAATGGAAAAAAAAACAAGGAGAGAAATGAATTACAGTAGATGGGGTAGAGAGAGAAGATGGGAGGGGAGGGGAGGGGGGATAGTAGAGGATAGGAAAGGTAGCAGAATACAACAGTTACTAATATGGCAATATGTAAAAATGTGGATGTGTAACCGATGTGATTCTGCAATCTGTATTTGGGGTAAAAATGGGAGTTCATAACCCACTTGAATCTAATGTATGAAATATGATATGTCAAGAGCTTTGTAATGTTTTGAACAACCAATAAAAAAAAAAGATTAGTGTTTGAACCATCAGGAGCAGGAATCTTAGGGAGATAGCTTTGGAATTTGGCTACAGCATTTATCAGATAGTTTGTTTATTGCAATTATCTTGTTTTACTAATAACATAAAATGGATTGTACTCAGCAACATTATGTTATTTTACTTCTTCCAACTATAGGTTCTCTACCACTCTCCTGAATTCAAGAATACTGAAATTCCTCCTGCCAAAATAGATCATAAGTTTTGAGAAAACAAGCAATCCTCAAAAACAAGTTGATATTATCACATTACGTTTTTTTTTAAAGCAAGTAGTTCTCCAGAGAAAATACAAATTTAAAAACCAATGTCCACCTTACTTTCCAGAATATTTCTTTGAAGGTCTTAATTACTTAAATAACTCCCTCAATTCTTCACTCTGTGTTCTTATCAAAGCCCATTTAAGTGCTTCTGGTTGGGGGAAAAAATGCTTGCTCTTTCTAAAATCCCTCATTCTTAATCTATTAGTGTATTTTCTATATAGGAGGCAAGAGGAATTTCTGTTCTTGAAGTACTTAAAATTTAAATAATCTTCTTTGGTCTTTTCTTCACTTCTAAGGTCATCCCAGATAATGATGAAGAAAAAATGACTCTGGGAAAATTCTTGCCAAGCTCCAATTATTAATAAGGTATTGATAGACTCTGAGAATACAGAGCATAGACCTTTCCCATGTTAACAGTTCTTGGGGTACAATTACTGCCCCCCTACACACACACTTACAGGTATTCATGGAATAATCCTAGTTCACTGCTCTGAAAGGACTTCTGCCTTCAGCCACTAATCAGTTTAGCACATAATTAAAAGAGCTTTAAAAATCATCAGTCATCTTGCATAGAGTAAGTAATAATTTATGCCAAGGGAGTTGGAAAGAATGCTGATTTCATTTATTTTATCTCCTTGGAGGGAAGGTAGACTGATAAAACCCTGTGCAAGATGGTAAATTTTAGACTTATTCCAAAGGCTGAATTAAAACAGCAGACGTATTGATGATTTGTGAATATCTTTAATCTCTCTCTGTCCTCCTTTTTGGGGGAAGAAAACGTTTTATATAAATACAACAGCTACTCCCAATTATCCCTTATTTCTGGTGATGGGTGAGTTTTTAAAAATGTTTTTTTAAGCCAGCATCCACTTTTTCCCCCATTGGTGACAAATAATATATGTATAGCAGATATTTAAAATTTAGATACATTTAGATTGGGTAAGTGCTGGTTCACCCACATATTCTCCTGAAAAATAGCACAGCAGCCCCACTTGGGAGAAATGAGCTGTCTCAGTAGTTAATCATTTGTGCAGAGCAAGGTGGGAGCTGAGAGATAGGACACACATGCTTCAGGAGTCTGGAGCCACCAAGGGAAAGTGCAGGCAGAATGTTAGTAATTTGCATTGAGTACACAGGGTGGCCCTACTAATTAAACCATCTCACTGAAATGGATTCAATATCGGCCTACTTTGGTATTAAAATTAGTTTAACCCTACCTTTAGAAGGGGTATGTTGAGATGATTTTTGCAATGTTAGATATACAAACATCTATTGTTTAACAGTATCTGCTTTTTTTCAAAAAGAGCTAAAATAAAGTACTTAAATCAACATTCAAACGTATTTTTTTCATCCCCTGAACAAATAGCAATTGCATATTAATGAGCAAGGAATGGTGCTAAGAGGGATTCAAGGAGGTGGAAAGCAAATGATTGTGAGTCCAAGTTTCTCTACTGTGTGTCTGTGGATACCCAGAACTCTTCACGCTTTCTTTATTCTTCCATAAAAGCAAAAGTATTTGTATATGAACAGGATGCACATGCTTCAGAAGCCTTGAATATGACAAAAACACAATCCAAACAGGCTCACCCAGAAAAGGAAGCTCATCATCAAGAAGCCCAGACATCATTCTGGCACTGGATTTTATTTTTTCTGAGAACTTGAACCATGTCACCAAGACTCTCCATCTCTTGGCTGTGTCTTGCACTGGGATGAATTCCATTCTCAGGCACCACATGGTGATCCTGCTCTGGCCATGTGTCCTTATTGCCTGCAGTCCCTGCAGAAGGAGGACCTGCCTCTTTCCTAATACCCAAATATGTTTCTTTGCAAGGCATTGCTGAGTGGATGATGTGCTACCACTTGGCCATAGCTGGAGAATGTGAACACACATGTAAAGGTAAAGACAACAACAGCTCCCCTGAAGAGAGTGGGCAAAATTAGAGCTGGTAATGCAGAGAAAAGCCAGATGGCTGCTGTGAACAGAAGCCACACTTTGCTGGCTTGACAAAATGAAAAGTTCAGACCAGAACATCTACATGATTCCTTGCAGCGCTGCTCTTCTGATACGGGTTAAACTGTGAGTTATATGCAGCAGCCTAACCTGTCATACCACAGAATGTGACTGTATTTGGAGATAGGATCCTTCAATGGAATTAATGCAAAATTAATTCAATCTGTCTGGTGTCCTTAAAGACTGAGATTAGGACACACAAAGAGACATAGAAATTTGGGTACAGAGAAAAGTCCATATGAGGACACAGCAAGAAGGTTATTATCTGAAAACCAAAAGATAGAGTCCTCAGAAGATACCAAACTTGTCAAAATCTTAATCTAGAACTTCTAACCTCCACAACTCTGAGAAAATACATGGGGCTGGAGTTGTGGCTCAGTGGTAGAGCACTTGCCTGGCCTGTGTAAGGCCAGGAGTTTAATCCTCAGCACTGCATATAGATAGATAGATAGATAGATAGATAGATAGATAGATAGATAGATTTTTAAAAAGATCCACTGATAACTAAAAAATATTTAAAAAGAAAAAAAATGTGTCTGTTGTTCAAGGCACCCAGTCTATGGTAATTTTGTTATAGCAGTCCTAGCAAACTAATACATAGCCTGAGTAAAGAGAAACACATGTACAGCTCCAACCTTACACACACACACACACACACACACACACACACACACACACACAATACAATCTTGAGGTAATTTTTTGACAAATGCCAAAAAAGAGAAGGCATGGTCCCTGTTTTCCAGCACTTCCTAGTTGGAGCTCCAGGTTAGGAGAAATTTAGGCTATGTGTACAGTTTAACGGACTGGTTCTCAACCATCTGGATCACTATAATGGACATTTGACCATTCTGCATCTGAAGCTTCTTATGTTTGGAGAATTTTCCACCTCATAAATCACAATGGATAAGCTGAGAGAGGCAGATAGAATCATTTCTCAGTGTCCATGGGGGATTGGTTCCAGGACCATCCCTCCATCATGGGTACCAAAATCAATGGTTGCTTAAGTCCCTTATATAGCAAAGTATTTACATATAACTTTAACACATCCTCTTATATATGTTAAACCATCTCTAGGTTACCTATAATACCTAATACAATATAAATGCCATGTAAATAGCTATTTTTATGAAATATTTATTTCCTAAACACAGGACACTTTAGGAAATGACAAGGAAAACATATTCAGTACAAACACTTTTTTAAAAAATATTTTCCATCTATGACTGGTTGAACCCACAGATATGAAGGGCCAGCTGTATTTGCCTTCCCAGTCTTCTTTGCAGCTGGGTGTAGAAGGAGACCTAAGTCCTGCTAACTAGACACACCTGCCTGTACTAAATCTGTAGGTAGTGAGTAAAACAAGGCAGAACTGGAGGGACCACTCTGGAAGGGGTAACAGTTGCAGGCTGTTGCAAAGGGTTCCTGAGGTAGGAAATGGCTGCAGTTTCAGCAGCACTAGTGAGAGCCAGATGTCAGCTGCATCCACAGGTCCAGCTATGGTGTCCAAGACTTGTCCTGACAGGACCAGTCTGCTGTGTGATTACAAACACCATTCTTGGCCCCAGCCCAGCCTCAGATCTCCTTTTCCAGCCTTCCAGTGATGGAGTAAGCTGCCACAAACCTCTTCAACAAATATATTCTTCTCAAAACCAGAGTAATATATGTATGAAGATTTGAAAAAAAAAGAAAAAAGAAATAAACACACACACACACACAAAAAAAAAAACAGAGTAGTCCCTCTGTGATTAAGACTAAAACCCTAACTGCAAACACTACTACTTAAATGAGCTCTTTGCCACCAACTGCCTGAAATATTGTGTTCTGTATTTTCCTTCTTACCACAGAAGGTGCCTCATGAGACCACAGAAGCCATTTGGCTCACAGTCAATCCACCATGACAGCATACATCCTCATTTAAAGCCATAATATATTTTAAGTGTTGAATTCAGCTGCACATCTATAAACTGTGAGAAGTACCAAAATCGTAAGCAAGGCTAAGTCAGAATGCAGATTGACCTCCTAAAGCTCTGGAGGAGGAGAAAATACAGGCCTAGCCAATGGTGAGCATTAGAATCTTCTGAGGTCTTCTGTTTGTAAACACAGACACCAAGCCCTCCTTCAAAGACACTTGCAAAGTACATCTAGAATACAGCCCAGGAATAAGAGCTATGTGATTTTCCCCAAAGTCCAAAGGTAGCATTCAAATTGACCAAATAAGAATGGAGACCCAAGTAACGAAGGGAAACAATAAACCCACTCAAAACTTGGGAGAGGTGAGGTAGAGGAGAGATCTACTAAGAGAGCTAAATACCTTAAATTTCCTGGTAAAGAATCAATGGATGACAACTGAAGCTGATAAGTCAAGAATAAAACTTGCCTTACTCAGGATTATAGCAGCAACAATCAGGAAAAACTAAAATTGAAATGTTTCAAGTTTCTAGCTTACTTAACCCCTCCATCGATAATCACTTCATAGCCATTAAATTTCTTTCTCTCTTTTTTTCTGTACCTCTTCATAAATTCTGGTATCTTTTTGCTTATTCCCAACATTAAAAGCCCTCTCAGGCAAGTATCTTGTCTGTCTTGTCACTATGTCCCCTATTTGAAAGAGAGCTTAGTATATTACTATTGCACATTAGTAGGAGCTTAATAAAGAATTGATGAGGGAAGAAGGAAGGGAAGGGGCAGAGAGGGAAGGGAAAGAAGTACAGGACAAGAACTCTTGAAAAATAGAAAAAGGTTAGTGAAATTGTGTTTTTTTTAATGCTATTCTGAACGATTTTACCATTAAATGTTTTCTTTTCTAATAAAAAAAAAAAACCTTTAGATTGTCCCTTAGTACTTCTAATGCACAGTCAGGTTTGACACTGAACTATGGCACCAAAGAAAATACCCGTGAAGTTAGAGGATCGATTAAAATTCACCATGGGTAGGTGGAGAAAGATAGCTGATTTTCTTAGTAGGCTTTTTTGTTTTAATATTTATTCCATTTTTCATTCTATTATTTTTGTACCTTTAGCCTTCCCTTTTATCATGCAATGTCAGTAGCCTTGGAAAGGCAGTATCCAGTCTTTGCCTAACACTTTACAATTATTCATTCCTTTATGAAATCTCTTTTCTAGATGGATCAGTCTAGTTGGATACCCACTTCAGTCCCCTTTTAAAATGCATGCATTTCACAAAGGGTCACAAACACTGTGTAATCAGTACCTTCACATAAACTTCTAGAACTGTTCAATCGCCTTTTCACCCTGTTGAGTGCCTACAGAATGCGTGCTCTGTGATATGAGGATGCCATCTCCAGTGTTGCCCACTAGTGCCGCCCTCTGATCAAAGACTCAGACTGGGAGAAGATTCTCTCTGAGGCCTTTGCTTGGCCTTCTTGGTATGTTTACAATTCATAAGCTATTTGCCATAGCAATTCATTGCTTGCATTTACATATAACTTCAAGTGAACTATAATAATCATCTAGAATTTTCAGAATTTCATTTCACTTTGACATTTGGGAATGAGAATGAGGATGGGCTATTAAACTATCATTGGACCCCTCCGGGGAATAAAACAAGGTTTTCTGCGAAAGTTTAATCCAGTTTTTTAAAAAATGCCAAAGCACAGAAAATGAAGACCATAAACCTCTCTAAGAATTCCATCTATGGATGTTTTCTGTGATGAAGGACATGAGTTTAATCTTCTCTTTAATCATTTGTCATTACACACAAGCTGAAAGCAAATATGGAACTCACAGCTCTGCCCTTTTTTCTTTTTCCAGAGACTGATTTTAATATTACGGTAGTGAGGGTCTTTGCAGAGTTTGCCTTATATCTGTATGAACTCAATTTGAAGCCAGTCTCAAATATTCACGTTTACTGACAATCCAGCATTTTAAAGGGAAGGCAGAGTAAGTGAATGTCATGGCTCGTTCCTGCTGATGTCCTTTCCTTATCCACTCTGCTCTGAAGGAGAAGAAAGCTAAAGTACACTGAAAAGGCTACAGCACAGAGAAGTCTCAACATATTCTCCAGTCACTTTCCTTCTGAATGGAAGATCAGGAATCTTGCCCACAACAATACAGACTCAGGGCCAAGGATTCAAGGCTCCAGAAACATGCAGGTCTAATCTCAGAACTTATTATACAGGTTGCTAAAAGTAACAAGGTCACATCACATTCAACTTATCTGCTTCAGGTGAGCCAATTTGCTTTTCTTCAATATATCTTCCAAGATAAGAATCTAAATACAAGGATTTTTTTAATTTTTTATATACAACTAAGAATTATTCACAACATACTTATATCTTGGTGTATTGGTACATTTTTTGTTACTATAATGCCACACCTTATTGTAGTTTAGATACAAGGTGTCCCGCCCAGTGCAGTGGCTCCTGCCTATAATCCCAACAACTCAGGAGGCTGAGACAGGAGGATCGCAAGTTAGATGTGAGATGTCCCCCATAAGCACATGTGTGAGACAATGCAAGAACATTCAGAGGTGAAATAACTATGTTATGAGAGCCTAAATGATCAGGATTTAACTGAGTGGTGACAATAGGCAGGTGGAGTGTAGCTGAAGGAGGTAGATCACTGGGAGCACTTTGCCTTTAGGATTTATATCTGGGGTGTGTGTGTGTGTGTGTTTCTGTAATATTAGGTTTATTTTTACCAATAAGGTTAGGATAAGTAGTCAATATTTAGTAGGGTTAGGGTTAAGGTTAGAGGTTGAATACATAGATCATAAAACATGAAAATTCATAGAATGTGTGCACAAATATGTGATACAAAAATACTTCTAAATACCATCCTAAATAATGAGATAAAATTACCATCGCCAAAAATAAGAGACAATTATAGAGAAAAAAAAAGAAGGATATCTGTGATGGTGTATCTGGAATGGGAAATGCTCAGGAGCTCACAATGTTGGAGGTGGCAGAGAGGACTATAAAAGTAGAGGGTAGAGGGTAAACATTCCACAAACATGGAGGAATGCTGGCCTAATCATTTCTTGACAACCTGCCTCTAAGCTTTTGGTACTTGAAATTTATGTTGCTGTCAGGAACATTGGCTCTCTTTGGAGTGAGACAATCACCGCTAGATCTCCGTCTATATGAACTGGAAGACACTGTTTCATATTTTAGGATTTATATTTTTCCCTGGTGAGTGGAACTCCCTTTCTGCTTCCAAGTTGATGTGTCTTGAGCTGATTTCCTCCACCATATGCTTCCACCATGATGTTCTGCCTCACCTCAGGCCCTGAAGTATGGAGTCAGCCAACCAAGGACTAAACCTCTAAAACCATGAACCAAAATAAACTTGTCCTCCTCTAAATTGTTCTTATCGGGTCTTTTGGTCACAGCAATGCAAAAGCTGACTAAAACACACCTGAGCCAAGTTACTTTATAAAGAAAAGAGGTTCATTTGGGGTCATGGTTCTGGAGGTCCAAGGTAGAGGGATGCACCTGGTGATGGCTTTCCAGCTGTCAGTCCCAAAGCCACACAGGGCATTAGTTGACAAAAGACAGGAAGCACTTGTGTATCTGTGTAGTTCTGGTCTCTCTCCCTCTTCTTAATGAAGCCACCAGTATTCAATCATGGGGCACTACCCTAATCAGTTTATCTAATTCTAATCACTTTCCAAAGCCCCACCACCAAACACTAAAGATTAATCAAGTTTCCACCCTCTTTTTTTTTAATTTTTATTGTTGGTTGTTCAAAACATTACATAGTTCTTGATATATCATATTTCACACTTTGATTCAAGTGGGTTATGAACTCCCATTTTTACCCCATATACAGATTGCAGAATCACATCAGTTACACATCCATTGATTTACATATTGCCATACTAGTGTCTGTTGTATTCTGCTGCCTTTCCTATCCTCTACTATCCCCCCTCCCCTCCCCTCCCCTCTTCTCTCTCTCTACCCCCTCTACTGTCATTCATTTCTCCCCCTTGTATTATTTTTCCCTTTCCCCTCACTTCCTCTTGTATGTAATTTTGTATAACCCTGAGGGTCTCCTTCCATTTCCATGCAATTTCCCTTCTCTCTCCCTTTCCCTCCCACCTCTCATCCCTGTTTAATGTTAATCTTCTTCTCATGCTCTTCGACCCTACTCTGTTCTTAGTTACTCTCCTTATATCAAAGAAGACATTTGGCATTTGTTTTTTAGGGATTGGCTAGCTTCACTTAGCATAATCTGCTCTAATGCCATCCATTTCCCTGCAAATTCTATGATTTTGTCATTTTTTTAATGCAGAGTAATACTCCATTGTGTATAAATGCCACATTTTTTGTATCCATTCGTCTATTGAAGGGCATCTAGGTTGGTTCCACAGTCTTGCTATTGTGAATTGTGCTGCTATGAACATCGATGTAGCAGTGTCCCTGTAGCATGCTCTTTTTAGGTCTTTAGGGAATAGACCGAGAAGGGGAATAGCTGGGTCAAATGGTGGTTCCATTCCCAGCTTTCCAAGAAATCTCCATACTGCTTTCCAAATTGGCCGCACCAATTTGCAGTCCCACCAGCAATGTACAAGTGTACCCTTTTCCCCACATCCTCGCCAGCACTTGTTGTTGTTTGACTTCATAATGGCTGCCAATCTTACTGGAGAAGTTTCCACCCTCTTAATACCTTATAATGGTTAATATATTGCAACACCTGAAGACTCTATACTTAAACCACAGATTTTGAGAAACTAACACTCATTCCATGAGGATACCATATCTCAGAACATTTCAGAAATCTTCCTTGGAAATTGTCTTCAGGGCAAGGAGTAGATTTCTTTCTTTTTTTTTTTAGATGTTCTCAAGGGTAGCAGGTAGTTCTTCAGGGATATAAATGACTTAGAGTAGCTTTTCTCAAAATTTTTGGTCTCAGGATACTTTTATACAAGTAAAAGTTATTGAAGATCCCAAGGACCTTTTGTTTTGTGAACTGTGTATCAATAGTTACCATATTAGAAATTAAAATATAAATTTTAAAAATATTTATTAATTCAATTATAAATGACAATAAAAACATTGTGTTAATAAATATTTTCATGAAAAAAATACTGTTTTCCCAAACAAAAAAAAAATTGTGAGAAAGGTAGCATTATTTTATGCTTCTTATAAATCACTATAATTTCTGGCTCAATGAAACATAGCGGGATTTTTACATGATTCTACCATCAATCTGTTGCAATGTCATTTTAATTGCTTTATATGAAGAAAATCCAGATGTTCACACATTTGTAATTAGAAAAAAAGTATGCTTATTATAATAGTATTTTTAGATGATTGTAATATTCTTCTTTGATACAATGCCAAAACTCAACAAGTGGTAGCTTCTTGATGGTTCATAGCAAAGTGAAACTTGAAACAAAAATCAATAAACTTTTTGTATTCTACTACATTAAAAGCCATCAGTCTGTCTTGGACATTTACCCATGCAAAATTTTATAACATCATGCATCAGTTGTTTAGGAAATATTAACTCATTGCCTGATACAGATCTTCTAAATATTGCCATTTTATTATCTTGTACAATATCATCACGCACCATGAAACCTGTGGAAAACACTGTACTCTGGCAAGAATGAAAATGAAAAATGCAAATAACAGCATTATCAAAAAGAGACTTAAGTTCCTGGACTCCCCCTCCAAAGTCTCAGGCCTCTCCCAGTTTCCAGATCATACTTCAAGAACAAAAGTTGGAGGATTAGCTAAAAGTCTTTCAGCATCAAGTCTTTATCAGACGTGTTTACAAATTAAGCAAGTGAAACAGATAGTTTATAACCTGATAATTTCAGACACTTGACTGTGGAGGTAGAAGAATTTTATCTATTGTTGGCAGGGATTTTGATTGAAATCATTTCATCCTTTTACATTGTACAATTCATAAAGTTGACACATTTTAGGTGCCAGGGTTACCCCCAAATCACAGTTAGAAACTAAGCTAGGTCAAAGTCCATAAAATCTAGTCCTGATACAACAAAAATATTTTCATTTTCCAAAACTCTGATGGGTCCCATTTACTTTAAGAAATATTCAAAAGTCTATGTTTAGTATAAGAAATAATTCTGATATCCTATAAGGTCTACTGAGAAAGGAGTTTCTATTACTCTAGAGCAAATATTCCTTTCTGTTCTCTCTTTTTAAACTATAATTTATGATTATAGAATTTAAAAGTTATGAATAATTAAGAGGCCATCTAGCCCAATTACCTCACTTTACAGATGATGAAAGTGAAAATCAGAAAAGCAAAACTGGATAATCATTCTGAGGCTGAGCTGAACAAAATCCGGGTCACATGACATCCTACCACACATCCTACACATAGAAGCTTCTAAAAGAAAATATTCATCTTACTTACTACCATTCCCAATTGGAGGAGTGCAAAAATGTATTCATTAATTCTCAAAAATTAGGTTTACTTTTATCCAAAATGGTGACAATTTTTAAGTTATAGTTTTGTAGCCCACCCTTAAATCATAGATACCATCACCAGAACAAGGAAATATTGAAATAATCTAGTGAAATGCTCACAGATTGCAAAACTAACCACAATCAGAAAAGTATTATCTATTTTATCTGTTAGTGATATTTTTTCAAATGTCATAAACTGAGGTTCAGGGTCTTGAAATAGGCAATAAAAATGATACTTACAAAAATGACTAAAGATAGGTGGAGTGCCATTAATTAAGCAATAATCCCT